>NC_089504.1:6283847-6928847 GCF_036850995.1 Saccopteryx leptura | reverse complement strand
TCATGGCCATGCAGCTAGTTGGTGGACCAGAAGCCACATTTCCTGCCCACCTCACCCCAGAATGGAGCAGCAGGGAAGAGGGAACACAGGAAGGCTTTGCCTGCCTCTCCAGCTGGCTCGGTGTCTTTGTCGGGGGTGGACATGGTCTGAAGCTCCAGAAGCATCTCTGGAAGGAGAAAGAGAGAACATTGGAGCTGAGAAGTTTGTTCTAAGATTCAGCTGTCACCCCAGGCAGAGACCTGGGGGCCATCTCTGCTTCCTCTCTTTTCCTCTCCCTGCAGCATTGAACCCACAGCCTATTGGTTCTGTCCACGTGGTTCACATCTCTCTCCATCCATGGCCACCGTCTAGGAGAGTCATTACTGTCACCCCTTCCCCCCATCCAGCGGCCGGAGTGATTGTCTTAAATGGACAACAGAGGATGTTGTGCCCCTGCTTACACCTGATGGCCTCTGTCCCCTTCCTGCTTTCAGCTGTGCTCCCCGACCTGCATGATCTGCCCTGACCCTCATGGTCTCATTGTCCCCAGCCCACACCCCTGATCACAGCACCCCAGCCATGCCAGCCCTGTCCGGCCTCCACCTCAGGGCTGTGTGCTGGTGGTTCCACCCCCTGACATGCTTTTCCCTGCGCACCGCATGCTGGCTCCTCAGCTTTGAGGCCTCCTCACAGACCCCCTCCTCGCTCACTGTACTTAAAGTAGGTCCCGCCTGCTGCTTTCTCTTCTGCATTGTCCCCACAGCATCGACTGCATTCTCTGACCCCCTTTCCTCCCTTCCTTGCCTTTCTGCTCTTCCACAGAGACAGGGACCTGGCGATCCTTTGTCCTTGTTCCTCTGCCCCCTTGCACGGGCCAGGCCTGTGGCAACTTCTCAATGCATATTTTTTGGATAAAGAAACACATTTGTCCACGAAGTAGTGATACAATGACTTTATGGGGTTTGTCAGCTTTCAGAGTGACATTCCCTGAAAGCCGTAGGCACACAGCTTCTGCCACATGGTAGGGGCTTAAGGTGGTGGCTTGTGTCACCCACCTGGGACTGGGAGCTTCTGGGTGCAGGGCCCCGAGTCCCACGTCCCTGCCATGCCTGGCACAGCTAGGCAGTCAATCTGCCGAATGCTTGGATGCGAGATTTACAAGACAGTGGAATAGGGTTAGAGTCATTGTGCTCAGCCATTGTTTTTGTTGCCTAGGAACCACCACCCCCATCCTCAGAGGTGAGTGACTTTGTGGGTGAAAAACAAGCCCTGAATGACTGGCCCAGAGAGAACAGCCTTCCCCACAGCAGATGGGGAGAGGGGTTTGAGTGGGGGGGCGGCTGTCAGCTCTGCAGGGCCCAGGCTGGGGGAGGCGCTCCTCCCTGGTTGGACAGAATTAAGATTCACAAAGATTTTCTTGGTGTTCACAACTTAAAAAGGGAGTTTAACACAAGGAGTGTTATCTTCTGTGTTTTGTCTCTAAAAGTCAGTTGAAGGTGGGGGTAGACAGGACCTAAGGGCATGTTGTTCGGGAGCTCCGGGGGGTCTTGAGTTAGTTACGGTATCGTATGGACCCCACAGGTGCCAGGTGACCCGCCAGCTCCTGTGCCACCAGGGCAGGGTCTTTGTGGGTCTCGGTATCAGAACTTAGATCCTCAAGGCCCAATACAGTATTCCTGCCACAATGTGGCCCCGTTTGCCAGCCTGGACCCTTGCGGGAACACTTTTGGATGTCTACCTGGGCCCCTCCTCCTTGTCCCAGGGTGATTTCTTGAACATTCCAACTTGGCTGGTGACTGGGGAGGGGGATGTAGCCCAGTAGGTAAAAGCAGTGACCCAGGTTCAAAACCCATCTCTTATAAACTATAAGACCTTAGATCAGGGGTCTCAAACTCAACTCAGCATGTGGGCCGCAGAGCAAGATCACAGCCGTTCGGTGGGCCACACTAGGTCTACAAAAGGCAACTGTTACGCAACACTTTTCAGTGTCACAAAACGACCAGAAACTGTAGTTCGTGGATTAGTCTGTGAACCGCACAAAATTGTTCGGCGGGCCGCGAGTTTGAGACCTCTGCCTTAGATGATTATTGAGCTTCTGTGAGTCTTGCTTTTCTGTACAATGGGGACAAAAATGATCACCCCTTCCTAACGTGGTGCGCATTTCATGAGGCAGAATCTCTGCAATGTCTCGCATGGGCCCCACTGCTGGGTGCCCTGTGAGCTGACGGGGCTCTGACTCGGGAGGAGAAAGCAGTGGAGGCTTCCCCTCTCAAGCTGGGCCCACAGGCGTTGCAGCATGGACAGGACCTCAGGGCCTCTGGGGCCACTGTGGGCACCAAACAAAGGCTAAACATTCAGAAGCTCATTTCTCCTGTGGGGATGCTGGAAGAGCCACCACCAGGCCAGCAGCAGCAGTAGAAATGGTTGTAAGAGCAACAATGACAATAATGAAGACAATAATAACCAGAATTTATGAAGTGCCAAGACTTTTTATTTTTTTATTTTTTTTAGGTGAGAGAAGGGGAGATAGTGAGGCAGACTCCTACATGCACCCAGACCGAGATCTACCCAGCAACCCTATCTGGGGCAAATGCTTGGGTACAGAGCTATTTTTAGCCCCCAAGGCCATCATGCTCTGATGGAGCTATCTTTAGTGCTAGGGGTCATGCTCAAACCAATGGAGCTACTGGCTGCAGGAGGGGAAGAGAGAGAGAAGGGGGAAACAGAGGGGAGAGAAGCAGATGGTCGCTTCTCCTATGTGCCTGACTGGGGATCGAACCCGCATGTCCATATGCTGTGCTGACAGTCTATCCACTGAGCCATCGGCCAGGGCCCCAAGAATATTCTTCATGCTATGTTGAACAACTTATAAGAATGGTCACATGTCATCCTCACAGTGGCGCTAGGTGGTGGATTTTGTCCCTATTTTGCGGCCAGAAAAACTCACACTCAGGGAGCTGAAATGACTTGTCCGAGGTCACCCTGTTGGTACACAGAATAGAGGAAGAGCAGGCTTGAACCCAGAAGTCCAGCTCTCAACTCTGCTTTTTTTTTTTAATTAAAGATTTTATATACTGATTTCATAGAAAGAGGAGAGAGAAGGTGGAGGGAGCAAATAGCATCAACTCATAGTTGCTTCACTTCAGTTGTTCATTGATTGCTTGTAGTATGTGCCTTGACCAGACAAACACAGGGTCTCGAACCAGTGACCTCAGCATTCCAGGCTGATGCTCTATTCACTGCACCACCACAGGCCAGGCATCCAGCTCTGTGCTCTTGAACTCTCCACCTGACTGACTCCGTTTTGCCCGTCTTCTCCCTCCTCCCTGTGCTGACATCAACTGTCCCCACTTTCTTTTCCCAAAGGCATTCTGCCTCAGAACAGGATGAAAGGCAAGAGGGTGTGTGATGAGGGACCTGAGCAGTGATGGGACTTTGAGGGGGGCTATGACACTCAGTCTCTCACACTTGCTCTACCTGGTTGAGGGCTGTCTATGGCTGCAGGGGCCACAGGGCCTGAGCTTACTAGCAGTGAGGCTTGGTGTTCCCTGATGGAACCAACTCATCCCAAATCGTCCAGACTTCCCAAGCTCATCTTGAGTACTGACAGCTCTTTGAATCACCTCCTTGCAGGCCTCCCTGACCAGGCCACTCCTGTCTCCTACGCTAGCAAGAAAGTCACGGCTTTGGAGTCTCTCCATCGGGCTTAAAATTCTGCTGGTTGCCTCTGTGGCAAGCCCACAGCTAACATCATTCTTAGTGGCGGGAAGCTTCCCCTCTAAGATCACAAACAAGACAGGGATGCCTCCTCTCACCACTCCTGTTCAACATTGTACTGGATGTTCCAGAAAGGGCAGTTAGGAAAAAAAAAAAAAAAAAAGACATTTAAGAAGGAAAAAGTAAAACTATCTCTATTTACAGATGATATGACCTTGTATATAAAACCTATAAAGAATCCACTAAAAAACAGAATGAGTAAATGAGCAAAGTTACAAGATCAATATACAGAAATCAGTTGTATTTCTATACACTAGCAGTGAGCACTCTGAAAATAAAATTAAGGAAATAGTTTTGGATGCATTTACATTTGTATCTAAAAGAATAAAATACTTAGGGATAAATGTAACAAAATAACTGCAAGGTTTGTACACTGGAAACTCCAAAATATTGTTGAAAGAAATTATAAGAGGACCTAAACAAATGGATAAACATTTCTAACCCATGTTCATGAATTAAAAGACTTAATATTGTTACAATGGCAATACCAATCACAGTGATCTATAGATTTAATGTCATCCCTGTCAAAATTCCAGTTGGTGTTTTTTGCAGAAATTGACAAGCTGATCCTAAAATTTATACAGAAATGTGAGAGACTCTGAATAGCCAAACGATCTTGAAAAGGAAGAACAAAATTAGAGAACTCATATGTTCCAATTTCAAAACTTACTACACAGCTACAGGAATTAAGACTGTGGGGCATCGACATAAGGACAAACAATATCAAAGAAATAAACTTGGGAATCTAGAAATAAACCCATACATTTATTTTAAATTGATTTTTGACAAGGGTGCCAAAACCATTCAATGGAGAAAGAATAGTCTTTTCACCAAATGGTATGGGCAATTGAATATACACATCAAAAGAATGAAGCCAGATCCTTACCTCACACCATATACAAAAGTTACTTTAGCCCTGGCCACATAGCTGGTTGGTTGGAGCATCGTCCAGAAGAGAAATTGCTGGTTCTACCCTGGTCCAGGCACACACAGGAACAGATTGTTGTTCCTGTCTCTCTCTCTCTAAAATCAATAAAATAAAGATTAAAAAAGGTTAATTTAAAATGAATCATAGACTTAAATGTAAGAATTAAAACTACACACCTCTTAGACTAAAACATAAGAGTCAAGTTTTTTGGGTGTTTTTTTACAGAGACAGAGCAAGAGTCAGAGAGAGAGATAGATAAGGAAAGACAGATAGGAAGGCAGAGAGATGAGAAGCATCAATTGTTTTTGGTTGCGACACCTTAGTTGTTCATTGATTGCTTTCTCATATGTGCCTTGACTGTGGGGCTATAGCAGACCGAGTAACCCCTTGCTCAAGCCAGCGACCTTGGGTCCAAGCTGGTAAGCCTTGCTCAAACCAGATGAGCCTGCGCTCAAGCTGGCGACTTCGGGGTCTCGAACCTGGGTCCTCTGCATCCCAGTTCGACGCTCTACCCACTGTGCCACCGCCTGGTCAGGCAGGAGTAAAGTTTTATGACCTTGGATTAGGCATATGACACTGAAAGCACAGGGACAGAAGACTAAATAGATAAATGGGGCTTCTTCAAAATGTAAAACTTGGTGCTTCAAAGGACAGCAAGAAAAATAAAAGACAACCTACAGAACGGGGGACAACTTTTGTAGATCATATAGCTGATAAGGGGTTTGTGTCCAGAATATATAGAGAACTCTTTTAATCCGATGATAAAAGACAAATAATCCAATTGAGAAGTGAGCAAAGGATTTGAAAAGGCATTCTTCCAAAGAAGACATACAAATTGCAGCAAGCGTGTGAAAAGATGCTGAACACCACTAGCCATTGGGGAAATGTAAATCAAACCCACGAGATTTCACTTCATTCCCACCAGGTTAGCTAAAATTACATAAAAAAAAAGAGCGATAGACAGTATTGGTGAGGAGGTAGAGAAACTGGAACCCTCCTACACTGCTGGCGGGGTTGTAAAATGGTACAGTTACTTTGGAAAACAGTTTGGTGCTTCCTCAAAATGTTAAACATAGAGTTACACGTGACTCAGCAATTCCACTCCTCAGTAGTATCAACCCAAGAGAACTGAAAACATATATTCACACAAGCACTTGGACACCAATGTTCAGAGTAGCATTATTCATAAAAGCCAAAAAGTGGAAACAGTCTCAATGTCCATTAACTGATGAACGGGTAAACAAAACATGGTACGTTCATACAATGGCACATGATGTGGCAATCCAAAGGAATGAAGTGCTGATAATATTGTGCTAAGTAAAAGCAGCCAGTCACACAAAGCCACTATTGTATGATTTAATTTCTATGAAATATCCAGAATAGGCAAGTCCATAGGGACAGAAAGTGGATTCGTTGTTACTGGGCTGAGGGGAAGGGAGAGGAGGGTGGGGTGACTGCTAATGGTCACCTGACTTCTTCTTGGGGTGACGAAAACGTTCTGAAGTTGGACAGTGGTGACAGGCGCATAACTCTGTGAATACACTAAAAACCATTGGATTGCACATTTTGAAAGGGTGAATTTTATGGTAGGTGAGTTATATCTCAATAAAACAGCTACTTTAAAAGGAAGGGGCTAATTCACAGAAACTATAGGGATAGAGAGACAAGGTAAATGACACCATGAGGAAGCAACAGATATATCCAGGATGAGACATTCAACAGGACAACTGACTCAGTTTCTTCAATAAGCCAATGGCATCAAAAGAAAGTTTAAAAAATTTCCCCCCATTAATTTAGGAGAGAGGGAGAGAGGGGAAAAGGGGGGAGGAAGGGGAAAAGAGAGAGAAAATGAGAGAGAGAAGCATCAACTCATTCCACTTAGTTCCATTCAGTTGTGCACTCAGTGATGATTTCTCATATGTGCCCTGACTGAGGATCGAACCCGTGACCTTGGAGCACTAGGACAATGCTTTATCCACTGAGCCACACAGCCAGGGCAAAAGTAAAAAAATTTTAAAACGTGTCCCTAGCTGGTTAGCTCAGTTGGTTAGCACATCATTCTGGCCGGGTTTGTAGATTTGATCCCTGGTCAGGGCACACACAAGAATCAACCAATGAATGCATAAAGAAGTGGAACAACAAATCAGTCTCTCTCTCTCTCTCTCTCTCCCTCCCCTTTCCTTTCTCTCTAAAATCAATAAAAATAAATAAAATATACCTTAAAAAGTAATGGGACATACAACCAAAATGCCATGTGTAGACCTTACATTGATCCTGAATCAAACAAATAACCTGGAGACGGCATTGATGAGAACAGCAAGGAAACGTGGTTCTGCCCCGGGTACTTAGTGGGTGGCACAGGCTTGCTGCTCATTTCATCACCTGGGAACGGCATTGATGAGAACAGCAAGGAAACGTGGTTCTGCCCTGGGCATTTAGGGGGTGGCACAGGCTTGCTGCTCATTTCGCTGGTGTGACGATGGCATTGTGGTTACAGAGAGAACGTGTCCGTGCACTCAGAGGGATACTGAAGAGTGGGAGAGGAAATGACATGTCCAGGACTGGCGTTAAGGTTGCTTCAATGGCGACAGCAATATGTAAAATAATCCAAAGGGACGGATGAAGCAGGTACGGCAAAATCTCAGCGATTATTGATTTGAATGATGGGATATGGGAATTTATTATAATCTATTTACTTTTGTGTATGTTTGAAAATATTCCTAATCAAAACCTTCTTAATGTTAAAAAAAAAATACCTTGCCTATGTGGCCTCTCTGAAGAGGGGTTTGCCCCTGTGTGAAATGGCGGTGGTATCGTCCCATTTTGCAGATGGGGAGACTGAGGCTCAGAGAGGTGGCATTCACTGACCAGGTCTTACGGCCAGCACTGAAGTCTTCAGTATTAGAATTGCAACCTAGCTGGCTCTAAATCCTGGCTCTCACCTCCTTGCTTCCCCGTGGTGGCTGTCCTCAGCATTTGTCACCTCTAGAGTGTGTGTGTGTGTGTGTGTGTGTGTGTGTATGTGTGTGTGTGTGTGTGTGTGTGTGTGTGTGTGTGTGTGTGTGTCACCTTGGGGCCTGTGTGAGCCCAGCCTGAGGCCCAACCTGAGGTGGAGTCTGTTTTCTTTCTCAGCAGGCTCAGGACTCTGGGACGGCCTCTGAGCTGGCTCGGCTCTCACACGGGCCCCTCAGTCCACCCTGCCCTAGGTCACCCTCTGCCCCTGACTCCGGATGTCCAGGAGCCAGGCTCGGCTGGTCCAGGCAGTCGGACAATGGGCCCTTTGGAGGCTGGGCCAATGCCTCGGCCTCGGCTGTGGGCTGTGGCTGAGGCCACCACAGAAGGCCGCTTGTGGCCGGCCCAGGCTGCAGCCAGAAATAGGCCCTGCTGGGCACCAGGCTCCTGAGGGCCCCGCCCTGGGTTTGGCCTGGGAATGCGGGTATTTGCTGAGCTGAGGGGAGGGGATCTTCATGAGGAAAGCAGGTCTATTTTGGGGCTTTGGGAAGGCAGGGAAGAGAACTGACCCTGGCCCTTAGCTTCCACCTTCACTCCATTTCATTAGTGTAGAGGCCAGGAACACAGGCCCCTGGGTCCCCCTGGGTTCAAATCCTGGTTCTGCCCCTGCCAGCTGTGTGCCCTGCCTGCTGTGTGGGGGCCATTTCCATCTATGAGCCTCGCTTTGCTCATCTGTATGATGGGGACAAATGGTGGTATGTCCCTCATCGGGATGTAAGGATTTCGGATGTGTGCATGGAGCCTTGAAAAGTCTCTACTCATAATATGCCAGTTACTAAAGTGCTTCAACTCTTTCCCGTCAACCCCCACCCCTGCCTGGGGGGGTTCCTGTCGCTGGGCTCTGCAGGGCTTGGTTTGGGGTACACATCTGTATCACCACTGTTTGGAGGGATCAAAGCACCGGAGACCTGGCAGAGGCTTGCACGCCCGCTGCACTGGACAGCCCTGTCCAGCCGTCCCCTGCCCTGCAGGCTCCCCAGGCTCCAGTCTGGACGGCAGCCTTTCTGTCCTCCCATCATGCGCCGGCCCTGCAGGAGTCATGCTCAGAGCTGGCAGTAGGCGGGATTTCAGCCGTTCTCCCACAGGACTTCCACATCTGCCTCCCTTTGCCCAGAGCGGGGTGATGGGAGCCACTGACTGAGGAGCTCTCTGGGTTTAAGCCTTATCTCATAGACAGGTACAGACGCAGGTTCAAATCCAGAGTCATAAGGTTAGCAGGGGGCCTTGGAAAGGGAGAGATGGGAGTCGTGTATATCTGGTTCTTCTGGAAGCTGGGGACCAGGTCTCCCCCTCCTGCTCCCAGGATGTCCTTGGAGCTATTTTTATGTGTTGCTGGAAACCAGAATTACTGTTGGAGCCAAAAGCACTGGGAGGTTCCCGTGCGTCGTGGGTCTTGCCAGGGGAGCATGGGCCGGTCCCAGCTCGCTGCGGGAAGCTGTCCAGATGCTCCACGGGGTGTGTGAGAAGCCTGGCCCCCTGCCCCTGCTCCCTGTGAGCCTGGAGGTCACTGCTGACAGGTCTGTGACCGGCAGGCTCAAAGTGAGGAACAAGGACTTGGAGAGGCTCCAGTGAAAAGACAATTGTTCTGGGGTCCTTGAGGCCTGCGTGAAAATCCAGAATGCTCATGAAGTTCAGTAATACTGCTGTCCACCCATCCATCTATCCATCCGTCCACCCATCCATTCACATGACCATCCATCCACCCGACCACCCGTCCATCCATTCATCCATCCATCCACCCACCTGCCCATCCATCTATCCATCCACCTGTCCATCCATCCATCCATCCATCCATCCATCCATCCATCCATCCATCCATCCAACCATCCAACCATCCATCCATCCATCCATCCATCCATCCATCCATCCATCCATCCATCCATCCATCCACTCGTCCATCCATCCATCCATCCGTCCATCCATCCATCTGTCCACCTGCCCACGTGTCCATCCATCTATCCATCCATCCATCCATCCATCCATCCATCCATCCACCCACCTGCCCATCCATCTATCCATCCACCTGTCCATCCATCCATCCATCCATCCATCCATCCATCCATCCATCCACTCGTCCATCCATCCATCCATCCGTCCATCCATCCATCTGTCCACCTGCCCACGTGTCCATCCATCTACCCATCCATCCATCCATCCACCTGTCCACCCATCTACCATCTGTCCATCCGTCCATCTATCTGCTCATCCATCCACCCATCCATCCATCCACCCACTCATCACTGACCTTTACTCATCACATATTGACCCAGGATCTCCTAGGAGTGGGCAGGGGATCACCCACAAAACACACTGAACCCTGCTTCCAAGGAGCTCAAAGATCTGACTCTTCACCCTCCAGCTCATACCCTCCCCCGGCTCCTTGCTGTTCACTGGAGATGTGAAATCTTTATATTGTGACAGAGACAAGTGGACAAGTCATGGAACATTCCCCACTCACCTATGCCTCCCAAAAGAGAATCCTGACCTTGCCTGTTCACCTCTTCCTTCTTCCCTCTGCAGACAGCTCTGTCTTCCAAGTCTGGTTCCAGAGTGTGGCAGGACTGCAGGGTCCTACCAAAGGGGCAGGGATGACCCTTGCTGGGTCAGTTCCAGGCCTTTCTCCTGGGGGCCTATCCCTGTGGGGGGAACAGAAAGGAAGCCAAGAACTGGAGTCCCCAAGGACTGACTTGAGCTGTATACAGTGAAGAACGGTGAGCAGAGAGAGGGCAGGAAAGCCACATGGGGGTAGGGGTGGGGGTGGGGGGCACAGCAAGTGAGGGGTTCTGTAGTGGACATGATACCGGAGCTCTGGAGGGAGAGGTCAGGGCGCTAAGTGTTGCTGAGAGACAGAAATTGAACTCTCCTTCAAATTCTTTGCAAGACAAAAAAATGTTGAGAATTCTCATAAGTAATTTGTGGTTGCTGCCCCAAGCTTTTAAAATGAGACTCTAAAGGGACAGGGCCACACGGACCCCAGGAGTTACTCGGGTTGCATTTATACGGGCTTTTGTACTGTAACAAGGCCTTCTGTGATCTGTGGTCTGCCCAACTTTTAATCTTTATTTTATCTTCACCGTTTTCTTCCCTCACTTAAACCTCACCTTCCAACCCAACCCAATCTTCCTTTGACCTCCCCCTAGCCTTACAGTGACTTCTGCCGAAACCCAACCCCGCCCCTACACCTCAGCCATTTCCAAGTATTCGGTCTCCCAGGCTCTGGTCCCCTCCCTTGGTCATCAGCTCGAACATGCACAGGCTGCTTCCTTCCTGTTTCCCACACTGAGATGCGTTTAGTGCAGCCTTAGAGAGAAGAATATAAAATTAGTGCCCAGTGAGTTTTACCAGGCTGTTCACACTTAGCAAAATACAGACAAATAACCAGAATGTCCAGGGACAGGAGGCTGCCTGGCTACTTTGTCTTTCGGGTTCACAATAAACCTAAATTAATTAATTAAAACCACTGCCTGGGCATCTACTATGTCCCAGATTGTCTGTTGGCTGCTGGCGTATATTTAATGGAGCTCCAGGCTACAACCCAAACTTTACCCAACACCAACCCTAATGCCAACCCTAATCTTGAACCTAACACTAACCCTAATCTAACCTCAACCCTATCCTAGCCCAAACCCAATACCACTCTAACCCCAGCCAAAACCCAACACTAACTGCAAACTCAACATCTAACCCCAGACACAACCATAGCCCGAATCCAGCCCTAGATGAAACTCAACATCTAGTCCAGAGCTCAACTATGGTCCCAAATCCAACCCTAACCCAAAACCCAAACCCAACCCTAATTCTAACCTTTGTGTCAAAAATATTTCAAGGCCCTGGCTGGTTGGCTCATTGGCCTGGCATGTGGATGTCCTGGGTTTGATTCCCAGTCAGGGCACACAGGAGAAGTGCCCATCTGCTTCTCTATCCCTCCCCCTTTCAGTTCTCTCTCTCTCTTTCTTCCTCCCCTCCTGCAACCATGGCTTTATTAGAGCAAGTTGGCCCTGAGTGCTGAGGATGGCTCCATGGCCTGCCTCAGGTGCTAAAAAATGGCTCTGGTTGCAATAGAGCAATGGCCCCAGATAGGCAGAGCATCGCCCCATAGTGGGCTTGCTGGGTGGATACCAGTAGGGGTGCATGCGGGAGTCTGTCTCTGCCTCCCTGCCTCTCACTAAAGTAAAAATTAAAAATAAATAAATAAAAATATTTCAATAAGTGTGTGCCTCCTTTTCTGCCATAGTTGGTGGAGTACCCTGAGCAATAATGAACTGATTCCCGATCATCCAGTGCCTTCAGACCGGAAAACGTAGAAGGCAGGCGAGACCAGGTTGAGTGGGAGCCGAACCAAGGGGATACCTTGGAAAAACAGGGGTGTATATTTCACTGTAAATCCTCATGCGCCCATTTTGCGGTCATTTTCTAAGATCAAGATCCACAGCCAGCGCCTCCTCGCCTCTCTGGCCTCTGGGCCAGGCAGACACTCTTCTTCCAAGAATGCCCAGAGCCTCCAGGCACCTGCATGCCATTCCTTTGCCTGGAATACCTTTCCTCCCCTCCTCACTAGGCTGAGTCCTGCTCCATCCTCAGCCCCCTCTGAAATGTCACTTCCTCAGGGAGGCCTGCCCTGCATGCTCTCTCCCCCAGACCCATTTTTTATTGCCTTCATTCTCATGGCTCCTGAGTTTTCCTCTCAGGGCATTCGTGGATATTTGTGGTCGCATGTTTGTTTGCATGTTTATTTCTTCAATGTCTGTCTCTCCAGCCAGATGGTGACCTCTTTCAGGGCAGGGACTGTGTTTTGTTCACTGAGGTAGCCCCAGTACCTAGCACAACACCTGGCACACCGCAGACCCACAGAAAACTTTGTTGAATGGATGAATGAATGAGTGCACTTTCCACTTCTTCATACAAATGGAAGAACCACTCCAGCTAACTGATGCTTCTGGCCAGGGGCTGTTCCTCCCAGGCCCTATGTGGAAACCTGGGGAAGCCAGGAGGCTCTGGGTCTCTCCCAGCACAGTTTGCTGTCTGTTTCTGCTTCCATTGACCTCTTCTCGCTTACCTGGAAAACAAACGAGTTTTTTGAGAATCCATTTCCTCATTTCATAATCTCCACCATCCTGAGTGGGAGGGTCAGCAGGTACCATCCTCACTGTTTTACAGGATGCTTTGGCCCAGAGAGGTAGAAACACTATGTGGCCACTCCGCTGGTTGGCAACAGTGCCCAGACCCAGTTTCTCGGACCTCTGTTCTCACCGAACCTTCCTTTCTTCTGCCCCTGCTCCTGGAGAAGCTCAGCTCTGCGTCTGCCTCCAGGAACTTGGGATCCTGACAGACTGCAGGCCCATCTTCCCATTTTGTTGACAGGCACGTTCAGGCCTGTGTTGAAACCCACCTTGGACAAATCAGAGGTCAATATCCTGGGAGTCTTCAAATGAGAGGGTTGATTCTTCACACCCTTCTGCAAGGTCAGGGAAAAGGCCTTCGTCCTAGATAGGGTCACTGCTGTTTACTGAGCAACTGTTCAGCAGGCTTGGGCAAATTGCTTATTATCTTGCTGGAGCTTTTCAGTCACTCAATTTACCAGATGAAGAAACTAAGGCACAGAAAGGTTCAGTTACTTGGACAAGGTGTACAACTAAGTGTTTCTGGTAGGATCGGAACCCAGATCTGCTGGGCTTTAGAATCTTAACGTTATACTTAAAGGCAAAGAAAATCCCAGGAGTGACAAGGACACGTCGTCAAGATGTTACCAAATTGCACGGCACAGATAGATAATGGGGAGAGAGCATCCTGGGCCCTGCGGACTGACCAGGGTCCGGTGGGTGTGGCCCGGCCCCACCTCCAGTTTTCCGAAGCCGGGGCCCCGCCCCGCCTAGTCCTTCACTTCCCGAAGCGCTCAGCTCCGCCCCACGGGCAGCACGGGCCTCCCATTGGCTGTCGTTTCCATGGTTACAGGGGGCTGACGGAGCTGCCAGCTTCACGACACGTGTCCTCCAGAGCCGCCCAGAATTTGACAGGGACCATGTGCGCGGCAGCGCGGGAGCCAGACAAAGGGCCGGGGGAGGCGGGGGACGAAGCCCGCCGAGAGGCCCGCGCGACCCGGGCGGGGACGAACCCCCACGCCCGTCTTTTGTATTTTGAAGGAAAAAAAACAACAACAACAATAAAGAATTGCAGTGGAAAGCGAGGTGGGAGAGGTTTGCAGCGGGTCCCACCGGCTCTCCCTCCTCCAGGAAAAGCCTGGTACACGGCCATGTATTCCCACCTGAAAGCCCGCAGTGTCCTTGTTTATGCCCTCGGCTTCTGACCTAGCCTTGACCTCGGTCTTTCAGGTTTAAATTCTCTTTCTCTGGCTTGTTCAGAAAGCAAGAGCTTAAGTGTGGTTGTTCTGACGCTTGAAAAATGAGACCAGAGGCATTGTGGGGGATCTCGCTATTCTTCCATCCTTACAGCAGCTACAACGCCCCCAAATGTGGTGATGGAACTCTTTACTGGGGCCTCTGGCTCTGTGTCCAGCGAGGACCTGGGCTGGGCTGTTCAGGACAGTAGACAGATTTTGCCTGGCCCACATATTTATCCTCCTGTGGCCTCTCACAGTTGGGGCATTGCCATCCCTCCAGTTCCCAAGTCAGATGTTCTCAACGGCCCCTTCCCCTAGCCCTGGTTCCTACCACCAGTTTTATCAGTTTCCTATTGCTGCTGTAACAACTCACCACAAATTTAGTGGCTTAAAACACCCCAAATGTATACTCGTACAATTCTAGAGGTGAGAATTCTGACACAGGTCTTGGTGGGGACCCGCCCACCTTCTGGAGGCCCTGAGGAGAGACTCGTTTCCTTGCCTTTTCCAGGTATAGAGGCTGCACACGTCCCTTGGCTGGTGACCCCTTTTCATCTTCGAAGCCAGGAGTGGCCAGTTGAGGTTTACTTCACCG
This sequence comes from Saccopteryx leptura, assembly GCF_036850995.1. Taxonomy (NCBI): domain Eukaryota; kingdom Metazoa; phylum Chordata; class Mammalia; order Chiroptera; family Emballonuridae; genus Saccopteryx; species Saccopteryx leptura. The sequence goes on along the minus strand of NC_089504.1, from coordinate 6,914,219 downwards.
TGACATTGACTCTTCTTCCCTCTTCCACATTTAAGAACCCTTATTACAGTGGCCCACCCAGATGAGCCAGAATAATTTCCCCACCTCAAAGTCAGCCGGTCAGCAACTTTAATTCCATTTGCAACCTGAATTATTTCCTGCCATGTAATGTAACAATCACATATTCGGGGATTAGGACGTGGCATCTTTGGGGACATTATTCTGCCCACCGCACCAGTTCTAAGAGTTTTAACTCCAAAGTTTCCCTGCAGTTCACCTCCTCTCTCCTCCCTTTCTGGGTACCCACAACCCTCCCAAATATTCACAGGAGTCATCTAGCCATTGTTCTTATCTCTCTCATCCCCTCTGTCCACAGCCCTAGTTACCTGCAGGATAGAGTCCAAACTCTGTGCTTGGGCACACAGGCCCTCGACCTGCCTGCTGGCTCCTCCAGACCTCTGCCTCCCTCTCTGTACCGCACGCCCTCTGCTCCTAATCCCAGATCACCTCCAGTTCTCTTATTCCGCAGGGCATTTGACACTGCCTGGCCTTTGCCGTGTGGTTCCAGCTCTTGGACTGTCCTTGGATTTCTTATTTTTTAAGATTTTATTTATTGACTTTAGAAAGGCAGGGGAGAGGGAGGGACAGGATGCACCAGCTTGCAGTTGCTTCTTTTCTGTGTGTGTGTGTGTGTGTGTGTGTGTGTGTGTTACAGAGACAGAGAGAGGGACAGATAGGGATAGACTGACAGGAAGGGAGAGAGATGGGAAGCATCAATTCTTTGTTGTGACACCTTAGTTGTTCACTGATTGCTTTCTCATATGTGCCTTGACTGGGGGGCTACAGCAGAGTGTGTGACCCCTTGCTCAAGCCAGTGACCTTGGGTTCAAGCCAGCAATCTTGGGCTTCAAGCCAGCAACCTTTGGGCTCAAGCCAGTGACTATGAGGTCATGTCTATGACCCCACGTTCAAGCCAGCGATCCCGTGCTCAAGCTGGTGAGCCCACATTCAAGCCGGATGAGCCCATGCTCAAGCCAGTGACCTTGGGGTTTCGAACTTGGGCCTTTTGTGTCCCAGTCTGCTGCTCTATCTACTGCACCACCGCCTGTCAGGCTGCAGTTGCTTCCTGCCTGTGCCTTGACCCGGCACACCTGTGGTCTCGAACCAGCAACCTCAGCATTCCAGGTCAATGCCTTACCCACTGTGTCACCACAGGTCAGGCATGCCTTGGGTTTTTATTGATGTCTCCCGAGAAGCCTTCCCTGACCCCTAGGTTGAGTTAAGGGCTCCTTCATGGTTCTTCCCCAGAACCCACATGTGCTTATCACTGACCACTGTGGTTCAAAGAGAGCCCCACTCCTGCCTGCCTCCTCGTGTCCCTGAGAACCTTCCAGGCTGGGCACTGCGTCTCGCTCACCTCTTTGACCACACTGCCCAACACGGGATTGATTGCTCAGCGGCTTGGTCTGGGGTCGGTAAGAAGACCAGCGGGGCTATTCTGAGAAGCTAAGGATAACGTTGGGTGGAAAGCCATTTTCCTCATTGTGCGTGAGGACCTTTGCTACGCTTCTGGCTGCTGGGGTGGGGGTAATAATATCACAACAACAATAATGGTGGCCAGGCCAGGTGTCTGCGGAGTGCTGACATACATTATCAACCGGTTCTCTTAACAGCCTCGTTATCTGCCCTCCTGTTGTATAGACGAGGACCCTGAGGCTTGTGCAGTTAACCACAGGTGGGCTTTCGAAGAGAGCCTGCTTGAGGAACGTGTGTTGGTGGTCTGGCCCCTGTTTGGAGGGGTGGTGGGAGGTGATGGAATAGTGGCTGTCTTTCGTTCAATGGAGAGGTGACCCTTCCTAGAGCCGAGGGGCTGGAACTGGCTGGGACTCGGGTTGGGGCTTCCCGGACGCACTTCTCTGTAGCCTCTTCTTCCCTCTCACTTCCTGTTTCCTTTTCCTTGTTGTGCTGACAGCCCATGGTCATCTTCTCCCCTCCCCCCACCTGTCCAGCCAGGTCGTGTGAGCGGGAGGTTCATTTTCAGACGTAAAGGGAAGGGCGTGGGGAGTGTTTCGTTGGGGGAAGAAGACCCACCTGCACCAGGTGGGAGCCGTAGGGAGGACTTGTGGGATCTGTTTGGGAAGCGCAGCTGCCGGCACTGGCTGGTGCTTCGGATGGGGGTTTTGGTGCGAAGGCAGAGTCAAGGATGACTAGAGTTTGGGGCCCTAGCCATGAACTGAGATGGAAAAGCAGTTGCTCAGCAGGGTGGCGGGTGGGGTAGGAGACGACGACAAGTTTTATTTCAGGCAGGTTACATGTGAGGTGCTGATTAGACAAGCAGGTAGCTACAGGCAAGCCAAGTCTGGGTTCAGTAGGGAGGAGGGCTGGGTGGAGACGTGAATGTGGGACCCCCAGTTATAGTTGGGTAGCAAAAGGCACCAGACTGGATGAGACCAGCTAGGAAGCGAGAGAGAGAAGGGGTCTGGTGAGGTTCCTGAGCTGCAGTGACAAAGCACAGCAGTTCCCCCTTATCCGCAGTTTCCCTTTCCACGGTTTCAGTTACTTGTGGTCAGCTGCAGTCTGAAAATAGCAAATGGAAAATTCCAGAAGGAAACAATTCATGGGTTTGAAATCGCGCACCATTCTGAGTAACATGATGAAATCTGGGATCACGTCCTTCTCACTCGGGGCGTGAACCAGCCCCAAGCACGGTTTCTTCATGCTGCACACGCTTGCCGCCTGCTAGTCCGTAGCCGGCTCAGTATCAGACCGACTGTCACCATATGGCAGTGCTTGTGTTCAAGTCACCCTTATTCTGCTTTATACGTGCAGGAGTAATGATGTTGGAGATTCAGATATGCCGAAGAGAAGCCGTAAAGTGCGTTAAGTGCGTTAAGTGAAAAGGTACATATAGAAAAAAACATAGTGAATATAGGGTTCAGTACTGTTTGTGGCTTCAGGCATCCACTGGGGGTCCCTGCAAATGAGGGGGATGACTCTACGTCACATAGAATTGTTGGGAGAATGAAGTGAGAAAATGGAACATCATTTGCGTGGCACCTGGCACCAAGTGTCCACAGCAAAGGGCACTCACACTTCCTTCCCTGGTCCATTCAATTGCCCCTCTGCAAGGTTACCATGCTGTGTCCTCTCCTTGCCCCCCAGACTGTCAGCACCATGTCTCCCCAACTCTCTCACTTGGTGTGTCTTTCCATTTCCGAGGGACAAGAACAGTAAGGGCACTATCGACTCCCCTCTGACACCTGGCCCATTCCCCCTGCTGGCTCCTGTTTGAGAGGGGCCCGGCTTTGCCTCGGGCACCAGATCCCATCTCCTGCCCTCAGTAACGTGCCCTGGCCACCTCCTCTCTGTCCTGCCTCACCAGAGGTCCCCTCCCTGCCAGATAATTCTCATCCGGACACAGACCTGCCACAGCTGCCCTTGTCTTTACAGGACCTCTGACTGCACGTCTCTCTCCGGCCATCACCCTGTTTCTCTTCTCCCTTTATTACAAAACGTGTCAAAGAGTTAATCTGCCTGCCATGCCTGCTTCTTCTCATCCAGTGTCCCGGAGCCTACTCCAAACAGGCTTCATTCCTTCTGCCCTACTGACCTTGCTCCCATCGAAGTCCCCGGTGACCTCCCCTTGCTACCCCAATGGTTGGTCTCTGTCCTCCTCACGCTGGACCCGCAGCAGCCCGGGCACCGACCCTCACTCCCTCCTTGATACCAACGGTCCATTCTCCTCATCTGCCTCCCACCTTCTCATCGCTCTTCATCTGGTTCCTCCTCACGTCTGCAGTCTCTTAACATTGGAATGACCAAACCTCAGTTCTCTGGCCCTGACAGTGGGGTTGAATCGTGTCCCCGCAAAAAAGATATGTTGAGGAATATTATTCAGTCATAAGAGGGAAGGAAAGTCTGATACATGTTACAACATGAACGAGCCTTGAAGACATCGTGATGAATGAACCACGCCAGTCACGAAAGGATAGTTACGGTATGATTACCTGAGGACCCTAGGGTAGTCAGATTCATGGGGGGGCACGGGGAGGTAGAGTTTAGCTTGGACAGTTGCAAAATGAACAGAGTTCAGTGGCCGGATGGTGGGGATGGTTACATAACAATGTGACTGTCCTTAATGTCACAGAACTGAACACTTAAAAATGATTAAGATAAATTTTATGTCTTGTGTACTTTTCCACAATACAAAAATAAAAAGGATAATCTAAAAAACTTTTTGGCTGTGTTTTTTGTTCACTTTGAGTGGCATGAAGGATAAATAAAGGTGATAGTTTGAGCGTTCGTTTTTTTAGGTGTAATTAATACACAGCATTATATTAGTTTCAGGTGTACAGCATAATGATTTGATACTTTATATATCGTGAAATGATCATCACAATAAGTAAAGATAACAGCTGTTACCATACATAGTTACAGAATTTTGTCTTTTTGTGATGAGAACTTTTAAGATCTACTCTTAGCAACTTTCAAATATGCAATACAGTATTATTAACTATAGTCACTAACTTTTTTTAATAAACAAAATTTTACAGCTATGTTGAAGTCCTACCTCCGGTACTGCAGAACCCGATCTAATTTGGAAACAGGGTGGCTGCCGATGTGGTTAGTTAAGAAGTCCCACATGAGTAGGGTGGGCCTTTATCCGAGAGGACTGGTGTCCTTATAAGAAGAGGACAGTGACACACAGGGGGAATGCCAAGTGATGACAGAGTGAGGCGGCTCCAAGCCAAGGCATGCCAGCCACCACCAGAAACTAGGAAGAGGCGAGGGAGGGTTCTCTGAGACTCGGGAAGCACAGACCCACTGACACCTGATCTTCAGACTTTCAGTCTCCTGAACTGTGAGAGAATAAGTTTCTTTTGTGTTAAGCCACTGGTGTATTTTTATTTTCCATTTACAGATGGGAGACTTTAGGCTTACCAAGGTGATGTAACTTTCCTCGGCTCATATAACCTGTAAGTCCGACCTTAAAGCCTGACTACTACGCACACCCGGCTAAATCCCAAAGGAAGCTTTGAGAATGTTTCATCAATGATTAAATTACATTTTTTGGTCTCTACAAAAGTACTAGATATTTATTTCAGAACATTTAAAAATTCAAAGTGACATAAATATGAAAAAACTAAATACCCATAATTTAAGCATCCAGAAATCATGAGTTTAATTATGGTGACTTCTCTGCAGTGTTTTGGATACATACCCAGCGGTGGAATTGCTGGGTCACGTGTGGTCATTCTGCGCGCAGCTGGCGGAGGAGTCCCCGTCCTGGCTCCCAAGGCAGCCGCACGGTTGTAGACCGCACCGCCATGCACGAGGGTTCCGGTTCCGGTTCCTCCACATCCCCGCCAACACGTGTCATTCTATGTCTGTTTGGTCGTAGATGATTGATTGTCTCACTTGGTGAGGTGCAGGCACAGGGTGGGGGGGGGGGGGAGGACATCCTGAGAAGAGCAAGCTGGGTGGGGCGGGGCGGAAACAGCAGGTGACAAGTTTGGCTAAGGTGCCCGAGGGTAATCAGAGACAAGGCTGTTAATGTGGCTGGTGAGACCAGGGCTGGAAAGCCTTGGAGGCTCTGGGCGGAGCCTGGGTGTCACTCAAGAGGGAGGAGTCAAGGAGCTCCTGCAGGGAGGGCTCTAGGTAGAAAGTGAGAGGAACAGGATAACAGCACAGACCAGTCCTTGAATGAGCGTAGATGGGGCTGGAGGGGAAGAGACAGGTTGGGCAGCCCGACGAGAGATGCTTAGACTGGGAAGTGAAGATTTGAAAGCGGGGTCTGGGAGAGATCATTTACACCCATGTAAATACTGTATGGTTTCACTTATATGAAGTACCTAGAACAGTCAGATTTATAGAGCTAGAAATGAGAATGGGGATTGTCAGGGGCTGGGAGGGAGGGAGACCCGGAGGCAGTTGCTCCGTGGAGACAGTGGGGAAGATGGAAAGAGCTCTGGAGATGGATGGTGTGGTTGCACAACAATGTGAATGCTCTCAACACTCGTGAATTGTGCACTTAAAAATGATGAAGATGGTACATTTTGTGCTATGTGTGTTTTACAATTAAAAAAAAAAGAACTTTGAAGATTGGCTTTGCCTGAAGCCACCATCGAGGGATGTCCTTGTTTAGTGGGACGGAGGGTGGTCCACGTTGAGGCCTCTCTTCTGCCCCAGGAACATTCCCAACCCTCCCCCCAGCGCCCCTCCCCCACTTCCCCACACAGAAGAGGCCGAAGCCCCTGTGATGAGCGGAGCTGCTGTGGGTTCTCTCTGTGCATCCTCCCCTCACCAGCCCTCGCCTTGCAGTCTTCTGAAATGCCCTCCTCCAAAGATATTTCCGCTCCTGCCTCTGCCATTTCCATGGCCACCCCGGCACCTGGGCTTTGCCTGTACCAACCGCCCTTGCCCACAGATGACTTCCACCTCTAGCCTCCCATTTAACGACTCCTGCATTTCTGCCTCCTGGGACCTTGACTCCCATAATTCTTTGCCCCCTGCAATCTTTGACCCCCCTTTCTTTCTCTTTCCTCTCCCCCCTCCTTCTCTTCTCACTTGGGTTTGTCTCTCTCTCTCTGCTTCTCTTCAAACACCATATTGCTGGCACAACCCTGGGCCCCCCAGACACCTCCCAAGGGACAGCTCATGTCCCCTCACGCTTAACCAGTCCCAGATCGTGTCTCCCCACCTGCTAAGCACAAACCTGCTCAGCCCACAGTAAATGGAAGCTCCATGCTTTCTCTCAGGTCAAAACTCTTGGAGTCGTCCTTGACTCCTGTCTCTCTCTCATCCACGTTCAGACCAGCATCTAATTCAAAATCACACCTGGCCCCTTTCCAGGTCTCCTGGGACCCCTTGAGCCAGCCATCACCCCTGGTCTTGTATGAACTGTCTTTCTGCTTCAGTCCATTCTCCACACAGAAGGCCAAACCATCCTTTTAAAATGCGAGTCAAATTGTCTCTTGCTGGCTCAGAATCCCCCAGTGGCTTTCATCACAGGGAGAGGAAGATCCAAGTCCTTGCTGGCCCAACCTGACCCCACCTCTCTGTTCCTTTGCTGACCCCTTCTGAGCCCCCTGGGGGCAGGGCTGTGGAATTGGTCATGGAGATGACCTGAACATAGGTCACGTGTGGTACAACTTGATGAATAAGCGAGGGACCGGTGGCTGCACCTTCCCTGGGAGGTCCTGCCTGGCGCTGGAGCCAGCCCAGCCTCCTCCTGTCCCGGCCTGCTCTGGCCTGCGCCTGGCCACTGCCTCGCCCTCCTGACCAGGTGTGCAGCCTCCAGAGCTGTTCCTTCTTGTGACCAACTCCCCTCAGCAAAGAGGTGCTCTAGGAACCAAGGTTTTGTGGTACCGTCAGGGCCACACGAACCCTCGCACTATCCTGGACACCTTCTCCTGTCTCCCCCTTGACCTTCCCCAACCAGTGGGAGTGACCCGAGTGAGCAGAGACCACGCCCCCTTTCGAGCCAATCCAGCCAGAAAGCCAGAGATCTGCAGGGAGGACTGGTACCTGGATTGGTCCCTCGGGCTCCTCACATCTGCTTTGAGGAAGGGGAGGTCACTTGTCCGGGCCTGAGAGTCAAGTTACAGGGATTCAAGCTTCGATCCAGTGCGGACTCAGTGCACATCAGACTCAGTGCTACCCGCCATGGTCACAGCCTTGCCGCTCACTTCCAACATGACATTCATTGCACCAGGAGCCAAACAGAAATAGAGCTGCAGGGAGCTGCTCCAAGCTGCAGACTAGGTTGAATTAATGCACAGAAATGTGCAATTTTAAGTTTCTTAAGATCATCTTACATGTTTAACACCTGCCAGTATTTGTATGTGACATTCAGTAACGGTAATTGCTGTCACCTATACAAACCTGATCTGCATATCCCAGGCATCACGAGCTTTACACACAAATGTATGGAAATGTACAGAAAACCTGGATTGGGACGGGGCTATGGTCACGTCTCTCTTGCCGAGGAGGAGATTGAGGCTCAGGGAGAGGAAGTCACTTGCCCAAAGTCACACAGCGGGTGCACAGCGGAGCTGGGATTCGATCCCAGGTCTGCACAGCCCTGAAGCCCCGCCCACCGCCTCCCCTCTCCTTTTCCTCTGGCTCCACAGCCCTGAGATGTTTTTGGAGAAGGCTTCCCCATTTCCATCTGTATTCTGTGGTGCTCGCCTTGCCTTTCAGGCGTTCTGCCCTAGGGAGTTCTTGTGAGAGAGGTTCCTGCTTCGCTCGCCTGGATGTGACTGAGAGGAGTCAATGTGGCAATTCCTCAGGGTGACCTGAGGGCTGGGATGCCTGGGGGCTGCCCCTGCCAAACGTAGGCTCTCCTGCTTTTCCTGCTGCCTGACCAGAGCAGGACGGCCTGAGGACCCAGGGGTGGGACTCTGGGGTCGAGACTGTCAGGAGCACGGTGTATGTGGTGAGGGCACTGCCCGAGGGCACCGCCCACAGTCCTGGCCGGGCCTGCACTTCCGGTCATGGGGGCGGCGTGCGGGGTTCTCCGGCATCTGGGATGGGGGGGGCGTGTGGGGTTCTCCGGCATCTGGGATGGGGGGGGCGTGTGGGGTTCTCCGGCATCTGGGATGGGGTGTGTGTGGGGTTCTCCGGCATCTGGGATGGGGGGGGGCGTGTGGGGTTCTCCGGCATCTGGGATGGGGGTGTGTGTGGGGTTCTCCGGCATCTGGGATGGGGGGGGCGTGTGGGGTTCTCCGGCATCTGGGATGGGGGGGTGTGTGGGGTTCTCCGGCATCTGGGATGGGGGGGGCGTGTGGGGTTCTCCGGCATCTGGGATGGGGGTGTGTGTGGGGTTCTCCGGCATCTGGGATGGGGGGGCATGTGGGGTTCTCTGGCACCTGGGGACTGATGAGTGTCAGGCTGCTCTCCTGCCTGACGGAAGGGAGCCGGGGAAGTTCTGAGGTCAGATGAAGGGATGTTAGGGGCTTTGGAAGTGGGTCATGGCTGAGTATAGCCTGGTGGACAGGCCACACAGCCCCAGCTGGGGCCAAGCGACAGATTTGCTGCCTGTGACGTATGCCATCGGCTTGTGTGTCTGGCCCCCGACTCGGCCAGCCATGGCAGAGCGTGGCCTCTTTCTGGTTTTGAGGGGATGTGCCACACAGCTGCCGTTCCCTGTGTGGATGAAACGTCATCATTCTCCTTGCTGGCCTCCTGCCAGAGGACTGTTTGGGGACCCTCCTGGCACCGTCATGAGCTTCTTCTCCCCTTCTTCCCCACTGCCTCTGTTAATTCCCGTTTCTCTCTGAGACTGTAACCGCGTTCCTGTAAAGAAAATTGTCAGTGTGTGCGAGGACCGTGATCCAGCTCACCCGCTTCACTCGGAGCGGGCGGCTTGTGAGGGTTTGGGGTGTGGCCCTCCCTCCCCTCCGTCTCTGGTCCGAGGCTCTGGGCTATAGTGGAGAGGGTGTGACGATCATCAGGGTCCTGCTGGCAGGGGGTCCTGGGTTCCAAATGGCAGAGCATCCCTGCAGACACTGTGATCCTCAGGAGGACGGTAACCTGCCCAAGAGAGCCGCTGCAGGCTGGAGGAGGGGCCTCTCGGTGGGCACGGTGGACGGGAAGTGCCAGGTGGAGAGGGCATCTTCCTGGAGGGAGCCCCAGACAAAACAGGGAGTGTTTGTAGAGAACAGACTGGCCGTGCTGGGAGCAGAGGGTCTGACTACTTCCAGAGGAGGCCGTGGGCTGGGCCTGCGTCCCTGTCCTCCTCTGAAATGGCGCCATAGTGGTGCTTGTCAGGAGGTAATAGCGGTACCGGTCAGCATTAAGTGAGATCGGGTCCCGACCTTGCAGGGGGCCTCATCCGCTGGTTCAGTGGCCTGAGGGTATCCCCCCCATGATGGGGGTTTCCCAGCTGTGAGCTGGCAGCCCTGGTGACAGAGGAGAGGGGCGCTTTCAGGAGCCACACGGACCCCCAGCACACAGAGGTGATTCTGTTCTCCATCCTTCTCAGCCCTCTGTTTTTCCGGAGGAGAAGCTCACACTCCCCAACGAGGAGCTGTTGGCAGGCAACAATAGCCAGAGAGAATCAGAGAATGGCAATTTATTTTTACTCTTCTTCTATTTATGGCAGGGGTCTTCGTCTTCCACTTGCAGGAGTCCTGTAAAGTTCACTGATAGATACATGTATTAAGTAAAAATAGCGAATCCTTTTCAAGACACGTATTAAGCAAATAATAGAATGGGCAAGATACAGACAGAACAAAACATTTTGAAGGTGGTACCGGAAGGGCTGGGTCAAGGCCAGGGACGGATGGCCCGGTGGGCCCTTTGCAAGTCACTCATCAGGAGACACAGTCCATATTCCTTCTGTCAGGTGTCCCCCAACGGAAAAGGGGCCACATTTGTAGGACAGGTTTGGGCCCCGTCATCGCTTCCTTGGGTCCGCTCCTCAGCCTGTCAAACCCGCCCACGGCTGGCTGCCCTGTGAGCCCCGCCCCCATCTCTCATGGAACCCAAGGTGGAGGTAGAAGTCTCAAAGGATGTGTTACCTTTTGAGGTAGCTTTCCCCCAAAGTTCCACCTCCTGCCGGGACGGCCGCCTGCAGGGCCACGTTATTCTAGGCCAGGGGTCCCCAAACTACGGCCTGTGGGCCACATGCGGCCCCCTGAGGCCATTTATCTGGCCGCCGCCGCACTTCCGGAAGGAGCACTTCTTTCATTGGTGGTCAGTGAGAGGAGCACATTGACCATCTCATTAGCCAAAAGCAGGCCCATAGTTCCCATTGAAATACTGGTCAGTTTGTTGATTTAAATTTACTTTTCTTTATTGTAAATATTGTATTTGTTCCCGTTTTGTTTTTTTACTTTAAAATAAGATCTGTGCAGTGTGCATAGGGATTTGTTCATAGTTTTTTTTATAGTCTGGCCCTCCAACGGTCTGAGGGACAGTGAACTGGCCCCCTGTGTAAAAAGTTTGGGGACCCCTGATCTAGACCTTTCCTCTGCGGCTGGCCCCCTCTGCAGCACGCACCCCTGCCGGCCCCGTTCCCCTGAGCTCCCAGCCCGTGGTCCTCTTGGGGGGCCTTGGACAGCCTCCTCCATAGGACATGGCATTGGGCTGGGGTTTTGGTGGCCTCTCCCCTGTCTGTCCCAACTGGGAGGGCCTAGGCGCAGGGTGGGGTGGGATGAGGACTGTGAGGGGTACTGCCCCTCTTGCTGTGGACCCAGGACATGGCGGGCTGTCGTTCACCTCTCCGACAGGGCCCACCCCACCCTCCACCCAAAGGGGCTGTGGGCACTGCCACCACCTGCTCCTGTTTTCTCCTGGAAGTCGCGAGGCTTGGGGTCTCTGAAGCCTCCTAACCTGTCCCTCATAGGAGGAAAGGCATTTGGAATTACACGAGGGGTGGAGAGAGGGTGACCTGGGCTTGGGGTCACACAGCTTCAGGGTCCTTGACGGCAACTGTCCTTGGCCCCAGTCCCTTCTTTTCTAGGGTTCCACAGAGCAGGGAATATTCCTATTATTTTTCACAATATTTTATTCTTGCTGTCATTTTTGGCCCCTCCAATAGTGTCCACCTGCAGGTGAACTGCCAAGGCTGGGGCTCCCAGACCCCTCCTGCCAGGAGCCGCTGCCTGCTGTGAGTCTCCGAAGCACCCAGGAGCCTTCATTCGCTGCTGAAGTCCGATTTCCCTCCCGTCCACCAGCCACGGCCCGGTGGCTGCACCCCATCGCCTGCCCCATTGTTGGACCGCTGGCTGCCTTAGGAGCAGGGAGGGAGGAGGTCAATGCACACTCCCGGGCCACCCTTAGGGAGTCACTCAGTAGGTGTGGGGTGGGCTCCGGGAGCTCCCAGTTTGTTAAACGCCCCGTGGTTCTGGTGCGGGTGCTCTGGGGTCTGCACTTCGGGGACCCTCGGCCCCCAGACTGTCAGTTAGCTGACAGAGGCTGCACTTAGGGACTGCAGGCCAGTGTTTAGCACAGAGCTGGTGGGACTCCGGGCGGGACAGCCAGACTCTGTGCCAGGAGCCGTGGGGGTGAGGGGAGGAGGCCTGTTCGCCCTCCAGGATCTCACCGTCATCCTCAGTGCTTCTCGAGGCTGCGTGCGCATCAGCCACCTGGGGGCTTGTTACGACAGACTGCGGGGCGCACCTGAGAGGCTCTGGTCTGGCACGTCCTGGGCGGTACTGATGCTGCTGGCCGCAGGACCACACTTCGAGAACCGCTGAGTGCACAGCCAGCTGCGGTGGTCCAGGCTGGGACAGGGGGCAGGAACCATGTCTTCCTCACCCTCGGGGCCACCTCAGCCCTTAGAGGAAGGAAGCACGACATAACAAAATGGTCATAATATGAAAATATCCAACGGTCTCCCACAGTACCCAGAGGGCTGTCTGGCACAAGGTGGCACTGAATCTAAGTGTGGGCACTTGGTGCTGGGTCATTGCTGTGTGCCTCTTCCAGAACGTGCACCCCCACCCCTGCACGGCCCCTTCAGGTGCGGGGCTGATGTGAACTTTATTTATAGGTGAGGAAACTGAGGCTCAGAGAAGGCAAGTGACCTGCCCAAGGTTGCACAGCCAGTGAGTCAGGAAACAGGCCTGATTTCACCTCACCCACTGAGGGGTCCAGAGGCTGTGGTGTCAGTTCTGGTTACTTGGTCCTAGTCATTTGGGAGGGGAAGGATGTGGAGAGATGAGAGTGTGTTATGGCGGGGAGGGGCTGGGGGACAGCGGGGCACCAGAAGTCTGGGTAGTATGTGTAGGTGCTGGAAGGAGCAGCCACTCAAGGTCACTGGGTGGGCCTGGGACCCAGGGATCCCACCTTCCCTGGGCCTGATGTCCCTCACCCCACTCCATTCTGCAGGGGCATCTCCTTTGGGCACACGTGGCATCAAATGGGACACTCCCACATTTACTGAGCGCCGACTATATGCGCTCAGATGGTCCGGTTTGTTGCCTGCAACACCGTCTTTGCCATCTGTTTTCTGTCTTGTACTTTTCACTCAAAATTCTATGTGCGCGTCTCCTGTGTGCCAAAGGTCCTTATGAGAGGCGGAGGCTGGGGTGGGAGACGATACCGTAGGGGCCTGCCACCTGGGTTACCAGGGAGGGGAGGCTCTCCCCTTCCCAAACTGGGGTCCAGCGACCTTGTGCTTGTGCCTCAAGACTCGATTCTGCCTCCTCCGTGAAGCCTGCCCTGCTCTTCCCGCCTGGCTTGTGTCTCTCCTCCAAAGCCCATCCCTCTCTGCCTTGCTTCACAGATCCCCTCCCCCTCCCCCTTTTCCTAGAATGTATTATCTTTCTCTTCCTTTCCATGCTTCAAGTCTCAAAAAATCACCTTGTCAAGGGGCCTCTCGGACCTCCCTGTGTGCTTCTCTCGTGGGCGGGTCGCTCTGTTTCTCCTTGTCCCGAAGCTCAGGTTGTTCTGCAGAGGGACTTCTGTGGAAGGTGTGCGGTACTGCTACAAACCGACGAGCCTGCTTTGTAGGGTTGCCAGATTTAGCAATAAAAATAAAATAAAAATATAACACACTCGGATACAAATTTCAGATAAGCCAGAAATGACTTGAGTATCAGTATATCCCAAATACTGAATGGGCTGTTCTTATACTAAAACACTTGTTGTTTATTTCAAATTCAGATTTAACTTGGCATCTGGCCTTTAATCTGGCTACCTCCGACCCGTCTTTTCCCCTTTGCTGGGCACTCAGTAGGTAGGCCGTGAGTCCTGCAGGCAGGAATCCTGTCTGTCTAGGCTCCAGCTGTGTGCCCACCCTTGGCAGGGAACCGGACCTGATGCAGGTGCGGATAAATAAATACCCACTGAGGGGATTGGTCCAGGGGCACCCACCCCACGCCAGGTGGGAGAACTGTGTATGGAACTTGTCGAGTTCCTAGAAGACCAGCGCAAATCAGTGAGAAGACTGAGATGCAGCCTGTTTGATTCAAGAGGTACTTTTTTATTATTGTAAAGCAGCTGTGACTTCCTGCATACCTACTGCACACGCCAAGCCTTACAGTGGTTTCATACTGTCACCTCTCAGAACAGCTCTGCAGGGAAGCCATTATTACATTATTACTTACACTTTCAGAGAGGGGTGTACCTGTCACCCCCCACCCCCCACCCCCACCCCGGTCACACAGCCGAGAGCCAGCGCAGGTCTTTCAGCAGCCAGGCCCAATAGGGCCACCCAGCACCTCCCCACCGCCGGGAACTGGGGCCACGAGGCTCTGGCTGCTTTCGTGAAGACCAGTTGTGAGTGGCGCACTCCGGGGCTCCCAGCAGCCTGTCCTCTGGGTCGGGTCAGGTTGGGTCCACTGCGCATCCACCAGTCTTACTTAGGCGGCTCATTGCTCAGCAAACCCTGCTTCCCTCCACATTCCGGGCAAAGGAGAATGCCCCCTCTCAGGAATTTGGAATGGAGGAGGCTTTGTGTGAATGAGACTCTGCGGAGCTTCATTTCCCCCTGCGGCAGGGAGGTGGTCCCGTAGCTGGTAAAGGGGTACTGCCCGGCACTCAGATGGCTCGGGGGTTCAAATCCAGCCCCCACCACTTACTGGCTCTGTGACTTGGGGCAAGTCACTTCCTAGGTTGTGCCACCTCTAAAGAGGGAGTTAAATGAGCTGGGCCACCACAAGGTGCCACCTGATGATGTCACTGCTACTGAGGGTGATGAAGGCAGAGCATGGTCACCTTTTCCCTGGGGGACCTGCCGGGGGGGGGGGCATGCCCAGGAGCCTTATGCCCTGAGGATCCCTGTGCTCTGCAGCTGCGTCGTGGCCTCTGCTCCTTCCCTGGAGCTGCTGAGAAGGGAAACCTCCTCTCCCCCTGGCCCTGGGCACCATGGACAGGGTCAGCAAAGGCTGGGCCTGCCACTGACCTGCCTTCTTGCTGAGGCTGGAGGCTCCCTCCTGCCTTCCAGGCTACTGGGGTAGGGACACAGGCCCATTAATGTGTGTGTGTGTGTGTGTGTGTGTGTGTGTGTGTGTGTGAGTGTGTGTGTGTGTGTATGTATGTGTGTGTGTGAGCGTGTGAACGTGTGTGTGTGTGTGTGTGTGTGAGAGAGAGAGAGAGAGAGAGAGAGAGAGAGATATTAGGTTGCATGGGCTGCAGTCTGCGGGGGGCCTCATACTTTCAGTGCATCACCTGGTTGGAGAAGAGCGGCTGTCCTTGCCCCAGAAAGGTGGCTCTGTTTTCCAAATTGTCACCACTGTCCCTTGCATGTGCTCAGAAAAGAATGCAAACTCCCTGTGACTCCTGAGGCTGAGAGCTGGCTCCTGTCATGGCTTCCTGTCACAGCGCCCACTCCTCCTTGGCCCCAGCCCCACGGTCACTCGCCCTTGCCCCGAGCCCTCTTCTCTCCCCGGCTGCATCCCTCTGCTTCTAGTCTCCCGAGAGGCGTCCTGACGCCCACCCAGGACCCTGGGCGCTCTCTCGGCCCCTCGTTTGTTTCTCCTCAACCAGAACAGAACCTCCTCGAGGCCACCTCCTTACCTCTTGTCCCGCCCAACGGTATTTGTTGCAAAAGGAGAGTAGAGGGTTGTGTCGTTACACCCGCATTTTTGTTTAAAGCATCGTTCTTACGGTGCACACGATCAGTTGTTCATCTGTTACTTCAGCAAAAAGCATTAGGCACTGGGAAATTCAGTGCAGACGCTGGTCCCGCCCTTGTCAGTCTGTCCAGCCAGGTGGAGGGGCATGGGGCGGGGGGAACAGGTCAGAACAGACAGGAAACACCACCTGGTGATTTGCCTGAGACCCTCTATCTAATTCCAGGTCACTCTGCTTTCTCCCACACACCCTCCCTTGTGACTTTAAGAGATTAATATATGCAAATACGCTTTTCCTAGGGTGGTTTTAGCCTTGAACTCTGTGGATTAAGTTACTTGATTTAAATACGTATTTGGGCACCCCCCCCACCACCACCACATATACACGTACCAATCCTAAACACTAAATAAAATGCCCTCGTTTCGCATGTGCTGTAGAGCTTCTAATCCCAAGTCCTGTGGGCATTTCGACAGTTAAGATGGTTCATGGGCCAAAATTTTATTTGGAATATCAAATACCTGTATTATGTGGAGTGCTCCTTAATGGGCCCGGCTAATACCAGCCAAGGGGGGTGGGGGATAAGGCAGGCGAGGGAGGTGCGGCGGGAGGGGACCTCTGGAGGGACACAGGCCCATTGCAAGGGAGGAAGGAGGAAGTAGCCAGGCGGGCAGGCTGGGGCGGGGCGAGTCTCATGGAAGGATGGATGATTGGAGGCCCGGAAAAGCCTCCGGGTTCACGAGAAGCCCAAAAGGGTTTGGGAACAAGTGTGTCCAAGGATGAGAACTGGAGTAAACACTTTCTAAGTGCATTGGGGGTGCCCTTGGGGGGAGGTTGTTCCAGATGGTGGGCAAGGCCACAGGGTCCTGGGTTTGGGGCTGGGCTGGGGCTGCGTTCCAATAGCAGGACCAGAGGCAGCCTGGACCGACTGGGCCACAGGTAGCAGGAAGGCTGTTTCCCCCTACAAGTCCTGTCACATTGGGACATCAGCCTCCCTCCCGTCACCTGCTGGGTCGCCTGCATCCGCAAGTCAAGGGCCAGAGCCCCGGCCTGGCCTTTGGGTGCTCACGGCCTGGCCTTTGGGTGCTCACAGCCTGGCCTTTGGGTGCTCACGGCCTGGCCTTTGGGTGCTCGAGTGGCAGGCGTGTCTCAGCCCGTAATGCTCACCCTCCCCTGAGACCGAGTGGCCTGAAGATGTCCCCTCAACCCCACATGGTTCCTGTTCCCGCACCTCCCAGGCCTCCCTTTGTTCCTTCTGATTGGATTCGTCCCCAGATATCAGGCACCTCCCTCCTTCCCCTCCTTCGTGTCTTGGCTTAAACTTGAACTCTTCATGAAGTCTACTCAGAGCAACCCGTCCAGCCCTGCCTGGCATGTCCCAGCTCTGCACTCCCCAGCCCTGCCTGGCACACCCCAGCCCTGCACTCCCCAGCTCTGCACTCCCCAGCCCTGCACTCCCCAGCTCTGCACACCCCAGCTCTGCACACCCCAGCCCTGCACTCCCCAGCTCTGCACTCCCCAGCTCTGCACACCCCAGCCCTGCACTCCCCAGCCCTGCACTCCCCAGCCCTGCACACCCCAGCCCTGCACTCCCCAGCCCTGCACTCCCCAGCCCTGCACACCCCAGCTCTGCACACCCCAGCCCTGCACTCCCCAGCCTTGCACTCCCCAGCCCTGCACTCCCCAGCCCTGCCTGGCATGCCCCAGCCCTGCACACCCCAGCTCTGCACTCCCCAGCCCTGCCTGGCACACCCCAGCCCTGCACTCCCCAGCCCTGCACTCCCCAGCCCTGCCTGGCACACCCCAGCTCTGCACTCCCCAGCCCTGCCTGGCATGCCCCAGCCCTGCACACCCCAGCCCTGCACTCCCCAGCTCTGCACTCCCCAGCCCTGCACTCCCCAGCTTTGCACACCCCAGCTCTGCACACCCCAGCCCTGCACTCCCCAGCTCTGCACACCCCAGCCCTGCACTCCCCAGCTCTGCACACCCCAGCCCTGCACTCCCCAGCTCTGCACACCCCAGCCCTGCACTCCCCAGCTCTGCACACCCCAGCCCTGCACACCCCAGCCCTGCACTCCCCAGCTCTGCACTCCCCAGCCCTGCACTCCCCAGCTCTGCACTCCCCAGCTCTGCACTCCCCAGCCCTGCACTCCCCAGCTCTGCACTCCCCAGCCCTGCACTCCCCAGCCCTGCACTCCCCAGCCCTGCACACCCCAGCCCTGCACTCCCCAGCTCTGCACACCCCAGCCCTGCACACCCCAGCCCTGCACTCCCCAGCCCTGCACACCCCAGCCCTGCACTCCCCAGCTCTGCACTCCCCAGCTCTGCACTCCCCAGCCCTGCACACCCCAGCCCTGCACACCCTACTGGCCTTCCCCATAGCACTTGTCTCCTTCTAGCAAACTTCATCATTTATTTTTTATGACGTTTATTATCTCTCCCTTCCTCAATGCACCTCAGAATGTAAGCTCCTCCAGGTGAGAGTCTGGGTCTGTTTTGTTCACTGATGTCTCCCCAGGGCTGGTGCAGGTTTGGCACCCAGGACGTGCTCAGTAAATCTCTGCCTGAGGTTTACCCCTGCCTCTGGCCAGGAGCCTGCACACCAAGGCGGTTACCGCCTTGGGAACCCAAAACCAGCCAGGAACCCATAAAATCTGCCAATCCTGCTGAGCTGTGTAGGTGCCAAACCAAGGCCAGGGGTCCCCGGTGGGTAGGAAGGTGTGACAGGAAGACCCAGCCTGGCCGAGGGCAGAGCCAGGTTCACACAGCCCCAGCTCCAGTGCCCAGCACCCTGTTCCTCCCACCGTACTGTGGTGTCACAGCAGAACCCCCAGGGAGGGGTCATGGGACAGAACTGGGAGTGAAGTTAGGGAGCGGGTCTCGAGACTGTCTGGGGCAGAGCTCCCTGGCCTCTCCGTCTGCATGTGCATCTTTGTCCATCCATTCACTTTTAATCTGTGTCTATAACACACCTCTCTGTATTTTACCCCTTTGTAACCCCTTCCTTGTCTTCTCTGTGTTGTTGTTAGTAATGTTCTTGCTGCTTAAGGGATTAAAATAGACACCCTACACCTCTAACTTTTCAGTTGTTAGAGTTAATATTGAACCACTTCATCTAAAATGTAGAATCCTGTGACTGCGTAGGTCCAATGGCTTCCACCCTGACACCCTTTATACTATAGTTGTCATATGCATATGTATATAATTTTTGCTTTAGATATTCATATATATTTTACAGAAATTAAGAGATAAAAAGGATCTTTTTTGTTTACCCAGACAGTTATCATTTCTTATGCTCTTCTTGAGAATCTGAATTTCCATCATGTACCTTTCCCCTTTTAGCACTATAGGTTGTCGGGTAAAAAGGTCTCTTCATTTAAAAAAAATTAGTGAAACCCAAAAACGACTATTTTACCTTTTTTCTTAAAGGATATCTTGGCTGGGTATAAAATTCTTGGGTCAAAATATTTTTTTCCCTCTTTGTTTATTTACTTATTTTAAAGATGTTATTTATGGATTTTAGAGAGAGAGAAAGGCAGGGGGAGGGGAGGAGCAGAAAGCATCAACTCGCTTCTCATATGTGCCTTGACCAGACAACCCTCCAAGGCTTTGAACCAGCAACCTCAGCACTTCAGGGTCGATGCTTTATCCACTGTGCCACTATAGGTCAGGCTTTTTTCTTCCTCTTTAAAAAAACAACCCACTTTTTATTTTGAAATAATTACAGATTCACAGGCAGTTCCAAAAGTATTCTGTAGAGATCTGGGTACCCTCAGCCAGTTCCCCCCAGTGGTTGCATCTTGTATAGTCATACAAATAGCAACACCAGGAGGTCAACATTGGCATGATGTGTGTGTATAGTTCTGTGCTATTTTATCACAGGGGTGGATGTCTGCAGCTACCACATAAATCAAGACACAGAACATTCCATCACCACAAAGAGCTCCCTCATATCGCCTCCTCATAATCACACCCAACCCCTGCTTCTACCTCTCATCCCCTCACAACCACTCACCCGTTCTCTGTCTCTATACCTGTGTCATTTAAACAATGTTTTACTGAAAGCATATGGCACGTGATCTTTTCAGGATGGCTTTTTCATGTAATGGGATGCCCTGGAGGTCTATTCAAGTTGTATCTGTCACAGTCCATCCCTTCTATTGCTGAGTACTGTCCCATGGTTTGGTTAATCATTCGCCTACTGATAGGTATTTTTTTCTTTCCAGTCTTTGGCTATTACAAATAAAGCTGCTATGAACATTTATGTACAGGTTTTAGTGTGGATAGAAGTTTTCATTTCTCTGGAACAAATACCAAGAAGCTTAATGACTGGGTCATGTGGTAAGAGTCTGTTTGACTTTTTTGAGAAACTATCAAACTGTTTTTGCAGAGTGGTCACACTATTTTCCATTCCCAAGAGAAATGCATGAGTGACCCCGTCTCTCTGCATCCTTGTCAGCACTTAATGTTGTCACTATATTGTAAATAAATTTTAGCTGTTCTAATAGGTGTGTACTGGTGTCTCATCATGCTCTATATTTACAAATCCCTAAAGGCTAGTGATGTTGACCACCTTTTTATGTGCCTGTTTGCCACCCATATATCTTCTTTAGTGAAATCTCTCTTCATGTGTTTTGCTCATTTTCCAATTGTATTGTTTGTGGTTTTTACTGTTCAGTTTTAAGAAGTCTTTGTCATAAAAATAAATACAAGTTTTTTGGGCCTGACCCGTATTGGTGCAGTGGATAAAACGTTGACCTGGAATGCTGAGGTCGCCAGTTCAAATGCTGACCCCAGTATACTGGGCTTACCTGGTCAAAGCACATAGGGAGCTGACGCTTCCTGCTCCTCCCCTGCTTCTCTCTTTCCCTCTCTCTCCTGAAATAAATAAAGTCTTTAAAACATTTTTTTAGGCCCTGGCCCGTTGGCTCAGTGGTAGAGCGTCGGCCTAGCGTGCGGAGGACCCAGGTTCGATTCCCAGCCAGGGCACACAGGAGAAGCGCCCATTTGCTTCTCCACCCCTCCGCCGCGCTTTCCTCTCTGTCTCTCTCTTCCCCTCCCGCAGCCAAGGCTCCATTGGAGCAAAGATGGCCCGGGCGCTGGGGATGGCTCTGTGGCCTCTGCCTCAGGCGCTAGAGTGGCTCTGGTCGCAACATGGCAATGCCCAGGATGGGCAGAGCATCGCCCCCTGGTGGGCAGAGCGTCGCCCCATGGTGGGCGTGCCGGGTGGATCCCGGTCGGGCGCATGCGGGAGTCTGTCTGACTGTCTCTTCCTGTTTCCAGCTTCAGAAAAATGAAAAAAAAAATAAATTTTTTTTAAAAAGAAAAAAATTGTTTTGTTAGGTAGGTGATATGCAAATATTTCTCCAAGTCTGTAGCTTATCTTTTCATTCTTTTAACAGAATCTTTGGCAGAGCAAAAGTTTTAGGTTGTAATGAAATCCAGTTTATCAATTTTTTCTATTATATATTATACCTTTTATGTTAAGTCTGAGAACACTTACGTAGCCCTAGATACTGAAGATTTTCTCCTATGATTTTTTTTCCTAAAAGTTTTATAATGTTACATTTAAGTCTGCAATTTGTCCTGCATTGATTATTGTATAAGGTGTGAAGTTTAGTTTGAGATTAATTCTTTTTTGTCTAAAGATGTCCAAGTTTAGTTTGAGATTAACTTTTTTTTTGTCTAAAGATGTCCAATTGTTCTAGCACCATTTATTGAAAAGGCTAGCCTTCTTCCACCAAATTATTTTGCACCTTTGTGAAACATCACTTACAAATATTTGTATATTTTTCTGATTCCATTGATCTATATGTTTATCTGCCAATAATATGCAGTATTGATTACTATAGCTGTTTAATATTTTGAAGTTGGGTAGAGTGGTTCTTCCCACTTTATTTTTCTTTTTCAAAATTGTTTTAGTCTAATTCTTTAGATTTTCCATGTATTTTTTAGAAATTACCTTAAACTTAAATAACAGTGTGTGTGTGTGTGGGGGGGGGGCTGGCATTTGTACTAAACTGATATTTTCAATCCATGAATATGGATTCTCTCTCCATTTATTTTATTTAGATTTTTAAATTTTTTTATCAGTATTTTATAGTTTTCAACACACATATCTTGTACATGTATTGTTATTTATACCTAAGTATTTTATTTTTTGAACAATTATAATTGGTATTCTACTTTACACTGGTTTCTATGTGTTCGTGGCTAATATATAGATATAAAATTGGTTTTTGTATTTTTTTTTAAGTTTTTTTTTAAATTTTATTTCATTTTTTTTTTATTTAATTTTTTTTTAGTTTATTCATTTTTAGAGAGAAGAGAGAGAGGAGAGAGAGAGACTGGGGGGAGGAGCTGGAAGCATCAACTCCCATATATGCCTTGACCAGGCAAGCCCAGGGTTTCGAACCGGCGAGGTTTTTGTATTTTTGACCCAGATAAACTCATTTATTAGTTCTGGGAAATTATTTTGTAGCTTTCTTAGGATTTTCTACATAGACAATCATGTGATCAGCAAATAGAGGAATTTTTATTTCTTCCTTTATGATCTGTATGTCTTTTATTTCCTTTTCTTACTTTATTACTTTGCCTAGAACTTCCAGCACCAGACATAGATTGTCAGGAGTGGGCACCCTCACCTTGTTCCTAGTCTTAGGGTGGAAACATTCAGTCTTTCACCATTATGTTGTTTATAGATTTTTTTTGTAGATCTTCTTTATCAAGGTCCCCCTCTACTCTAGTTTTCTTAAAGGTTTTTCATGACTAGGTGTTGAATTGTGTCAGATGGTTTTTCTGCACTGATTAACATGATCATGTGATTTTTCTTCCTTATACTGTTATATGGTGAATTACATTGATGGATTTCAAATATTGAACCAGTTTTCCATCCCTAGAACAAGCCCCACTTGATCATGATGTATAATTTTTTACTATATATTGCCAAATTTTGTTTGCTAATACTTTGCTAAGGATTTTGGCATCTGCACTCATTTAGGGATACTGGTTAATATATATATATTTTTGTACTGTCTTTATTTGGTTTTGGTATCAGAATAATACTGCTCTCAGACA
Organism: Saccopteryx leptura; assembly: GCF_036850995.1. NCBI lineage: Eukaryota > Metazoa > Chordata > Mammalia > Chiroptera > Emballonuridae > Saccopteryx > Saccopteryx leptura. The sequence goes on along the minus strand of NC_089504.1, from coordinate 6,891,641 downwards.
ATGACTTGGAAGTATTCCCTGATCTTTTGATGAACTCAATTTTAAAATAGTTATAGTATTATTCAAATGACTTGTTTCAGATTGGGAGAGTTGTGATAGTTCACACTTTCCAGGGAACTGATCCATTTCATCTAAGTTGTTAAATATATATGTGTATAGCTGGCCACAATATTCCCTTATTATCCTTTTGATGTCCTTAGGGTCTGCAGAGTATCCCTTCTTCTATTCCTGATATTGGTGACTTTTGTTTTCTCTCTCTTTTTTCTTTACCAATCATGCTAAAGGTTTCTCTATTTTATTGGTCATTTCAAAGAATCAAATTCTTATTTCTACGTTTTTCTCTATTGTTTTTTATTTTAATTTTATTAATTTTGCTTTTGTATTTATTTCTTTCCCTTTTTTATTATTTTAACAAGAGAGAGAGAAAGAGAGAGAGAGAGACAGAGAGAGGGACAGACAGGAAGGAGAGAGATGAGTAGCATCAATTTTCATTGTGGCACCTTAGTTGTTCAGTGATTGCTTTCTCATATGTGCCTTGACTGAGGGGCTACAGCAGGGCCAGTGACTCCTTGCTCAAGCCAATGACCCTGGGGTCAAGCCAACGACCTCGGGCTTCAAGCCACCGACCTTTGGGCTCAAGCCAGAGATCATGGGGTCATGTTTATGATCTCACACTGAAGCCAGTGACCCCACGCTCAATTTGGTGAGCCCACGCTCAAGCAAGATGAGCCTGTGCTCAAGCAGGCGACCTCGGGGTTTGGAACCTGGGTCCTCTGTGTCCCAGTCTGATGCTCTATCCACTGCGCCACTGCCTGGTCAGGCTGTTTTGAGTTTGTTTTGCTCTTTTTTTTTCTAGTTTCATTAACATTTTTTTCACCAGTATATTATTAGATCAAAACTGATTTAAAGTTTATACTTTTTAGAGGGGATATTTCCTTCACATAAAATTGTTTCTAAAATCTAGGTTTTAAATAGTTGAAGATCAGTTGAATGATCTGAGACTTTCTTTCTAACATAAGTATTTGGTGCTATGAACTTCCCTCACTAAACTGCCTTAGATGCATTCCATGAATTTTGAGATATTGTGGGTTTTTTTTCCATTTACATATATATTTTTTTCAATTTTTTTTGAGACTCATTCTTTGATCTGTAGGTAATTTAAGAGCATGTTGTTTAGTTTTCAAATGTTTGGAGATTTTTCTGTTATTGGTTTCTACGTTGATTCTCTTGCGGCCAGAGAACACACTGTTTGGTTTCCATTCTTTTCATTTACTGAGATTTTTCCACATAGCCCCTGTTCCCACGCAGGCACAGCGTACCCCATTATCAACACCCCCCACCACCGTGATACATTTATTACCATTGATGAAGCTGCGTTGACACATCTTTATCACCCCAAGTCCATGCCTTACATTAAGGTCCACTCTTGGTGTTGTATATTCTATGGGTTTGGACAGATGTATAATGACAGGGATCTACCATGACAGTATCATATTTTCACTGCCCTAAAACGCTCTGTGCTCCATCTATTCCTCCCTCGCTCCACCACCCACCTAACCCCTGGCAACCACTGACCTCTTTACGGTCTTCACAGTTGTGCCTTTCCCAGAACATTATATAGTTTCGATCGTACAGTGCGCAGCCTTTTGAGACTGGCTTCTTTCACATGGTAATATGAACCTAAGTTCTTCCATGTCTTTTTATGGTTTGATAGCTTCTTTCATTGTATCACTGAATAACCTTCCACAGTATACACATTGAATTCAAGAGGGATCAGAGAGCTAAATGTAAAAACGAAAACTATGAAAACATCGGAAAAAGCCATCATGACCCGTGAACAGGCCAACACTTCTTAGGTGGGACACAGACAGCAATAGCCGTAAGGAAATCAACACATTGGCTTCGTTACAGTTGGAAACTTCTGCTTACTGTTAAGAACATGAAGAGGGAAACCGCAGCCTTGGAGAAAATACGATAAAACCTGAAGGACTGGTAGCTAGATTGCATAGATAAGCCGATAATTTAAAATGGTGGAAAGATCGGAACAGACACTTCACAAAAGAATATATGCGGAGGCCAATGAACGCATTTCAAGGTGCTCAACGTCACTAGTTATCTGGGAAAGGCAAGTTCAAGTCCATGAGGTACTACTACGGTATCTCATAATTAAGATATTTTGTTTTATTTTTTTTAATTCCCTCCCCAATTAAGATATTTTATGATTAAAGTTTTAAAAGATCGATAACATCAAATCTTTTTTTTATTGATTTTAATTTATTGTGTTTACATAGATTCTCGTGTTGCCCCAAATACATCCCCCGTCCCCTGTGTCCCCCTCAACATCTCTGTTTTCCACAGTGGCTGCGCCAGTCTGCATTCCCACCAGCAGTGCAGGAGGGTTCCCTTTTCTCTACACCCTCGCCAGCACTTATTCTGTGTTGTTTTGTTGATGAGCGCCATTCTGACCAGTGTGAGGTGATATCTCATTGTGGTTTTAATTTGCATTTCTCTAACGATTAGTGATGTTGAGCATTTTTTCATCTGCCTATTGGCCATCTGTATGTCCTCTTTGGAGAAGTGTCTATTCATTTCTTTTGCCCATTTTTTGATTGGATTTTTTTATCTTCCTGGTATTGAACTTTACAAGATACCATCAAATCTTGGTAAGGATGTGGAATACCTAGAATATTCCTAAATTCCTGATGGGAACACAGACGTTACAAATACTTTGGAGGATTTCCACTGGCTTCCTATAAAGTCAAGCATACACCTGCCCTGTAACCCAGTAATGCCACTTTTAGATGTTCTCTCGAAAGAAAGACGTGCACCTGTTCACAGAAAGATCTGTACGTGAATGTTTATGGCAGCTTTATTTATAATGTTTCCCCAACTGGGAACAGCCCAAATGTCCAGTAACAGGAGAATGGAAAGACAAGCTGTGCTGTGTCTATGCTGCTATGGAATACTGCTCACCAACCAAATGAGAGGACCTACCAATACACACAGCACGGGTGAATCGCACAGACACTATGTTGAATGAATAAAAGCCAGACACAAAAAGCACACATCGTATGGTTCCATGAAGTTCTGGAACAGGTGAACTACTTAATGATGGAAAAAAGATCAGCATATTGGTTGCCTTTGGGGGTGCAGGGTTGTCCGGAATACACAAAGGTACTGTGTATTGATTGGGGTGATGGAAAAGTTCTATATCTTGATAAGTTTGTGGGTTCCATGGGTGTATGAATTTGTCAACACTCTTTTTTTGTGTGTGGCAGAGACAGAGAGAGTCAGAGAGAGAGGGACAGATAGGGACAGACAGGAAGGGAGAGAGATGAGAAACATCAATTCTTCGTTGCGGTTCCTTAGTTGTTCATTGATTGATTTCTCATATGTGCCTTGACCAGGGGGCTACAGCAGACCGAGTGACCCCTTGCTCGAGCCAGCGACCTTGGGCTCAAGCTGGTGAGCTCTGCTCAAACCAGATGAGCCCGCGCTCAAGCTGGCGACCTTGGGGTCTCGAACCTGGGTCCTCCACATCCCAGTCCTACACTCTATCCACTGTGCCACTGCCTGGTCAGGCTGTCAATATCTTAAATGCATGTGAGATTTGTGCATTTCGGTATGTGTAAAGATGATCTAAAAATACCTGAACAGAAATGAACAAAGAAAGATTCAGAACACACAGCCACTATTCACATAGATCCCGGGAGTTCTGTCTCTGCGTGGCCACCCTCAAGTGTGGTTCGGGCGGAGCTCTCGCGGCCCCGACTGTAGTTGCTTAAAGAGTCACAAGGCAAAGCACTCCCACATTTCCCAGACGGGAGACATCCCTTGGCACTGCCCTGGCATTTCTCTGCCTTCCCGTAGCTGGGCACGTCACGGGCACAGCCTGCTCGGTTCGTGTCGTCTCTGAGAGACTGCCCTCCTGGAGGCAGACACCAAAGACGAGCATTATGCCTCTAGGCGAGAAGCCAATGACTTGCTCCCCCGCCATCAGCACTGGCCTGAGAATTGGGCTCCTTGGTTCCAATCACAGTGTGTCAAGACTTCCCTGTGAAATTCGGAGCACTTTCATTCATGTATTCGTGAATCACCCAATAGTCGTCTAGCCCCTACCGTGTGCCAGGCCCTGCTCTAGACTCTTGGGATACACCAGTGGGCAGATCAGGAGAAGTCCCTTGATGGCCGGACTTACATTCTACTGGAATGACACTGTTTGTGCTGGCAGAATAGTGACCCCCGAAGACATCCACATCCTAATTTCCAGAACCTCTTAATATGTCCTCTTTGGTGGCTAAAGGGATTTTGCAGATGTGATAAAGTTAAGAGATTGTCCTAGATGTATCTGGGTGGGCCCAATGTCATCACAAGGGTCCGTATAAGGGAGAGGCAGGAAAGCCAGAGTTAGAGAAAGCAGTGTGACAATGGAAGTCGAGGCTGGAACGATGCATTTGGTGGAAGGAGGCCAGGAGCCCAGCAACGTAGGTGGCCTCTAGAAGCTGGGAAGGCAAGGAAATGAATTCTCCCGAGAGCTTCCAGAGGAACAGCAGCCCTACCGACGCATTGATGTTAGCCCAGCGAGACCCACTTCAGACTTCGGCCTCCCAGAGTTATAAGAGAATAGTTTTGTGTTGTTTTAAGTCACCAAGTTTGTGCTAATTTGTTACAGCAGCAACAGGAAACCAATACACCGACTTAAACAGCAAACCCAGCATGTATGTAGATTATCCATGATGGGTTAGAAAGTGATCGGCCAATAATTCTGGGTTCTTCTTTGAGGTGGCGCTTGGGACAAATGTCTGTTTGTACAGGTAGTAACCGGGCAACCAGTGCTTGACAATTCTTTTGGCTTCTCTAAAGAAGGAGCCTTTTGTTTATTGATAGGAGAGGGCCTAGCCACAGTAATAAAACCCCATCGTATTGTGAGGCAAAAGTAAAATCCAGATGGCAAAAGTGTAATTTCTAGTAGACTACTTTGTATGCAGACAGGGTTTCATTGCATTAAATGGGTAAATGATCATATATAGAAAACTCCCATTTATCAGATGGAGAGACTGAGGCACGAGAGGGGACAATAACCTGACCCAGGGCTTCATGGTGAGGTGGTGGCATCTTGCCTCCCATGCACTGGCAGTTTGGGCCTCGGTTTCCCCTCCATGTGAAAATCAGGGTTTCTTTCTTGCACACCATACAAAGGCACCGTGCCTGCTCACTTACCTTCCCCTGGAGAAATGACCCGGCCTGCGTGAGCTGTGTCAGGCTGTCCCGGCTGGAAGGAGGAGTTCGTCCTTGAGAGCCTCGCCCTGCCACCTCCACGGTGTATGACGCATCTCAGCCTCCTGGCTGTTGTCCTGGCTGTGTCCACTCTTGGGAACGCCCTTTCCTTGTTTAGCTAGCCCATCTGAAACCCCGCTCGCTCTCAGCGTCCCCTGGAAACATCACAGGCTCTCTGGCATGGCTGCGCACCTCTTGTGTCTCCTTACCTATATTGGACTCCCTCCAAGAACATCAGGCCTGCCCCCCACTCTGCAAGGCCAAGTGTGTGTGTGGGGGGCTGGGGGTGTGGATGACTGGACATTGTCCCTTGAATGCCAAACTGGGATCAAGTTCGCTGCCCTGTAATGACTGTATGTTGTGACACAGGTTCAACTGCTATAACATAACCCCAAACAGCAGTGACCTCAACATGATAACCAGTCCCCACCAGACACAACCCAGGGTTGATGTGGTGGCTCCACAGTGTCAGGGACCCTGACTCCTACTACTTGCTGTTCTGTCATCCTCGACACACAGTTTCTGCCTCGCGGTGTGAAATGGTTGCTCCTGCTCCTGCTATTGCATCTTCATTCCAGCCGGCAGGAAGGAGAGGTGAGAAGGAGGGCCCTTCTTCCTTTTTAGGGCAGGACAGGCTGTTGCACTCATCACTTCCATTCACCTGCCACTGACCAGCACCTGGTCACACTGGCGCCCTTAGTTACAAGAGAAGCTGGGAAGTGTGCTCTTTCGTTGGGTGGGCAGGGACATCCCCATCTTAGAAGCTGGCCACCATACTCTTTAGCTCTTTGAGAACAAGCTCTGCCTTATTCACCTTGGGTTTCCTCTGGGCCCTGCACAGTATGGAGTAGGGGCTGAAGTCTGAGCTCAGTAAGAATCACTTGGAAGAATTACTGAGTAAATACACTAAATATCTCATAATAATAGCACTGATCACTTAGGGCCATTGTAAATAGGGTAACATACAACATACTGAGCCCGTGGTAAGAGCTCTGTGCCAGATATTAATGTTATTACTGAAGATATTGTCTGATCAACTCTGATGCCCAAAGAAGGTGTTGTGTTGACATATGATTCATTGCATGCTATCAACCCAGCCCCAGTGAATCGGGGTTTGGGGGGTCAGTGATGGTTTGGTGGATTTGGGGAAGAGGGGATGGCTGCTCCCAATGCTTTAGGCACTGATGAGAAAGAATCTAACAGAGGCTTTGTGATGAATACATGGAATGGACAAATGATGGATGGGTAGATGAATGAATGATTGCATCGGACACTTTGAGAAAATTCTTGCTTGCTGGTGAAATTCTCTCTCCTCGGCATCTCCTGGACTTGGAAGGCTTGGAGACCGGAGCGCTGGGCAGTGCTGCAGCCTGGCCTGGGGAGGGCAGGGCCAGTGCACTGACGAAGAGCATGTCCTCCTGGCCAGGGCAGTGCTCGGAAAGTGCAGACAGGACCCAGGGGCCCCTGTGTCACCTGCTGGGGTTGTCCATGGACCCAGCTGTCTTGTTGATGCTGGTGGTTAGCGGTGAGGTGGCCTCCCTGCTTCTTGTGTGATCTCCCAGGTGCCTTCTCGGGGTGACTGGGGGTTCCCTCACCACACTGTGGTCCCTGCACCCCTGGGAGAGGCTAGTGTTGTTTTTCACAATCTGGGCTCCATGGAAACTGCCCAGACTCAGCTAATCCCACTTCCTTTGCTTTAAGCAAACCGGGTTTATGGGAACCTCTGGGATCACATTTAAGGTGAAAATACGGGCTAGCCTCAGGGTCTGCCCGTGCCTTTGCTGGCGGTGACACTGGCCATCATTGGTTACGTAGTGAGGGGGGCGGCTCAGGGCAGCACTGGGGAGCTGTGGGTAGATAAGTAAGCAAGGGCCTGGCAGTCCCCGTCCTCCCCGCCCCCCCCCCCCCCCCCCCCCCCCCCCGTGAGAAGCAGGGCTGCTGACGAGCCCTGGTGCTGAGCCCGGGCAGACTTAATACGTTGCACAAACCGACAGCAGCCCTGAGCCTCAGTTTCTTTATCTGGAAAGTGGGGATGGTGATGACAGCACGTCTCAGCCGGCAGGGAGGGCGAGGGGCAGCAGGCGCTTGGCCTGGCACAGCACACAGCAGATGCCCCCCGGATGACAGCTCTGATGGATGTCACCCGGCCCTGTGTTAACAAGCCACCCAAGATTTGTGAAGCCGTGGTGGGTGGCGGAGACACTCCCTGCCCCTGCTCTGGGCTGGGCCTCACCCCCCAGAAGCAGCCCCCAAGTGTGACTGTGGGCCTGGCATCTGAAGGGGACCACTGGGTCTGGGAACAGATCAATCCCACCACAGCATGAGGTCTCTGTGCTTTCCAAACTTTTCATCAGGAGTGTTTATTGCTTTGATAATGGGGGGTAGGGAGTGGGGCATAGCCCAAAAGACCAAACAGCCTGGAGAGAGAGTGGAGAAGGGGTGGGACAGGGCTCGGGCCTGTGTGTAACAGAAGACAGAGAGGGTTTGTAGATGATGCCTGCAGCAGGGGAAACTTCCTGGGGGGGTTTGTTCCGAGGCCAAAAGAAGGAGGAAGACAATATACCCCATGGCAATGGGCCAGGACCAGAGGGCACCCCTGCCATTTGCTGGCTGTGGGGCCTTGGCTAAGAATTGAACTTGCCTGTGCCTCAGTCTCCCCCTCTGTAAGATGGGGGTGATGGAGAGGATTGCCCCCCCCCCCACCTCTCTCAGAGCGGTCATGCGGATAAAAGCGGCGAACAACCACTGTGCTGGGAGCAGAGCCCGGCATGGTGGGCTCCCTATTCCTACTTGGTCAATAATAAACGTCCCGCCCACCCACAGGCAAGCCCCCAAATGCCTGCAGGCCCCGCCACTTGTGGGAGCAGGCCTGTGGTTCAAGTCAGGTGTCTCCCCTTTCTCTGTCCTCTCCCCAGCCGCCACCCCTTTGTCCCTGGGCAGGGTTGCTGAGCAGAGAGGGTAGGTCCCACTGCGTACATGGCTGGTGACAACCAGAGGCCCTTAGGAGGAAGGTGAGGTGAGTGGGGGCTTTCTCAGCCTCCGCCTGTTGTCTCTCACTAACGAAGTGGGGAGAGACTTTAGGGGCCTGCGGTCCTCAGAGATCCCTGGCCTCGGAGAGAGGCTGACAGTGACGGGGCCTCTTCCCCAACAGGTCCTGCCTGCGCAGGTCTGCACACCCCTTGGCGGCAACACTTCGACCCGCTTAGCTCAGACCCCTGTGAGGGGCTGCCTGTCCCATGGGCGCCTTAGTCCCTGCCCACACCTGTGGCATCAGTGCGGTGGGCTGGGAGGGGGTCACGCTGAAAGAGGTGGGGGTAAAAGAGCCTAGGGCCCATCTCAGCCCCCAGAAAAGTGAGTGAGTCCAAGCTTCAGTCTCCTCACTTGCCCAAGGGGACAGAGCTACTACCTCCCTGTCCCCAGCTCCAAAAGCCGAGAAATTAGTACCATGTCTTTGTAGCCCAGAGCTCAGTAATGCGCCTGCTATACATACAGAAGGGGACAAGGGACGAGGAACAGGACTGCCACACCAGCCCCAGAGCTCTGAGCCACCTTGTGGAACACCGACACCCAGGGGCTGTGCGCCCCTACAGGGGGCCCTGTCCTGGTCCCCAACTGCAGCGGCAGCGATAAGGGACACCACCGGTTAGTGTTTGTCTGTGAGGGTGTGGATGTCCCTACTCTGAGACTGGCCCGGTTAGTGTTTGTCCGTGAGGGTGTGGATGTCCCTACCCCAAGACTGGCCCGGGAGCCTCCTGGCTCAGCCCTGCATCCCTCTGCCTCAGTCAGGCTTCAACCTGAGAAAGAGAACCAGTAGATCTATGTTAAGAAATCTGTCGAAAGGAATTGGTGAGGCGATTGGGGGGTGGGGTGCTGGTTAGACAAGTCCGGACTTTGAAGGGCGGGCGGCTGGAGGGGCCGACGCCATTGTCCGCTGTCCACAGGTGGAACTTCTTCCCATCAGGGAAGCCTCGGCTCTGCTCCTAAGGCCTTTCAAGTGACAGAGTCAGGCCCAGAACACCGACGACAGTCCCCCTTGCTTCTAGCCCACCGACTAGGGGCTCTAATCACATCTACAAGGGGCCTTCACAGCGGCATTGAGGGTAGTGTTTGATTGAAGAACAGGGACTGTAGCCTCGCCAAGGTGACACGGACCATCACACCAGCCCTCCTCTGTCTGTGGCTTCTAGCTCCTTCCAGCTCGAGCGCCCACTCTCAGCCAGTGGCCTCCGCTGAGGGTAGGGTGAGGTGGGCAGCCCTCCTAGCTCTCCCGCGATGAATTCTCCCCCAGACCCCCGGCTCAGCTCGTGTGTCCCTTGCTTAGGAAATCTCCACTGACCGTCCTGGCAAGCCCCACATGAGCCCAGCCCGTGCCCATCGGGCTGCTCGCTGCCCGCCTGGGGGAACTGGCAGAGCTCGGAACTCAGGTTTGCTGAGGCCTCTGTTTTCCTGGCCTCGTGGCTGTGCTCTGGGCTGGGTTCCCTGGTCAGGCAGCAGCTCCGGGCTACAGGAAACCAGCCCCGTGGTTGTTTTGTTTCGATTGCACAACCCTGGTGCAGGCGGCCAGAGCAGACATCTGCTGTGCTGGCTGGCCCAGCACCGCCCCCAACTCCCATTCCCAGCAAAAGCCCCCCAATTGTCTCATGGGGAATTCCCCCCCTGTGTGCAGCTGGGGAGTGGGCTGTCAGATGCCACAGTCCTTCCTTGCCTAGGGATGGGCCAGTGGCCCTGGCTGGGTCAGCAGCCCTCCTTCCCTGAGGACAGATACTCCTTTCTCCTCCCGGTGGCCAGTCCCTGAGGGTCGAGTGTCCCCTGCTCTCCAAGACGCCCTGGCTGTGTCCCTGCTGGGGCCTGCCTACGCTCCTCCTCAGTCTAGGGGTGAAACCCTTTCTGCTCAAGCTGAACAGTCCATTTCTGTGGCTCAGACTTGAGTGATTAGATTTGAATGTAGATCCTGGGTCTGCCCAGATCCGCAGTGTGACCCTGGGCAAGGTGGCCCCTCTCTGGGCCTCCGTTTCTCCTCCTGCACGCCTGTGCTGGCCTCCCATTCTGACACTCCAGGACCTTACGCTGCTTTATTCAGTGCAGCTGACTGGACTGTGTGGGTCAGCTGGGGCCTTCTCAGCCCCTCCTAGGACTCTGGGGGATGTTTGATGGGGGAGGGGAGACGGTGGCTGGGGAATCCTTAGTTCTACCTCCTGCTGTGGGTAGTGAGGCCAGAAGGACCAAGGTCACTCTGCACCCAGGCCTTGCTAAGGTGACTTTGCGCAGCTAAGCTGTTGCTTTGATGGGCAGTGGTCCATCTGGGTATACAGGACAGAATGGGCAGTGGTCCATCTGGGTATACGGGACAGAATGGGCAGTGGTCCATCTGGGTATACGGGACAGAATGGGCAGTGGTCCATCTGGGTATACGGGACAGATAACAAACTTTGGCACACATGTCAGTGGCCAGACTCTACACCGGATGCTTTGTGAGCATCAGCCCATCCACTCAAAGAGGATAGCATTTGTGGTAGAGATTGCTATATTTTCAGCAAACCCTGGTTCATTCTTTTCCCCTTGGGCCTGCAGCTGGACTACATTTCCCAGTCTCCCTTGCAGTTAGGCATGGCCACATGACTGTGCTCTGGCCAATGGAATGTGAGCTTAAGTGCCTCCTCTCCTTCTAACCTGGTCCATTAATTCCTTCCATGCCATCCACACTCTCTCTCCTTTCCCATCCACAAGATTATTGCAGAGGAGGATAAGGCCCTAGAAGATGACAGAGCTACAAAACAAAAGAGCCTGGGCCCCTGAGTGACTGTGTGGAGCAGGGCCCTGGTCCTTTACCCCACCAGCCAAAAGTAGACTACCATGAGCAAGAAATAAGCTTTTATTTGGGAGCTGTTTGTTACAGCCATTAGCCCATCCTAACTAAAATAACATTGTTATTATTCGCATCCAGGGAAGCTTCTTTTTGTTTTAAGGGAATCCATCTTCGGTTTCCTTCAAAACAGCAAGCTCCCCACGGCTTTCGGCCTGCCACCCCCCAGCCGAGGAGTGTGCACTTCTGGCCCTATGCCTGGTACCCACTAAACCCAAGGCATCTCCTCCAGGACCGCGATTCTCAGCTTCACCCCTCACCCTCAGGCCCCTCTGCCCCAGCTTTCCTCATTTCATTATGTCTGTAGTCTCTGGCTTCCCTGTTCCATCCTGCCCCCACCCCCACCCCCAATGACTTTGGCCATTGTCTGGGGTTCAGACACCGGTGTTCAGGGGCAGTGGTAACTGTACTTTTCTGATCAACAGCTCCTTAAAGCCATGGTCTGGGGCTGGTTCGCACGCCTCAGGGGTTGCTTCTGAAATGCGGTGGGCTTTGTAATTCTACAGGGTGGAAGGCCCTGAGATGTTCTGGAATCCCACTCGGGAGCGTTTGGATTCCAGAGGGACAAGCTGGCCTCTGCTCCTATGGTGCTCCCCCTCAATGGGCTAAGGCAAGGCCCCAGAAGGTGGGGGCTAGGAGCTGTCTCACTCTGGCCCTGCTTCCCGACCCCAGATTGTACCCTGGTCCTTGCTCCAGGCCCCCACGTGCTGGGAGAAGAGACAGGTCAAGTCCCTTATATCCCCACTGTGGGCAACCCTTCCCACTACTGTCCCTCAGCGGGAGGATGCCCCGCCCATCTTTTAAATAATTCAGTCAGTCTCCAAACTACCTTTAGCCCTTTACAAACCCTTTAGCCTCGGTTATCTTCATATAATAATAGCAACATTAACTCTACTTTTGTGTGTGTCGGGCGCCAGGCTAAACCGTGTACATCCTAGGTCTTTTTGATCCCCAACACCATCTCTTGGAGATGAATGCCTTCATCATCCCCATTGTACAGATGAGGGAGTTAACGTTCCGCAAGCCCCTGCCCAGCAGCCCCCGGGACCACCTGTGAAGGCAGAGGCCGGCATCTGGCCAGGTGGCTGTGTGGTAGACAGGACTGCCCAGGAACTAACTGCTTTTACCTCTCGCAGCAGTGGGAGAAAGGCTACTGAGGGAAGAGGAGGAGGAGGGCCACTCCCTCCCCAGGGGGCTCCAGGCAGCTCCCAAGCCCACCCCCACTTGGATCTCTCCCCTCCTTCACTCCTTCCCATGGGTCCTTGACCTCTGTCCACACCGGCAGCCACTTGGACCCTACACTGGAGCTCGTCCCCTCTCCTCCTCTCCTTCCCACCATTGGAAGCTTGGCTGTTTGATTTTTCCAACAGACCCAGCCAGTGATGCTTCTCTGAGGTTGTGTGTTCACGTTGCAAAACAGCAGAAATTTATAGCCCAAGTAATTGATCACGGTGCTGCTGCCTCCCTCCATCTCGCTCTGTCTTCTAATTCCCTTCTCCCCGCTCTCCTTTCCCTTTATTCTCAGCGCGCCATCTGTGGTGTCAGAGAAAAGGAAGCCAAGAAAAGGGGGGGGGGGTTCTAGTCCCAGCTCTGCCAATTACGAGTCACATGAACCTCAGTTTCCCCATCTGCAAAAGGGAGACGCTGATAATACCTGCTCGTGAGTGTGCTGGGCCCTGTAGATGCTGGGGCCATGGGGAGCACCTATATGGTGTGACTTCACTCCCTAGAGCAATCCTGTGACATGGGTGGCTTTGGGGCTTACCTTCCAATGGGGGTGCTGGGACCCAGAGAGCTGAGATCTTTTGCTCAGGCTCAGAGAGCTGGTAAACAGCAGCCCTGGGGCTTGAACCCACGTCAGTTGTGCTACAGAGCCTAAATGACTCGGCAACACCGCCTTCCTTTCCCCTGAGGACTAATCGCTATTACTTCATCCTGAGGCTAACTATGGGGCAGGAACAGAGTCTCTTGAAAAGAGGGAAGTGCTTTGCAAACTGTAGAGTGTTGTGATGATGGAAGAAAACTTCACAATCATTTCCATCCTTCAACTGTCTGGAGACTCTGGGACCTAAGAGCTTGCCTGGGCCTCAGATTCCTCCCTCCACTCCTCCCAGAGACCCTGTGTGAGCAGGGGCCTCCCACATGCCAGGCCCCCACACCTGCCAGCCTCCTGGGGCCTCCAGCGAGGTCCACAGAACTTTCTGGAATGACCCACAAAAGGAGTCTGAAGAGCACTTCACTTGCCCTTCACAGGGTAGATAGGCCAACCAAGCCTGGGAGGGGTAGCCCAGGCCCCTTTGAGCTCTGCGGGCCTGGCTGGAAAGCCCCCTCTGGACTCCCATTCCAGTGCTCGCTTGGCTGGCAGCCATTCCTGCTTCTTTCTGTTCGGTTCTGGGGGAAGAATAATTCTAGGCGGCTAGAGCTTATCCTTTTTCCCTTCCACTCCTTTCTTTTTCTTGTTCTCAGCCTGGCTTCCTCTCTGCCTCTGCTCTTCTCTCTTTCTCTGCTGTCTCCGTGTCTCTCCTAGCCTGCAGCCTGCAGGTAAGGACTTGCTTTCTTCACAAGCGGCTGCAAGGCCAAGTACAGCTCCTCTCCCACTCCCTTAGCCTCCCGGGTGCCTCTGCAGGTGGCACCCAGCCTCTTCCCATCCCCATCGCAGCCCTGGGGGGCCGCAGATGGGGGGCAGCTTGGTTCCCCCCTTTCTGGAGGGACAGGAGGCTCCAGCCTCCGGCTGCCTGCTCCCGCCTGGCTAGCGGAGATGAGAGCCAAGCAGCAGCACACAGAACAAACAGAATTTTTTTTTGCAACTAGAGGGGGAAGCACAGAGCTAAAAATAAAACGAAAAGATCAGTATCTGTCAGTCTGACAGCTGATTGGCTGCTCGGAGATGCATATAATTACCAGCAACTGGCTCTGGGTAGGCAAAGCCGGGAGAAACTGCTGAGACGAGGTTAGGATTTAACCTTTAAATTCTGGAGCCACCGGAAGCCGAGGGGAGGACGACGGGCGTCGGTGCTAATGAGGCTGGGGGCGGTGGGCGGTGGGCCGCAGAGTCCGGGGCAGGTCGGCGTGGTGGGGGCTCCTCCGGGAAGGCCCCGGGAGCCCTCGGCCCGAGCTGCCTCCCCCATCAGTCTGGGAGTGTGTCTGATTGGGCGGCCAGGAGGCGGTGGTCCTTTTCCCCGCCCAGCTGGAGGGGGGTGTCTTCTGGGAAGTCGGGGTCTCACCCAGGAGTGAGTGAGGGGGCTGCTTAGGGCTCTAGGCCCCTCCCTGACTGGCCTCCTGGCAAGGCCCATCCCTGTCCCCACCCACATTCCTCCGCCTTTCCCTGCCTGGTGTCCGTTTTCCAACCCATCCCTCCCCTTCTTTACCCAGAGTCACCCTCATCCTGGCTGTTCTCTGCCCCACCTGGGGAGGACATCTTGGTACCTCTGGTTTGTCCTGGGTCCCCAGAGACAGAGGGGAAAAAGCAGGCCTTGAGGGATGTTGTGGTCTCACTAAGCCTCAGTTTCTTCATCTGTAAAATGGGATGACGATAATGGGCTGGTTGACCACTGGGCAGGTGCCAGGGTCGCATTGGGCCCAGTCTTGGCATCTTGATTCTCTCATCTGAGCCAGGAGTCAGGAGATGGGGCTCCGGTCCCAGCCAGGAATCACCATTTTCTCTCTTAGAGCTAGTCTCCCCATCTTTGAATTGGGAGAGTTCCTGCCCTCTGACTCCCCTCTGGGGTGGGGGGCCTGGTCAGCATTAAGTGAGCGGGTGTAGGTGATGGTACCTGATAAACTACCTCCTGGGGGAGGTGGGGATAGCTTCTTCCAGCTCCTTGAACCCATGACTTTCTCTCTTTCAGGCCTTTACCCAGGCTGTGGCCTGGAACTCCTTACCTTTCTCTCACTCCAGCCCTTCCCCTCAGTGCCTCTTCCTCCGGGAAGCCCTCCCTGATGCCCCAACTGGTCCTCTCCTGCTGCCTTTGGGTGTCTCATCTCATGATCAGACGCAGATCATCTGCCTGGCACACAGGACTGTGAGCCCTGTGAGGGCAGGAACCACATGCCCGGCTCAGAGCGCCTCAGGAAGCGAGGCATCCAGACCCCTAGTGTGGGGCCCTGGCAGCTGGAAGGAGGTGGAAGCACGCTGCCCAGGCTTCCGGCAAGCAGCGCCCTCGGTTGGCGGGGTATCTTCCCGGTGCCTCGAGTGCCTGGGGAACACCTAGCCCCACCTTCTGAGCACTGACAGTTTGAGAAGGCACTCAAGGGTAGCTACCCCTTGTGTGCCTCCTGTGGAGGACGGAGAATGTCACCTTAATGCCATGGTCCTGGCCTTTGCTCCCTCCTCAGGAAGTTTCAGGGCCGGAGGGGTGGCAGGTGGGGCTGCCCCTGGGTGGTAGGACCCGGAGAGTTGTTGGGACTCACTGACTCCACGATCACTCATTGAAGGCAAGTCTGCTGCCATTCACATTTTGCAGATGAGGAAACTGAGGCACGGAGCGGTTAAGCAACATGGCAGAGCCTGGACCCACCCAGTCCCCTGTCTCCTGAGGCCAGGCCTAGCAGCCCCTGCCTCTGAGAAGGATAAAAAGGAGGTGCAAGGAAGGGAGATGTTTTTGGAGCAGCTCCCGTGAGACCTTCCGGGCAGATAAATTGGCACAGAGAGTCTTGAGAATGCTTTGTGTGTGGTGTGCAAAGGAGTTCCCCTTTGGTGTTTCTGAGAGATCAGGAAGATTTAAACTGCTCTCCACTGATGTTGGGATGTCAGACTGGTGTTTCTTTTGAACGTGACATGGTGATGAGACTGGGCCCCAAGGCAGCCCAGTTTTATTCAGGTTACAGAAATAATAATAGCAGCGGCGGCAACAAAAGCAAGTTTTCAGAGACTGAGTGTTGACCACGTGCTCAATGCTGGGCTCTGCCTTGACTTGGAGGCACACTCTGAGCCCTCAGCACCAGCCTGAGATAGAGGTGATTCTCATCCTTTTACCTGGAATTGGAATCTGTTAGTCTCCACATTTGCTGTCTCCCCTGTTAGGCAGTGAGCTTGGTGAAGGTCCCAGTCTGGTCTCTCCTATTCATTGCTGAGTACCTGGCACCCAGCACCAGCTCTACAAACAGCAGCTGGACAATAGAGCTTTGCTAGACACATTTAAGATAAAGAGACTGAGGGTCACAGAAGTCACACAGCTTGCCAGGAGGGAACCCCAGGTTTCTGTGGCTCCAGAGCCCACCTGGATTCTTATCACCATCTCACACAGCTGCTTAAGAGACCCTCTCTGAGACCACCCTCAAGAAAGCCACAGAGCATGAATTCCCCCACTACCCCCCCAGCCCCCACCCCACCCCAGTTCTCAGGCCTTGTACTAAAACCCAGGAGGCTTCTGAACTGGATCTGCCCCTCCCCCCCTTTTCCTGGCTTACTAGGGAATTGGATGACAGTTGGCCAGACTTGGCTTAGTCTTGGGGAAGTTGTACTCTTTCAGAAGTACCTGGTTTTTGTGTGACCTTATTTGGAGACATCTTTGAAGTGGCTATGACTTGACTATGTGAATTCTGGCTTGGTTAATTCATAGGGACAGTTGATCACTGCTTCTCATCTCTGTGATGGAGCCCCTGGTTCTGCGGGTTTAAGCAAATATCTTAGAGAGGCCGGGTTGTACACCTGAGATGCTGATGGTTAGGAGCTTGACTAGTCCACATGGTGGTAACTTTGGGGACCTCATTTGACCTCTTCCTCCTCTGTAAAATGGGGGACATTCAGGGGAAATATCCATCTTGATGCCTGGCGGTAGGTGGGGAGAAAGAGGTCAAGCATCTTCTTTGAAAAAAACTCACTTTCCACACATGATATATGATTCCCCCCTCCAGGTGCTAACCGGGCCTGACCCTGCTTGGCTGCTGAGGTCAGACGGGATGGGGTGTGTTCAGGGTGGTATGGCTGCAGACCATATTACGATTCTTATCCCTGTACTTTAAGAAATGTTTTTTTTTTTTTTTTTTTTTTTAAATCTGAGCCCCAAACAGTACCGAGCGCCTGCCTTGTGCCCAGCACTGCGTCTGGCCCTTGGAAGGCGGGATCTTGAGACCACGCTTATGGGCGTGTCCTGTTTCAGTTGTCCTCCCAGCAACTCTGAGGTGCACGTGGGGGGTGGCAGAGACGGCCCTTTTCCAGGCAAGGAAAATGAGCCCGGGAGGGGGTTTCCCGTGAGAAGCTGATGAGCCTGACTTTAGACCTGGGTGCTCTGTTCTGCTGAGGAATGGGCAGGAGCCCGGCTTCTAGCAGGGGTTCAGCTTGGTGTGGGCAACACAACCTCGGGACTTTGAGTGCTGACCGCAGAGGACTGGGCGAGCTGTCAGGGCACAGAGACGAACCAGAGGTGGTCCCTGCCCTGGAGGGGCTCTGTCTCCTAGGAGATGGGAACACACTAACAGACCAGGGAAAGCACAGGGCATCACGGAGCACCTGAGGCTGAGTCACTGACCATCCCATAAAGAATTGCTGGAAAGATCCCCTCAGGACCTTGCTCTAAAAGAAGTCCCCTGGTGTTTTGCATCCCTGTCAGAGTTCTAGGCTCTGCACTGTGGCTGATGGATGGATGGTGCATTTTTTGTACCTGAAAATAGAGTCCTCTTGGGTTGTATTTGAAATGCAGTTGGCTTGTCCTTCTGTGTGATGTTCTAGTCCGTGGTCAAGGGGCCTCTGGTCCAGGATCTCCAGCTCCTGCTCCTCAGACCCATGAGAACCATTTTTAAGAAGCAACTGTGCCCTTCTTCCATAAACCCTGTGCCCAAAGGTGACTTCAGGTCCTGGATGGAAGGACAGCTTTCAGTGGCCATGAGCTCTGGGGTCCCCACAACCAGCAAGATGTCGCTAGGTAGAGGAAGCATGTCCAGGCAAGGGGTTGTGAGGTGAGTTCGTCAGTTGATGTTGGGCTCCTGCATCCATTAGACTTCAGAGCCCTGGCCATTGACCTCTGAGTTCTGACCGTAACCTCCCAGGCCTCAAACCTCCTGAGGGTGTGAGGTGCAGGTTAGAGGGGTGGACAGGAGGGCTCCGCCTAGAAGGAGCCAGAGAGCCCCCACCTGCCCCCACGTGCACGCTCGGACACGCCCAAGGTGGGCAGAAAGGTGCCGAGGCAGAGCCGAGGGGCAGCCGCGCAGAGAGGCCCGCGCCCGTCCAGCGGCAGGTCTGTCCGCGCGGAGAGACCCCCGCCCGTCCAGCGGCAGGTCCGTCCACGCCCGTCCAGCGGCTGGTCTGTCCGCGCAGAGAGACCCGCGCCCGTCCAGCGGCAGGTCCGTCCGCGCAGAGAGACCCGCGCCCGTCCAGCGGCAGGTCTGTCCGCGCAGAGAGACCCGCGCCCGTCCAGCGGCAGGTCTGTCCGCGCAGAGAGACCCGCGCCCGTCCAGCGGCAGGTCTGTCCACGCCCGTCCAGCGGCAGGTCTGTCCGCGCAGAGAGACCCGCGCCCGTCCAGCGGCAGGTCTGTCCGCGCAGAGAGGCCCGCGCCCGTCCAGCGGCAGGTCTGTCCGCGCAGAGACCTACACCCACGCCCGTCCAGCGGCAGGTCTGTCCGCGCAGAGAGACCCACGCCCGTCCAGCGGCAGGTCTGTCCGCGCAGAGAGACCCACGCCCGTCCAGCGGCAGGTCTGTCCGCGCAGAGAGACCCACGCCCGTCCAGCGGCAGGTCTGTCCGCGCAGAGAGACCTACACCCGCGCCCGTCCAGCGGCAGGTCTGTCCGCGCAGAGAGACCCGCGCCCGTCCAGCGGCAGGTCTGTACAAGCCGTTCCAGCCTGTCTGGGGCTGGGTTCCTCCCGCCTCCCCTGGAAAGCTGCGGACAAGAGCCTGCACGTCAAGGTCAGCTCTCGTGGAGAACGTGACGTGAGGAGCATCTGGTGAAGACCTGGGACGTGGGCTTGGCCGACTCCTCGCGTCCTCGCCTCCCAGGGGGCTGCCTCTGCACCCCAGCACCCACGGGGCTGGGTTGGGTTAGGGACACGCTGGCCTCTGGAAGAAAATACGAGAAAGCAGAGGCTGCTGCTGGAAGATAACTGAGACGCCCCTCCCTTTGGTAACGCAGGTTTCAAAGCGAATTCCTCTTTACGTTCCCACCAGAAAAGTCACTCCGGCTGTGATTGGCCCCAAGGACCGTGTTTGCCCAAGAAGCAAACTGCATCTGTTGAGTAATATAATCTTTCCCATTTGGGGTTGATCAAGGGCAACCATGGTGCCTGGTCAGCTCAGCCCGGAGAGTCTGAGTGGGCACAGAGGCTGGTATCATCCCATCCGCAGCAAAGGGGTGTGACATCTGTAGGCCGAGGGGGCCTGGCCCTCCATCTCGGCCTCTTTGCAGTGACCTTGGGGCATTTCAAGAGTCTGTAAATGGCATGGAGCGCCCCCAGAGAGCCTTTGAGGGTCCCCCAAAGCACCCCTGATTGGGAACCTCTTGGTTAAGCCAGTTGGGGTGGGAATGCAGCTCTTTGACAGCCCCTAACCCCATCAAGGAAGTCCTCAGGCAGCAGCAGGGTGTCCGGGGAGATCTCAGTGGCTGTGGGGTCAGCCAGGCCATGCCATTTTCTGGCTGTGTGACCATGGTCGGTGGCTTCCCCTCTCTGACCCTCTGGGTCCCAGTGCCTCCCTCCTGGGTTGTGAGTGCTCTGTGAGGGCATGGTGTCTATACCGTCGTTACGCCCTCTTGTTCAGGTCTCCTGACGTCCACCCTGTCGGGCCCTGACCATCTCACTGGATTGGGGGGTGCGGAGGTGTAGGAACCCCTCTGAGAAGCTCTCTGGAATCAGACAGAGAGCCGGGGCGGGGAGAGAGGAGAGCAGGCATGGCAGCCCACTGTGGGCAGGCTGAGGGCAGTTTCAGGGGGCATCCGAGCAATCCCACTTTGATTGTGCCCTGACTATTGTTCCAATACAGATTCTGATGCAGAGGCCCAGGCGGGGGCTTCCAGCTGAGGCAGATGCTGGGCCCGTGGGGGCCACACTCTGCCTGGTGAGGTGCCCACAGCCGAGGGAGGAGGGCAGGCCACTCGGTGTCTGGAAATGACGGCTCCAGACTGGCCTGAGAGCTCCAGAATGTTCATGCTGGAAAAGATGAAGTAACATGAGGGTAAAATTATGTTTCCTACAAAAGGAAAGACCTCTGCCTCCTAGCGTGTGGAAAGAACTCTGTCCTCCCCCCACACAGCCCCAGGGGCCCAAAGGAATGTGGTTTTCTGAGCACAACCTTCCCTTGCTGGGGGTGGATTCGCTCTGAAAAAGTTGCTTGTGAAATGAATTTTTCTATATCAAATGCTGTTTTCCAGTGCTTGCGTTTTAAGATCACGGTTGTATTCCCACCAAGAAATAATCAGCTCTGAGGCACTGGCATTGAGGACGAGGGTGGAGAGTTCAAGGGCACAGCACTGCCCACGTGTCACGGGCTACGGAGCTGATGGGAACTGGAGCCACAGAATCTGGGAATGAAAACCTGAATCCTAAATGCTCCCCAAATAGGCCGAGGTTCACAGCCAGATGCTGGCCCAGACCCCTGACCAATACCACTGACTGGTGGGACCCGCGGGGACCCAGGATAAACCCAGCCCCTCCAATGGAAAGGAACCCAGAGAGGTGGTTTGTTGTGGTCAGCCAGCCTCCTTGTCTTGTATAAAATGCTACAGACCATACCCTGAATATCAGGCTAGGAGTGGTTTTGTTTTTATATGGAGCATAATCTTTGTTATGCTCCAGGGTCCTGCTGCTGTGATGGTTTGCCTTTGTTTCCCAAAGAGTGTCACAAAGACTGCTGAGAAGTGCTAGGTTAGGAGAGTGCTGGGCTTCCTGGCCCATGTGGGTCTGTTTGGACATACCAAGGAGCACTGGGAATCTCAAATAAGAGATAGAAGTCCACAGTCCATCCACACTTGATGGACCATTGCTTTTCTTTCTTTCTTTTTAACTGAGAGGAGGAGAGATAGTGAGGCAGACTCCCCACATGTGCCTGACCAGGGTCTACCAGGCAACCCCACTTGGGGCTGATACTCAAGTACCGAGCTATTTTTAGTGCCTGAGACTGATGTGCTTGGACCAGCTGAGCTATCCTCAGTGCCTGGGGCCATACTCAAACCAATTGAGTCACTGGCTGTGGGAGGAAAAGAGGGAGAGAAGCAGATGGTCACTTCTGTGTGCCCTGACCAGGAATTAAACCTGGGATGTCTATACACCAGGCTGACTCTCTATCCACTGAGCCACCGGGCCAACCATTGCTTTTCTGAGCATATTCTTGGATCACACTTTGGGAACCCAGTCAGTGAAAGGCCTTCATAACCAAAAGGTCACTCCGTTCCTATATTAGTTACCTAATTAATAATCAGTTTCCTGCATAACAAAGTACCTCAAAGGTAGTGGCTTGAAACAATAGCATTTATTCTGTCTCAGTTTCTGTGGGAAGGTAATTCAGAAGTGGCATGACTGGATAGTTCCAGCTT
Source organism: Saccopteryx leptura (assembly GCF_036850995.1). Classification (NCBI taxonomy): domain Eukaryota; kingdom Metazoa; phylum Chordata; class Mammalia; order Chiroptera; family Emballonuridae; genus Saccopteryx; species Saccopteryx leptura. The sequence goes on along the minus strand of NC_089504.1, from coordinate 6,870,042 downwards.
GTGGTCTCCTTTGAGGTGACAGTCAAAATGTTAGCTAGGCTGCAGCCACCTGCCGGCTTGACTGGGGCTGGAGGATGGACTTCTAAGAAGGTGCTTTTCCGGGGCTGGCAAGGTGTACTGGCTGTTGGCAGGAGGCCTGGGGTCCATGCCACACGGACTTCTCTGTAGAGCTGCTTGAGTTTCTTCACTATGTGGTGGCCGGCTTCCCCCAGAGGGAGAGATGCGGGAGAACAAGGCTGACACTATCGTGTCTTTTATGACCTAGCCTGGGTGGCACATTTGCTCATATCTGCCATGTCCTAGCGGTCACACAGGGCAGCTCTGTTCATGGTGGGAGGTGCCTACAGAGATGTGAATACCAGGAAGCAGGAAGCGGTTGGAGACCATCTTGCAGGCTGACTACCATGGCAACCATCACTTCAGTACAAGGCCAGATAACTTGCTCATTCACACAGTTGGTTTCTTACCACTTAGTGGCAGTTAGGGATTGTGAGATGTGAACCTCCTAACCTGTGAGGTGAAGGGCGGAGGGGGAGGCCAGGAGGTGACCGGGTCCGCCAAGCTCCGGTGAGCAGCAGGAATAATAAACCAGCCCCATTTGTTGCCCGCGCACCTGTGCCCGTGCCTTGCGGGCATCGTGGCACTGTGCTATCCCGGTCCCCGAGCTGTAGGCTCCTCCAGTATTTTCAAGTTAGACCACTCAAGTCTATGAAACACATAAAATGAGATTTTTTTTTTCCTGTGTGTGTGATGACGGCTGTAGCAACACAAGCTGCTCTGCCTTCTGGAAGTTCAGAGACAAAATTGGTGACTCGGGTGAACCCATGTGGAGAAGACTGGAGTGGAGAGTAAACAGGATGGATAAATGCTGAAGATATACAAATAATAAATAGGTGAGATCAAATATTTATTTCCTGTACATTAACAAAACGAGGAGCGGGCAAGCTGGGCGGGGGGGGGGGATCTCCACTCTGCTGGGGCCGCACGGACGCTGGGCAGAGAGGCAGGGAGCGCTCGCGGTGAGGGCGTGCGGCTGGGCGCCCAGACACCGCACCCCAGGCCTGCCCATGTCCGTCACCAGCTGTGTGGCCCAGGCAGGCGACTTCGCGGTCCTCAGTATCCCGTCTGTAAAATGCAGTGATGGTGGCGAACTCCTCTAGGTGGGACGAGGGTTCAGAGGAGCAATCCCAGGTCCAGTCGGATCCTGGAATGCTTTACAGCAAAGCTGATGACGGGTCCCGGCGGTGGTGGCTCCCAGGTTCAAAGAAGGCATATAGAAAATCTCTTGCCTGGAAGGAGCCTTGCTCTGTGACCAAGAGTGGACCCAGGGCCACAAAAAAAGAGTTTAGCTGCTGCTCAGGCCTCCCGCAGGGTGACCTCAGGAGTCTGGAAGGAGCTTGGCCCCTCCTTCCTGGAAGGAAGGGGCCTGTGCAGGCAGGGAGCTGGCCCAGCCCCTTCCTGTCCTGTAGGGGCACGATTTCAACAGAGAGAGCCTCCTGGGAGGGTTTTCCCCTTGGAAGTCTCAACCTGCAGAGCAGGACTTGGGGAGCTCAGGCTAAATGTGCTGTCACAACAAACAGCCCAGGTATAGAGACTCAGAAAACAGAAGACAGGGGTGGGTTCCCCATCCCGCAGCCTGGGTCTGGGCAGATGGAGGCGGCCTTCGGGTCAGGCTGGCCGTGGCGCGCCGCCTCCACCCCTGTGTGACTGTGGGCAAGGGCCTCCGTTTCCCTGGGCCTCGGTGTCCGCAGCCCTCTGGGCTTGCCCGCTGGCCTGCTGAGAAGCCGGAGGCTGGCCAGGTGGACACAGAGCCCACGTAGGCGTGCAGAGCATCCCTTCCTCTTCAGTTCGGGCAGCTTTGTTTTCATCTCTCTGGTATGTTGGTGTCCTGAGTAATACTTCATTTAAAAAAATCAGAAGAAAAGGAAACTCGTCCCCTGCAAAAAAGACTACATACAGTCTAGAAAGTTTCCCACTAACCTCCTTTGTCCCTGGCTCTCTGCTTCAGCGCTCAGGGAGCAGCGGCGTGGACACCCTCCGCTAGCTGGGTTTAGTGTCCATTTCCCGATGGTTCTTGGTTTTCTGGACTTGAGTCTGGTTTTTTGGGCCTCTCTCTCTTGAGGAGACCTGAGGCCTCATGGGAGGAGGGGAGAGGAAGGCGGCTTTGGTTGTGGCAGGGTCCTCAGAGATTCTGGGGTATCCTCTGTAGGTGCCAAGATCACAGGCATGCTGGCCTCCTCTCTGGACATGTGTTGTGGGCTTTTCAGTGCCTGGGTCCTGCACTGTGGCCCGTCCAGTGCGGCCACCCCTGCCCTCAGTGGAAGCCCGGGCTAGCACTGCGGCCTCTGGGTCCCTGTTTCAGCTGCCGAAGCGAGGCGGAGGCTGGAGGCTGGAGGCTTGGATGATGTCTCAGTCCCTTCCAACTTCAACATTCTGATTGCTGCATTCATTGAGCTCCAGCTGTCTGCAGAGTGGAGTCTGGGGTGTGGGAGGGGCAGACCCCATCCTGGGAGGAGGAGCCAACCCGAGCCTGCTGCCTCTAGCTGGCCTGTGGATGGCAGAGCTCAGAACCCCCCCTACCACCACCCCAGGAGAACCCCGTGCCAGCCCCAGCTACCAGGCTGCTATTCAAAATGTCTCCTGTTGGTGGCACTTTGACGTGGTTCAGGTGTCCAGGACTTCAAGTATATTGGTTTGTATGTGAAAAGGTGCTATTTCCCTTTGTTAAGATTCTGTTTTTCACTCAAGGAAATCTCAGTGCCTAGAGCAGAACTTGACCACGTTATTTCCCAGGGAAAACCCTCCCATGTCTCCTCACTGCCCTCAGAAGACAGTCCAAGCTCAAGAGTGGCCCTAAGCTCTCCCACCTGGGAACTTTTCACCCCTTCCCCTCTCTTCCAGGCACTCAGATTGCAATGTACCAACCTCTCTTTTCTGTCTAGAGCCTCAAGCTTGCTGCATCCTCTACCTAGAATGTTCTACCTCTTGTCTTATGATTCACTAAATGTCACTTCCTCCAGGAAGCCCTCCCTGCCTCAGTGAGCCACGTTAGTTCACTGTGAGGCTCACCCTATACTTCTGCCTTGTAGCACTCCTCATTGCAATGATCTGAAGCCACCAGTTTATCATGATTCCAACATGGGCTCTGTGAGGGCCTCCCCATCAGATTTTCATGCCCGCTGGCAGGCGCAGGGCCCAGAAGCCAGGGAGCTCTGGGAATGTCTGCTGAGTGACTGCATGGCTGGAGACTGTGAGCCTGACAGTCAGCCTGTTGATCCAGGTCGGTAACCTGGGGCTAGCCAGGGCTGCCAGCAGTTGAGCTGGTCACTCGGAGCCTGGGAACCCGGGCACTGCCACCCAGCCCCATCCTCCCGCCTGAAGGCTCTGCCAGGAAGGAGGGAAAGGGTTAAGTGTTTCTGGCGGCCTCGTGCTGTGTCTGCGTGTCTGCCGCAGTTCCCCCTTCCGGGGCTGCAGCAACCGAGGTCGGCCAGGAATGTTTGCAATGCGGAGCTAGGAGGGAGGGCGGGCTGGGGGAAGCAGGGCCTGTGGAGGCTGGCCAGCCGGGCTCCCCAGTTGAGCAATCGCCCAGGCCCTGCCGGTTCCTGTAACTCCTGCCCCTCCTGCCTTTTCCCACCCTGCTAGCTTCCTCCACCCTCTGCCTGCCAGGCAGTGGGGGCGGCCTGTCTTCTGGGGCCTGCAGACGGAACTGAGGGACAGAGAGGCCTAGAGAGCCTGGAGGCTAGCGGTGAAAGGGAGGAGCTCTCAAGGAGAGACTGGAGTGGGGGTGGGGGTGGGGGTGGAGGGAGCAGTCAGTTCAGCCACTTGGCTCAGAGAGGGCAGGGCCTTTGCCCAAGGTCACACAGCAAGGCGCCATGGAACTGGGCCACACCCAAGATTCAACATTTTTAGTTTCATGGCACCGGGCTGCAAGTCAACATTGGGGTGGGGGTGCTGGTGGCGGTCATGTTGCCACTCAGGTGGGAAGCTCTGAATCATAGAAGACCCTCTCCCAGCTGAAGGCAACCCCCCACCCTGGCTGTAGCCTGGCTCTTCATTCAAGCCCGGGTGTCTCAGAGAGAATGGCTGCTCTCATCCGGCTGGGCGCACACCCTCCCCATCCCCTCCCCTGCACTGCCCACTGCTCAGCCCGTCCCGGGCACACTTGTCACCGCCACTCCTTGCCTCCAGGAGCATAGAGTGCGTGGACGAAGGCCACTGCTTCTCAACAGTCCAGTTTCCTTTCTTCTCCCAGTTTTCTTCAAGGAAGGACCTTCATGAGTGCTGAATAGTCGATGGAGCTCAGGCACAGAACGGGTTTCTTCCTGCATCCGTTTGGGAGAGTGCGTCCCCTAACACCGCAGAACGAGCTCTGTCCGCTGGCAGCATTTACAAGTGACCCCCGGGAGGCGGCCTCTGCTGTCATTCAGACCAGATTCGGATCCCTGCTCTATCACCTTCAAGCTTGGCAGCCATGGCACCTCTTTCTGGGCCTCGGTTTCCTCATCTGGAAAGTGGGATTCAGGGAGAGTGCAGGTGGAGCGGGTAGCCCCGGCCCTGCTCTGCTGAGACTCAGGGATACTTGCCTTTCCTGGTACCACAGACATTTGGGGCCTGTCACGGTGTCACCCAGCCTAGGCCCTGAGCTTGGCCTTACCCGCCAGAGGACGCCAGGCTCGGTGGCAGTGGCGTCAGAGGTGCCGCCTTGGCCACATGTGGCTGGAGTCAGTAGTGGTGGTGCTGCCCCCCTCCCATCCCTGGAAGCTAGATGGTCCTGTGAGAATCAGCATCCCATTCACAGGCAAAGAGCCTGTGGGAGGAGTGACTTGACCGAACAGAGGGATTTTAACCCAGAAAAACCACACCAGAAACTGAGTTTTTCCTTCCACACTCTGCCACCTTTTGTTGAGAACTTACTGTGTGCCAGGCACTGACTGACCTACTTTAATCCCACATGCCTAAGAGGGAGGCATCCATCCTCTCTTCCCTCCCCCACCCAGGACACAGAGAGGTTGATGCACTTGCCCAAGGTCACACAGCTTACACAGAACAGAGTCTGGCTGAACTCAGGCCACTTGCCACCAGAGCCTGTGCTCTTGGCCAACCCCCTCCGCAGGTTGCTTGGAATACAGGCTCTGTATAGAATGTGGCTGGGTCACCTTGGGTTAGTGGTTTAAGCCCCAGAGCCGCAAAGTGAAGCGAAAATCTCCAGCACCCGCTGGGAGTGGGGGAGGCACCATGCTAACTTACCACTAGCACCACTAGGTGACTGGAGCTCAGAGGGGCCCAGCCCTTTCTCTAGGGCACACAGCAGGCTGAGCTAGGACCCACACCCAAGATGATGGCTTCCTGTCTGTGGCTCCAGTGGGGCTGTGGTGGGAGAAGGACCCCCACAACTGGCTCGGCTTCGCGGGACAGATGGACAAATAGATGATGGCTTCCCCCTCCCAGGGCCTGCGGTTGCTCGGCTTTGCCACCACCTCTCCCGAGCAGGTTTCCTTTAAGAAACCAGAAGATTGATTTCCTGGCCGGCTCTACGCCGAGGAGCCCGTCCAAATGGTTTGCATGTCTGCATTTTTTACTGCTCCGTTTAATATGTATGCAAATGCCGGCCGGCTGCGCCCGCCTCGCCAGCCGCACAGTCGCACGCGGCGCCCCATTAAAGCGGCCGTCCGGGCGCGCGCCTCATTCGAGGCGACGGGCTCGGCGGCCTGATAGATGGGGTGCGGGGACGGAGACAAATGACGGGCTTTTGTAATTTCTTTCTCTTTTTGGTGGGGGAGCGGAGGGGGGCTCAAGACTGGAAACAGCAGAGGAGATTTAAATATATGCAAAATTGTTTGTGGGTTTGGAGGGAGTGGAGAAGCTTGAACCAGGAGGAGAGGACTCCTTCGGCGTTTTCCTCCGTGGGAGCCAGGCGGAGCTGGAGGGGGAGCTGAGCCCCCACAGTCACCTTCAGGCGGAGAGAGCGGCCCTGCTCCTGATAAGCAGGCGCGGTCCTGGGGGAAGCCCGGCTTCCGCGGCCGGCGAGAAAAGGAGAAGGCTGCGGGTTTTCCGCTGGGTTTGCTGGGGAGGCAGCTGTCTGCGCGTTCGCCCCACCCCACCGTCTTTTCTTGGGCTTCCCAGGCTTGTAACTGTATCGGTATGTTGTCATTTAACTGTCACCAGAACCCTATGAGATGCACCACACCCACTGTACAGATGAGGAAACTGAGGCTCCCAGGAGGAAAATCCCTTGGGAGCATTGCAGGGGGTGCGTCGGGGTGGTTGGGACTCCCGCGCCCTGATCTTGACCCCCGCACAGCCCTGCGCCCTCCTCTCTTGCTCTGTGGGGTAGGTGTGGACCCCCATCACGACCTGTACTCTCCACCCCACCCCCACTGCCACCTGCCCCCACCTGCCTGATGACACAAGTCCACATCAGACTGAGCCTGAGGACATCAGACTGAGCCTGAGGACTGAGTCCCAATTTTTCAAAATATTGTATAAGCCTGAAATTCGAGGTGTGAGTTCTAAAGGAATTTTCCCTCATTTCTCAGGATCTTAGGCAACGTGGCAGCTGGGGGGGGCATCCTGGAGGGTCATGTGGAGAGGGGACATTTCACAGAGCTGGCTCCAGCTGAAAGGGAGGGCCATGCTGGAGCAGACAGCTCAGAGCAAGTGGAGACCCAGTGTTCCGTGTGTGTGTGTGTGTGTGTGTGTTGGTGTCTCGTGTGGCAGTGTGAGGGTGGGATTGTGTGTCTGTGCACACGTGTTCAGTATGCACATGTGTGTTGCCATGTGCCCCACCAGCACAGTGTGTGACAGTGTGTGAGAACCCTTGTCCTTGGCTGGCAAGCTGCTGGAGTCGGACTCCCCACCGGTTTCCATCTCCCTGAGGGTTAGGTTTCCCTTCCCAGGGGCTGCCTGTCGTCTCCCTGTCCCCCTAGCCAAGATCTGCTCACCTTTCCAGCAAAACCCTCTGTTGTTTCAGCTTCCCCATCAGGCCACTGTGAGGAGGGGCGGCAGTGAGGACCCCCAAAGGCTGAGGCACCCTGAAACCCTGCACAGATGAGAACTGGGTGATCGGGGTGTGTGTGTAGCCTGCTGCCTGATGGGTCCAGCTGGCTTCCCGGGCAGGAGACGGGCACACACAGCTTTCTCAGGCAGCTCACGGTGTGTGTGTGTGTGTGTGTGTGTGTGTGTGTGTGTGTGTGTGTGTGTGCGCGCGCGCGCGTGTGAAAGCAACAGTCCAGATTTTCTCATGGGAATTCTCTTAAAATGCTGTCTACCTGTTTGGGAAGTGGTTTTCGTCACCCAAATAAATGTCTTTGGGGAGAAGGGGAGGTCCTTTCAATCGGACTTAAGCTCCTCGGGGGCAGACTGGGCTTCAGGGGCCGCTGTTTCTGGAAGCACCCTGCTGACCCTGGTCAGGGGAACCCCATGCCAGTGGGGGCCCCTGGTCAGGGGAACCCCATGCCAGTGGCGGTCATCAGCCTCACGAAGACCAACCTGGGGCGTTCCAGAGCCCGGGGGGAGGGGAGGGTGTGTGTGTGCATGAGAGTGTGTGAGACTGAGGGGGTGCGTGCCTGTGTGACTGCCGGGCGCACACCTGAGTGCGTGAGTGGCGTGTGCCAGGCCGGTGGGCAGGGACATGAAGAATGAGGCTCTGCCACATGCATCTCTGTTACCTTCACAAAAAATCAGGCTTGGGCGAAGACTCTGGGATTCTGTGTCTCCTCTCTCCCCACTCATGAGATGGCAGTAGGGACCCCCACCTCCTTGCATCAATGTCCTTGTCCTTGACACCCTCACGCATCTCTTTGCAAATCCCATGGCTCCACAAATTCTGCTGCTCTACCTGGGAAACCCACCCGCCAGCAGCCAGCTTGGCTTTTGAAACCAGCAACTTGCAGAGCCCAGGTCCCTCTGAGGCCTGGACGGTCCCCTGTGGTCCACTGGCCCTCAGGTCCCCTGTGACTTGGCCCTTGCCCCTCTGCCCTCTCCCATCCCCACTCTCCTTTCTCTCTCAAGTTCACCAGCCCTGGAGTCCCATGAGTCAGCTCTCCTGGAGCCCCCCAGACATGCTCACTGCCTACCCCTCACCTCCAGGAGTTCTCCCTGCCCACGCACCCCTCCCCCCGTCCCTGCCCACAGCCCCCTTGCCTTGCCACCTCTGACATCCCATCCTGCAGCTCGTTTGTTTCGTCTGTCCCCTCTCCTCTATCCCGCCAGCCCCACGGGAACCTAGCAAGTGAGGGGCGCTCAGTACATTTCTGCTGCCTGTGAGCATCTGGGGCCCCACGCTCAGGCCAAGCACCTGCCCTCAGGGGCCGGTCCGCACTGCGGTGGGGCTCATGCACCCTGGCTCAACCAGACAGTGACCTCAAGTCCTGAGTCCTCCCTCAACTCACCTATGTCGGACAGTCGGTCCACCCTTCTGCCAGTCCTCCTCAGATGGCCACCTTCTTCGGGCCAGTCCCAACCGCAGTCACCACACCAATGGTGCCGATAGTGATCATTGCCTGCAGCCTGTTTGCTGCACTGCATCAAGAAAGGTTTCTTCATTGAGAATCATTTTGAATGGACGTCAGCACTGCCCCTCTCGAAGGTTCCCTCTGAAGCATCCTGAAAAGCCAGCCCCGCCACCCACAGGCGTGAAGCCCAGAGGACCAAGGGTGGGAGCCTGGGAAAGGGGTGGAGCCCTGGGTCTCCCCGCAGAGGGCGTTACTGTGTTTGTGCCATGGCTACAGGAGGGCAGGACCTGGCCTTCCCTGGTTCTCTCTCACGCCGGTGGGGCACATGGTAGTCACTCAGCAAGTCTCTGCTGCAATAGACAATTGAGAGGGTGGAGGAATCAATGAATGCATCTTGGCAAAGCCTCTCTGGGCCCTCCTGCCCCCTGGTCCCCTTTGGGTCTGTACACTCATTCCTCAGCCGGTTGGAAGCTGCTGTGTGTGCACCGCTGCGCGGGGCCCTAACCCCGGGCTAGGGGCCACCATGGCCCTCTCTGATTTTGCTGACAGGGCTGAAAATGCAGCTTGCCTATGTGACCCGCCATTACTCATGGTTGGTGTTTATCCCCAAGCCAAGGGTGACTGGCGGGGCAGCCCCAAGCCCCGCGTGTGTTCTGAGGAAGGGTGGCCGGAGGCTGGGCTGCGAGGAGGCACCGCCGGGATCGGGAGCAGCTGCTCTGGGTGCAGTGACCATATTTTTCTGAGCTGAAAAATTAGGACACGGGATGTAGCTGAGGGTTTTCCCAGATTTGTTCGTTTAACGAGTGGAAAAATTTTACAAAGGCATGAAAGTTAAAGTGTGTTTAGTTATGTAGGTAATGGGTTGTCTTTGTGGAAAAGAATCTGAGTTTCCGAAACCAGGGAGATTCTGGAAATGAATGATTCAGTGTAACATATTTGGGGGCAACTGGGTCAACAGTGTCCTTGGTGTTTGCATTGTAATTGGGAGCAAAACGGGTGTGATCCTGGCCTCACGGAGCTCACATGTGGAGGCTGATATTCCTGACATAATTTCAGAGTTCAGTACTGTGACACCCGTGAGAAGCGCTCTGAGGGGTGTCCAGGGCCACGAGGGCCAGGGGCTCCCGTGTGGACAGGGGGCAGGTGGCCAGCAGGAGGGCTTCTCTGAAGAAGTAATGTTTGAGGTGAGCAGAGCCTTTTAGGGGTTCACTACTGAAGGGATGGGAGTGGAGTAGAGTGGAGGAAGCACATTTCAGGCAGGAGAAAGGGCATATGCAAAGGGCCTGTGGCACAAAGGCATGCTGGGTATAGGAGGGCAGCCAGGTGACTAGAATGTGATGAGTGAGGGGAAAAGACGTCTGGAGATGCTGGCAAGGGCCAGTGCAGGTAGTGCCCGCTCATCCCTAAGAGTGCGGTGGACTTTCTCCTGCCAGCGATAGAGCCAGGGGCTGTTTGACACAGGCATGACCTGAGCACATACATCTGAATGTTGATGATAATGAAGATGATGGTAATGTTGGTCATTTAAGAAGTGGTTAGTGAGTGCTTACTACATGTCAGGTACCATGTTAGCTATTTTACATATGAAAAAAGTGAGGGCTGTGAGGATAGTGACTTATCCAGGTCACACAGCCGGCGAATGGCAGAGATGGAACTTGGACCGAGCCTGTCTGGCTGCAAAGCCGCTGCTCCCCCCGCACAGAGCTGCCCTGGTGGTCTGGACATGGAGAGCTGAGGCGCAGGCAGATGACCCCCTGCTGTCTTGCTGTGGCACTGCCCCTTCTCTGCTCTGTGTCCCAGACCTGGTGGGGACTCTCGCCACAGGGTCAGCCAGCACTGGGAAGACCCAGCTCAGCCCCTGCCAGGCCTCGCAGGGGAAGTAAGGGTTGCAACATCGGAGGCTGGTGTTCTGGAGAAGCGGGGACCCCAGCTGTTCACTGGGACACAGGTCACACTGCTCCCCAGACACAGGGGAGCAGCCCACTCACTTATTTGGGAGTCAAGGACTTTGAGCTGTGGCTACACGACCCCCAAGAGTGGGGTAGCACCCCAGTTCCCTGCTCCCTCTCATGGAGGGACTCATCAATATGGATTCACCAGCTTTTAAAGATTCTCCTTTCCTGAGTGGCCACCCAGGAAGTGTAGACTAAGCTCGCCCATGAGGATGGCTCCCACCAAAAAGCAGAAAAGAACAAGTGTTGGCAGGGATGTGGAGAAAGGAGAGCCCTGGGTGATGTTGGTGGGAATGTGACACGGTGCAGATGCTGCGGCCAACAGTGTGGCAGTTCCTCAAAGTTTTTAAATAGAATTACCATATGAGCCAGCAATTCTGCTTCTGGGTATAAACCTGCAAGAATCGGAAACAGGGTCTCAGATCGATGTACACCCACCATTGCGGCGTTATTCGCAATAGCCCAAGTGTCCATCAACACACAAACGGATAAACAAAATGTGGTTTATCCGTGTGATGCAATATCACTGTGCCTTAAAAAGGAAGGAAGCCTTGACTCACGCGACACCGTGGATGAACCCTGGGGTCACCATGCTGAGGGAAATGAGCCGGTCACAGAGGGACAGATATGTATGACTCTGCTCACATGAGGTCCCTGGAAGGAGCACATTCATGGGGATGTAGAACAATGTTTGCCTTGGCCTGGGGGAGGGGGAGAGGGAAGGAGATGGGGAGTTGTCACCGGATGGGTACAGACTTCTGGTGATGGATGGTGGTGATGGTTGCCCATGTGACAAACATAATGCCATAGAACTGTACATTTAAAAATGGTTAAGATGCTAAATTAAAAAAAAAATTTTGTTCTGAGTTCTCGTACGTTGTTAACAGTGGGCTTTTTTCAAAAGACTGCATTTATATATAAGAAAGACATTAAAATACCATTTGACAGGCATAATTAGAGCAGGTCAGAATCATAGATGCTGGTGCTCCCGGGTAAGTGACTTCAACTCTCTGGGCCTCAGTTTCCTCATGGGGCCATAAGGTAACGATGGTGACTCCCTGTGGGGGAGCCACTGTGGGAAACAGTGAGCATTCACGATGCCCCTTACGTGCTCTGCCGGTGGCCAGGGGCCAGGGCGAGCGCTCAGTGCGCTGCAGCCCTAAGTGCTGGCAGGTAACCCTCAGAGCTGTGGAGTGTGGGGACGTGAGCAGCACAGGCCCTAGCCCCACCATACATGTGGGAAAATCGAGGCCTGGAAGGGTCAGGGCACTTGGGCAAGGTCTCTGGGTATTCCTTGAGCCAGAAGGAGGTTTTCCAAGTCTGCCTTTGTTAGCAAGGCTAGGTTCTGCTGCAGTAACAAATGAGCCTGACATTGAAATGTCTCGACACAGCAGAAGCTTGTTTTGCATTCAACATAGTCTATGTGAGTCCAGGTAATTCTCCAGGGCAGTTGTCCTCCATGCGAGAACTCAGGAATCCAGGCTGCCTCCGTCCAGCGGTGCCTCCATCTTCAGGTCACTGAGGCAGAGCAGACAGCACCACTTCCTCCCACAAGCCCTTGACCAGCCCTGGTCGCAGGGTGGCGGGTCCTGGGAATAAAGGAGAGAACTGCCCATGAGAGAGCCTGGAAGTTTCTTCTACTCACTGTCCTCTTGAAGTGACAGCCAGCGATGGCTATTTCCAGGGGATAAATGCTCACAGTGAGCTGACTCAAAGAGAAAAGAGTTTAAAGCTGGACTCGGTCTCCATCCTACCCCACCACCAGCTCCCTTCCTGGCAGCCAGTTATCGGGGCTATTGCTCAGGGGTACGGTGGGGTGTCTATGGAGGTGCCCCACTTGAAATGCAGCGAGGGTCTCTTGTTCTGTTTTCCTCCGTAAAGAAGCAGGCAGGTGTTGGTCACAGCGCCTTGTTCTGCTTTTGGGCAGTGCCTTTGTATTTATATAATCAGTCCTCCAATAGGTGTCTAGGCAGTTTCCAAAGTTCTGCTGTTATAAACAGTGATGCACTGAATTTCCGGTGCCTTTTCCCTTGTCACCCGTGTGAGTGTTTCTTGGTCAAAGGGCAGGTGCACTGAACAGTCGGACAGTCCTCTGGCGGCAGGTGCTGTCTCCAGGGTCAGGAGGAGCTTTTAAGAACTGTTGCTAATGGAGCTTCAAACCAGCGGTCTTTGGGCTCAAGCTAGCGACCATAGGGTTACATCTATGATCCCATGCTCAAGCCAGCCACCCCTGGTGAGCCCGCGCTCAAGCCAGAGACCTCGGGGTTTCAAACCTGGGTCCTCTGCATCCCAGTCCGATGCTCTATCCACTGCACCACCGCCAGGTCAGGCTTTTATTGGCTTCTCTTAAAGGCACTCATCTTCTTCCAAGAGCTTTCTTCAGACAAGTTTCAGAAATCACCTTCGCTTCCTCGGAACTCACCAGGTCTCGTCCTTGGGCTTGTGTGACTGCAGACCGATCAGCCGGTTCTTTTTCCCCTTTGCCGTCCTTGCCTCTCCTTCATCTCTTTGCAAGAGCACCTCGGTAGTCACAGAGTTTAGTCTTGTTGATTTTAAATTTTTCTTTCTTTTGAGGTAACATCGCTATTGTTTCTGGGGGAGAAAACCCACCCTTATTGTAAAATAAATAAGTTCAAACAACACTGAAAACTATAAGCAAGAAAGTAAAAACTGACCATCACTTCCTCCCTGCCTCCAGAGATGACAATGGTTAATGCTTAATTCTAAACATTTCTAAACAACCCTGAAAATCTTGACCTCTCTCGCCACGGGGAAAGTGTATGAGCAGCCAGGGTGGGTCTGAAAATCGCCATCAGTTCACCGCTCTCTCTCTCTCTCTCTCTCTCTCTCTCTCTCTCTCTCTCTCTCTCTCCGAGTTCCCTGTCCTTCACAGCCAGCCTGATTCGGGCTTCCCCTCCTCTGCTCCAGGGAGCAGATTCGGTAGGGCGTGGTACCAACTCAGCAGGTGCTAATGAATTCCCCACCTCCAAAGAGAGATCCTTCTACTCTTCGCCCCAAGAGGCTGAGACCCAGCCCGAGCCAGGCTGGCCTCTCTCTGCTGGTCGCCCTGTCTCCCCGCCACTCACCCACCATCCATCACATTTTTTCCTAAGCACGGAGCAGGGGCCGGAGGTGGTCCTAGAGACCTGTGTCTCCGGTGAGAGGACCTCCACCTCTGAGGAAGAAGGGGACACAGCTTAGGACTGACCCAGCCTTATTTCTCCCAGAGGAGGCATGACTGGGGCCAGCATGGTGGTGGCGTTCCTAGAACCCAGTCCACGACCGACGCAAGGGAGAGAGAGGGCTCTGAGGGAAAGGTGAGCATGGGGACCTAGCAGCCCTTTGTGGCCTTTTGTAGGCACAAGGGCTCTGATGCTTTGGGGACAATAATCTTCTGAGAGTGGCAAACATGGCTGTCACCCGCACAGGGGCGGCAGAGACCCTTGGTTTCCGGGTGGTTTGTGGGGAACATGGCAGTGCTCAGACCCGTTCTGGAATCTGTGAGTCCTCCCTGGCACCTGGAGAAAGGCTCAGGGAAGGCTTGACATTGGCTGTGAGGTTTGTGGGGAACATGGCAGTGCTCAGACCCGTTCTGGAATCTGTGAGTCCTCCCTGGCACCTGGAGAAAGGCTCAGGGAAGGCTTGACATTGGCTGTGAGCAGGACGGAATAGAGCCAATGGCGGCACCCACAGGTGACTGCTGCTCCTCCAGGGCAGGATGGGCAGTACTGGGCGTGGCTGTGGGAGGCGGACAGCCCTGGTTGAGCCTCCTGTGAGCTGTGTGACCTTGGGCAGATGACCTACGGTCTCTGAGCCCAGTTTCCTCATCCACACTGCGGATACACCAGCGCCCATTTGGTGGGCTTGTTTTAATGACCGAATGCAATGACCTGTAAAGCACTATGGGCCGGAGGGTCCTCAGGCAGGACTTCACTCGCAGTTTTGTGTTTATCTACTCACCCTTGGGGTGGCAGCTGGGGAGACTGAGCTACATAAGTGGGGGGCTTCGGGAGGCTACAGTTTGCTGTCCTCAATGGCTCCTAGTTTTTTCACAACTGTGGGTTTCAAACTGTTGTTTTTCATTACATCTATCTTTGCATCTCAACCTCCTGCCTTATTCCTTCTTAAAATAATTCTTACTCAGGTGATCAATACCAAAGAAAGCAGGGGTGAAGGCTGAGAGCCCACCCACCTGGCCCTCTCTGCCTTGCCCGCAAAGCCCCCTAGGGTCTGTGAGAGGCCAGCAAGGGTGACACTGGCTGCAGGAAGTACGGGGCACACAGACACCAGAGGGGCCTTCCTCCTGACACATGTCTCATGGTGCTTACGGAGAAAGAAGAAGGGAAGTGTTTGTAGACAGGCGTGTCTGAAGGTTCTATAGGGTTTGGGGTCACCAAGCTGGGGCAGACTGGGCAACTCTGACTCCAAAAGCCACCTTCATTCTGGGCAGCTTGGCCTGGGACGTCTGTCTCTGTGGGAAGCGCACGGAGCTGAGTGAGAACAGCCGCTCTGCATGGCCAAAGCCAGAGCCAGCCGGAACCCCCATCAGCCTCTGTCCAGAGCCCGACCTCCGGCAAGTCAGCTCCCTCATCTGTAAACCGGGGTGGTAGTCGCCGGGCCTGGGGGTGGGGGTGGGCTGGGGAGGGTGAACGGAGCTGTGTGGCTCCGGAGCACTGATCCGGGCACATAGCCACAGGCCAGTAGCCCCTGTGGTGGTTAATAGTAAAAATAAGGGTCCTAAGCAGGCGAGGGCTGAAAGGAACCTTGGAACTCCCACCCTAGAAAGTAAAGGGACTGGGCTAAGGTCAAACAGCAGGGTCAGGACTCAAACCCAGGACCCGACACTAGGGCCTTTCGACACCCAGCCTTAAGCAGAAGGCCCGTTGAGTGGAGGCTGCCCCTCACCTGCAGCATCACATGGGGAGGAAGGGTACAGACCCCTAAAGAACCCCCCAAATGAGCTCTTGACTTCCAGGCTGGTCTCAGTGGCACGGGGCTGCGATCCAGCACCTCCCTGGTCTCCCTGGTGCTGACCCCTGCCCGCCCCGCCCCGAGAGAAGCCAGTCCTGCCTCCTCTCCTGCAGCTGTTAGGTCTGGGTGATCTGAAGCTAATGGGAGTTGGGGGCAGCGGGTGGTAGGGCACTGGTGACACTGAGCAGGGAACAAATGCCACTTAGACACTACATGTGTGCAGTCGGGAGAACCCCAGTCCTTAGTCAAGGGGTGGGACAGATGTGAAAACTGAGGCAGGGCCTCTGCTCAAGGCCGCAGACCAACAGCGATGTGGCCAGCCCACCAAGGGGGCTGGGTGCTTGCCTGGTTTTAGGAACTCACATCATATCTTTCTGACTGTTCCTCGCTTGTGCCTGATAAACTGTGGAGATTGGCCAGAGGGCCCTTGAAATCTTCCACACCCCCCAACACACACAAGAGAGGGTTTGGCCCTGGAGAACAGGAAGTCAGTCCCTAGCCCAGTCCTACAGAGAGGGAAAACCAGGCTCAGCAAACGGGAGGGGCTTGCCAGGGTCCCATGGGAAGCAGTGTGGCCTCTGGCTCCTGCTGGGGGCTCTCCTGGGACCTCGGTCCCCTTTGCACACAGCCCCCCTCCTTCCCCAACTCCAGTGCCCCAGCCCTCTAGAGGAAGATTTCCGTGGTCCCGGTTGGGGGTGCCAGACTGCCAGCGACTAGGGTTTTTTTAATCCCAGCCCTGATGGCTTGGACGGTCATTCTTATTGAAGGCGGGGAAGAAATTTGAGCGCATGGCAGCCAGTCACCTCCGGACCTGCCTCTGTGCCCAGCTCCAACCTGTGCAGGAAAGGGAGGGGGAGGGGCGAGGAGTAGGAAAGTAGGGATGGGAGAGGGAAAGGGGAGGAGAAGGATACGGAGGGGGAGGGTGGAGGGGAGGAAATGGAAGAGAGAAGGAGGGGCCTGGGTAAGAAGAGGGGGAAGGGGTTAGTGGGAATAGAAGACGAGGGGTGCAGGGGGAGTAGGAGTAAAGAGAAGGGCAGGAAGTAGAGGATTAGGGAGGGCGAGGCGAGGAGGGGAGGAAGAGGGAGGTGGGGGAGGGAGGGGAAAGAGGGAGAGGAGGAAGGCGGAGGGGGGCGCACAAAAAGGACCCCCCCCCCCCGCAGTTCCCTAAGCAGATAGGAGAGAGGGAGATACACAGATGAATAATTTACTATGAAAATGCAAAAAAAGAATTTAGAAACTCTCAATTTATAAATATTTATTTTCATAAGTCCGCCCCTCCCGCCTCTTTCCCCCATGTTGGCCCTTGTCTTTTTCCTTTGGGGAGCCCCTCTCCGTCTCCCCCCATCTCCTTCTGTCTCTCTTCTCCAGTCTCGCCCTCTGTTTCTCCTGCTGTGGTGGGGGCGGGCTGTTTTCATGTCTCTGCCTCTTCACATGCGTTTTCTCGCTACCTGTGTCCCTCTCAGTCTCTCTCTCTCTCTCTCTCTCTCTCTCTCTCAATCTGAGAGTGTCCCTCCGTGTCTCTGTCCCCCCACTCTCTTCTATCTGAGAACCCCAGCTCCTGCCCACCAATCGCGGGGCAGGAGGTCGCGGGGCCCCATAGGGCAGACACCCGGAGGGGGGACCCCTTTGAAGGCCCGAAGGGAGAGGTCGTTTCCCTGGCAACCGGCAGGCGAATGGCAGAGCCGCGGGGGCTGCGGATTAACCAGCGGTTCCGGAGCGGGTCCAGGAGCCTGGGGAACCCCGGCCCGGCCCCACCCACTCTCCTGCTGCGGGGTGGGGTGCACCTGGCTGGGATTTCGGAGGCGTGGCAGCTGGAAGTGGGGCCCTAGTAGGTAATCAATCAGTTCGTCAGTCGGTTGGGCAATCAGTTGCAGGCCCACAGAGCAGGGGAGGTTAAAAGCTCCGGGTGTGGAACGAGCCAGAACTGAGTTCTAACCCCTCTTCGGCATCTTCCTGGCAGGTTGGCCCTGAGCCAGCCCGTCCCTGCGCACCTCGCCAGCCTCGGGTGTCCCGTGGGTGCAGTGGGCTACAGCAGCACCTGCCTGCAAAGCTGACTGCCCGTGCCCTTGTCCGTCCTTTAGTTCACAGCGGGGAAGGGGAGGCCTCAGGAGAAGTGCCTGGTGGGCACAGAAGGGAACTGGGAGGGTCACCAGCCATTTAACAAGCTTAGCGACACTGCCTTCCTCATGAGCTGGGCCCTGAGCTCCCAGAGGCCACCCCACCCTTGACAGCACCTGGCTCGGCGCCTGACCCAGAACGGGCCCTGGGCTTTGGTCTCCTCTCCTCCAGGGCTGGGGAAACTGAGTCTCAGAGGAGCGAGAAGGATGCCATGGTTGCCTAGACCTGGGAGTTGGATGCCAGCCCCTCCCCTGAAGCTATTTCTGAGCCTGACACACGAACTCCAGGAAGCTTGGGACAGGGAAGCGTGCTGCTGATGGAGGACGCCTCCGGCAGCTCTGTCAGGGTCAGCCGTTGGAAGGGCCTCGTGGCATGCGTTCCTGGTCCCTGCCACACAGAACCGAGTGTGTCGTTTACCAGGCGGACTCTTGTTTGTCTGAACACAACCCTTCTGATAGGCACCAGCTCCTCCCTGAAGCTGGCTGGTGGCTGGACTGGAGAATGGCGAAGAAGCTGGCGGACCCCCCCCCCCCCCCAGGAAGGACCGGAGAGTCACCCAGACGGTGGTTATTTATAATTCCGTCAGCCGGTGGGCCTGGCTGCAGGCCCGTTGCCAGGCCAGCTGTGTGAAGCTCTCTAATCTGGGGGCAGCGACCTCCCAAATCAGAGTGCTGGGGTCGGTCCCGTGGCAGGGACAGGGCTGGCTTGCAGGGCTCTCCAAAGGAGGGGGACAGCTGCAGGGCCATCCCCTCCCTGTTCTCAGCTGCGCCCCCCCTCCCCCCACCAGGCAAATCCATCACATACACCCACCTCTCTGTGCAGCAAACACACACTCGTCCTTCTCACGCCCAGCGCTCTCCCACGCGGACTGGCACTGTGTGTGAGGCCTGTGAGCCCCTGGGCTGAGGCCTGGCTTGCTCACCCGGGGCCACTTCTCCTCATGGGGACTCTTCCAGAACCCTGTGGTTCTAGACTCTAAGCCCCAAGGGTTCTGGACTCTATGCCCATACCCTCAGAGCCTCACGATTCCCCAACTGTGTTTACATCCCAGACCCCCCTCCCAAGGCACTGATGGGAAGCAGGGATTCGATGTGGGGGGGACGCCTTGTCAGGTCTTGAGGTAGGGGCGTGGGTCCAGGTGCCTCTGCTGCTCCCTGGGGAAGTCTTCCTCCCCGCCTTCTGCAGATGGGGGAGGTGAGGCTGGAAGCAATAATCCGCCAGGACCCCCAGCCAGTGAGAGAGGTGCTGGGGCTGAAGCCAAAGTCTCTGGGGCCCTAGACACTGCTGCGTGTCCGCCTGCAGGCTGTGGGTGTCACACACTCCCTGGAGTTCACACTCCCTGGCCGGGGTATCTAGGGGAAAGGACAGGGAAAAGGGACAGGCGGGGAGGACCCTCCGTGGGCTGTGCTCTCCACAGGGAGCTGGTCTCACAGTGGAGCCAGAAATCAGGCCGTGGCATCTCAGGAGGCTCTCGGGGACAGGGAGGACACGAGAGAGAGTAGAGAGGTCAGAGAGGACCAGTCCTTGAGACTCAGAGACCTCGGTGTCAGACAGGGTGCAGGAGGGGCAGCTGAGGCTTGGGGTCCTGTCCCAGACCCAGCTGTGTGACCTTGGCCAAGGTCCTCTATCTCTCTGGGCCTCAGTGAAAATGAAGCGGCTCTGTTTCCTCATCTCCAAGGATTCTTCCAGGGGGAACAGACGAGGGTTCTCTGAACTCTCCTAATCTCTCTTGAACACAATTTCACAAAGGCAATGCTTGGGTGTGGGAGCAGTGAGCTCCGGGGCATGAGTGCTGGGTCTTAGGGAAGCCACAGTGCAAGTGACACACCCCAGCACTAGGTCATATGCCACTGCAGGTGCCGAGCAGCTAATAGGGTCACCATCTATTCAGCACCTACTATATGCTTTATCCCTGTTGTCTTGCTTAACACGCACAACAGCCTCATGCAGTAGTTACCATTAATATTATTTGTGTGTGTGTGTGTGTGTGTGTGTGTGTGTGAGAGAGAGAGAGAGAGAGAGAGATAGACAAGAAGGGAGAGAGATGAGAAGCATCAATTCATAGTTGAGGCACCTTAGTTGTTCATTGATTGCTTTCTCATATGTGCCTTAACTGGGGGGGGGGGGGCTCCAGCCGAGCCAGTGACCTCTTGCTCAAGCCAGTGACCTTGGGCTTCAAGACAGCAACATTTGGGCTCAAGCCAGTGACCATGGTGTCATGTCTATGATCCCACACTCAAGCCGGCGACCCTGCGTTCAAGCCGGTGACCTTGGGGTTTTGGACCTGGGACCTCAGCATCCCAGGTTGACGCTCTATCCGCTGTGCCACCAGCTGGTCAGACAGTAGTTACCATCACTGAAGCAAGTACCTGACCGAATTCATACAGCTGGCTAGTGTGAGCCCAGGCAGGCCCAGCCTTGGGCCTCTGCCACTGCCTTGGTGGTTGTTAGACAAGTGTTCAAAGTGCATCTAGAACAATCTCCCAAGTGGAAAGGAGGCACAAGGATACTCCAGGCAGAGGGCACATCCTGAGCGAAGCCACGGTGAGGCACGGGAGTGCCTGAATGTGGTCAGGGCTGGGGGGGGGTGGTGGACGGGGAGAATGGGGTAGAGACCTCCCGTCAGCACCCAGAGGGTCTGCAGGACATGCTTCCAGTTACCTACTGCTGTGTGACAAGCCACCCAAACGCAGTGGCTTCACACACTAGTTTATTCACCTCTCCTGCACGGCCGGGGTTTGACTGCGCTCAGATGGGTGGTTCTTGCTTGGGGTTCTCATACGGTGGCAGTCAGGTAGCAAGCAGCGGGGGCCGGGGCCCTCTGAAGGCTCCACTGGGCTGGCGCCCACACTGGCCTCATCCTGAGGCTCTGAATGCCCGAGACTGGATTTCTTACATTGCAGCTCCAGACTCAGCAGGGCAGGGGCTGTGGCTGCCAGAGCAGTGGAGGACCACCCCTAGGACAGTCCCAGGGTCATTTCTGCCATCCTCTACTGTTCCAAGCAGTCACATGGGGAGGCTAGCCCTCACCTCTCAACGATCAGAGTGCCAATGAATTTTGTAACCATGTTAAACCTGCCACAGATGTTAGTAAATAGTTCATGGAAAAAGTGGAGTTCATGATTAAATAAACTGTGGGAAAGACTTGATTAAGCAAACTTGAGGAGGGTTCCTTCCTGCAGAACTTCTCAGAGCCTGTATGTGCTGTTGGAGACAGCTGGTTTCCAACATAGGGAAGAAACTTGGAGAATTTCCCAGCCAATTTTTTGGGAACCAATTTTTGCTTGACTGCCATGGGGATTCCATCTTGGGAGGGGCTACCCAGCCTGGGAGAGTGGGAGACTGTGGCTCCTTCCACATGCCCCACTCTGGGCACACTGCTTCAGAGCCCCCACATCCGTTAGAGCACAATGCAGGGAGGCGCAGAATGAAATGGGATCTGTCTCGGTGCTCCCACCTTCCCTGGGGCTCTGCCAGGTGTGCTGGCCAGGGCCACCTCCTGCTGGCAGGCTGGGCCAGGTCACCCATCCCCCACTCTCTTCTTCCCTCCCTCTGGACCTCTTATAATCACTTGCTAGTGCAAGTCTGGGCTTCCTGTCAAGGCAGCTCTCTGCTCCAAGTTGCCCACAACTTGAATCATTTCTTCTTTGCTTAGAACACTCAGTGGCTCCCACCGCCTTCCCCCAAGACATGAAAACTGCAGCTAATTTAAAAGACAAACAAACACTTTCCATTGATTTGAGAGAAAGAGAGAGAGAGAGAGAGAAGCATCCACTCGTTCCACAGAGCTGTTCCATGTAGTTGTGCACCCACTGGTTGTTTCTCCTATGTGCCAGCACAATGCTCTATCCACTGAGGAACCCCACCAGGGCCTCCAGCTAATTTTTGAAACCCCTTTTTGCCTGTCTTTCTGTATTTTCTGGTGAGGCTGCCCTGACTAGAGGCCAGAGGCCTTCAAGGAGAAAGGGGCTTCCTCCCAGGGGGCTCCTCACTCCTCACATCTCCCCCCAGGGAGCTAGGTGACCCTGGGCAGGGAACTGACTCACCTCTCAGCTGAGAAGAGGTGCGAGTAGCAGTCCCTATGGTGGTGGGTCCCCTCCCAGAGGTTGTGGGGGTCGGGGGGACGACATGGTGGGGCTTATGTTGGCATCGGGGCCCGTGCTGGACGCGGGAGCCTCATGGCCCACTCAGTCTGGCCCACAGCCCTCCACGAGGGCCCTGGAGCGAGGCCAGAATCCACACTGCTCCTTGTCTCTCCGATTTCCCGTCTCTCTAGGCTGAATATTACTCTGATTGTGTTGTAGGAAAATAAAGAGAACATTTGTTCTTTTTTAAAAAAAAAAAAAATAACATTTTTCTCTGTTTACAAAAGTAATACATGTTAATCGTGGATAATTTTGAAATTAAGATAAACCAAAGAGAAAATTTTAAATTATCTGTAATTCGTCACCCGTCTCTAAGCACTTTGAGCAATTGAGCTTCCAGCCTCCACTGTGTAATGAACGTGGAGTCCCAGCTCTGCCTGGAGCCCGGAAGGGGGTCCCGGAGCACCCTCTGTTTTGCCACCTGATTCTTCCACTCACGGCAGAATCACAGCCAACCCCGCTCCCTACTCCCGGTGTGCTCCCCAGCCAGCAGCTGTGGGAAGGGCAGGGTCTCAGCGCCGGGTCCCCAGAACCTGCATGGCCCCAGGATTCCTGGGGGTTCCGAGGCACAGTGCCTTTGGGAAGCAGGCCCAGAGCCAAGCCCCACGGAGTGGATACTCTCACCCTTATTGAGCCAGTCCTCTAACATTGAACACCGAGGTGGTTTCCGAGTGTGATACCATAAATAATGCTACAACGAATAGCATCTGGAATAGCTGAACCCCTGGGCGCGGCGTGTATATGTTCCTGGAGGAAGTACAGTGTGTCCATAAAGTCATGGTGCACTTTGGACCGGTCACAGGAAAGCAACAAAAGACGATAGAAATGTGAAATCTGCACCAAATAAAAGGAAAACCCTCCCAGTTTCTGTAGGATGATGTGGCAGCATGTGCGCATGCGCAGATGATGATGTAACATCGTGTATACAGCGGAGCAGCCCACGGCCATGCCAGTCGAGATGTGGACGGTACGGAGGAAAGTTCAGTGTGTTCTGTGGCTCGCTAAATTCAAATCTGTGACCAAAGTGCAACGTGAATATCGGCGCGTTTATAACGAAGCGCCACCACATAGGAATAACATTACCCGGTGGGATAAGCAGTTGAAGGAAACCGGCAGTTTGGTGGAGAAACCCCGTTCTGGTAGGCCATCAGTCAGTGACGAGTCTGTAGAGGCTATCCGGGATAGCTCCCTAAGGAGCCCTAAAAAATCTGTGTGTGAGCCCACATCGAACTGCACTGAATAGGTATGAAACTGGGAGAGTTTTCCTTTTATTTGGTGCAGATTTCACATTTCTATCATCTTTTGTTGCTTTCCTGTGACCGGTCAAAAGTGCACCATGACTTTACGGACACACTGTATTAAGGAGCTTCTCTTAATTCTGTTTCCACACATTTGCTCCTCTTCTCCAGGACCTTCTGGAAAAGTAGGAACCATCTTCATCCCCGTTCTGCAGATGAATAACCTGAGGGTGGGGGCAGGGTGCCCATGCTCTCCACTGTCCCACAAACTGTCGCCAAGCGGGGACTCAAGCCGGCTTCACCAGGCCCTTTCCTGCACATCTGTCCTCCTGGCCTTTGATCTCTTGTCCAGAACGCCAGCTTCTGGATGCATGACGTGGGTCTCATGCCCGGGCAAGGCTGGTGCGAGGCAGCTTCCAGCCTGTGCTGTCCCTACCCGGGGGGCCCATTTGCCCTGGTAACAGAGCAGGCATGCTCGTGCCATGCTTGTCTGGGCTGGATGGGGCAGCCTTGCCCCGCCAGGCTTCAGGGACGGGGTCGGAAATGATAGAGGGGTGAGAGGGGCTTCCAGATCAGGGACAGTGGGGCTCGGGCCCAGAAGAGAGGGGTGGTCGGGAAGGACATCAGCAGGAGGCCGTCCAACTTCCTGGCGCCCAGTGCCTGTGGCAGTAAACATAGCCATGTGAGCGTGAATCCTTTTGGGGGAAACCCTTGGCGGAAAGCAGAATGCGGTGATGGCAGCAGATTCTATTAAAAGCAGTTCTCATTACTGTACCGTTAATTATTAATAGGATCGGGCAAATAAAGGATGGGAAAACCCAGCTGGGCCTGACTCAAATCTTGCCTCCAAAGCAAATGGCTTTTGGTTCACGTCCAGGAGACCCAGCCATGAGCGTGCTTGTTGGAAAAGTAATGACAAGGCAGAGGCAGCCGCGGTGGGACAGGCACCACTTAGGTCTGCTTTTAAAAAGATAAAGAAGAGGGAGCAAGCCGCCAAAGGGAACCCAGCGATGGCAAACCCGGGGCCTCTCTCTTGGACTTAGCTTTTAGGCCTAGATGACCTCGGTGTCCTTTCTTTTGGGACACGGCCTTCCACTGGGATAGGCACTGCAGACCTCACCCTCCTCTGAGCACCACCCAGTCCTGGGCTGCTCAGCCTCTGAAGAGATCCGGGGAGGAACTTTCTCCGGTAGCAGCAGCAACCACAGTGAGAACAGGGCCAAGAGAGTGTTGGGTCGGGGCTGAGGAGACTCCAAAGAGAGAGACTTCACCCTCTTTCTTACTCTTACCCACCTTATCTTCACCGAACTCCTATCCACCCGTCAAAGCCCAGCTCAGAGCGGCCTCTCTTTCAGGCAACCCTGCCCAGTCTCAGCTGTGTTAACAACCAGGAATACAGACACTGTCTCTGCCCTGCTGACAGGAGTTTAGTGGAATTATTAATCAAATAACCGTGAGGACAAACGGGCGCTCTGCTCTAAAGCAGGGAGGTAGAGACTGCACGAGGGAGGAGGTCACGATGATCGAACTCCTACTCCCCTGGGACTACCTGGCGCCTGGAGCAGAGTAGGTGTTCAATAAATGTGTCTGATTTCATAGACTGCTAATCCGGGGGAACAAGAATGAAGTCTCTGAGACGGAGAGACCCCTGGGGACTCAGCTTTGCAGAGCCGAGCCTGGGCCTTTCCCCTGCTTCCCCAACCATGCAAGTTTTCCTGGCTTTTTAACTGATCAGCTCAGTATCCACTCTGAAGCCAGGCAGCAAAGGCAATACTTTTTTTGAAATAAATACATGCGAATAAATGAGTGAGTCTAGGCTTTAAAAAACAACCCACTTACTACCATGGATTTCTCTGTAAAATGGCATCTAACTAGAAGTCCCCGATGCAGCCGTTCTTATTTTCCCACGAAATGCCCAGGCAGGCAGAGAGAAGGACAGAACCTCACTCTGGTGGGAAACAGCTGCCAACCTCATGCCAGAATCTGGGAGGAGCCACACTGATGACAACGGCGGGGGCAGTGTCGGAGAGAAATCCTCAGGACGCAGAGACCAGGGACAGAGGTAGGAAGGTGCTCGGGACGTCCTGCATCATTTGACCCTGCTCAGAGACCTGGGATCTCTGCCAACTGGACAGTGTCCCCTTGCCCCCAGGGGCTAGTCAGCGAGGCGACAGGAGTGACGTGCCCTGGCCATTCAGAGAAAGTGGGCAGGGCAGGCGGGCTTTCAGGGTGCGCGGTGTTCTGGGGGCGCATGCGGAGAGTGCAGGGGCGGGTAGGAGGGGACAGCAGCGGAGACCTCCCTGGGAGCGGTGCGAGCTGGGACTTCCGCTCGTACCTTCAGTTCGGAATGTCCAAGAACCAGCCTGTGGGCTAGACGCAGAGGCGGCCTCCACGCAGCCGAGCTGCAGTTGGCAGACGTCTGCTGGAAACTGGGAAACGGACTGAGCGAAGCCCCCTTGGTTCTGTTGCCCGGACGAACGCTGAGACGAGGATGTAGCCGTCCAACAAGTAATACGAGAACGGGACCCACGGCAAGCCCCACAGGCCGCCTACTTACAACCGTGGGCTGTGGGCTGACGTTTCTGTGTCTGCGGGACCACACGGAGGCAAGGGCATCAACAGCAAAGGCTGTGAGAAAAACCCCGCAGAACACGGGGAAGAAATCGGCAATCTGAAACACCGGAGAGCCGGCCGCCGACAGCACCTTCCGGAAGGAGCCAGGGGGAGACGTCAGGAAACTGAGTGTCGGCTGTGATGGCAAAGCAGCTGCAGAAGAGCACGGGCAGCCCGGCAGCTGGGAGGAGGCAACCCAAGAATATGAAAAGGGACGCGGGTGGTGCAGTGGGTTGAGTTGTGGTCTCTGAAAACAGAAGTCCCAAGTTCTCACCGTGGATTCCTGTGAGTTTGACCTTGTTTGGGAAAAGGGTCTTGGCAGATATATTAAGTTGAGAATCTCAAGGTGAGATCATCCTGTATTAATGGGGGGGGAGGGCTAAGTCCAATGGTAAGTGTCATATAAGAAGAAGCAAAGGCACACACAAGAGGGACCAGGAGTTGGAGTGATGACAGAGGCGGAGACATGGGGCTACCAGCCAAGAAAGGCCAAGGTTGCCCAAGCTGCCAGAAGCCAGGAGGGGGCAGGGAGCAGATTGACGCTCAGAGCCTCTGGAAGGACCGACCCTGCCGACACCTGCATTTCAGACTTTTGGCCTCTGGAACAGCCAAAGAATACATTTTTGTTGTTTTTAAGCCGCCCAGTTGTAGTAATTGTGTACAACAGTCCTGAGAGATACCGAGGAGGTGAGGAAGGATGGCAAGAATGAGCATCCATCCAGAGCCTGGCCTGGTGGCGGCACAGTGGATAGAGCATTGGACTGGGATGCAGAGGACCCAGGTTCGAAACCCCAAGGTCACTGGCTTGAGTGCAGGCTTATCCGGCTTGAGCATGGGCTCACCAGCTTGAGTGGGGGATCATAGACATGACCCCGTGGTCGCTGGCTTGAGCCCAAAGGTAACTGGCTTAGAGCCTAAGGTCACTGGCTTGAGCAAGGGATCACTTGCTCTGCTGTAGCTCCTACCCCCGGTCAAGACACATATGAGAAGCAATCAATGAACAACTAAGGAGCCACAATGAATTGGTGCTTCTCATCTTTCTCTTTTCCTGTCTGTCGTCCCTATCTGTCCCTCTCTGTCTCTTATCACACACACACACACACACACACACACACACACACACACACACACACAAGCATCCATCGAAGGCAACAAAAAGCAGAAACTGTAAGGCAGAAAATAAAGTCAGTGATGGAGTGGCCAAAGCCTGAAACATTTTCTAAAAAGTGTGTCAGAAAGCAAGAGATGAAAACAAACCACAGGAAAGTGATGGGGTTGAGGAGGCACCGAACTGCTAGTGGGATTCTTGGAGAAAGTGTCAGAACGAGAGGCAACTTCGAATACAATGAATGAAACCCACCTGTGCCTTAAGGCGAAACAAAAAGATCCTAAAATACAGATCGGAAAGGTTTGCTGCATTCCGGGGAAATAAGCAGAGCCTTCCACTGAGACAGATTTTGGAAAACAATGTGAATTATGCAAATAATGACAATGTTGTAGGGGCCTCCAGAAAGAAAAGTGACTTACTTGTGTAAGAACAAACCCAGGCTGGGTTTGATTATGTCACACTGGGTGCTAAGTGATAAGGGACACATGTTTGCAAAGTTTAGGGAAAATACTGAGACATTTATTACTGAAAGGTATGCTCCCATCAGCTGAGAGTCCAAGAATGAGAACCCTGTGGCTTAAACAGTCTGGGAATTGTGGGTCTGGCCAGTGGCTCCGTGGATAGAGCGTAAGCAACAATCTGCTTCTCTCCCTCCCGCTCCCCCCTACTCTTCCTTTTCCCCTCCTGTAGCCAGTGGAGTGATGGGTTTGAGCATGGCCCTGGTGCTAAGGATAGCTCCACTGGAGTGCATCAGTCCCAGGTGCTAAAAGTAGCTTGGAACCGATGGGGTCCCAGGGTGGATCCTGTCCTGGCACATGCGGAGTCTGCCTCACTATCTTCCCTCCTCTCACCTAAATAAAAGCAAACAAACAAACAAACAAACAAATAGCCTGGGCATTAGCAGTGAAACCAGTTAAAAAACAGCAAATCTAAAAAATTATATTGTTTTCAAACTAAATGGAATTCAGAATGAAAAAGAAATGATCTAAGCAATCATCTTGAAGTCACCTCAACAAGGTCAAAAGGTGAGCAGGACTTGAAAGGCAAGAGGGGCTCAGGAGGCCCTAAATTCAATTCTATTCAGATGCCCAGGCAGCTACATATAAGATCTTTTCAGTGTAAAGGTAACTTCCGGTGCAATTAGGAATGAAACCTCTACTAACCAAAGTCTGGAGAAGATGAAAGCAGAACTTCAGAGTCCTTAAAACCAAAGGAGGCAGCCGTAAGGATAAACCTGAAAAGACTGGGCCCAGCCTTCTCACCAAAGTAAGCTCCGAAGGGTCCATGTTAATAACGAGTGTAAGTGCATGATGTTTTCCTAATAGAACACCACAGATGCACAGATTGTATAAAACAAAAACTAAGACAGAAATCCAACTATCCTGCTCACAAAAATTAGGGAATATTTCAAAATGAATATGAAGCGATAAAAAAAGAAGCATTTGGGCCCTGGCTGGTTGGCTCAGCGGTAGAGCGTCGGCCTGGCGTGCTGGGGACCTGGGTTCGATTCCCGGCCAGAGCACATAGGAGAAGCATCCATTTGCTTCTCCACCCCCCCCTCCTTCCTCTCTGTCTCTCTCTTCCCCTCCCGCAGCCAAGGCTCCATTGGAGCAAAGATGGCCCGGGCGCTGGGGATGGCTCCTTGGCCTCTGCCCCAGGCGCTAGAGTGGCTCTGGTTGCGGCAGAGCGATGCCCCGGAGGGGCAGAGCATCACCCCCTGGTGGGCAGAGCGATGCTTATGGTAGGCGTGCCAGGTGGATCCCGGTCAGGCGCATGCGGGAGTCTGTCTGACTGTCTCTCCCCGTTTCCAGCTTCAGAAAAATACAAAAAAAAAAAAAAAAAAAAAAGAAGAAGCATTTGATTTTTAAAAAATTTTATTTATTTATTTATTCATTTTAGAGAGGAGAGGGAGGGAGAGACAGAGAGAGAGAGAGAGGAGAGACAGAGAGAGAGAAGTGGGGGAGGAGCTAGAAGCATCAACTCCTATATGTGCCTTGACCAGGCAAGCCCAGGGTTTCGAACCGGCAACCTCAGCATTTCCAGGTTGACGCTTTATCCACTGCGCCACCACAGGTCAGGCCAAGATTTTTTTTTTTTTTTTTTTTTTTTATTAAACAAGAACATCAGAAAAGCAAAGAACAAGTCAAAGAAAGTTGTTCGATTATGCAAATGAGATGCAAAACCAACTTTAATTTTATTGGTGAAAATGCACTAGACAGGAGGCTGAAAGTACTGGAGTACCTGCATGTTCAGTGATCCCCTCCTTTTTGTGAGCCCTGTATATGGTACTTACAAGAAATAAACTGCCTGACCAGGCGGTGGTGCAGTGGATGGAGCGTCGGACTGGGATGCGGAAGGACCCAGGCTCGAGACCCCCGAGGTTGCCAGGTTGAGTGAGGGCTCATCTTGTTTAAGCAAAGCTCACCAGCTTGGACCGAAGGTCGCTGACTCGAGCAAGGAGTTACTTGGTCTGCTGTAGCCCCACAGTCAAGGCACATATGAGAAAGCAATCAATGAACAACTAAGGTGTCGCAGCGAAAAACTGACGATTGATGCTTCTCATCTCTCTCCATTCCTGTCTGTCTGTCCCTATCTATCCCTCTCTCTGACTCTCTCTCTCTCTAAAAAAAAAAAAAAAAAAAAAAAAAAAAAAAAAAAAAAAAGAAATAAACTTAAAACCAAGGGACATGAAAAATCTTAAAATAAAAGGTGGAGCCTGACCAGGTAGTAACGCAGTGGATAGAGTGTTGGCCTGGGACGCTGAGAACCCAAGTTTGAAACTCCAAGGTCGCTGCCTTGAGCGCAGGGTCGCCAGCTTGAGCATGGGATCACAGACATGACCTCATGGTTGTTGGCTTGAGCTCAAAGGTCACTGGCTTAAGCAAGGAGTCACTGGCTCAACTGGAGCCACCCAATCAGGCACATATGAGAAAGCAATCAATGAACAACTAAGGAGCTATAACAAAGAATTGATGCTTCTCTTCTCTCTCCCTTCCTGTCTGTCTGTCCCTATCTGTCCCTCCCTCTTGCTAAAACAAACAAACAAACAAAAGGTTGAATAAAGTTATGAGGCCAGGGCAAATCAAGTGAAAGGAAAGTTAATAATATTTATGTCAGATAAAGAATCACAGGCAAAAATCATGAGGTGGGACAGAAGGTCATTTGTATTGATAAAGACTATGAGTCAGAATGACAATCTGATTTTCATATGTCCTGCACAGTATTGGACCTGCTCTGGGGGAGAGCTACCTTAGACATGCATAGGAGGACAGACAAGAAAAGCCACCAAAAGAGATTTAACATACTTCTGTCTTTGACATATTTAAATAGTAACCCCCCTCCCATGTTTGTGTAGGATCAGAATGATATAATTAATAAGGTTGATTTAATAATTGAACTTTGTACCCTACAAATAAAAGGTACTCATTTTGTGCCAGAGTCCATCAAACATTTATGAAAATTGATCATATATTAGGCCATAAAGAAAACTTCAATCTACTGCCCCAAAGCAGATACAGTGAGAGCCTCCTTCTCCAACCACAGTGCAACTAAGCTAGAAATTATGAACAAAAGTTTAAGTGAAAAAGCCAACCATTTGAAAATTAAAAACCACTTTGGTAAATAAACCTAAATAAAACCTACATGACAAATTATTAAAAAAAAAAAAAAGAACACTGCAAATACCACACATCTAAACTTAAGGGAAGGTGGTTAAAATGTTGCAAGGAGGAAAATTCATAGCTCAATGTAGTGAATTTCTTAAATAAGAAAGGTTGGAAGTCAATAAAGATAAAAAACAGAAATTAATAAATTAGAGAGGAGAAAACAATAGAAATAAAAGATAAATATATGATGTGGTTTTTTGGAAAGTCTAATAAATTAGGTAAACTTCTACAGATCCAAAGATAATAAGCAGAACAAAATAAATGCACAAGAATAAGAACACATTTTTTTAAAAAAAATTAACTTATAATAAGCAAAGCCTTATGATAATAAATTTGAAAATATAAACAAGCAGATATTTTATAAGCAAACACATATAACTAAAACCAATTCAACAAGTAGGAGAAAACAAAAAAAACCCCTTATACAGTACTATAGAGTAAACTGAAAAGGGAGGGAGAGAGCTATTTGCCAGATAAGTGTGGGGTCCTGACACTGTCACTGGCAAATATTCAAATATTTCAAATATTCTGTCCAGGACACAGGAAAGATGGAAAACTTCTCCAGCTATCTTAAGAATATAGCATAACCCTACATTCTTATGGCAGATAGCACAAAACTGCACGCCAGTCTTGCTTAGGAATATGATAAAACTCCTCAATAAAGCACCAGTAAATGAGCCTGGTTGAGACTCTCTGGGTCACAAGAAACAAGAGATCTGCTCAGATGAGCCCAGGACAGGGGGAGTGCCTTCCGAGGACTCAGAGGCTTCGTGGAACTCAAGGGGGAAATGCGCAGCCAGGCTCCGGTGGAGACAGAAGTCCTCGGTGCCTAAGAAGGCGTGACTTCGCTTTTATATACCAGTCTTCTCTGCAATTCATCAGACAGCCAAGGCCCAATGACTTTCCAAGTTGACTTTTAGGGTCCCGAGTCTAAAATGAGCAGTGGAAGGATGCCTTCTTAATGTGGTGATGGTGACACCAGCAATGCTTGCCCCTGTTCCCAGACCTCCTTCCAGGCTGGGATTGCACCACGGGGCCAGTCCATCAGAAGTTTCATGCTGGTCTGTGAAAGAGTTAACCACTCTGATGTTGTATGTAGATTATAGAGTCTATAATCATAGGGTTGAAAACACTGTCCTAGACAGTATCTTAGAGTGATTTAACTTCAATCATACCTTCCAATGACCATGAGTGACTGCTAGTATCTTAGTTGATTCTTGTTTTGAGCCTAACTTTGTCGTTATTATTACTTATTTTTACAGCCAACTCTCACTTAGATTTTACCCATGTTTTAATATCTTTGCTCATTGCTCATCACATTCTTCTTTTTTAATTTTTTTTTTATTTTTACAGAGACAGAGAGAGAGTCAGAGAGAGGGATAGATAGGGACAGACAGACAGGAAGGGAGAGAGATGAGAAGCATCAATCATCAGTTTTTTGTTGCGACACCTTAGTTGTTCATTGATTGTTTTATCATATGTGCCTTGACTGTGGGCCTTCAGCAGACTGAGTAATCCCTTGCTCAAGCCAGTGACCTTGGGTCCAAGCTGGTGAGCTTTGCTCAAACCAGATGAGCCTGTGCTCAAGCTGGTGACCTCGGGGTCTCGAACCTGGGTCTTCCGCATCCCAGTCTGACGCTGTATCCACTGCGCCACCACCTGGTCAGGCGCTCATCACATTCTTGATGCAGGGTTTAATTTTCCTCTTCCTTAGACAATCCTTTGTTAGTTCTTGCAGCAAAGCTCTTTGAGTGGTATAGCTTCTTAGTCTTTGTTTCAAATGTCTTTATTTTGCTGTCCTCTTGAAAGACAGTTTAGCGGAAAGATAGCTTAGGTTGACAAGTATTTTCTTTCATCATCTTGAAGATATTATGATTGCATTGTCTTCTGGCCTTTATTGTTACTGTTGTTAATTTTTTGTTGTGCCATCATGGTTAAAGTTATGTTCTGGAGTCCCAGGCTGATTGGGACCAAGTCCTGGTCCTGCCATTAATCATTGTATAATTTTGTGCTCAGTTAGCTATTGCACACAGTTCTGCTATTTAGGCTGGGCTCGGCTGGGCTCAGCTGGGCGGTTCTTCTGCTGGTTTGCCCGGGGTCTTCTCTAAGACATATGTTGGACCTTCTCACTCTATTTTGTTTTCTATTTCCATTCTTTTTATCTCTTTACCTTTGTAGGCTACATTCTGAGTAATTTCCTCAGTTCTATCTTTCAATTCATGTACACTTCTTCAGCTGTGTCTAATCTGTTATTCAGTACCACCCATTGAACTTCTAATTTCAATGACTGTAATTTTTCATTTTTAGAAGATCTCCATTTTCCTATAAATCTACCTTTTTCTTTTTCATGATGATTTTTTATTTTATTATGATTTCTTTTTATTTCTTTTAATAATTTAAAGCACATTTGTTATATGGTTCCTCTGGGCCATGCTATTAGGTCAGTTTCTTGGTGGTCGAATCTCCTTGTGGTAGATCATTTCATCCTGTGGTTTCCATTTTTAGCTGTGAATGCTTCTTCACTGAGGACCTCACCTTCTTGTTGAGTCGTCTGTTATGGAAGGGCTTCTGGTTCTGGTTTCCTCCTCTCAGCACCTGTAAATTTCCCATTCTTTCTTTTAAGAATAATTATTTCTGTTGTTCTTAAGTTTTGTTGATATTTTTAAGCTGGAGGAGTGGGAGGAGTGTCACCATTAGCTCCGTCTGCTAGTTACTGGAGTCAAATTAAATATATTATAAAGGAATCATTTAAAATTGTTCGGGAAAATATGGACTATTTATTCCATGACATTAAGACAACTGTTCAATAATTGGGAAGGAGGCAATTAGCCGTAACATACACCATAACTAAAATAGACAGAAGCCAGAACAAAAGCTTAAATATAAAAGGGAGGCCATAAAAGTGCTGGGTGGAAATAATGTGCGTGGGGGAAAGCCTGTTTAATTATTCAACTGATTGTAAAATCCTCCAGAGGCTCTGACTACAAAAAAGTTTAAAAGTTATGCATGTTGAAGAAATAAAAAAACAACAACTAAAAAGCAAGTTACTAATTAAGAAGATATTTACAAGATACTATAAAGGCTCAACATCCTTAATCTACAAAGAGCTTTCGCACATCGGGAAGACAATACCAGATAGGGAATTGGGAAGAAGACACGAATCCGTAAGAAAATAAGAAATACAAATGACTGACACATGTGAAATAAGAACTTATAGAAAAAGAAACTCAAGTGGTCAACAAGCACATGAAAATGGGTTCCTCTCCACTGACAGCAAAAGAAATGTACATTAAAACAAGGTACCCCTTTTACCCTGTCCAGTTGGCCTCACTGTGGAAAAGATGAGGATATCCCGGATGGTAAGGGAGAAGGGAATTCCACACAACCCTCCTTCCTTGGTAGGAGTGTGGAGTGGGCCAAATGGCATCCGCCAAAAGATATGACCGTATCCTACTCTCCAAAACTTATGAATGTGACCTTATTTGGAAAAAAGGTCTTTGCCAATATAACTAAAGTAAGGGTCTTGAGATGAGGAGGTCATCCTGGGTTATATGACAGTGTCCTTGTAAGAGACACGCAAGGGAGAAGGCAGAGGAGGAGGCAACGTGGCCACAGAGGCAGAGACTGAAATGAGGGGGCTACAGATCAAGGAATGTAGGCGGGGCTACAGGTCAAGGGATGTGGGCGGGGCCGACAGAAGCTGGGAAACTGGGAAGGATCCTCCCTGGAGTCTTCAGGGGGAGTGTGGCTCTGCGACACCTTGGTTTTGGATTCTAGCTTCCAGAACTGTAAGAGAATAAATTTATGTTATTTTAAGCCACTAAGTTTGTAGTAATGTGTTATAACAGCCTTAGGAAACTCACACAGAGTGTCATCAGAACATTTTTGGAGGGCGTTTGACAATATCTAGAAAACACACACACTTCCCAACGTGCCTAAATTACCTCCTGGAAATTACTCAGAATTAATAGGTGAGGACTTGTCAAAGAGTTATTGGCACGGGTATTCATTGAAACCCTCTTCTTTAAGGGAAACTGAAGAAGCAAGCCCGATGTTCAATAATCAAGGGTTGGCCTAACTGTATAACAATGAAGATAAAAAAAATAATAATGCCCACAGTTGATGGAATGCTTTCAATGTGTTCTGTTGGAATGAGTGCTCTCTGCCTCTTCTCTCTGTAATTCTCACCACCGGGCTGTCAGGCAGGCATCAGCTGTCTGGTGCACAGAGGACAGGGGGGTCAGGCAGTGTGGGCCACCTGCCCAAGGCCACACAGCCAAGGGGCTGAGACTCTGACCCCCAAGCCCTCTACTGTGCACATGTCCACCGCCCAACTCAGTACGACGACGCCGTTCCAGGTAAGGACAGAGGATGGTGGCAGAGTGTTCAATGAATAAGGCCATTGAGCACGTCCTAAGTTTGCAAAAATAAAAAGTGCATTCAATGTGCAAAGAAAAAGGGCTGGAAGGATTGACAATGCAGGTTAACAGCGGGGTTACCTCTGGGGGTGGATTCAGTGATTTTCATTTTCTACAACGAATATACATAGCATTTGAATCAGTACAAAACATGAATAAACAAAACCGCACGCTTCCCTGTGCTGACCACGCCCTCCACCTCTGAGTTGCCCTGGGAGATGGGGGTGCTACCCTCGGCCTGACGCCCCTGCCCTTGGGCTTCCCCCAGCGCGGCCCTACCTTCCCTGCACCCGCTCGGCTGCGCGCATCGATTTTTCCATCCTTTAGAGAAGCGCCTGAGGAAGAGGAAAGAGCATCTTTGGATCAATGAACACAGCCCTGCAGCCAGGGTCAGAGGGAGTCCATGGGGTGCTCTGCGTGTCACTGCCCCACCCAGCGCCTGAGGGGGAGGGGGAGACTAGCTGGACTGCCCACGGTGGCTGTGTTTGGTCTGTGATATGGGGCACAAGAGGGTGCAGGGGGTGGGGGTGTTTTGCTACATGCTGGGCACAAGGCTCACCCCCCCCCCATCTCTGCCTCCCTCCGTGAAGCAGGTCACCTCTCAGCTCTGAGGAAGGGGCTGGTGCCTACCCATTGCCCAGATAGGGTAACTGAGGGGGGTGAGTAAGCAAAAGAGAGGGCTGAGGGAGTGAGAAGGAAAGGGGAAGAGGGGAACAGGGAAAAGGGACAAGGGAAGGAGGGAATGAGAGGGTAGGGGAGGGAGGAGAGCAGAGGGCAGAGAGAAAGGGGGAGAGGGGAAGGGGAGACATAGGACGTTGCTGTGGCCACGCCCAGGCTCTTCCTCTCCCACTGCAGACCGGAATTGTGTCAGGAACTAGACATTCACTGGTGCTGGGCACTGGGAGTGGGGGGCGCAGAGAGAAGGCCCCACCCTGGGGAGCTCACAATGGGAAAGGGGAGTCAGTGTGGTACCCCTGAGCCTGAGACGAGGCTGCATGGGTCAGCAGAACCCCCACGCCATGCCCTTCAGGCCTGTCTGGGCATCTCCCACCCATCCCGTTCGCTTCCTCTTTCCTGGCCTGACTGTCATTTGATCAAACCCTGGCCCCTCACTTCTGGAAACACACTTCCTCTGGGAAGGTGCAGGGGTGGCTCTTTCCTGGCCTGACTGTCATTTGATCAAACCCTGGCCCCTCACTTCTGGAAACACACTTCCTCTGGGAAGGTGCAGGGTGGCTCTCCAGGTCCCCCAGGGCTCCCCGTGCTTCTCCTTCAGGGCCTTGGTGACAATGTCCTTACAGACTTCAGTCCACTGTTTACTGTCTTTTGTCAGTTTAGGCTGACCTCCCAGAGAGGTCTCAGGCTGGGACTGTGGGTCTTCTTGGCTGGGTGTGCAGTGCCCACCCCCGGCCAGGCACCAAAAATGGTTCAACATATGTTTGTTACATGAATGAATGAACCAAGATAACTGCCAAGGAGAGAAATGTGCAGATGGTCTGTTTTGAGGTTCTGTGAGCATATATTGCATTTATGTCCGTGTGCATGCAAGTGCACACACATGTTGGTGTGCTACACTCATGCACATGTATGCAGGCGTGTGTGTACATGGCCTTGTGCATGTGTGCAAAATGCATACCGTGCTTGCATGTGTGTATCATGCAAGCGTGTACATGACCTTGTGTGCTGCGTTTCTACTTGCCAGTGTGCTTACCTGTGTACGTGCATGTGTGTGCATACCTGTGCCAACTGTGCACACTATTTCTTGCAGAACTCGACATATCTTTCTCTTGCATTTGCTTTCTCTTCTTGAAAGCTTTTTGCTTTTGACACCCTCCAATCCTGGTCCCCTCCTGCCTGCCCCCAGCAAAGACTTCGGTTCCATCTGAGCTCCGCTCTGACATCCGGCCAGCGGGGCATTTCCGGCAGCTGGACTCTGGCTGGAGGGCACGTCGAGCATGCAGTCTTGGCTGGATGCCTTTCACCGCTGGGCCTTCTCATCTGTGAAATGGGCACCCAGCTTCCAGTCACACATACAGGGCAGGGCCTGCCCTGGGCACATAGTGAGGGCGCAAAAATGTTGCCTACCTGATGCTTCCCATTGAGAGGATGGTGAAGATGCTCTTCCGGCGGCAGCCCACCAGGGTGATCAGAGGGTACACCAAGACATCCAGGAGTCGCTGGAAGGCCAGCCAGCAGCACCCCGCCCGAGGCGGCTGGATGGCTACCCCTCCCTTCCGGCCAGAGGCGCCTAGAAGAGGCTGCGGCTGAGGGGTCAGGGGTTGAAGAGCTGTTCAGCCTGAGTGCGTGCGCATCCTGCAGCTGCTTCTCTGGGGCACGGGCTCTCCCATAGCAGCCCCTGCCCTCTCCACACCCATCACGCAGGAGGTAGGCACTTAAAATCAAACCAAACTCCTCTCATGGTCTGCACGCTACACTACCCCTACACACACACACACACACACACACACACACACACACACACACACACACGCACACACACACACACACACACACAGAGCAGCTCCAGCCTCCTGAGCTGTCTTTTTGTTCTTCTTACACGCCAGGTATGTTCCTGCTTCAGGACCTTTGCATAGGCTGCTCTGTCCCTCTACCCGGCTACTCTGTCCCCAAATCATCTACAGCCGGCCCCTGCTTGTCCTTCAGCTCAGAGGCCCCTTTCTCAGAGAAGCCCTTGATAATTGTGCTCTCAGTAACCTCAGTTACAATCATACCACTTAACAACAGCTAAAATTAGTCTGACACTTTTGTCTACTGGGCTCTTGTCTTAATCACCAGGTGGAAGGTACTCAGTAAAGATTTGCAGGAAGGCAGGGAGAGAGGGGCAGTGGACATGGAGCTGTCCGTGACCGTGATCTCCAGTCCTTACTGTGTGCCTTCCAGGCCCGACCCAGACCCCAGCCTGCTGGGTGACCTTGGGCAGCTCACTCCACTATCAGATCCCCAATTTCTCCATCTTTAGAGTGAAGGGCGACCCAAGCCTCTGAGAGATCTACACGTTTATTTTAATGGCATCTCTGACTTTCTACTGAGCCTGGATATATGGGACCTCTGGGGTCTGCCATCTCTTGAGCTCCCCCTGCTCTCCCACATCCCTGCCTTGGCAGGAAGCGCCTTCCCTGGGCTGCCTGGCTGGCTCCGCCGCTTCCCCTGCTCTGTCCCGCCATATTTCCATTGTTCGCTTCTCTGTCTCCCATTAGGTAGGGAGCTGTGAGAGGGACGTGACAAGGTGTTTCTGCATCCTGGCTTAGTGAGGGACCTCACCCAGCTGAGACAAGGTCTGGGATGGGTCTTCCAACTCCCCCACCACTTTGCTCCCCACTGGGAAGAAGCCACACCCTTTTCTGACTCTTCAGACATGGGTGTTGTTCACCACCCACCCAGAGCACCAGGAACCCTTGCGTGGCTTCAACCTGCTATCCCTCCAAAGGCTCGCCTGGATGAGTGCGCCCACAGCCGTGCTTTTTTGTTATGGCAAGGCCTGCTTTCTGTGTTTATTTCAGCCTGGAGGGTCCCTGGGGCACCTCTGGAGGAGGGGCTGTGGAATGGCAGAACATTGTGTGGGCAACTGGCTTCCCTGTCTCCACCCTTCCATCCCCAGCCCCAGGGGCTGAAAACAATCTACACCCGCCAGAAACCTGACTAAGCCGCTGAGCTGGAAAAGCTGGTTCTGGAAAAGAGAGGCTGGGTGGTGGGGGCTTCTGAGGCCCCCAGCAGCTGCCTGCTGCCTCGGAGCTGTTCTCAGCGGCCCAGTGGCCACTGGTCTCCCGCTGGGTGTCACTGGGAGAGTCCTTCTCTGGGAGATGCGTTCTTGCTAAGGCTACTTAAGCAACGACCACTGAAGGACTGGCGTTCCCGGGAGCCTCTGGGAAGGGGTAGTTTGTGCAGATGGGTGGGGAGGAGAGGGCGGAAGAAGCTCTCAAATGCTAAAGGCCCTTAGAGAGCTAGCTTAGAGCCCAGGCCTAGCAGCAGGACCTGGATGGGCGCCAGGGGCCTGGGATTCAGTCGGGTGTGCGTCCTGAGCGCCTGCTGAGGGTCCTGCACTGTGCCTGCCCTGCATGGAGAGGCAAAGGCGGGCAGGAACAGGGGAAGGGGGAAGCCCTGTCGCCGCAGGGCCTCGGACGGCACTCGAGACCAGTGGTGGCCCTGGGTGGCGTTTCCTCCGCGGGGACCGGAGTCAAGCACGAACCCCGCTGCCGGTACCACGCAGCGTGTGCGCTCCCGAGCGTGCCCAGCTCGCCTCCACCGGCGTAATTCCCGAGCTGTCTGTGCATGTCTCTTTCACTAGAGGTTGCTCACTTTCACTTCTTGGTTCCTTTCGGCTCTTCTGCCGGCTCCGTAGGCGCGCGCGTGCGTGTGTGTGCGCGTGTTTGCCCGCATTCAGCCCGTGATCGCGCCCGGCCGGCGCAGGGAGGGCGCTGGGGCTCGTCTCCCCGCTGCCTGGTGGCAGGAGCGTCGGGGCCCAGGAGTCCTGCGCCCGAGGGAGCCGAAGGAGCGTGAGAAGCACGCTCGCACTCAACGCAGGCACGCCCAGCGCCAGGGCTCCTTCGACCCCAGCCCCACCCCAGCCTGCGTTGTTGGGAGAGGCGGGTCCCGGTGGAACAGTCGGGAGAAAAGGCTGGTTCTCCTTGCTGCGTCCGGGAACAGGCACCCACATTCCTTCTGCCTCTACCGCCTTCTCTCCCTTTCTGGGTCTTCAAACAAACAAACACTCTCCCCTGCTACTTCTCCAGATTCCAGAGGCCCCCTCCCGTCCAAACAGGAAACCGAGGCCAGGATGGATGGAGCCTCGCTCCACTGAGCAGGAAGCCACATCCGGTGGAGGCCAGAGGCTTTTGCTTGAGAAAGTAGAATTTGGCTGGGGCTGAGAACGACCTTTTCTGCGTGCTCTCTGGCCCCAACCTGCTGGCCTCGGTACAGTTTTATTTATTTATTCATTCATTCATTCATTCATTTTAGAAAGGAGAGAGAGAGAGAGAGAGAGAGAGAGAGAGAGAGAGAGAGAGAGAGGAGAGAGAGAGAGAGAGAAAGGGGGGAGGAGCAGGAAGCATCAACTCCCATATGTGCCTTGACCAGGCAAGCCCAGGGTTTCAAACTGGAGACCTCAGCGTTCCAGGTCGATGCTTTATCCACTGTGCCACCACAGGTCAGGCACAGTTCTTTTTTTTTTTTTTTTTCATTTTTCTGAAGCTGGAAATAGGGAGAGACAGTCAGACAGACTCCCGCATGCGCCCGACCGGGATCCACCCGGCACGCCCACCATGGGGCGACGCTCTGCCCACCAGGGGGCGATGCTCTGCCCATCCTGGGCGTCGCCATGTTGCGACCAGAGCTACTCTAGCGCCTGGGGCAGAGGCCACAGAGCCATCCCCAGCGCCCGGGCCATCTTTGCTCCAGTGGAGCCTTGGCTGCGGGAGGGGAAGAGAGAGAGAGGAAAGCGCGGCGGAGGGGTGGAGAAGCAAATGGGCGCTTCTCCTGTGTGCCCTGGCCGGGAATCGAACCCGGGTCCTCCGCACGCTAGGCCGACGCTCTACCGCTGAGCCAACCGGCCAGGGCAGGCACAGTTCTTTTTTTTTTAAAAAAAATTTTATTTATTGCTTTTTAGAGAGAGAGGGAAACATGGACTTGTTGGACTTGTTATTTCACTTACTCATACCATCACTGGCTGTCTCCTCCTGTATGCGCCCTGACCAGGGATTGAGCCCACCACTTCAGCATGTCCAGATGACACTCTAACCAACTGAGCTGCCCGACCAGGGTGGTACAGTGCTTCTAATGTACTCTGTGTCCCCTCAGCCTTAGGGCCTTGGCATTGACTTTGAGCTCCAATGGGCTAGAGATCTCCATTTCTCATTAGCTATGTGAACTTAGACAAATTACCTAACCTCTCTGAACCTTCATTTCCTTGCCTGTAAAATGGGCTCATAGTAGGGTTTTGAGGTTTCCAAGGTGATGACCAACACAGAGCACAGGACTGGGCACTTAGGGCATAGGGCAGGACATGTGGCAGG
The DNA here is from genome assembly GCF_036850995.1 of Saccopteryx leptura. NCBI lineage: Eukaryota > Metazoa > Chordata > Mammalia > Chiroptera > Emballonuridae > Saccopteryx > Saccopteryx leptura. The sequence continues at coordinate 6,829,332 of NC_089504.1, read as the reverse complement.
CTCAGGGCAGTTGTGGGGATTGGGCAGAAGCTTCCCTTGTCTGGGGACCCTCTCCTCATTCAAGGAGACTCTTTATCCCAAACCTCCAGTTCCTATGGGGGTCTTCTCAAGGCCTCATTGACTCACCTTCCTGCAAATTCTGCCTCACTGTGTGATTGTGAGCAAGTTGCTTGACCTCTCTGTGCCTAAACTTCCTCTGTGAACTGGAGGCAGAGGCTGTCTGGCCTACGTCGTGGGGCCCTGGGAGGAAGAATCCGATTGTGGGTGGGATGTCATTCTAAGCAGTGAGGAGCCTCAGATGAAAGCATGTTGCCGCTGTAACTTACACCCTTCCTGGGAGATGGGCTCTGGCTTGAGGAATCAATCTGTCATCTGGATCTGAGGGGTCCCTGCTACCTGTGCTAATGGGAGTTGGCTGGAAGGCCACTTCCAAGAAATGTGTGGCCTGATGGGTTCTGCCACTCACAACCGGCCTTAGTCATCAGTTCCAACAGTGGAATAGTGGAGGCACTGTGATAGCTCCCAGAGGGAGCATACTGGAGGAGGAAGCATCCTGTATTTTGCTGATGAGTAAGGCCTTGACTGCGGGCTGTAGCACGTGACCTTCCTCAGCCCTGCCACCTACCTCCCACCTTGACTCGCCTTCCCCGCAGTTTCTCCCTCCTGAACACCAGCCCCTGCACATCCCCATGTGGGAGCTCCACAGAGATCGCCCATGCTCCGGGTCAAAATTGCCATCTTTTCCCATAATCCCTACTCCTTTATTATTGACGGCCACCCACCCAGTTCTTCAAACCATAAGCTCATAGCCAAATTGGTCTGCTCAAGATGGAAACAGCACCGATTGTTGCATGTTCACTGCAAAACTGCAAACAATATGACACACATATGTCGAGAATGAAAGGTCCCTCATTATTTGTCCCCCAGAAATAGTTACTGTCTACTTTTAGTGAATTCCTCTACTTGTTTGAATGCTTTTAGTTACAACAGGCAGGAAATCCAGTCATAGAGGAGTTGCGGACCCATATAATAGAACAATGCAGAAGTGGTTGTGAGTTTCAGGCATGGTTTGATCCAGAGGTTCCTGATGTTGTTGGGTCTCTCTGGCTTGACTACTCTGCAGTTTTTTCCCCTCTGCCCTCCTTATGGTGTCACCTGGGTCCAGTTAGGCTAGTAGCAATGGCTGCTGGGATTGCAGATGTTATTTGCACACGGCACTATCAGGGAAGGCAAACTCATCCTTGAAAGAGGGAGAGGATTCCCACTTGAGCAACAACTAAGGAACTTGTTTCTCAGAGGTGTTCTGACCTAGTCTGGAGGGGGTCAGTGAAGACTTCCTGGAGGAAGTGGGGCCTGAATCAGTCTTGAGGAAAGATTTTTAAGAAGAGTTGAGGCTTTTTAAAAATTATTATGGGGGCCTGGCCTGTGGTGGCGCAGTGGATGGGCCGTCAACCTGGAACACTGAGGTCGCTTGTTGAGGCCCGGACTTGCCTAGTCAGGGCACATGTGGGAGTTGATACTTCCTGCTCCTCCCCCTTCTCTCTCTCTCTCTCTCTCTCTCTCTCCCCCCTCTCTAAAATGAATTAATAGAATCTAAAAAAAAATGTTAAAAAAATATATGAGAAAGTGAAGTGCCCTTTTACCTCTATTGAAGCTCCCATTTTGCAAACAATTTACTTCCCGTGAAATGAAGGCAACAACAGACCAGCCTACAGGGTTATTAGAAGGGTTAAGGCCCAGCTATCACACGCACTCAGTAAGCATGACTTGTTATTCATATGGTTGTTATTGGTGCCTTTGCTATTATTGCCACTTTGATAGACCCCTTAGCACAATGCCAGGCCTCCACAGGTGTGGGGAAGCAGTGGGCGGGATCCTGAGCCCCTGTGGCTGGGCCCACCTGAAACCCACTCACCCAGAGGAGTGACACCTCCACAGTCAACGAGCAAAGAAGGTGGGGTGTGGGACAGGCCCCGCCTGGGACCAGGCTCAGCCAGGCTGGTCTCTCCGGCTGGTCCTTCTGTCTGCACCTGCGCACCCCCCACCACACACATCTGAGCGAGGGAGGTCCCAGCCTGGGACGAGTCCTCCACCCCCTCCTCTCATCGCAGCCTGGCTCTCTGTCCTGCTAACCAGCCATCCTTCTTTCTCTCTGGCAGGCGAGTCATTAAGCACCAAGCCCCCAAAGCACCAGCCTGCAGCCTCAGCACTAAGTGCATTCGCAGCCATTAGCAGAGGTCCCAGCCTGGCCCGTGGGGGCTAATGCACAGCTCACCCCTCACCCCCTCCCTGGGGCTGCTTGTCAAAGCTCCGTCCTTGGGGGAGACCCGAGGCTGAGAGGAGGGTTCTAGGGCCCACTTGGACATGCGTGTAGGGTGTTCAGTGCACAACGGTGCCGTTCAGGAGTCAAGCGGAGCTGCGGTTCTGCCAGCCCTCCGCTCTCCAGGCTGAGGGTGCTGGCCCAGAATGCATCGCGCGGGAGGTGGTGCCCTTTTCTGATCCTCAAAGGGGGTAACGGAAACAGCTTAGGCCTGTGTGGGTTGCAGGAAGAGGCTATCTGTGAACGTGAGGCCCTACACAGTCTTTTTGTTAAATTGCATTTTATTGATTTCTCTTTGGAGTCCAGTTCTGTGAATTTTATCATAGGTAAAGTTTGTGTAACCACTGCCACAAGCAGGATACAAAACAGTCTATTGCCCCCCCCCCCTAAAAAAAGCCCTTGTCTTATTCCTCTGTAGTCACCTCCCCTCACTCCTAACCTAACAGTCACTGATCTGCTCCTCATGACTCTAGTTCTGTCTTTCAGAAAATAGAACCATACAGGATATGAATGACCATGGAGAACGGCCTTTTCCACTCAGCATGATGGCCTTGGGATCCATCCAAGCTGTGTGTGTATCTACAGTTTGTTCCTTCTTATTGCTGAATAATAGTCCACAGTATGGACGGACCAGTTTGTTTATCCACTTACCCTCTGAAGGCCATTGGGGATGATTCCAGTTTGGGGCTATTACAAATAACATTATTGTGAACCTTCATGCCTCTGTATCTATGAACACACACGACTTTGCATGGAAACCTAAGTTTTCATTTTTCTGTGATAAATGCCCAGGAGTAGAATGGCTGCATCATATGGTAAGGATGGAATGAACTTTTTAAGAACCTGTCAAAATGGTCTTCCAGAGTAGCTGTACCCGTTCACTTTCTTATCTGCTGTGACGAGATCCAGTTGCTCCGCATAGCTGTCAGCACTTGGTGCTGTCAGTATTTTTATTTTAGCCATCCTTGTGGGTGGAGAGTCGTAGCTCATTACAGTTTGGATTTTCATGTCTTTGGTGGCTAATAATGTTGAGCCTCTTTTCATGCTCTTTTTTTGTCATTCATCTGTCTTCTCTGGTGACGTGTCTATACACTTCTTTTGACCACTTTTAAATTGGATTTCTTTAACTGTTGAGTTTTGATATTTTGCTATATATTTTAGAGCAGGGGTCAGGAACCTTTTTGGCTGAGAGCCATGAACGCCACATATTTTAAAATGTAATTCCGTGAGAACCATACAACAACCCGTGTACATTACGCATTGTCCAATAAAAATTTGTTGTTGTCCCGGAGGACAGCTGTGATTGACTCCAGCCACCCGCAACCGTGAACATGAGTGGTAGGAAATGAATGGATTGTAATACATGAGAATGTTTTATATTTTTAACATTATTATTTTTTAATTAAAGATTTGTCTGCGAGGCCCTGGCCGGTTGGCTCAGCAGTAGAACATCGGCCTGGCGTGCAGGAGTCTGGGTTCGATTCCCGGCCAGGGCACACAGGAGAAGCGCCCATCTGCTTCTCCACTCCTCCCCTTCTCCTCCCTCTCTGTCTCTCTCTTCCCCTCCCGCAGCCGAGGCTCCATTGGAGCAAAGATGGCCTGGGCACTGGGGATGGCTCTATGGCCTCTGCCTCAGGCGCTAGAATGGCTCTGGATGCAACAGAGCGACGCCCCAGATGGGCAGAGCATTGCCCCCCTGGTGGGCATGCCGGGTGGATCCCGGTTGGGCGCATGCGGGAGTCTGTCTGACTGCCTCCCCTTTTCCAGCTTCGGAAAAATGAAAAAAAAAAAAAAAAGATTTGTCTGCGAGCCAGATGCAGCCATCAAAAGAGCCACATCTGGCTCGTGAGCCATAGGTTCCCAACCCCTGTTCTAGATACAAGTCATTTGTCAGATTTGCAAAAGTTTTCTAGCAGTGTATGGCTGGTCTTTTCACTTCCTTAACAGTTTTGTTCACAGAACAAAATTTTAAATTTTGCCAAGTAAAATTAATCTTCTTTTTTTTTTTTATGAACTGAGCTTAATTGTCATGTCTAAGAACTCTTTGCTTAATACCAAATCCCAGAGATTTTCTCCTGTTTTCTAAAAGTTTTATGTCAGAGATCTTACATTTAGGTCTATGATCTATTGTGAGTTTTTTTGGTATATGGTGTGAGGTAAGGGTCAAGATTCTCTCTCTCTCTCTCTCTCTCTCTTTCTCGCATGTGGATGCCCAATTGTCACTCAGTATTTATTAAATGAATTAATGGAAGGCACAAAGGATCAAATAAGTCTAGGAAAATGGGGGAAGTCAAGATTGTGTACTATTTAATGAATACAAGATATATTTTTTTCAACAAATTATGTTAGAAAAATTAGATATTCATTTTGTTAAAAAAAAAACAAACACCTCATGTTTTATATAAACGTTAACTCAGAATGGATCATAGATTTAAATGTAAAATATAAGAGCCACCAGCAGCCACATCTGTGTCGTAAGAGATATTCAGCCTGACTCCACTGCGGATGCCATAGAAGTGGTGAGAGTTATACAAACTCAATGTGTAAATCGCGTGAGAACCTTCCACGGCCACACCTGACCAGTCGGGGTTTGAGGAAGGAGTGAAAGAACCAGCACTTATTAGATGTGAACTCTGCACTGCATGCTCCACTAAATGCTTTCTTTGCATCGTCTCGTTTAATCCTAAAACAAATCAATAAACTTTTACAGGTTGGTGTTTTTATGCCCATTCCATGGGTAAGGAAATTGAGCTCAGAGAGATTAAGAAACTTGCTTAAGGTCATACAGTAAATGGGGGAGGAAGGTTTAAGCCCAGGGGTGCCACCCCTGCTAGAGGCCGGCAAGGGACAGTGGGGCCAAGCCAATGGCTGGATCTACACTGTTGCCACCTGGTTACGTGCCCTTGGTTGGGGCAGGTGTGGGGCATGGGAGTTTTTCTCCCAGGATTCTCCTGAGAACCTCAGCTCGGTCCCCCTCATACTGACACCTCCTCATAGTTGGTTTCTGTCCTTGGAAACTCATCAAACCTGTGCCCAACAATGAGGCGCCATCCCAGGCCCATGATGGTGGGTGCTTCCATGTTGCATTATCGTATCCTCCTGATAGCAGGTAAGTGTGAGGGTACGTGCCCACCCCTTTTCTCAGAGGGTAGCCCCATGTAGCATGCCCTCTCCACTTCTCACATGTTCACGTGACTGCTGTTCAGCATTCAGCTCGAGTCACGCCTTCCCCAGCAGCTCCTACGAGCTCTCCCTCCTCCTGTGGCTGGTGAACACAGTCTAATTCCATATGGTCTGAAAAGCTGCCGTTTGGCAACATAGCTTTCTAGAGCTGCATGGACCTTCCAGAGCCTTCTAGAGGTCCCCACAGATGCATCTAGAGCAGTCTCAGCCCCAAAGAAATTCTGAGCACTCTGAGGGCAGGGGCTGGGTCTTACAGCCCTTCCTGCTTGGCCGGAGAAGACTGGCTCCCGTCCGCGGCTTGGGATCCAGCAGCCCTGCCACTGCAGCTTTCTTGCTGTGAGACGTGGTGCCTGGCCTGCCATAACTACTCAATCAATGGGAAGAGTTGCTGCCGTTGTCTTTGTGGCTATTATTTTTATTCCCAAGATGTTTTCTGAGCGCTGTAACCAGGTATGGAAAGTGAGAAGGCCCACTGCTCTCGAACGGAAGCAGAGTCCTAGGTAGCGAGGAGCCTCCCACCTTTCCCCCTCACCCCCACCCCTTAACCGCACCTGGGCCATGCCCACCGTGGCCTGCCGGTGGCTTACTTGTAGCTCACTCTAGCCTCCTCCAGTGCAGGGCTAAAGCTCCTTGGGGGATGGGGTGGGGAGGACACAGGGGCCAGCTTTTCATTCTTTCCCCCACTCATAGCCTCGAGTTGACCTTCAGTGTGACAGTGAAGGGCCCCAGGGAGGCTGGGGTCAGGCAGAGGGGAGCAGGCTCTCGCCTAATGAAGTCTGTCCAGGCCTCCTGCAGCCTGATTGGATTTTCTGATCCCCAAGGAGCCACCCTGGATTCTTGCTCCCCTCCGAATCGCCTCAGACAGGCCCTGTCCATTCCAGGCTCTGGATCTCAAACACGGCTTCTGCTGGCAGCTGTCCCTGTCCCCGTCCCTGCCCTGGTCCCAGCCTCCGATGTCTCCCACCTGGACGCTGCACCTGCCGGCCCTCCCTGCTGCTCCCGCCTTCTCCCCTCTTGCTCAATAGCTAGAGACGTCTTTCTAGAACACAGGTCTGACTGTGTTCCCTCCCCGCTCAGAGACTCTGCTACCTTGGGCAGGGGCTTCTCCAGTTTTCTGTACACAATGACCCCTGGAGGACCTTGTTAAAATGTAGCCATATCAAAAGGATGATTTCCTGGGTCCAGAGTAGGGCCCAGAAACCGGCATTTCACAAGTCCCCTTTCAAGGCTGGGGTCGGAGGCCCAGGGCCCAATTCTACTTGCATTTTCACATTCTGGCCCAGAACTCTGAGGACACAAGGACATAAATGTGAACCTGGCCTTCCAGCGTGCCGCAAAGGTGTGTTTGTCAAGGAAGGCTGCTAGAACTGGTTTGCAGCGAGCCGTTTTCTAACCAGATTGCTAACTTGTAGATGTCTCCAGGTGTGGGACGTGGACTTCCGCTTGCACACTTATCCCGGGGGCAGGCTTGCTTAGACCTCAGCTCATCTTCAGGACGGGCTCCAGGGGTCTAACTCAGTGAGCAGAGACCCTCAGGCCGGCTCCCTGTCGGGCTCCCACTGGCCCCGGCCCTTCTCCACGTTACCCTCCAGCGTCCAGCTCAGCATGCTTGGAGACACCAGGCGGCTTCTCACCTCTGTGCCTGTGCACACGTTCCTTCTGCCTCGAATCTGCTTTTCTCCCTGTCCCCGGGGGGAACTCCTATTCATCCGTCAAGACCCAATTTAAATTCCATGATTCCCGAGGTCCCTTTCTCTGGTTGCGGGTTCCCTTCTTTGTGATAACTATGTTGTTCGGTTCCTCTCCCGGGGGCGGTATATCATCCTCACTATAAGGGTTTTAGAATCAGGAGGCTTGGCTTTGCCTCCGGCCCATACCCTTACCTTGAGCGTGTTGTTCCCCCACCTTTCTGAGACCTTCCCATTACTGATAACACAGGGATTAAAAAAATCACCCTCTGCACCAGGCGGCCTTGCTGTTTAAATGAGATCGTGCACGTGTGAAGGCTTCGCACGGTGTGTGGCACGGAGCACGGCTGTTACTTTGACGTCTTTCCTGTTGGCAGGCAAGCTCTATGAGACTAGGGGGTGCATCTCATCATCTTTGGACACTTGGGGGTCCCGGATAGGACTTCTCCCAGGGTGGACCTCAGGAGGACCGACATGTGGGTAGCTCGAGGCTCCGCCGCTCATCCCTGTCCCTGGAAACAGTCCCCACTCTGAGTGCTGTTGTGGACTGTGCTTCGGGGAAGGGCCTCGTGTCCCTCTGCGGCCTCCATGGGAAGTGAGGAAAGCCAGTGGGGCCCACAGGGTGAGAGGGGCAGGGTGGGGCCGGTGCTCAGCCCCAGCGCAGAACAGTCTGCACGCCCCGGTGTGTGTCCACGGGTGCCTGCTCCCACCCCATCTTTTAGGGGCCTGCCCTGCGGGAGGAAGGCAGGGTGCCCGGGAGGCACGAGGACTGGTCCCAGCTGCAGAGCTGGAGTGAGCATCTCTTGATCTCTCAGCTGCACAGAGAGGCGGAGGCAGCCAGGGCCCTGGAGATGGTCTCCATGACAACCGCTGCCACTCACTCCCCATCTCCGATGTAAATTAGTTACAATTTTATTAGTGTGCAGAATTTCAAGAGGCCAGATCCTGGCTTGGAAGGGAAGAGGATGGTGGGGGACAGGGAAGAGTTCCCGAAAGCTTCACACCCTGAAAGGGCTCCCCAGACGTCAAGGTGGGCCCGTGGAGAGTGAACCGGATCCCACGCCTGTGGAGAGTGAACCGAATCACACACCCGTATTTGTATTTGTCCCGCCCGTCAGCTGGTCTGGGCTGAGTGAGTCAGTCTGTCTCTGGAGAGGAGTGGACACACAGGCCCTGAGCCCTTGCAGGGTGCCCCTGCTGTCACTGCTTGGCCTGGCCTCCTCCTCTTGCCAGCCTGTCTGCCGCCCCAGTTGACAGGGAAGGTGGCTGTAGGCCACAAGGGTCATTAACTGGCTCAAGGGCATCCGGTTGGCCAGAGGTCAGGCTCCTGGTCTCCTTTCTCTGCTCAGCTGTCTCCCAGGGTGGGTCACAGTTTGCTGAGACCTTCCTGGGCCCTGGGGTTGGCAGGGGAGGGCATAGCCAAGCGTTTGGGTGTCTGAGCAAACATAGGGCCCTGGTGCCAGGAGCCAGCACGTGAGGCTGCTGCAGATGTGGAGAGGTGATCCCCGTCAGGACTTTCTGACACTTGATACTCTAAGTCACATGTGCCTGTACTCACGTGTAGGTGTACACAATCCCCCCCAAGGGGGAAAAAGGGGCCAGTTTGTCTTTTTCCTAAGGATGTTGTTAAAATTAGTTGTGTCCCCTAAGGCACATCCCACCATGTGTGCCCCCAAGGTGGCCCAGCTCCCTCTACTGTCAATAGCCCACCCGGTGTGATGGGGGCCTCCTGGTCTGGGGCAGGAACAGTGGGGGCCCTGAGGACACTGCGGAGCCCCCCAGAGCAGCGGGATGGGAAGGGCAGGAACAGTGGGGGGGCCCCGAGGACACTGCGGAGCCCCCCAGAGCAGCGGGATGGGAAGGGCAGGGACAGTGGGGGCCCTGAGGACACTGCGGAGCCCCCCAGAGCAGCGGGATGGGAAGGGTAGGAACAGTGGGGGCCCTGAGGACACTGCGGAGCCCCCCAGAGCAGCGGGATGGGAAGGGCAGGGACAGTGGGGGTCCTGAGGACACTGCGGAGCCCCCCAGAGCAGCGGGATGGGAAGGGCAGGGGCAGTGGGGGCCCTGAGGACACTGCGGAGCCCCCCAGAGCAGCGGGATGGGAAGGGCAGGGACGGTGGGGGCCCTGAGGACACTGCGGAGCCCCCCAGAGCAGCGGGATGGGAAGGGCAGGGACGGTGGGGGCCCTGAGGACACTGCGGAGCCCCCCAGAGCAGCGGGATGGGAAGGGCAGGGGCGGTGGGGGCCCTGAGGACACTGCGGAGCCCCCCAGAGCAGCGGGATGGGAAGGGCAGGGACGGTGGGGGCCCTGAGGACACTGCGGAGCCCCCCAGAGCAGCGGGATGGGAAGGGCAGGGACAGTGGGGGCCCTGAGGACACTGCGGAGCCCCCCAGAGCAGCGGGATGGGAAGGGCAGGGACGGTGGGGGCCCTGAGGACACTGCGGAGCCCCCCAGAGCAGCGGGATGGGAAGGGCAGGGACGGTGGGGGCCCTGAGGACACTGCGGAGCCCCCCAGAGCAGCGGGATGGGAAGGGCAGGGACGGTGAGGGCCCTGAGGACACTGCGGAGCCCCCCAGAGCAGCGGGATGGGAAGGGCAGGGGCAGTGGGGGCCCTGAGGACACTGCGGAGCCCCCCAGAGCAGCGGGATGGGAAAGGCAGGAACAGTGGGGGCCCTGAGGACACTGCGGAGCCCCCCAGAGCAGCGGGATGGGAAGGGCAGGGACAGTGGGGGCCCTGAGGACACTGCGGAGCCCCCCAGAGCAGCGGGATGGGAAGGGCAGGGGCAGTGGGGGCCCTGAGGACACTGCGGAGCCCCCCAGAGCAGCGGGATGGGAAGGGCAGGGACGGTCCAGGGCAGAGGGAGAGGGTGTAGCGTGGGTCAGGGAAAGCCTCATGCGGGTGTAAGTGACCAGGGATGAGGGGAAGGGCCTGTCTGGCAGAGAGGACAGCCCAGATCCAGGCTGGGGGAGGGGGCATGACAGAGCCAGAGCAAAGGCTCAGGGCGCGGGAAGCTGGGAGACGATGGGACTGCATGGGTGGACAGGGGACTGGATGGGTGGACAGGGGACTGGATGAGAGCATGGCGGGCAGCTGGCAGGAGGTTGATAGGAGGTGGACCGGAGGCAGGAGGGGGAGGTATCTGGAAGATGGAGACGTGGGACCAAGAGTGCCCGGAGGCTCCTTCCCACAGTGGTCAGGCCCATGTGCCGTGGTGACAGGTACTGGGTCTCGGATCTAATAGTGTGTCACCTGCACAGGTTTTGAAATCTCTCTGAGCCTCAGTTTTCTCCGGCGGGGGGAGGGGTGACAGAGGGTCTGGGGAAGGAGTGGAAGCCGGGCTCATACGTGGAAACCGCCCAGGACGGGCCTGACACACAGTGCGTGCTTAATAAACGTCCACTCTGTTATTTCATCCCAGGCGTGACCTTGATCTCGGGGTGAGCAAAGAAATGCTGGGGCTGCTCTCAGGGGTGCCAAGTTCACTGGGCGCGGCCATGAGTCCTGACCCAGGGCCTCTTGGCACGGACAGAGAAGGGGCCCCACCGCGGCCTGAGTTGGGAAGGACAGGAGGGAAGAGCGGAGGAAGGTGGTGAGTCAGCACTGGGGCCTGAGACCCGTGTCACTGGGGACTCATGACTGGGTCATGGATCGTTCGGGTGCAAGGGAAGAGGCCGCGCCTGGCCCTGAGAGCCACCGAAGGTGGAGGAGGAAAGCTGGGGCAGGATGAGGGTGACGACGGTGGAGAGAGGGTGCTTGTAGACCGGCGACGGCTCCACCGGCCTCTCCCTCGCTCAGTCACCAGCCAGGACCTGGCCCGCCACGTCCCTGGACCTGTTTCCCCAGGCGTACCACAGGCTGGAAGATTCCTAAAGGTGCTTCCAGATTTGGGATTCCATCAGTCCGAGCCTCAGCCAAGAGGACGGGAGCCAGCTATACAGCGCGCCTTCCTGGTCTGGATAAAGAAGGACCAGCCCGACCACAGGCCCGTCCTCCCTCGGCCCGGCCCTCGAGTGGGAGAGAAATGCAACGTTAGGGTCCCACAGGAGAACGTCCTGCTGCCTCCGACAGGGCTCCGTGTCCGCAGGGCTGTCCATCTGTGTGACTAGACTGTGGCCAAGAGGCTGGCGGACCCTGTGCCAATGCGCCCCAGGGGACCGTGTCCCGGGAACACGTACCTGCAGACACACCGCCTGTCCCACAGCGAGGACGAGGGCCTCCTCTGATCCTCACTGCCCGATCCCGAGGTCCTGGCGATGGTGACAGACTCCCTGAGCTCCATCTGGGCTCGGTTCCTGGCACCAGGAATGCGGTCGTTTTCTTGTGAGTCAGGACGCCTGTCTGGCTCCCCTCGCAGGGAGACAGAAGCCTGTGGAGCCGGGGAGGTGGCAGCTCCGATGGCTGGCCCTGTCCTCTCCATCCCCCATTTACAACTTGCCATATTTTGTGGCCTGAGGGCTGAGAATTCTTACAGGCAAGAGCAGGGATGGGACCGCCCACCCTGTTCCAGTCGTGTGTCTTACTAATTATGCCACACACCGGAAAACTTAATTAAATCGATGCTTGGTGTGTAATTTCAACTAGTTTGGAAGTAGGGGGAAATCAAACAAACAGCCACAGGGCCCTGCCGGCAGCCACCCCCACCCCCCACCCCAATTCCTAGGCCTAGGCTCAGTCTCGCCGGGCCCTGGGTGCTGGGGACCAGGGGCTTGTCCGGCTCTGTTTAGCTGTGGCGGAAATGCCTCCTTCCCCCTCAGCCCCCAGAGGAAAGGGAGCACTCCCCAAACACACACACACACACACACACACACACACACACACACACACAGGACACACACAGCGGCGGGTGCAGGGGCTATATTTAATGGTTAGTGAGACAGTGGCATAAGAATATAAGGAAATCTTAGGAAAAGCCATAAGTGTGTGTGTATATATACATATATATATATATATTATGTATAATATAAATATACCTCTCTAAGTAGCATTTATTCGGGCAACACTGGTCAACATACAGGTTTCAGGTGCCCAATTCCACAATACATCTCTGTATACTGTATTGTGTGTTCACCCTGCCCCCCCAAGTCGAAATAGAATTTAAGTCCAGCTTCCAACTCCCCTGCTATTCATTTCCGGGTCTCTCTCTCCAACTTCCCTTCTTTCCGGGGTCCACCCTGCTCTGTGTATGAGGGCACCCCATCCCAGCCTCAAGGGCTCACTGTCCCACTGGGGGCCCAGGGTGGTCCGAGGCGGGAGGCAAAGCCCAGGAAGGGCCGCCCATAGCAGAGGGGGGCCCGGGAAGGTACAGAGCCGGAAGGGAAAGGGACAGGAAGATGGGGGGGGGGGACGCGCTGGGCAGACGGGAGCGGGCAGCAGGATCGGGCCCTCTCGTTTCATCCCAGAGTGGGGTTTGAACTGTGTGCTTTGCCAGCAAAGAGGATGTAGAAGAAAACTCAGCAGCCTCCATCATGACCACATGGAGATGAGCTGACAGGGGCCACGCCCCAGGATGCAGTACAGGGACAGACAGGCCCGGCCTAGGTGACCCAGGGGTGGCCCAGCGGGGAAGACCCACAGGGGACAAGCTCACTGCGGAGGGTGCAAGGGCCAATGAGCCAGACCCTTGTGCGATGGCTGGCCATGTTACTCGCCTTATGACAGCCCCCATGGGGCTGGTACCGTCGCCACCATCCTGCTGTGAGCGTGGAGAAACTAAGGCACGGACAGTTAAATCACTGCCCAAAGCTCTCAGCTAGAAAACTGCGCAGCTGGAGGGGAAACCGCTGCGGGACCCTGGATTGTAGCTGCTGTGAAGAAAGGAGGCAGGGAGAGTGACAGGGACGTTCGGGCGTGGTAGGCCACTCTGGGCAGGGGCCTCCGAGCTGGGCCATCTGACTGTGTGTGCCCTGGGCCGGTGCGGGGCTTCCTAGGTAGGCACCTCCCCGAGGCCTCCCTGGAGCCCCGGGTTAGAGATTAGGAGGCTGAGGCACACAGAGGTTAAGGGACAGGCCTGAGTTCTCACGGCCAAGGAGAATAGCTCAGGGCTCAGACCTCCGTGTGCCCTGCTACCCAGCCCACCTTCCAGTCCTGCCCCCACCAGGCCACGGACACTTCCTAGCTCAGAATGGAAAAGATCGGTGAATGAGAAAGAAAACAGGCCCTTCTTCACAGAGCTTAGGTGGTTTACCCAACGTTACCAGCCCTGCCAAGTCTGGAGGCATCTGTCCCAGACACTAACACATCTGCTCCTTGCCACAGGGACAGCCCTGCAGGTTGTGGTGTGTTGGGACTAGGAGGCCCCACAAGCTGCTAAGGGACGAAGGAGCTGTAGCTCTTGTTCCCACAAGTCCTGGGCCTCGGGTCCCTCGGCCTCCCAGGCTCCGCTGTGGGCCACCCGGCCCTGGCTAACACTGGCTCAGGAGCCACAGGGGAAATCTGGCTGGCTACCTGCCTGGCTTGGGGTTCCTTTGGGCCTGGGTTTGAACCCTGCTGTTCTCCATACCACTCCTGGACTAGTGGTTTCACTGTCTCACAGCCTCAGTTTCCCTCTCGGGGACAAGCCTCTGGATTCCTATCGCTCAGCTTTTATGTGCTAGGTTATCTCCTGGGACAGGTCTTCATGAGCACCTGTCCCCCACCGTCACCCTGCTGGCTCCCCCTCTCCCTCTCTCTCCTGGGTCTAAGGGTGGCTTTGCCCACGTGAGGCAGGCACTCTTCTGCCCTGTTTCCCTGGCATAGGCCAGCCCAGAGAAGGTGCTGATAGAAGTTGTTGAAGGAGTGGGTGAATCCCTCCAAAGGGAACACAGTCCCTCATGAGGGCAGCAAGGCTAGGCTGGGCTGGGCTGGGGCCCTGGTTACATCACCAGAAGGTCTTCTCCGAGGGGCCAGAGCCCAGCCTGAGCCCATCTGTTCAGTGACCTGACTGAAGCGGGGGATGCTCTCCAGAACAGGCCCACCCGCTCACCAGACACCTGGCCAAACTCCCGGCTACCCAGGGCCAGGGCCAGGGCCAGGGCCAGGGCGCAGATCTGGCTCTGGGGTTTGGTCCCTTGGAGGTCTGTGCCTTAGAGCCCCAGAGACATTGCTCCACCTCCTGCCCACCACCCTCCCTCTTCCTGCATCCCCCTCCTACCTCTCTTCAGTCCTCCCTCCCCTCCTCCCCCTTCCCACCCCTCCCTCCCCACCCCTCCCCTTCCTCCCCCCTTCCCACCCCTCCCTCCCCACCCCTCCCTTCCCTCCCTCCCCACCCCTGCCCTCCCAGATCTCCCTCTCTCAGGTTTCTCTCTCTCTCTCTCTCTCTCTCTCTCTCTCTCTCTCTCTCTCCCTCCTTTCCTCTCTCTCTCCAATCCTATCCTCCCGCCTCACCCTGCCCAGGGGAGGGGCCTCCGGGGCCCAGTGATTTGCAGTTCCCAAAGCAGTCATCTCTCTGCAGGGCACATCTGGGTCATTAGGACGCCCTGGAAAACCGGGCCTGCCTGCGCCCCGCCCTGCAGCCCTGCAGCCCTGCTCCCTGTCCTCTTCCTCCCTCCCAGCCTCCTCCCTCCGTCCGCGCTCCTCCCGGCTGCCCGCCCGCTGGAGCCAGTATTTTTAGCTCGCTGCTGTGCATTAGTGTGCAGGGGCGCTCCTGGTGAAGCCTGGATGAGGTTTTATCTGTTGTGACAGCCCCAAGGGCAGCTGGCAGACTTTTTCCCTCTTAAGTTTGGAGCTTGCTCCCTCTCCCGCGGGTCAGAGCCTCAGCTGGATGGGGGCAGGGTCTCCGCCGGTTTGGAGCCCAGGCGGCATGCTTCCCTCTCCCTCCGCCTCCCTGCCGCCTCCCCTTTCCAGCTCCCCTCCGCTCCCCCTGCTCCCGGCCTCCTCGGGGCCTTTGTCTCGGGAAGACACAGAGACAGGCTGCACCTGCCCGCTGCACGGGGCTCCTGCAGCCTCTCGAACGCAGCTCTGCCTCCCGTCTCCCTCACTGACTCGTTTCCTTGGGCTGCTTCTCACAAGGTTTCTTCCTCTGCTGTGTGCCTCCCTTTGCTGATCTCTCTCTTTCCTGCCTCCCTTTTCCACACCCCCCTCTTCTCTCCTCTCCCCCCCACCTAGTCTTTGCCTTTAGGGAATGGATAGAATCCCTGTTAGAATGGCCCTGGACTCCTTCCCTGATCGCCCCCCCCACCCCCACACACACACACACATCACAGGATGGGAAGATGGTGAAGGGATCCTGGGCTTGGGGGTTCCTGGAACCCCTGTCTCCAGGGTTAGCCGTCAGGGGACCCACTGGATGCCCATGCTCTTCCAGGGCTCCCTGGTGCCCAGCCTGGCCCCTGTGGGACCCCTGCTGCACAGGCAGGAGCCCCAGGACAACCCTGCTCCTCTGGGATGCCCGTGGCTCTAGGTGGTAGAGGTCTCCCCACTCAGATGGTCTGTGTCCCCCAGAGGGGTCTTCTTAGTGCCCCTCCCTGCCCCTTCAACTTGGCACAAGCCTGACCGTACCTTTGTGAACGAGCATTAACATAAGCAACCCACTCTTCCCAGCCCGTCACTGTTTACACGTTTCTCTGACACAGCCACCATGTGCTGCAGACCTTAGTCTCTGTCACCACAGCGAGGCTCTGGGCTCAGAGGCACGAGCACCTGGGGCTCAGGCAGCCGCCAGCCCCAGCGGCGCCCCCACCCCCAGCACCGCACCCACACCAAGCTCAGCTCCTTTCAGGGCTGGAGGTCCAGAGAGACGAAGTACCTGCCCGAGGTCACACAGCCCAGGCTGGTACAGGGAGAAGAGGGGTCTGGGGGGTCCCCATGCACCCTTCTTGGCTGATAATCTCACGCCAGTCCTCCCCCCACCGGGGGTCAACTGGGGTGTGAGGCAGGGGCTGGGGGAGCCCCCTTTTGTCTCCAGCTGACTCGGGATGTCTCTGATGTTATGTGGAGAAGGCACTGGCTTTGTCCACCTAGCCCATCAAAGACCCCCCCAGCCTCAGTCCCCATCCCCCACCTCCCACTCTCAGGGCCCCCAGCTGTACTCTGGGCTCTGCTCCCTCCTCCTCCCTCCCTCTCCTTCCTCTTTTCTCTCCACATCCAGCTCTTCAGGGCTCTGCTTTCATGATTCTGCTGCGGGCAGCCCCTCGCTGGGTCCCTCTTTCCGTCTGCGGTCCCCTGGCTCTGAGCTCCTCTCTCCAGCTGTATTTCAAGCCGTATCCTCTCTGTGTATTTCCCAGGCTGTCTCTGTTTCTGTCACCCCAGCTCTCTGCTGTCTGTAACCCCCTTGCGCACGCCCTTCCTCTCCCCTCCCGCTGCTTCTGCCCACCCCGACACACACACACACACACACACACACAGGCAGGCACGCGGAGACACGCACAGACAGATGTGCCCAGGCACTCCACCCCTGCCCATGGGCGCTCTGCAGGGTGAATGGGTGAGGGCTGGCCCCAGGAGAAGGCAGTGGGAGGGGCACCCACGGCTCTTCCCTGGGCCCCTGCCCTGGAGGCACCTCCTGGCTGACCCTAAGTGACAGCGGGGGGGGGGGGGGCCCTGGGCTGGGTAGACGCCAGTGGCTAAGAAGCCGCATTTTCTGAGGCTGTGGGGCAAGGGCCACCCTTGACCAGGGCAAAGCCTCTGGAAGGCCAGGGTCCCCAGAGCGCCTGTCCAGCGTTCACCACACAGCAGGGACCCAGGATCCCCAGAGCGCCTGTCCAGCGGTCACCACACAGCAGGGACCCAGGATCCCCAGAGCGCCTGTCCAGCGGTCACCACACGGCAGGGACCCAGGATCCCCAGAGCGCCTGTCCAGCGGTCACCACACAGCAGGGACCCAGGATCCCCAGAGCGCCTGTCCAGTGGTCACCACATGGCAGGGACCCAAGGTCCCCAGAGCGCCTGTCCAGCGGTCACCACACGGCAGGGACCCAGCGGCAGAGCGCAACCCTGAGGGCAGAGAGGTTGCGCCCAGGCTGGGGCAGCAGAGATGGTGACCATGAAGTGATGCGAGCAGAGAGTAGCCGGGTTGACCATCAGCCTGCCTGGGTGCCTACCGAGGAGGTCCTGGAGGTGCTGACCCTCCGTGCCCTGGTCTATACAGTGCCATGTGGACACGGGGCCCGCCCCGAGGGCCTGCCACACCGGAGTTCTCAGGTCCTTATTCTCCAACTCTTCCCTCCTGTTCTAGGTCCACAGGAGCCTGGGCTCTGGAGTCCGATGGTCCTGGGTTCAAATGTCACCCCTTCTCACTACCTGGCACCTTTGGGGGTGACCGAGCTTCTCCCTGGGGCCCTCCCTGTGAGGTCCTTGGCCTACCCCGGGCCTGGGCACCTGCGGGAGCTGCTGGTACTACAGCCGTTCGCCTGACTCCTGGTTTCTCTGCCATCCTGCCAACAGCAGCCCAGAGCTAGAGTCCTGGCCCTACCGCCTGAGCAAGTCATCGGACGCATGGAGCCTCTGTTTCCTCCTCCATAAAATGGAGCTAATGACAGTTCAAACCTCGTGGGTGTGAGGCTGCGCTGAGGGTTTAAATGGTAGCTGTTTTATCTGCTGGACATATTTTTAAAAAAATACTCATCCCTACCCTTTTGCTGTCCAGCCCACACGAAGCCGGGGGCTCAGGGGTCCTGTCCCTGTCAACCCTTTGTGTGCCCGGTCAGAAGATGGGAGGGGGTGTGAGGGAGAGGTGGATGGGGCTTGCAGGGGCTGAGCCCTGGCTGGGGCCGTGCTGTGAGTCCCTCCCCAGCTCTGACACAGGCCCCTGGGCATTGGGAGGTTGCTGTGCTTGGAGGCCTGGCTTAGCCCCAGATCTCCTCGCCGCTGACCGTGGAAAGGAGGGGCGGGGCCTCAGAGGGCGGGCCAGCGCGGGGAGGGGCGGGGCCTCAGAGGGCGGGCCAGCGCGGGGAGGGGCGGGGCCAAGGGTTCTGGAGGCAGCCTGCCCGTGGCTGTGGGGCCCTCTTGTCTCTGGGGGAAGGGGAGACGGGAAGACCCCAAGACTAGAGGAGCATCTAACAGGAGTTGGTCCAACAAAGTTGGAGTTCCCATTCCCGCTCTGACTGTGAAACCCACCTTCCTCTGGCTGGCCACACGTCCTTCCCGCTGCACCAGGACCTCTCTCTGCCTGACTTTCCTTGTGTTTGTAGTCTTCAGTTCCGTGAGGGAAGGGACTGGGTTTTGCTCCCTGCTCCGGAGTAGGGTGCATTGAGGGTGGACTCACAGTCGCTGAATGAGTGAGCGAAGGGATGAGTCGTGGGTGCTGGGGCTCCGTCGGGGCCTTTCTAGACAACGGGCAGACCTTGGTGCCAGAGGGCAGGGGTTGCTGTGCCCTGGATCTCCTCGAAGGTCATAGGCAGCCCAGCCTGGGGCCCAACAGCCTGGTGCTTTGGGGCCTCGCTGTGGAGCCAGCCCTGGGTTCAAGTGCTGACTTGCTGTGCTTGGGGAAAGGGGGTTCTCACTTTCTCTGGGCCTGGTTCATCCCCTTCCTGGTCTCCACTGGGGTCAGAGCCCGCACTCCCATGTTCCAGGCTTGACGGTCAGATTCTTCTCGGAGCCCCAGGGCCTCCTGCCTTGTGGGGTGAGGGCCCCTTCCCCCTGCTGTGGATAACTCCCCAATTCCCTTGCCTCTGACCCTGCCTGCCTCCTCTTCTCTGTGGCTGGTTTCTGTGGGTGCGTGGCCCCCTGGCCATGCCCCTGGTGTCTTCTCCTCTCTCCACTGCCCTTCCAGGGGCCCTCCGCACTTCCTGTTCCCTCCGCTGGGGATGCCGCTCCTCTTGCTCTGGGCTCGCTGCCCCTGCAAAGTGTCCCCCCCCTCCGAGGCAGCCCCAGCACTCCACAGCCTGTACCCCTCACTTCCTTGAGTCAGCGTGCCTCTCCTCCTCCTGCACTTAGCTCGGTCTGTGAGCATCTTGTCCTGCTGTTTCCCTCCGCTCCTCACTCACCTGCGTGTCTCCCCCTTAGGAAGTCGGCTGCGTGCACGGTGGGGCCTGGGCTGGCTGGCTGGCTGGCTGGCACTGCCTGCGTGCCCAGCGCCTGCCCAGGGCAGAGCATGATAGACTCTGTGCTTATCAGTGCTCAGAGCAAGGCTTGGAATAGCACGCACATGACAGTGAATGGATGAATGAATGAATGAATGAGCAAATGAATGAATGATTGAACAAACAAGAGGATGAGCGTTTGGATGAACAAACTGCCTGGGTGTGTATCTTCACCAGCTCCTACCCGTGCCTCCCTGTGCCTTGGTTTCCTCTTCTGTAAAATGGGGATAATAGTAGGGTCTACCACATAGGACAGAGGTGGATAACCACCACAGGGTGGACTTAATGACAGGATCTGAGTGCATGACGTGTGAGTATCGAATGGGGGTTTTGGACATAACGTGTCCAAATGCCAGCTCTTGATCCTCTGCCCTGCCCCCATTTGTCCTGTAGTCGTCTTCATCTCGAGCAATGTCCCCCACCACCCAGGATGCTGCAGCCGTCCTTGATGTTTCTTTCTTCCACTCCTGCATCTGATCCCTTGGCAAATCTGATACCTCTACTTACAACACAGCCTACATCCAGCCCCACTGCTGGTGTCCCCAGTCAGGCCACCACTCTCTCCTGCCTGGCCTCCATCAGCTCTTCTGTTCTCCCAGCTTCCTTCTGGCCTCTTGAGTCTGTGCTCCACTCACAAGCCAGAGGTCCTCTGAACACACAAACTGGCCCTTGGCAGGCTCTGGCCCTCCCCACTCTATTGGCTTCAGGCAGACCTAGAAAAAATCAGAGACTTCGGACAAGAACTGCAGCACTGCCTCCTCCCTCAGGGCACCTCAGGGCATTTGCACTTGCTGCTCCCACTGCCCTGAACCCCTCCTCCCAGCTCTCCACAGGGCTCACTCCCTCACGTCACCCAAGTCTGCGTCCACTGTCAGCTCCTCGCCGCAGTGACCTCCCTTTCCAAACTCCAACCCTTTTGTTCTCCGACGCAGACCCTCACCCTGCTTTCATTTCCTCTATAATTTGTCTCACTCCCTGGATCCTGGTATCCACTGTTTCTTTGTTCTTTGTCTCTTTCTTCCCTTGAATGTGAACTGCACAAATGCAGGAACTTGGTCTTGCCATCCTCTGTCTCCTGGCATATACAGGACAGCGCCTGGCAGAGTATGTGCCCACTGATTGCCATGCCTAGACCAATGAACGAATGAGTGCTATTATTATTACCAGACTCGGGCTGTGAGAGCTGGAAACAGCTAGGTTACGGAGGGAGTTCGTGTAACTGTGTCTAATAAGAAGAAATCCAGTGGCCTGACCCTGCCTGTCTCCTGCCAGGGACCAGTGGGCTTTCTGGGGACAGGGCTCGGTCTGCCTGAACTTCGGGCTCCAGAAGAGAGGCGAGGCCAGGCTGACTCTGCTCTTCTATCCAGCGTGTTGCACTCCTTCCTTGAGGAGCCCAGGGGTCTGGTGGAGAAAGATCCCGTTCAGAAACAGGTGGCCATCTCTGCCTTGTCTCATCTCCATTGTGCCCAGATGGAAAGAGAAGGGAGGAACTTGCTATTCTTTGAAACAATCCACACTCAATCCGCACGTGTGGAGGGCCGGGCCAGACTCTGGGGGGCCTCACCGATGAGCACGCCATGGTCCCTGCCCTCAGGGAGGCCTCTGGCAGTGGGGAAGGGCCAGGAGACAAGCACGGGCTAGGCCGTGTACAAAAATAGCTCGCGTTCGCACACGAGGAGGAGGAGCTCCATCGCGGCATACCTGTCCCCTCCTTCCTCTGCCCACTCACCCTGTCACTCCTCCCCGGCCTGAGGCTGGCCGGCTCCTGCTCCAGCGCCAGGGGAACCCCAAACTCCCAGCACACTGGAGCAGAGCAGGTCCTTGGCACCAGGTCTAACTTGAAGCCAAGAGGTTAAAGGGTTTGCTTGAGGCCTCACAGCTGGCAAATGGCAGAGCTTCTAGAAGGGTGTCTGGCTCTTCCCGTGACACTAAGCTGGCAATGATGTCTTGGGGTCATCTTTTTCGTTCCTCTGCTCCTGCAGCCGGATACCCTGGCCAGCTCTACACTGCTGGGAACAGGCTCTGGGTCTTCAGAAAGCCCTGTGAACTGACCACAGCTCCCTAAGGCTCTCCTGCAGGCTCTGTCATTCCCATCACCTCCATCATGTCCGTCATCACCACTGTTAGGGGTGAATAGTGTCCCCCCCCCAAAAAAAGACATTGAATTCCTAATCCCCAGTGCCTGAGAATGGGACCTTTTTTGGAAACAGGGTCTTTACAGAGGCCATCAGGGTGGGGGCCTAATCCAATACGACTGGTGTCCTTACCAGAGGAGAAATGTAGACACAGAGACAGACGCGCACAGACGGAAGATGACGTGAAGAGGGAGGGCTGAGTGATGTACCTACAGGACAAGGGGACGCCTGGGCTGGCAGGGACCAGGACAGGGGCCTGACTCGCTTCCTTCACTTGTGCCTTCAGTGGGAACATGGCCCTGTTGACACTTTATTTTGGGTTTCTGGCCTCCAGAGCAACTGGACAGTACGTTTCTTTTGTTTTGAGCCACTCAGTTTGCCGTACTTTGTTAGGCAGCCCCAGGAAATGCATGTAAACACTGTCGGCTTCACCATCACCACCGTTATCATGACCATTGTCACCAGCACCTCCCCGCCCATCACCACCATCATTAGCCTCATCCCAGCAGTCAAACCAGTCAGCCACTGCCTTAGTTTCTTATGGCTGCGTAACAGATGGCCACTAGCCTGGTGGCTTACACCACGGTTATTCCTGCAGAAGTTCTGGAGGCCGGACGGCCACAGTGAAGGCATCAGCAGGGCCAGGTTCCCTTCCATCTGTGCCAAGTCTGCACAGGGCCTTCTCTTGTGTTCCTGCCTTCTCTTCTGTCTCCTATAAGGACACTTGTGATGGCGCTGAGTCTCATCCTGGGCAATCAGGGATGATCTCCTGTCCCTATCCTTAACTCTTACATCTACAAAGACCCTTTTCCAAATAAGGTCACATGCATAGGTTCCAAGGATTAGGGCATGAACATATCTTCTTTTGGGGGAAAGCAATACTGCTCAACCCACAATCACCAGCATCACCATCACCAGCATTACCAGCATTACCACCAGCATCACCACCAGCATCACCACCAGCATCAGCACCAGCATCAGCACCAGCATCACCATCACCAGCATTACCAGCATCACCAGCATTACCAGCAGCATCAACATCACCAGCATCACCAGCATTACCACCATCACCACCAGCATCAACATCACCAGCATTACCACCAGCATCACCAGCAGCATCAACATCACCAGCATCACCAGCAGCATCAACATCACCACCATCACCACCAGCATCAACATCACCAGCATCACCAGCATTACCACCATCACCACCAGCATCAACATCACCAGCATTACCAGCAGCATCAACATCACCAGCATCACCAGCATTACCACCATCACCACCAGCATCAACATCACCAGCATCACCAGCATTACCACCAGCATCAACATCACCAGCATCACCAGCATTACCACCATCACCACCAGCATCAACATCGTTGCCCGCATTAGTTAAATATTAGTATGCACCAGGCATTAGTCCAGTTGCCTTTCCTACACCATCTTCTTTATTCCTTAAGACAAAATTAGGGCAGGTACTATTATTATCCCCACTTAACACAGAAGACAGCTGATGCTCAGAGAGAAGAAATCACTTGTCCAAGTTCTCATTAGAAGTGAGGATTTGAACCCAGACAGTCTGACTTCAGTGCCTCCTGCCTCCCCATAGTTGTCCCCACCCCAGTTCCTAAACTTCTACTCATCGAGATAACTCCCCAGAAGAGTCAGAGGGCAATGAGCCCCTGAATGGGAGGCAAGGAGGCTGGGTCCTGGTCCAGGTTCTGCCGCTAACCAGTAAGATCTCAGTCAGGTCTCTTCCCCGCTCTGGACCTCGGTTTGTCCACCTGTAAAATGGGGAAGTGGATGTGGTGGGTCTCCCACCTCTGGAGTTCTGTGATGCTAGGTGTCACCTGTCATCTCAGTCCTCTTCAAACACTGCCCAGGGGCACAACTCTCACATCAATTAAACTTAACCTGCTGCCAGAGAGGAGCTGTGCTTGGAAGGCCAGCGTGGAGTGAGTGCTGGAGACAGAGGAGTGGAGAGTGCTGCTGTTCCCTACTTTTCCTGTGCCTTCCCATATCACAAAGCTGGCTGCAAAGGGCTGGGGACGACTAGGTGTGTGTATGGTGGGGTAGGGGTACTCTATTTTTATTTATTTATTTTTTTTTTGGAGCCCAAGACTTTTGGTTTATGCATTCAGGGAGGGCTCTGCAGCAGCCGCTGAGAGCTGGTGGGCGCTGGGAACAGAGTAGAAGATAATTTTATCTTGCTCTAATGCCCCAGACCCAAAGGCCTTTTAGCTAATAACTGGCCCATTCACTAGACTCCAGAAAGTCTGGAGAGACAATTCTGGGGCTGGGAAACCCTTGTTGATCGTCTAAACTCAAGATTGGGCGAGGCCATGGTGACCAAGTCCCCCTTAGAACGGGAAAAAACAAAACAGGATAACAGGCTCTGAAAGTTCAGTCTCCAAAACCTGGTCTGTCAATTAGGAGTATTTGTTTATAAGTGTTTTATTTTGTTTTGTTTTGAGAGAGAGACAGGAAGAAAGAGAGATGAGAAATATCAGCTCGAAGTTGTGGTACTTTAGTTGTTCATCGATTGCTTCTCATATGTACCAAGGGGCTCCAGCCAAGCCAAGCGACCTTGGGCTCAAGCCAGTAACCTTGGGCTTCAAGCCAGCAACCTTTGGGCTCAATCCAGCGACCATGGGATCCTGTTGATGATCCCGTGCTCACTGGTGAGCCTGTGCTCAGGCCAGATGAGCCCCACATCAGGATTTTAAATCTGGGATCTCAGCTTCTCAGGTCGACACTCTATCCACTGTGCTATCACTGGTCAGGCTTAAGAAATAGTGCGAACTCCAGAAGTGTTTGTCCTCTGGCTTCTGTGTTCCAAGCAGAAATTGTTTGCATTTCAGCTAATAATGTTCAAGGGAAGCTGAGTTAGGGACAGCATTCCAAACTTTAATTAGCATCGTGAGATTAAGCATCCCAGTAGGGGCTCGGGAGGGGGCATTAGGCTCATCTCATCCCCTGGACACACCTCCCACAACCCCCTCTACCCCTGCAGCTGAGGGCTCTGGTGGGGTAAGCAGGACCCAGGCCAGCCAGGGCTTAGATCTATCTGCCCAGTTAATCTCCCCTGAACAGACCTCCAGCTGAGCCTCACCCTCTTCCAAGGCTTCTAGCCCAGCCACGCTGGCTCTTGTTGACCAGCCTCTGCTGGTTTTGTCCCTGCAGGTGTTAGAGAAGGATGAAAACTGGCTGTGTGACCTTGGGGCAGTTGCCCACCCTCTCCAGGTACAGGCGTCTACGTGGGCAGGTTCGTGGTGAGCCAAGCCTCGGCGGGGAGGGAGGAATCGGACTCCTTCGCCGCGCACTCAGGGCTCCAGCGCTGCCAGCCTGTCCTTGTTTGGTTCAGGCAAGGCTGAAAGTGTTCTGGGTTTTAATCTGGTTTAGTTTTAAGTGCTTCCAACGGCAGCAGGGCTGTTCCACCACAGTCCCCAGGAAATTGGTCCACGTAGGACAGAGCCTTCCCGAGAATGAAGTCATCTGTTGTTCCCTTTTTATTTTTTGTTGCCTTTCTCCTTCAACACGAGTCACCGACTTCTGCAGTCTCTCTCCTCGAGGGGGTCGGCCGGGTGGGCTGCGGGAAGGGGCGAGGAGCAGGACCCCAGGGTGCCAGGAATGCGGGCGACCCCTCGCTGCTCCGGCCGGGTCCTTGTGGAGCCCCTGCTTCCTGCTCCCACCCGCGACTTCCCCGGGATCGCCCAAAAGGTGAGCCGCCCGGAGGCCACCGGCGCTTTGGCGCGGCCCGCCCGGCAAACAATAACAGTAAATAACGCTCCCTTGTCAACGTAATAAAAACGGAAACGGTTACAATGTTTTTTAATAAGCGTCCCCCATCAATCTCCCTCCCTCCCAAGCCGCGGGCACCGGCAGCGCGGGCGGGGAGCAGGAAGAGCGGGGCCCGGGGCGCGCGGGGTGGGGCCGGGGTGCCTGAGGAGGGGGACCCGAGGGTCGGCGGGAGCACTGCAAGTGAGAGACAAGGGGGCGCGGGCGGCCGGGGTCACGCGCGCTAGCGGAGCCGGGAAGCGGCCGCGGTGAGTAACACGGTTGTCATGGCGACGTGGCCGCGAGGAACAGGAAGCAGCAGAAATAGCAGCCGCCGTGGCCCGCGCCTCCCGGCCCCTCCCCCCGCGAGCCCGTTGCCACGGAAACCGGCCCGAGCGAGGCTGCGCGGGCGGCCGTGGCCTCCCGCGTCCCGGCCTGCGCATGCGCCCCGGTTCTGCCCCGCGAGTGCGTCTCGGGGGCACCCGCCGCAATCCCGGCGCCGCGCGGACCCCCAACTTGCCCGACCGCCCGCTTGGATGGAAAAAAAAAAAAAAGAATCAAAGCTGTTGGTTGTTTGTCTTTGGAATGCAGCCCCGCCTTTGTCCCTGGCGGATTCGCTGGTTTCCAGGCGCAGAAGGCGGGAGCCAAGGGGGCAGGGACACGTCAGCCAGAGGTCCCAAAAGTTAGCTTCTGAGTCGGGGACGAGGCGACCTGGGACGGTCTAAGCAGGCGCCGGGGCTGACCATGGCTTCTTGCAGCCCCTCTGAGCCTGACCTCCCCAGGGGGTTCAGGACACTGGTCCCAGGTGATGCCCAGGGCTCCCCCGCCCTGTGTTTCCTGGTCCCTTTAGGCTCAGATCCCTGTCCCCAGATTCAGATCTGCACAGAGCACAGAGAAATGAAATCCTGCCAACCCCCGGGCTCCCTCTTCACTTCCTGTTCACCAGAAAACTAGGAAGCAGTCTACCAACCCCCACTTCCCCTAAATAAAAAGTTGAGGGAAGCCTAAATGTTTCATAAACAAAAGTCACCCTTCAACAACTTGTTTCTGTGGAAGCCTGGCTGCAGCCTTGCGTGTCTGAGGGGTGTAAGGGTGTGTGTGTGTGTGTGTGTGTGTGTGTGTGTGTGTTGTAGGACACCATCATCTCTGAAGCTGTTTGTAGAGAATTTGTTACTCCAGATTCTGCTCCGTTTATTTTTAATAAGGGTCAGAGATCTGGGCTTCTGTGTGGAAACAGGACGGGTCGTCACCTCAGATGGACAGGCCAGGAAGTCTCAGGAGGACAGGTCACTGGAGCTTGGAGGGCTAGGGCGGAGGCCAAGAGCCAGAGCCTCCCCCTCTGGCACTGCCCCTGGCAGGATGGGGGCAGGCAGGGGGGTGTCTGTGGACTAGGCTGACCATGCCGCTCCCTGGTGTGCGGGCCCTGAAAAAGGCTCAGGCCAATGACTTGGGGACCTCTCTCCCCTGGGCAGGACGCTGCCATTTCCCTCAGTTCCTGCCTTAACTGCAGTGGCCAGGAGAGAAGGCAAGCAGAGCCGCCCAGTCTCTGGGGTTTTCTAGAATGGAAAAGAACTGCTTCTGGTTTTTTGTATGGCACACTTAGACTTTCAGCCCAGACTGACCAGATGGGAATGTAGGGACCACGTGCGCGAGGAAGCGGGGCTGCTGCTTCAAAACTAACCCCCAGCCAGCCTTGTCCCCCAGTGTGGCCTTGTGCAGCCTGAAGTGTTCTGGCCACTCAGCCTCCGCAGAGCCAAGGAGCGAGGGCGGGGCTTGGGCGATATTCCTTCCTCCCTCCTCCCTCCACTTGTGACACGTGGAAGAGGCCCTAGCTCTCAAGGGGAAGCTTGTCTGATGTCTCGAAGACTTCAGGTCTACCATGGCTGACTTAACATCTTATGCATCCCTCTCCTTCTCCTTCACGGGGAGAGGGGAGCTGGGAACAGTTGTTACCAGAAACACAAGCCCCTCCTCTGTCCAGAGGGCAGTAGCTGTGCTGAGAACCAGGGCTTCAGAGGCAGACAGCCCTGGTGGCGAACCGTGCTCAGCCCACCGAAGCTTGCACATCTGGACAGTAAGGACTGTGCAATGCCCACCTCCCAAATTGTGAAGGTTCCATGAAGTGATGCATAAAAGCTCTCAGCGTGACACCTGGCACAGGACAGGTGCTCAGAATATCGTGACCATTATTGGAGCCAGAGGGGGTTTACCACTCTTCCTGGTGTGACCCGGGATTGCTGCCTTGAGGCCCTGAGACTCTCACCGTCTTTGGCACTGACTCTGCCACCAACCCACTGTACAACCTGAGGCAAGTCACTTACCTTCTTCGGGCCTCAGTCTTCCCATCTGTCAACTGGGAGCAATAATGACAACCACCACTGATGATGAACTGACTCGGCCAGTCACTACACTGAGGTCAGTGTGTTTCCTTGTCTAATTTATCCTTCAAAACAACCCTAAGAGGTAAATACCAGGACGACCCTAATCTCACGGGAAAGAGCCTCAGAGAGGTGAAGTCCCTTGCTGGGGTTACAGGGCTACGATGTGGTTCAGATGCAAAGGTGGTCAGATGCTGGAGTGTCATGCCTCCTGAGAGCAACCATCGTGTTATTTGTATTACTATTACCCCCACCCTTCCTGCTCATCCCCTGGTCTTTGTTATGACTTTGACCACAGCCTTTCCCTCTTCCTGTGCCCCCAGGGGTTCAACCATTCCGGACTCTTCTGAGACTGAGGGGGGCTAGCTCTCCCGGTGGGAGACATCCTCAGGGAGTATGTTGAGGGCAAGAAGAAACAAGTAAGCCCCACACAGTCTGTGGGTCAACCCAGCAGCTCCTGAGGGTTCTCCCATCCCCCTTGTCACTCCCTGCTGTTCATGTGGAAGGGTTGGGGTCCCTGATCCACCCAGGTGGACGCGTGGCATCCAGATGGTGCAGTCAGTCGTGCTGGAAGCTGTAAATCTCTGTTATTGTCCCAGCTCCCCTCTGCTCCGCTGTGCCATCCCCTCCAGGCGCTGGTGGGAGAGATCCCCACCAGCTCCGCCCACCCACCCGGGCTTTGTTTCCACTCAGTAGCCAGGCAGAAACGGCCTAGTTGTGGTGTCCACTGCCAACATTTGAATCATGGCCCGTCACTTCCTGGCCCTGTGGCTTTGGCCGAGCACGTAGTTTCCCTGTTGTCCTCTGTTTCCTCATCCATGAACTCCGGATGGTCCTAGCACCTGCCTGTCCTGCAAGGTGGCTGATGTGCGTGAGACCCCCGCCCTGCCTGGTTCCCAGAGGGTCCTCAGATGTTGCTGGTTACAGCCAGTGCTCTCTCTGTGCTGGGTGGTGCAATGTGTTAGCTGGAAGAATCCCGGAACAAGCCCATTATTGCTCTATTATTTACAGGTGAGGAAGCTGATACTCAGAATAGGGGAGTGAGTTGCCCAAGGCGCCACAGCCAATTAGCAGAGGAACTGAGATTAAGGCAGGTCTGAGTGACTCTAAAGCCCTCCCTGTCACCCTAGGTTCCGGGTCCTCCTCGGTGGAGCCCCTCTGGGGCTCTTAGCCCTGCCTGGAGCTGCTTCTGTAACTCAGGCCTGACACTCTGGGTTACCAGGTCCTTAATCAGCCGGCGGAGGCATCTGTATCTTCCCGGGGCAGGGGTCCAGGGCCCAGGTGCAGC
The DNA here is from genome assembly GCF_036850995.1 of Saccopteryx leptura. Classification (NCBI taxonomy): domain Eukaryota; kingdom Metazoa; phylum Chordata; class Mammalia; order Chiroptera; family Emballonuridae; genus Saccopteryx; species Saccopteryx leptura. The sequence continues at coordinate 6,800,565 of NC_089504.1, read as the reverse complement.
AGCTGCCTCCTAATGAAAAGCTGGAGGCTGGGGGGTGGGCAAGGAGAGGGAAGGGGCGAGGAGGTGGGCCCTGCCTGCTCATGTGTCAGAGTCAGTCCTCTCACCCTCCATGCCTGCGTCATGGGATGCCTCCTGGTGTAGGGGACAGCCACCCATCACCACTCTGTCCACTCATTCTGTCCTCCTTTCAGCCATCCGTTCATCTGTCCAACCAACATTCCTCCCTCCCTCCCTCCCTCCCTTCCTCCCTCCCTCCCTTCTCCCTCCCTCCCTCCCTTCTCCCTCCCTCCCTCCTTCCCTCCCTCTCCCTTCCCCCTCCCTCCCTCCCTCCCTCCTTCCCTCCCTCTCCCTTCCCCCTCCCTCCCTTCTTTCCTTCTTCCCTCCCTCCCTCCCTTCTCCCTCCCTCCCTCCTTCCCTCCCTCTCCCTTCCCCCTCCTTTCCTCCTTCCTTCCTTCCCTCCCTCTCATCCATCCATTCATCCAGTGTTTACTGAGCACCCATCTTGAGCTAAATCTTATGTTAAGTGCTGAGAATTTCTCCTTCCAAGGGTCTCGCATTCTAAAAAGGACTCAACCTAAACAGCTCCGTGTGCGCAGGAGGCCAGGGGAAGAGCGGGCATCTTGAAGGGCCAGCGCCTGGGCTCTGCAGACCCACCTCAGCTAAGCTCTCTGGGTGACCTTGGGCCGGCTGCTCAGCATCCTCAGGCCTCCAGAGCTCTGTGCGCACACAGACAAGTGGCAGCTGTCCCCGGGTGGCGTTCGTGTTTACCTCCCGTCTGATTCTCCTACATCGGTGTGGCTGAGGCATGAGTGCGTGCCGTGGCAGATTCGCTCTCTTGCTGTGCCTGTCACACGGTGGGCGCTCCTCAGTGTGGGCTGTGAGTGGAGCCATCTATCCCCGAGTGAGCGCGCCCAGCAGAAGACAGCCGACCAGTCCCCACTCCTGCACCCGGAGAACCAGGACACCTGGGCACTTCCCTGATGGTTGCCACCGGAGAGCGTCTGTGAACTGCGTGGTCCTTCACAGTAGAGCTCCGTGGAAAGGGAGGCATGAGGGGGCCCCAGCCCATGCTCCCAGCCCCGCCCTTGCACACCTCCATGGCCTTGGACTCCTGGCCTGGGCAGAATGGCTAATCTCTGATCTCAGGGTTTGAGGGAGGAATGGAGAGCAGCGGATGGGTGGGCGACAGGTCCCCAGGTCCTTCAGGAGCACTGGGGTCACTCACTGTCCTGTGGGCTGTCTACAGTGCCGGGGCAGCCAGTGGGGTGCTCTGTGGCCGGCTTGGCTGGGCCCTTGTCCCCACTGCTCTCCCTGTATCCCTGTCTGGCCACGAGGCCACTTCCTCCTCTTCACTTCAAGGCCCCCAGGTCTCGCTGCCCGGGCAGGGGACTGGCTGCTGCTGCCATCTGGCTGGATGCTCTGCTCCCAGGCACCTGGCCCTACCCAGGGCCCCTGCAGGGTGCTCACGTTGGACAGGACCAGGGGAGTATTGGCTTCAGCCTTCCCATTGTGCAGATGAGAAAACTGAGGCCCAGAGAGGGAAAGGGATGTGTCCAAGGTCACAAAGTGAACCCACTGTTCTTTTCTGTAGCTCGCTTTTCTACAGGAGAAGAGAAGACCCAAAGACCTTGGCTTTGACCTTGAGGAAGTGAAAAAACTTGGACCTTAAAGACAGGAGATTGCCATGGTTAAGATGTGGCAGGCTGTGTGACCTTGAGCATGTTACCTAACCTCTCTGAGCCTAATGTGCTGATGAGGATTCAGGGAGAGGACAACTATCTAGGAGTGTAGCTGGACTCCTGGCACACACACTCTCCGCAAGCAGGAGCTTTCTCTGATTAGGGAGCAGGCAGGCCTCACCTTGAACAAATACAACCGATGAAATTTGCTTTTATGCAGACACAGCAATTCCCTGCCCTTTTTTTGTCATGAAAAAATCCTCAGTGTTGTAAAATGAACCGCTGCAGGCTTGGCTGGGTAAAGTCAGGGGGACAGGGGGACCTCCTGCTTTGCCCCTAGAAGCTGTGACCTCAGGAGAGGGACTGGGTGGCTCAACTTGCTCATTTGCAAAATGAGGACAGTGGCACCTCACTCCAGGGGCTGCCCTGGGGCTCAGTGCGATCACCGAAGACTACAGGGCCTGGTAGGCACAAGCCTTTCAGAACCCCATCATTTTCGCAAACTAAGGCTATTCTTTTTGTCAGACAGGGCTTGCCTTTGGTTGTGGGGATGGCCTGGGAGACCTGGTCTTGGTCCTGGGGAGGGATGGGGTCCGGAGCGCCTGGGCTGAGTGAGCAGGGTCCCTTCAGGAACCAGAGCCCCTCCGCCAGCCAGGGCGCCACTGGCTCACCTCGCCTCCCCACCAGGCTGGAAGCTGCGTGCCGCACAAGCCCCTCCCACTGCTGCCCTGCGTGCTGCACAAGCCCCTCCCACTGCTGCCCTGCGTGCTCCACACGCCCCTCCCACTGCTGCCGCTGAGCTGAGGCTGCGCCGCTGCCCTTTTCTAGGGGGTGGGGGGCGGGGTGCACATTTTCCAGGCCATGTTTCCCTGGCAGCTCTGAAAATTAATTGGTCTTTAATGTGGCATAGAATTTAATTAGCAGGAGATTGACCAATTTCTCAATACAAGGTTTTGTGGAGACTCTGTATTTGGGGTTTGGTGGTGTGTGTGTGTGTGTGTTTGTGGGGAGGTATGATCAAACAAGAATGACACCTCCGGCCCACGAGGAGACTTTCAGGCACCGCAGAATTCTGGTCTCCCTTTGGGGAGTGACAGGAACTGTACTGAGGACCAGGTTGGTGGGAGGGACAGAGGTGAGGGACCTGCTCACCTGTCAGCAAAGTCAGGAGGCAGTGGGAAGAGAGGGCCCTGGGCCAGGGGACCCACCGAGGGCCAGGTCGCTGGGCCACAAGCCTCTAGGGGAGTCCAGCAGTCTCAAATTCTGCCTCTGGCTTGGGTGTGGAGCGGCCCTGGATAGAGCTCAGGGAACCTCAGGTTGTGACTTGCCTTCTGGCATTAACGATGCTCCTCCCCTTTTGAGGAATTAACAGTAAAATCAGTACCATTTCTTAAAAGACCAAGTTCCTTTGCTTTGATCTGACAGATTCACAGAGTCTGTGTGTGCGCCAGCTGTGACGAGTTACCACTTTACAGATGTGCCCGCGGAGGCTCGGGCAAGCGCAGCGTTGGCCGAAGCCTCCCAGACAGCCCCCACCATCCTTCAGGGCGGGTTCAATGTGGCCGCCCTGACCCCGCAAGGAGCACAGGAGCCCCGGTCCGTCTCTGCGGCGCCCTGTCCGCGGGGAGCACAGGAGTCCCGTCCGTCTCTGCGGCGCCCTGTCCGCGGGGAGCACAGGAGCCCCATCCGTCTCTGCGGCGCCCTGTCCTTCTCCTTCAGTGTCCTGACAGTGACAGTGAACCTGTTTGGTGTGTCCCCTGTCAGTCCCCTGAACGCAGGCATGAGTCTCTGTGTTCAGCTTTATATCCCAGAACCAGGGCAGGCCTGGTGCTTGGCAGGTGCCCATTATGTGTTTGTAGAGTGAGTGAGTGAGTGAACAAATGAATGAATAAATGAATGAATGAGTGATGGAGTCAGAACTGAAAAATGGGCCCTGGCCAGTTAGCTCATTCAGTGTTGTCCCAAAACATCAAGGTTGCAGGTTTGATCCCTGGTCAGGGCACATGCCGGAAGCGACCAATGAATGCACAACTAAGTGGAACAACAAATGAATGTTTCCTTCTCTCTCTCTCCCTTCCTCCCTCTGTCTCTTTAAAACCAATCAATAAAACAAAACAAAACAACAAAACTTTCCATTAAGAAAAAGAACTGAAAAACAGCCAGCCCTGTGACACCCTGTCAAGAACTCCCTCCCCACACACCTCGGGGTGTCTTCATGATTTTATACTTCCGTTGTGGTCAGTCCTGATGGTGGACTCACCTTCACCCTGCCCATCTAACCCACCCTCAGGGGGCTGCCTTACCTGCTCTCCCCAGGAGCCTGTGCACAACGCGCCCATCGTGGTGAAGGGACGGGCACTCCTCCCTCTCCCCGCTGGGACCCAGGTGGGGTGGGCAGCCTCTGTGCAGCTCAGGCTGCAAGGACCAGGACAGGGGCTGCCCGCTGCCCTCAGGTCTGGTGAGGCCACTGGGCTATCCCAGGGCTCCCCAAGGGTCTGCCTAAGCCACTGGCTGGGGAAAGTGAAGCCACGACCCCTACCCCGCCCCAGCACACGCCCCCTTGCGCCCTACATGGCAGAGAATGCGGAGAGAATGAACTGGTGAGGCCGGTAGCTGGGGAGACCAGGCTGAGGCCTCCAGAGGGTGGTGCGGGAAGCGGAGGCTTCCTGAAGCGGGGAGCTGCGTGACCGAGGGACCTTCTAGACCAGGGGTCGGGAACCTTTTTGGTTGAGAGAGCCATGAACGCCACATATTTTAAAATATAATTCCATGAGAGCCATACAACGACCCCTGTACATTACGCATTATCCAATAAAAATTTGGTGTTGTCCCGGAGGGCAGCTGTGATTGGCTCCAGCCACCTGCAACCATGAACATGAGCGGTAGGAAATGAATGGATTGTAATACACGAGAATGTTTTATATTTTTAAGGTTATTATTATTATTTTTTTTATTAAAGATTTGTCTGCGAGCCAGATGCAGCCATCAAAAAGCCACATCTGGCTTGCAAGCCGACCCCTGTGGCTTCTCTGTGGCTGGGGCAGAATGGAGGCGGAAGGCCCAGGACTGGGGCCAGGGGGGTCGCCACATGGGAGATGGTGGCTTGGGTCAGGGACGTGCCACAGACTAAGGAGAGGTGGATCTGAGAGCTGGCTAGGAATGACGGGAACTGCTTTGATGATCATGGCCGTGGAGGTTAAGTCAGGCGGGGAGATGAGGCCAAACCCAGATTTTTGGACTGGGCCTTGGGGTGGTGAAGGTGCCCTTTGCCAGTATGGAGAGTCCAGGGACATTGGTGAGCTCAGCTTGGAGCTTGATGAGTGTCAGGTGGCTGAGACACTCTCGGTGGGAAGGTTCTGCCACCGGTGGCCACAGCATCCAAGGCCCAGGGGAGAGTTCGGGGGATGCCATTTGATCAGGACCGGGATGTGACCTGCAGCTGTGGGCGGAGCTGCCCCAGGGTCCTGCCCCATTGGCCTCTTCCAAAGAAGGATCCAGGTCAGCCTTCCCTCCTGACTCGTCCCAGAGCGTCTGCAGCGTAGAGCATTCTAGGAGCTTGAGGACTTTCCCTCTGAGTGTATGAAGTCCTTTGAAGTTCTTGTCCTTGCTCACAGGTCCCTTCCCCTGGGACCCCTGGATCAAAGAAGAGGCTATTTCATGGGAAGGAGGGGTGGCCCTGGGGGACTCGGGCTGGCCCCCTACTCAGCTTTAAAAAGCACCATCATTGCTGTTGCCTCCTACACACTGGGCTCTCAAGAACGGCCCCAGGCCTGACCCAGTTGGAAGTGACATTTGGGGCACAGTCTGTGGGGATTGTGAGCCGTGGTCCTTGTGAGTGCAGGGCTGGGTGAGGGGTCCCTGGTTATGCTCTGTGAGGGGGTGGGAACTCTGGGTCTGTTTTGTTGCTATCACTGGAAGCTGGGCAGGCACCAGGGACTCAGCTGGGTTCTGTCGATGGGCCTTGCAAAGTGATGGAGAAGGGGCTGTGCGTGTGTGTGTGTGTGTGTGTGTGTGAGAGAGAGAGAGAGAGAGAGAGAGAGAGAGAGAGAGCCTGCCTGAAACCTAATTGTCCGCTGTCTAATCCGTCAGCCGGAGGACAGCTTGCCAGCCCCTCCCCGGCAGGCTGATAAATGCCGGCCGAGGCCCCCTGCGCAGAGCTGCCTTAATTGGTATCCGGACGTGCCTGGACTCCATCCTCTTGGCCCCTGCCTTCCTCCCCTCCTGCTGCAGCCTCCAGCCTGCAAGCCTCCAGGCCCCAGCAGGGCTCATCTGCTGCCACAGCCCCAGGAGGAGGGTGTGGGACAAATAATGACAGCTCCATTTACGTGGCACCAACTGTGTGCCCAGCCTATGCTGAGAAAGCCGTCTGCCTGCCCTGTTTGCCCTCACGCAGCCCTTGGAGGTCAGGGAAGCATCCATCCTCCTTTCCCATCCACACACCAGGAAGTCTTCCTTGGCTTCCTCACATCCTGGGCCCCCCAAGCTGGTACCAGGGATGCTGGTGGGGACAAGACAAGGCTCAGCAGACAAGACTGCCTATCCCATGGATGACTGGCAGGAAGGGGCTTATTCCCAGACAGTTGACCTGGTAGGGCTTTAGGGCGGGAGTTGACCCTGCCCTATATATTATACCCACTATAGGAAGTGCAGAGAGGTATGACAACCTGCTTAAAGTCACACAGTTAGAAAAAGAGGGACAAAGATCAGGGTTGCCCTCAAAACAAACATACGACTGGTTCTCAATGTCTCAGATGTCTGTATTGCTCAGGGTGCAAGTTAGAAACTCAAATATGCCCTAGTAGCCAGTTAGCTCAGCCAGTTAGAGCACCATACTGTAACACCAAGGTTGTGGGTTTGATCCCCAGTCAGGGGCACATATGGGAAGTGATCAATGAAATCACACTGAGTGGAACAACAAATGAATACTTTTCTCTCTCTCTGTCTCTCTCTCCCTCCCTCCTCTCTCTGTCTCTTTAAAATCAATCAGTAAATTTAAAAAAAAATGGCCTGACCTGTGGTGGCGCAGTGGATAAAGCATCGACCTGGAAATGCTGAGGTCGCCGGTTCGAAACCCTGGACTTGCCTGGTCAAGGCACATATGGGAGTTGATGCTTCCAGCTCCTCCCCCCTTCTCTCTCTCTCTGTCTCTCTCTCCTCTCTTTCCCTCTCTGTCTCTCTCTCTGTCCTCTCTAAAAAAAAAATGACTAAAAAAAATTTAAAAAAAAATTAAAAAAAAAGAAACTGAAATGCCCACCACATCATTATATTTTGAATGAGAGTCTGGATGCCCCAAGAACCTCCATGGACGTGGGGCATGGGCCATTCGGGACACTGCTGAGCGTTGGTTCCTCATGCAGGCTGGGAGAGGGGTGACTCCATTCATTCATTCATCCATTCATTCATTCATTCATTCACTCATTCACTCAAACAGCACACACCGAGTGACTGCCATGTACCAGGCTTCGTTCTGGATGCTGGCAGGACTGGCCACATGACTTACAGGGTCCTGTGCAAAAGGAAAACAGTGTCCCCTAGTCTAAAATGAATTTCAAGATAGTGAAACAGAACATCAAACCAAGCCAGGCCCGATAGACCGGAGAGGCTGCTGGTCCACAAAGCCAGCCCTGCTGCTGGGGGCGCCAGGCGGGAAGAGCCAAAACAACAAGCCCAGGCTCCGGTCCTGATCTGACCCCTATCCCTTAACTGGAATTCTGGAAAGAATAAGAGTTCTGAAACCCAAAGTTCTTCTGTAAGACGGTGGCAGATTCATTTGGAAGCGAAACCTGACCTCAGATGATGGGAAGCTATTTATAGCTTTATTTATCCCCCTCGAGGTGGACATGTGTACATTTCACTGCCGAGATATGAGCGTGTGTGACTGTGGGCTCCAGGCCTTGCTGGGTATTACCTACAATATATACTGTAACCCCATATTAAAGGAACAACTCTGAGACCCGAGTGCCTTTGGCCCAGGGCTTAAGGAGAAGCGATTTGGAATGACATAGGACCTGTGTCTACACCCTGTACAGGGCAATTGCCTCACACCCCATTTTTTCTGCATCCTTCAAAGACGGTGGGTGGCAGGATAAGGTCTCACAGTGACCTTAGTCCCTGGCCTGCCTGTTCCTGGCCTGCTAGAAAAGGGGCTCAATGATCTGACCCCGGAGGAGGCTGGTGGATGTCACTCTCGTCCACTCAGATCTTTTATTTCTTATTAAATGGATTGGGGGAAGATGGGAGGTCAAGCAACAATGCAATTTTCTTAAAAAGAGAATAAAAATAGCTTTATTGATTATAAGTATAATGTAATGTATGCTCATCATGATAAAATTAATACAAAAGAAGATAAAACAATAACCTGAAATCAACCCCTCCATAGCAATTATTGTGGGCGTTTCTGTGACTACCCTTCCTTCCAGGTATTTTCTTTTCTTTTTTTTTGCAATTTTATTATGATTATAATTTTTATTTTTATTTTAGTGGAGAAAGAGGGAAAAGGTGGGGGAGGAGCAGGAAGCACCAATTCCCATAGGTGCCTTGACTGGGCATGGCCTGGGGTCTCAAACCGGCGACCTCAGCATTCCAGGTCAACACTGCACCACCACAGGTCAGGCCTAGATATTTCTAAATGTATCTTTTATTTGTTTTCCAAAGATGGACTTCACGCCTGACCTGTGGTGGCGCAGCGGATAAAGCATTGACCCGGAATACTGAGATCACCGGTTCACAGCCCCGGTCTGCCTGTTCAGGGCACATAGGAGAAGCAACTATAAGCCGATGCTTCCCCGCTCCCCCCAACCTGCCTTTCTCTCTCTCCTCCTCTGTCTAAAATCAATAAGTAAAACCTTTAAACAAAAACGAAAAGATGGGCTTCACTACCCAGTGTGTTTTGCAACCAGCTTTTTCTCCCAGCACTGGTGGTGCCTGCATGTGAGTCGTCGCTTTTCAGGGGAACGGGGACATCCATCATAAACATGTCCTCCTACTGCCAGCTCGAACCATCCCCTTGTTGGACACTGTTTGGTTCCAGTTCTTCATTGAAGTGCACATCCCCAAGATGGCACCCTTGTGCACACACTGGCCTGTGTCCTTAGGTCAGATGTGGAACTCCTGGGTCCGTGTGGCATGGGGACACCTATCCCATTGTAGGCACGGCCAGATTGCCACACCATCCTCCCTGTGCCGGGCCTGTCTCTCCCGGAGTGCCATTCTCTGGTCATTAGGAAGCGGGACCAGTCCAAGGGTCCTGCCAAAGCAGCCCGAGCTCTGCAGCTGAACGAGGGAGAGGCAGGAAGCCAGAGGGGCGCCCCATCTGCCCTCTGGCCACCTTGGCACGGCTGTCTCTCCGGAGTGACCCTCCCAACCCTCATGGAGGCCCCCTGGCTGCTGCCCCAGCCAGGCCTCTGGCTCCCTCTTCCCGACAGGCAGGAAGGCTGGGCCCAGCTCCATCACTCCCTAACCACTTGAGCTTCCTCCTGATTTGCATGTTCTTAGGCACCTTGATTAATATTCCTTCTTAGGCTCTGATTGCCAAGTGGCCTCAACTTTTTAAAAAATAAGATAAATCCTCTCTCCTGCAAGTGGAACCCAGGCTCCCTGAATGGTGAGAACGGGAGGTGTCTCCCGAGAGCCCTGTGGGCATGGGAACACTGGAACCCCCTGAAAGGAATTAGGCCATTTCTCTAACTGGCAAACCAGAGCTAGGATTTGAACTCAGCATTGTCTGATGCCAGCCAGACCTTTAGCTGACACTCCTCACTGCTTTGGCAAAAGCTGGCTGGGCCTGGGGCTGGGGATGGGGGCAGGATGTGTCTAGAAGATGCAGATGCATTTGAGGTGGCAGATGTGGCCCCGGCCCCGGACGGTTTGCAGTTGATGAAGCCTCATCCTAAGAAGGGAATCAGGTGCTGCTGCCCAGCTGCATGTTTTCATATCCGGGGGGCTGGACTGGGTGAGTGGGCTTGCTGGAACAGCCTGGGCCCCTTTTGGGGCGTGATGCGTAGCACTGTGGGCACGACCCACAGTTGTCCCTGTGCATTTCCTGTGCGTGGTCTAATCCTTACGTGCATTCCAGTCTGCTCCATTAGTGTGCCCGGAATACAGCCTAGGAGTTCGGGTTGGGAACGCTCTCTGGGGGGTCTGTGTGGGGCACCATGGTCCCCCAGGCGGCAGGGCGCAGAGACTGGGCTAAACCTTCTGCCATCCTCCCTACCGCCCTTCCCTGCCTGCCGCAGTTCTTCCTGCTTCTCATTAGGGTAGAGTTGTGGGAGCTGCAAGGTTTAAAATGCTGTGAGTGTAGCACAGTGTTCGCCTTTTATCTTCCTGGCTGAGCAGTCTCCCAGCCCCCTGCTTCTGCCATCTCTCTCTCCTGGGTCCTCTCTCTCTCCCAGTGGGTAGGTCGGCAGGGTAGCAGGGTCTCCTTTGCCTTTTCCAGGGCCCATGGGGGTGGGACTCTCCCAGGAGTTCCTGCTCTCCCTGGCCACCTTGGAGGTTTGATGGGCTGAGTGTGGCTGTTCCTGGCTGGGACCTGCCAAGCCACTCAGGCTTGGAGCAGGTGTGCGGACACACTACACATTTGGTGCAGGAGCATGTGCGCGCGCGCGCGCACACACACACACACAGACACACACACACACACACACGAGCGCGTGCACGCAGTCCACTGGCCCGAGCTGAGAACGTGCCCTTGCTGGCCTCTAGAACACAGCATGCTTGGGCACACCTTCCTGGGGAGCTGCTGGGACAAACTGTTCCTGCTCCTCTGGGGACTCCTCCATGGGGTGGGGAGGGGGCAGCAGGCCAGGTATGTGCTCCCAGTGCCAGGCCCTTGGGGCCCGAAGTACAGGCACCTGGAACAGCGGCCCCTGGCCGGCCAGGGGCCGCCCCTCCTCTCTGCGTTTCTTCTCCTGGCTGGACCTGGGTGTATGCGTGAGCTGAAGGACTCCTGGGCACGTTCCCTAAGCTCTTGGGTTTAAGAGCCCAATACAACTTCCAAAGAAAACTTGGAGGACCGATAGGGTGACGCCAATTTTAAAATTTTGTTAATGAGAACAAACCCAACAAAAATACACACTAAAAAGCCCATTGTTATCACTTCATTTTGTGAAATAAATTACATTTTAAAACACAAATGGTATGAAGGACATGATCTTCGAATGAAGAAACATCATCCCCCATGAGGAGTATTTGAAGACTTCACACTGTCTCTTACGCTGTAAGACCGGCACCGAGCACCTGGCACTGGTCTCCCGTGGGGCACTGGGAACATCTCATGGTTATATGATGGGTGTCACACCTCTGGCTGTCACATCCACATTCCAGGCAGGAAGAAGAGGAGTAGGTTGAAGTATATTTTTCTTGCAATCTTAATGCTTTTTTAAAATTGATTTTATTTTGCAGAGCGAGAGAGAGGAAGGGAGAGAGAGAAACGTCAATCTATTATTCCACATATTTATGCATTCTTTGGTTAATTCTTGTATGTGCCCTGACCAGGGATCAAACCTGAAACCTTGATGTACTGGGATAACACTAACCAACTGAGCTGCCTGGCCAGGACTTCCCTGAAATCTTTGCTTTTTAATTCAGGAAGGGAATCCTTCCCCAGGATCTCCTGCCTTCATCTCATTGGCCAGAAATGGCTCCCATGCCCACCCATAGCTGCAAGGGAAGCTGAGAAACGGAGTGCTTTCATTTCCTGGACGTTGTGATAGAGGAAGGCCAGAGGAAAGGGTGTTTGGGAGAGTGCACTCGGTAGTTGTCCGGAAAGTCTCAGCTTTCATTTAATTGCATCCCACCCTGCAGTCTGTGTGGAGCCCTGGGCTCTTGTGACTGACTGCGGTCCCCAGTGCCCTGTTCCTCCAGCAGCTGTCTGCTGGGGAGCCCAGTTCCGCCTCAGTCTCACGCTCCCTCATCGATCCATATCGGTCTGAGATTGTTCTTGCCTGGTGTTTCTTGATCAAAGAGCACCCGATTTCAAAAGGCTGTTTTCAGAAGAAGAACCCCAGATAAAGTTGCGAGATAAATGTGAATGAATTTCAGACAAACAGTACATAATTTTTTACTCTAAGCAATTGTATGGGACATTCTTAAACTAAAATGTCATTCCTAGTTTGTTCAAAATGCAAATTTAATTGGATGTCCTGCGTTTTTATTTGTTAAATCTGGCTGCCCACCCCCCGGAGTCTCAGCCTCTGTAGGGAGGAGACCCCAGGGCAGGTCTAAAACCACTCTGCTCTGTGGCTTTTTGGGAACATGTCCTCTCTGGGTTCCAGAATCCCTATCTCTGGATGGAGGTCAGCTGTCCTTGAAGCTCCCGCCCCCAGCTGGACCAAATCATCGTGGGGCACACAAGAGAGCCATGGAGCGTCTACCCCTGAGGGAGGAGCAAGATGGTCCAGTTGGTGCTTGGCATTGCTTTGCTTCGGAGCCATTCACCAGGAGGTGAAATGATGAGCTGGTCCTGCTCTCAAGTTAAACTGCACAAAATTGAGAATTCTGTAGGTCAAAATGGGTGAATATTGGTGCTTTCGTACAGTTAAGCCTAATCATTTTGCACATAAAGAACAAATGGGATTCTGTGACATCTCTGCCTTGAGAGGCAGAATGAGGGTTTGAATCTTGATTCTGCTTCTTCCCACCTAGGAGACCTTGGGCAAGTCACTTTCCCCTTCTGAGCCTCAGCTTGTCCCCATCTGTAAAATGGGTATGTTCGCAGTCAGGATTCCACGAGGCATGTTTGTGGAGTGTATGGCACGGGGCTCCACAAGCAGGATAGTGTCCTCATGTCCCTGCCACTCTTCGTAACCCCCCTGCCTACCCTGCTGATGTCCTGGTGGAGGCTTCCCTGGGAGGCACAGGCTTCGGGTGCGTGTGAAGGGGAGTGAGGATGGAAGGTGTCCACCTCCGCAGAGCTGACCTGGAGATCGGCAGCCATCTTGTCTCCCGAGCTGCCGGGCATTGCCACGCATCCATGTATAGGTAGTGCGGGGGCCCTCTGTGGGGGCCCCACCAGCGGCTGCCCAGGAAGGCTGTCCCCACCCTTCCTGTTGCTGGGAGCTGGTGACACAGCCAGCAGGCCCTCCAGGGGAGGTCTTGCTTCACACCTCGTGCCAGTCCCCAGCTCTCTAGGAATGCCCACCTGAGGGCTGGAGCCCCCTCTAGCCAGCACCTTGAGCGCACCTGTCACCATCCATCAGCCGGGTCTAGACTACAGGGTGAGCCCAATAGCCAGGCAGCTGGGGAGTCACTGAGCAGAGGTGACCCTTGCAGAATCAGGGAGGGTTCTCTGTCCCCCCTCCCAGAACTGCCAGACTGTGAACCCTGACGGTCCCTCTTTCCAGCTGCTGAGCCCCAGGTTCTATACCTGCAACAGGGGAGCAGGCTTCTCACTGAAGATCCAAGGCGCTGCCCCCAACTCTGCCTGGTGCCCTGTGTGAGTAGTCCACAGCATTGGTGGCCACACAGAGGGCCATCTTGTGTCAGCCAGCCCCTCGTTTTCCCGGCAATACAAACCCTGAGAAGGTGTGACCCAAAGCTGGCCTGGCCCTGGGGCAGCCAGGACTCCCTGCTACCCGGCCCCAGCAGCCGTGTCAGCAGAATCGGAGCAGGAAGAACCCTGAGGCCGCCTCCCCTGGGGTGGGGGTGGGGAGCAGCTAGCGGTTAAGGCGTGGGCACACTGGCTACAGGAGGCAGCTCCTGCAAACTGTGAGCCCACAGGCGGCCTCCTTCTTCCGGGCCCCGCCCCCCTCCTGTGTGCATTTCCTCCTTTTTTCCCCTCTTCCTCTCAGCCTCTCAACTTTGGCTGGAAAACAGACAGAGATCCAGCTGGGCTAGGTGGATGTGTGTGTGCACGTGTGCATTGTGTGCATTGTGTGCATTGTGCCGTGGGCACGAGTGCACGAGTGCATGTGTATGTGCCTGTATGCATATGTGCATGTGCGATTTGTGTGCATGTGTTCGGGTGTATACGCACACGTGTGCGTGTGTGTATTATGCCTGTGTGTACACGTGTGCCTTTATGCATGTGTGTTTTGTGTCCACGTGTGTGCGCGCGTGTGGCGTGCAGGCGCGCGGAGCGGGCCCCGCTGAGACTCGGGACAGGATTTAAAGCTTCTTTCTCCGCTGCGGCAGCGTGAGCGCTCCTGATAAACAGCCCAGGAACCGGAGCAGAAGCGCTGCGGGCGGCGGGAGGCTGCGTATCAGAGCTCCTGGCAGGCTCGCAAAAAGCTGTCCCCGGCCCCGCGCGCCGCTCTATCAGCCCACGGAGGGAGGGCGGGGGCGGAGGGAGGGAGGGAGAGAGGGAGGAAAGGGAAAAGTATTTGCTTCAGCCCTTAATCACGGAATTTGAAATCCCAGCGAGTCAGTGCCATTTATTTTCAGAGGCTGTCAAGGCTGGTTTCAGCATTTAAAAGAAAGGAGGATAAAAACCATTTGCATTTCTCTCCCTCTCACGCCTGCCGGCTCTCTGCGCTCCCTTCTCTCCCCCTCGCTCTCCTCTCCGCTCTCCTCGCAGGGAGTTGGGGAAGGAGCACCAGAGAGAGAATTTTCAAGGCGCTTTGGCCACCGGCTGGGGTGGGGGCTGCTCCAGCCTGAGGCAAGGGTGTCCCGTGATTGCCGAGGGTGTGGGTGGCTGAGGGATGGAGGCGGGAGCTACACTTGGCCGGGGCTACTGGATCAGGGGTTCTGGGGGCCATCTGCGGGAGTCTCCTCGGTCCCCCCAAAAGGAGCCCTGACCCCCAGTTTGCCCCAGCTCTGGGGATCCCCATCAGCCCTTCCTGGCTTCTGCATTGGATGTTGGACCTGCCTAGGGAGCCAGGACACCCCTTTCTGCACAGATAGGGAAACGAGGCCTGGAAGCGGAGATGCCATGGCCAAGGTCACACCCTGCCAGGAGCAGGACAGGGAAGTTGGCTGTATACATACCAAGCACATGCTTGATGCCAAGCTCTCTGCAGGCACCAAGGACAGAACCAGGGCCCGGTGCCGAGCAAGGAGGTCTTTGCAATCAGACGGACCTGGGGTCAAACACTAGCCGTGAGGTTTTACAGCACGGTGACCTCAGCCACTGTCTTTTTTTTTGATGTTCAGATGGAGCCTGTGTTTCTTCCTGTGAAGACCAAATCAACATGTGCCCTGTGCCAGGCGTGTGGGGGCAACTCTGTCGCCGGCATCTGTGCTATGCCTACTGCGCCCACTTTTCTGGCCTGGTGTGCTTATGGCTTCTTGAGGATAACTTGGGTTGGGTGGCTGGACAGTTCGGTCCCAGAAGAGATTCTGTGGCTGGGACTTGGACCCCCAAGGTGAGGAGGCCTGGTCTGGTCCCCGGGTCCCCGCACTAAAACTCGCTTTCCTCGTTGGTAACTGAGTATTCCGTGGTTGTATTACTTTACCATTGTGTTTATGGGCCCACCTGTCCCACGGAGTCCAGGCTTCTGTGGCCTGGACTCGGCCATTCATCTCAGGTGCCACTCCGACCTCGGGGAGTGATGCTGCCCCTGCGCCCCCTGGGGCAGCCCCTGCGCCCCCTGGGGCAGCCCCTGCTGGGGGAGACGGATGCCGGAAAGGAAAAGGAGCCCTGGCCCTTGGACAGAGCTGACCGCTTTGACCTGTAGTGAGGCTGGGAAGTAAGTTCTGCTATCTTTTGTAGACACTCAAGAGGCCTCCTTCCTACCCCCACTACCACCGTTTGCTTATCTTTTTAATTACAAAAATTAGACGTCTTCGTTGTTACAGTACAGAAGGTACAAAGAAAATAAGAAAAATTACCTCCCTCCCAGCACCTCACAATTCCCGGATAATCAGTGTCAAGAGTTTAATATGAAGTTTTCCTGGTTTTTCTGTCAATACAAGCATGTCTAAATACTTCCTTTTGTAAAAATTGGGCAATACTATCCATGCTGTGTGGTCGTTTTTTCTTTTATACATTATGATCTCTTTCCTAAGTCTGTACGTTAGACTTTCTTCTTTTGTTCTTTCTCATGGCTCCGTCTTAGTCCTGCATGTGGTTATCTGACCCCCACTGCGGGGGCCTACAGGCTGTGTCCGTCCTGCCTTCTCAGGACTCAGGAACTGACAAGCCCCATGATCGGCATGAGAGCGGCCCCTGCACAGGGAGCAAAGCGCCCCCCCCTTCCCTAAGGAGAGGCTGGCGGGGGCCCAGTAGGGCTGTGGCTGGTCTGGGAAATGGGGTCCCAGCTCTAGGCCCCACAGGGGAAGCCCCTCACCTGGCCACCTGAGCGCCTAGGGACGTTGGATCCTCCGGGACAGGACCCAGTGAGGGCTGTCCAGTCCCGTCCTCCCTGCCCTGAGCAGGCGGGAGGGATCGTGTTCCAGAGTGAAGGCGTGTCGGTAGCAAGCTGCGTTGTCTCGCCCATCTGCACCCTCTGTGGCCCCCAGTTCCCTGCCTCCGTGGCCCAGAAGGGAAGCCTCATGTCCACAGATAGAGCCTCAGTCAGTGTGTGGGTGGGGAGCCCCTAGCTCTGTCTGCAGCAAAGTGAGACTTTTGTTCTCCAGTTTGTTGGTTTGCATCAAAGGGAACTTCCGCAGCAGGGCTTGTAGCGTCAGGCTGACCTGTGTGCAGTGACGGCGCCATCAGCTCCAGGTTCCGAATCCTCAGAGCCTCAGTTTCCCAATCATTAAAACGGGAGTGACAAGAACACCTGCTTCACAGCGTGGTTGTGAGGACTCGGCCAGGGGGTTCACGCAAAGCCTTTAGCAGAGTTTCCTGACACAGCCAGGTCTCCGTGAAGGCTCACGGTCCTTGGTATTATTGTTATTATTACTCCTCATAATGATGTTTTTAAATATTTGAAATTAAAAAAGACCTCAATCTGAAATTTAAAAAGGCCTTCTCTGAGTTGAGTGTCAAAACCAAGAAAAAGTCTGGTGGTGTATATGTGTGATGTGTGTGTGAATGTCGTGTGTGGTGTGTGTGTCCGGTGTATGTCTGGGTGTCCTCACACCATCCTTCATGCATACCTGCGTACCCCTGTGACCCCTGTCAGATGCTCTTTCACTGTTCCGGGCCCCTGGCCCCGAACACCACCGTCACACCTACGTCTTCCCTGGCACTGAAGGACAGGCCCAAGGACCACCCTGGGGAATGGAGGAGTCCCCGCTCTCTAACCACCTCCGCATGGGCCCCACAGCCAGTTTGGATGCAGGTCTGCATGGGCCTCGTGTCCTGGCTTGGTTTGGGCCCTGGCTCCATCACCGCTGGCTGTGGGAAGTTGCTTTAGCCTCTGTGGGCTTCAGTTTCCCCATATGTAAAACAAGGGTAATAACAACAAGATCATTCGATTGTTCAAGTTCCTGCTTCTCTCCTTCAAACAAACAAACAAACAAACAAACAAACAAACCAGAAGGTGCTCAGTTCCCCCCCACCCCCGGCCCCAGCCTCTTAGGGCAGGAGGAATTTCTGTCCAGCTAGTGCAGGGGTCAGGAACCTATGGCTCACGAGCCAAATGTGGCTCTTTTGATGGCTGCATCTGGCTCGCAGACAAATCTTTAATTAAAAAAATAATAATAACCTTAAAAATATAAAACATTCTCATGTATTACAATCCATTCATTTCCTACCGCTCACGTTCATGGTTGCAGGTGGCTGGAGCCAATCACAGCTGTCCTCCGGGACAACACCAAATTTTTATTGGATAATGCGTAAGGTACATGGGTCATTGTATGGCTCTCAAGGAATTACATTTTAAAATATGTGGCGTTCATGGCTCTCTCAGCCAAAAAGGTTTCCGACCACTGGAGCTAGTGGGTGATCAGCACAGACATACTGCGTGGGCTTCTGGGATGCAGAGGGCTCTATCTCTCCCTTTCCTCCAGAGGGAATTGTATTTATTTACATAAGCCCCCTGCCCTCCTTCAGGCCTGCACAGCTCTGGCAGAATTCCTAGATTCACAGGGCGGGGGTTGGGGAGAGCGGGAGGGACAGAGGCAGAGCCAAGCTGAAAGGTGGTGTGTGGGCTCCCCAAGGAACACGCTCTTCCAACCCCCTGGCAGGGTGTGCAGCTGGCTTGTGACTCCCCACTCCTCTGAGAGCCCTGGGCCCCTGACGCCGTGTCCCTGGGCCATGTTTTCCTCACCAAATATTGTCTTACCCCTGCTGCTGAGAAGAGATGTACCAGAAGCAAGACCTGATATGTGTATAGACCCTTAGGGTTTTTCAACGTGTGTTCATAGATCTTGTTTATAATACTAGACAAGTCTCTTCCCCTTTCAGAGCCTCAGTTTTCTTATCTATCAAATGGGGCTGGGCAGAGGAAACAAGAAATAAAGGATGTGTAGTTGCTGGCACCAAGCCCCACACATAGTAAATCTTAACCAGTATTAACCATTACGACAGACTGTGCCATTGTTTCCAGTAATTCTCTGCCCCGTGGTCAGTGACTCACAGTACTGCCTAGTGGGCAGAGCATACTCCCATGTCCCTTGACGTCAGCTCGGCCATGTGGCTTGCTCAATCAACCATTTGACAAAGGAAAAGTGACCACATACCAGTGCTCAGCAGAAGCGTTAAAAGCTATCCAGCTTTCTGGCTCTTTTCTCTCTGGTTGCTACATTCTAGCTAGAGGCTTCCCCTTCAGCTTTGACCCCAAAATGAAGATGACACGTGAAGCAGAGTGGCCAGCAAATGTGAAACCTGAGTGAAAATAAATCTGGACCACTGTAATCTCTTGATATCTAAGGAATGTTTGTTATGCAGCATAACTGAGCAAGATCTGACCAATACAGAAATTAATACCTACCAGTAGTAGCTACGACAACAAATATGTAGCATGAGCTCTAGAAGCAGGGACCAGGTGACAAAGAAACCCTTCTTAAAGGCCGTAAAGATGGTGACCCAATACTTTGCAAAGCTGACCCGACACTGCACTCCTGGCTTTTGCTGAAGAGCTTGGGAGGTAGAAATGTCTAGCGTGTCTTGGTTGATACTCACTGCATGTTTTAGGCTGAGTCATGCTCCCCCTGCTCCACAATTCCTATGTTGCATCCCTAACCTTCAGGACCTCAGAGTGGGACTGTCTTTGGAAAGGGAGTTCTTGAAGAGGTAATTAAGGTAAAACAAGGTTATCAGGGTGGGCGTGTGTCTTTATCAGAAGAGGACATTTCCACACAAACAGGAACCGAAGGGAGGCGCTAAGAATACAGCCATCTACAAGCCTGGGACAGAGTCTTTCTTCAGCAGGGACCAACTGGCGGACACCTGGATTTCAAACTTCTAGCTTCAGAACTCTGAAAAACAATAAATTTTTGTTGTACTTTGTTACAACAACCCTAGCAAACACTGCATTTCACAAGACACTACCGCAAACAGATGAGTGCCGAAGGGAATTAGCCTGCCTGCAAGAGGGATGAAAGGAAAAGAGAAAATCCAGACGTTTTTGGATTTGCTGGGCTGAAAAATGCAAATATTCCTCATCTCTATCCAATGAAAGGGAAACGAAGTGAGACTCCAGAGCCCAGCGCCCCAAGGCCAGAAGCCCATGGGCGAGGCGGAGAAGGGTGCCGCCTGGCCCGCCTGCGGGAAGACGGCTCAGGCCCGGACACCCTGGCCCAACTGGAGCAAGCTGTGACGGCCCCACCCCACTCCACCCTGGCGGTTTGTCTTCCAGACAACCTAGAGGGACAGCCTGGGCCATTTTTGGAACAGCCTGCTCTTTACATGACAAGTGGGCAAAACAGATAAAGTCCCGGCCCTCTGGCAGTCGGTGGATTCTGCAGAATTCGAGTGACGAGTGACATTTTAGTAACACTTCTGACATATTGGTGTTTGGAATACATGATCTGATCTTGGAGCAGATAGAAATTTTAAATTTAACTATGCCTGTGTCCCCAGAAATGCATGATTGAGAAATCTAATAGTGAATTTTAAACTTTCTGTAGAGACTCTTCAAAATGGGTAATTCACACATAGTCAATAAGGAATATTCTAGCCGTAAGAAAAAAAACAAAAACAATACAGCTAAGAATGCTATATGGTTAAAGATCATATTAGGGCATGGCCATTACACCCTTTGTTAAAACCTCTGGGAGCTCAGAGTGCCTGCCATGAGGCCTAGAGAGTTATGTCTGCAAAAACAGTAGTGGTATCTGTAGTATAAAGAGCTAAGTGAAAACAAGCAGATAGAAAAGTTAACAAAGTTCTGCCCTGATGGGATAGGTAGCTCAGTTGGTTGGAACATTGTCCCGATCCCTTGTGGGGGCACATGCAGGGGTCAACCAACGAATGAACGAATAAGAGGAACAAATAAATCAATGTTTCTCTCACTCTCCCTTCCTTCTCTCTAAAGTCGATTTTAAAAAGAGAGCTGAATAAAAAGTTAACAAAGTTCTGAAGAGGATTGCACTGTCAAAAGAGGTGCCAGGCTGGATTAGAAGAGGCTGTGGCCATTCATGACTTAAAACCACAACTGAGTCCCAAAGGGGAGAAAGCAGACAGGGAAAGCTGCTTAGCCCCCAGAGAGGGCCCTTGGGTCTTTATTGATGTGGCCAAGGAGGCCATGGAAAAGGAAGTCTTTCCAGAGAACAACCGAAGGGCCGCCGAGAACAGGGGGCTCAGAGCGGTGCCCAGGGAGCACAATGGGACCTAATGGAAGAGACTTTCCTTGGCCTGGGGATTAGGTGGCACTCACAGTGTCCACCTGGGGAGACTCAGAATTGCTATGCCTGGTGCCTGCAACTTGCCTCCGTTCCTCCCCTTTCTAAAGGACTGTGTGGGTCATCTATTTCTGTTTCACCACTGACTGTGGGAGCCAAGGCCCCCATTACAAAATACAGCCGGCCTAGTGGCTTAAACAATAGAGATCTATTGTCTCACAGTTCTAGAGGCTGGAAGTCCAAGATCAAGGTGTTGACAGGGTTGGTTTCTCCTGAGGCTTTTCTCCTTGGCTTGCAGATAACTGCCTTCTTGCTGGATCCTCACATGGTCCCTTCTCTGTGTGCGCACACACACGTTCCTATGTGTCCTTCTTCTTATAAGGAATCAGTTGTACTGGGTTAGGGCCCATCTCAATGGTCTCATTGGAACTTAAAATACCTCTTGTAAGACCTTATCTCTAATCTCAGAATGTTTGGGGCTGAATCATGCCCCCCGCCAATTCATATGTTGAAGCCCTAACCTCCAGAGTGTGACTGTATTTAGGATGGGGTCTGTAAAGAGGTGATTGAGTGAAAGGAGGTTACTCGGCATTCTGTTGTTGATGGCAGCCCTGGGGTCAGTCCACATTCAGGAGGGAGGGACAAACACCTATGTCTTAATGAGAGGATGACAGAGAGTCTGCAGCCATCTTTAATCCCCACACTGGTGCAAGACAGCGAAGTGAGTCTTTGTAGACAAGATAGTAGATGGCTCATTGTCCCCAGTTGTCCGCTGTCCTCCCAGTAAGAGGATTATCCACGGCGGCGCCGTCACCATGGAGCGTGTGGCGGGTGCACGTCTCCACCCACCCGTGTCAGGGCTGGCCTCCGTGACTCAGGAGATGTGACAGCAGGCTGAGCCACCGCTGAGCCAGGTGCCTGGGCTCTTCCCTCCGCCAAGAGCAGCATGCTCGTGAGAGAGGCCTTACGCAAGGTCCCCTGCTCCGTACGACACAGCCCAATGGCTAGGACTTCTGCTCGTCTTGAGATCTTTATATTTTTATGACATCCTTCCATTTTCAAATATTCCAAGTCCTTAATTCATTTGTTTTCCTGGAAGGAATACCTGGCAAGTTTGGCATCCCCATTGCCCCCTCTTCTTCTTTTGTCCACAGGAATTCACGGAGGGTGGTGACCTCAGTCTCCAGTGGACAGCAGCTGCAGGGAACGCCCTGGGGCCACGCTCTCAGCAGGTGTGTGGGGATCACCTGCCAGGGCCCAGGTTCCACGGAGTCCTGACCTTAGGACCCCTCCTGGCTCTCCCATGAGAACACTGTGGCTCAGCGAGGTTAGGTGACTGGCCCAAGGTCATCCGGCTGGTAAATGGCAGAGTCGGGATTTGAACCTAGGGCTGTCTCACTCTTGAGTTCTTACCTGCTGGGATCTCCTGCCTTGCATGCTATAAGTGGTCTATAGACATTTGTGAAGGGAACGAACAAACACTTCCCAATGGTTCCTTTGGAAACCTGAAACCCAATTAGGGCCCATCTAATGGTCTCATTTTCACTTAATTACTTCTTGCAAGACCTTCTCCCCAAACATGTTTGCATTCTGGGGTACTTGAGGTTAGGACCTCACCATATGCATTTTGGAGCGCACGGCAATGCAATCACGGGGCTGCCTCAGTCTCAAGGATTGAGGGTGGAGTGGGATGCATTGGCCTGGGCCTACCTCCCTTCCCAGCTCCTCCTCTCTTGCCCTCAGAGAACTTGGTGTTTTTAATATAGAATCGGGATAATGGACAAAAATCAGTGACAGTGACACTTAATGAGAGACTACAATGCTCAGCCACTGTTCTGAGCGTTTTATAAATAAACTTGTTTATTCTTCCCAAGAACCGGGTTGGGTTAGGGGCCATCATTATTCCCGTTTTACTGATGGGAAAACTGAGGCACAGAATAGGTTAAGTCTCTGCTTCTCAAACTATTTGTGCTGAAGGAACTTTGAGGAGAAAAAAAAATAAGCCACTTTCAATCTGTCAGGAATGATGCTTTTGTCACATACACAGTCACAGTTGGATGTCGGAAGTGCCAAAGTGAGACGAACGCTTCTAATTATTCTCGGTTTCTCCGCTTCTCTTGTCATGTCAACAAACAGTGCGCGGACCAGCACCAGCTTGGGGAACCACACTTTGGGCAGCAGGGGTCTAGTGACTGGCCACAGGCCACAGGGCTGGTGAGTGATGGCGCGAGGCTTTGGGCTCAGAGACTGGGCTATTTGACCACTCGTTCTCCCGGGAGGAGGTGCAGAGAAGGGTTTGGCCACTGAGTGTAGTTCAGGGTAAGCATCTGGGAAGTAAGGGAGAGTGACAGAAAAGCCCCATAGACGGGGGGTCAAATGGTTCAGGACTGGGCACGTGCAAAAACCCAGAGCTTCTACTGAGATAACTGGGCGACAGGAAAAGCCTGGTGCGGGCTTTTGCTGTGGGTGTGAATTAGACTTTTCTGAGGTTCTTTGGGAGACTAATTAAATTCAGAAAACTCATCTAAGCTACTTTTTTCTTTTAATTGCTTGATTTTTAAAGAGAGAGAGAGAGAGAGAGAGAGAGAGAGCAGCATTCATTTGTTGTTCCACTTAGTTGTGCATTCATTGGTCGCTTCCTGTATGTGCCCCAACGGGGGATCAAACCTTGGTATTTCAGGACGATGTTCTAATCAACTGAGCTAACCGGCCAGGGCCTCATCTAGTTACTTGTGAGTACTGGCTATCACGTCACTCAGGGTAGAGCGAGAATGTGCAATGCGGACTCTTGGCTTTTATTTGGGTTACACCTGCCTTGCTTAGGTTTCTGTACCCCGAAAGAATTTAAAACACCACCAAGTGATTACTTACTGAGGTGCCAGGGATACTTTTAGAATTAATGAATAACAAGTCAACAGGGAAATGGTCAGACACCAAGTCGTTCATATATGCTCATTGCATGCAAGGCTCAGGGGAAATGTTGCATTTGGCAGCCCAGGAGGGGATTGATCTAAATGTCCAAAGTGGCCGCCTTTCCGTAATGGAATGAGAAGTGGCTATATTTTCTTTATTGAACTTCTCTGTATATTTCATAATATGTACAATAAGCATGTTTTAATTCTGTATTAAGAATGAGCCTGATTGGTGATGATGCCAAGGATAGAGCATCAACCCAGAACACGCGAGGTCGCTGGCTCCAAACCCAAGGTTGCCGGTTTGAAACCCGAGGTCACCAGCACGAACCGGAGGTTGCCAGGCTACCTCCAGTCAAGGCACGTAGAGCAGCAATCAAGACACAACTAAGTGGAGCAATGAGTTGATGCTATTTTCTCTCCCCCCCCCCAAAAAAAGATAATAATAAATACAATAAAAAAGAATGAGGTTGTTTGGGAGGAAATAAACAGACCCTATGTTATGTTTGCCTCCAGTTCAAGGACACTGGCAAATTAAAGGTGCCCAATAAATATTGGGTTAAATTTCAGTCACACACCAAGAGGGAAAAGGAAGAAGTTGGCCCCCCTGAGGAAGGCTCCTTTTCTTCATTTCTTCATCGCTTACCCTGTAGGTGCCACCGTCCTTGTCCACAGGCTCCCCGTGGGCAAGGGCAGGTGCCCGGACTGCGTCCATCTGGCGCGGGTCTGTAACAGCCACGGTTGGCCCCCATGTGGATGGCAACTCGGTTTCTGATAGTTGACATCTCCTTCCAGCTCTCCGAATACCTGGTCTGTTCGGTTTCCAGGGGAACCAGGGCTGGGGACAGGCAGACTGTGCGCCTGGAGACCTCGGAGGACCAAGTTCATTGGGGCATCCATGGACGCGGAGGAGCTGTGCGGGCGGTTGGCCCGTCTCCTCCTCCCCCCTTATTTCCCATCACCCGGCTGGTCCCCCAGGGCAGAGCACTGGTCCCGGGGCCACAGCTCCAGCGTCTCCCCTCCTTCTCCTCCCAGATCGCCTCTCCTCTTTCTGGCTGCCTCAGCTCCTGCTCAAGGTCAAGGAACAAACAGATAAACCCTTTCCCTGGAGCCTGCCACACAGAGGACGCCTCCAGCTAGAATCCAATTCTGAGTCAGAGCCAGGGCTCTCTCTTCCCTGTGAGTGTGAAGACAGGGAGACCATTTTTGTAGGCATAAAAATCAGTAGAAATGTTTTGTAGGCGGGGCAGAGGCCAAGCAGTGGCTTTGGGTTAAGGCACAAATAACAACTGGAAATGGTCAGATCTGGGAAGGGAGGGTCTGAGGTAAAGTCAGATATTCTTTTTTTTTTTTTTTTTTTTTTTTCTGAAGCTGGAAATGGGGAGAGACAGTCAGACAGACTCCCGCATGCGCCCAACCGGGATCCACCCGGCACGCCCACCAGGGGCAACGCTCTGCCCACCAGGGGGCGATGCTCTGCCCCTCTTGGGCGTCGCTCTGCCACGACCAGAGCCACTCTAGCGCCTGGGGCAGAGGCCAAGGAGCCATCCCCAGCGCCTGGGCCATCTTTGCTCCAGTGGAGCCTTGGCTGCGGGAGGGGAAGAGAGAGACAGAGAGGAAGGAGGGGGGGGGGGGTGGAGAAGCAAATGGGCGCTTCTCCTATGTGCCCTGGCCGGGAATCAAACCCGGGTCCCCCGCACGCCAGGCCGACGCTCTACCACTGAGCCAACCGGCCAGGGCCAAGATATTCTTGTAGCTCTTAGCAATATTTTCTTTTACCAGACGGCCAGCCAGGCATTGGCTGTGGTGTTGAGAACATGGGATCGCTCCCTGGCTCATTGGGACAGAAGGTGGGGTCTAAGTGGAGTCAAATGTAGGGATACCCAGTGTTGAAGGCTCAGGACGTTTCTTGGCATTTGGCCAGTCCGGTGGCTGGAGCCAGGATCACTCACGGCCTTGGAGATCCAGGATGGAGAGCAATGTACTTCGATGGATCTTCTATGTTAGAGGGATGAACGGGGCTCAGAGAAACCAGCGTTAGCCAACTTGGGAAGGTCTTACAGACAATTAGAGGGATTTAGGACGCAATCTTAAAGGCAGTGGGGAACCCTGAAAAGTGTAAGCAAGAGAATAGAGTAGTCAAGCTTATATTTTAAAAAGATCTCTCAAACCCTGGCAAGGTAGCTTTGTTGGTTAGAGCATTGTCCAGATACACCAAGGTTGTGGGTTTGATCCCCGGTCAGAGCATATATACAAGAATCAACTAATGAATGCACAAATAAGTGGAACAACAAATTGATCTCTCTCTCTCTCAAATCAATCAATAAAATGAAATTAAAAAATAATCTGTCTATACCGTGCACATGGCCTGAAAGAAAACATGGAGGCTGCTACTCTGACCCCGGTTGGCGGCTGAACAGGTGGAAAAACGTGACAGATTCAAGGGCTGTCAGGAGTGGAAGTGACCGGTCCGGGTGTGTGATTGAACATGGCAGGGGCACCAGTGAGACAGGAAGAGGATGAAGATGACACCTGGTTTCAGAGCAGGGTGATGGGGTGTATGGAAGGGGTCCCCAAGAGGAAGAAGGGAAGGATTTGGGGAGAAGATACATATTTGTTTAAGATTCTTTTTAAAAAATTGAGAGAGAGAGAGACATCAATTTCGTTCCACTTTATTTATGCATTCATTGATTGATTCTTGTGTGTGCCCAGCCCGGAGATTGAACCCACAACCTTGGCATATCAAGACGACGCTCTAACCAACTGAGCTAAAGGGCCAGGGCCTTCCTGCTTTTTGTTGTTGCTCTTCCTGCCTCTATACCTCTTTGGGTCGGGCAAATTTGATTTCACCCTTTCCAGAACCAATTTGATGATATCTGCTTTCTAACAATTTCTTTGCTGGCTCCTCATCTGTATATGTGATCAAACGAAAACCTCTTCTTTCATTTGTTTTTGTATCCATGGGAAGCTCAGTATTTTCAATCTCTCCAAAGGCTCCAAAACCGTCTTTAATTTGTTCTTTAGAAGTATCTGGGCTCAATCCTCCCACGAAAGCCTTTTTGGGCAGTTCCTTCCCTTTTAAAGCTTTAGCCCTTTTGGAGTCTTATCAGTTTGCCATCCAGATTGTGTTCCTTCCGCTCCAAAATCCAACACTAGCGGCATCTTTGAAAGCACAAATCCAAATCCTCTTGATCTCCTGCTGACCGGATCTATTTTAATTGTGCAGTCTACAACTTCTCCAAATCGAGACGAATATTCAGTCAGATCTTTCTTGCTTGTATCCCAGCTCAAGCCTCCAATAAACATTTTACTGTCATCCTGCTGATTCTTGCTGGCGTTGATCTTGGATCCCTCTGCGAATTCCTCTATGTTGCTGTACTCGATCATGTCCTCCATGATGGCGGGGGTTGTCAGCCGGGGGGTGCTGGCGCACAGTCCAAGTCGCGGCCAGCAGCGGCCAAGGATACATATTTTTTATTGCTTGAATATTTTTTTGAGCTTTGGCCAAGTACCATGGACAGGAGGACACCAAGAAGGAGGAGGCACAGTCCTGACCCAGAGAAGCTAGAATTCAAGCATCTCAAGGAAAAGCCTAGAAGGGCGGGGCTGTAGGGATCTAACCATGAGCAGCACCTTAGGAGGGAGAGGATGGCGAGGAGGAGAGAGGGCTGCAGGAACAGAGTGGCTTATTTGGAAGGGTCGGCCGTAAACAGCTGCGGGACCAAGACTTGGCCTTCTGTATCTTCCACTTCTCTTCCCATGACCCCGTATTGCTGGCTCTGTGCTGGGCAAGTTGTCCCAGCTCTGTGCCCTGCCCTGCTGCCCGCTCCAGCCTGAGCTGGTCGCTCCCTGGCCCTCGGTAGGCTACTCTCTCCTGAGCTACAACCAGAACGTGACCTGCTGTTCGCTAAGAGGTCCTTGCCTCCTGCCTCCTGTCTCTTTGGGGAACACTCTCCCTTCCACATTTTGGTGGATCCCTGGATCTCTCTGACCCACTCTTTGTGTCTCTGCTTAGATGGCCTCCCTCCTGGAAGCCTTTCTCTGCCCCCGTAAAAGTGAGCCAGTGTGCCTTGCCTGCGCTGACTACTCCTTGGATGGATGCAGGGGCAACTGATGGGTGTTTGGATGGGTGGGTGAATGGATGAACGGAAGGGGTGTATGAGGTGGGTGTGGGGGAAGGTACAGGGGGGCGTGGGGAATGGATGTGGGGGCGGATGGCTGAGTAGATGAATGAATGGATGGATGAATGAAGGGGATGACTGGTTAACTAGATGGGTGGTGAGCAGAGAGTGAACTGGTTAGGTAGAGGATAGGCTAGATGAATGGGTAGGTGGGTAAGCGGGTGGAGATGGATGGATAGTGGTGGGTGGGTGGGTAGGTGGGAAGGAGACTGGATATAAAGGAAGGGAAAGGAGACAAGGTGGGCTCAGGCGGGTCAAAGTTTGTGGAAGGCCAAGAGTGCCCAAGTGAGAGGTGGTGTGGGAATCTTTCTCTCCTAGATGCCCCCACCCGACCCCTCAGTGTTCTCAGAACACGCTCCTCCCTCCATTGCGAGGGGCCCAGCTTTGGGGACTATGGCCAGAGAGGGCACGGGCACCAGCAACCCTCTTCCATCTTACCTCTTTTCCATAATTCTTCACTCTATGATTCTTTTCTTTTCTTTTTGGCAATTGGTCTGATTATTGACAATGGCCTAGAGTTTGGGGATGAACTAAGAGATTCAGGTCTCTCCGTATCCATTCTCTTCCCACTTCCTTCCTTCCCTCTGCCTCCTTCTCCTCCCCCACGTCCTCCCGGCAGAGAGCAGAGCAGGGCTGAGAGTGCAGCCTTAGCCAGGGAAGGCTGCCCAAGCCCCGATGCCCTCGGCCCCAGCCAGCCCGGTCCCTGCTGCCTGGTGCCCGCCCCCGCCCAGCAGCTCCGATTTTCAGCTTGGGTTTGATCGCCTGCCAGTATCTCCCAAATGTCAGCTGCAACGTTAGCATCTTTAAGAGAACGCCCGAGGCGATCTTTAAGCAGGAAGGCTGGGGCCCCATGCTGATGAGAAGAGCTTGCTCAGAGCTGACAGCTCGGCCTGCTGCCTCCCCAGACGAGGCTCTGGGAGCCTGTGGCCCCCAACTATTTGGGCCTGGACAGCACCTGGGTTTATATTTAAGCCTGGGTGAAACAGGGCTTTGCCCGGAGTTGATATGTATCCCCATAGCCTCCCCCTAATAGGGAGCCCCAAGCTGGCAGGGAGAGGCCTCTCTTGTCACTGCTATACCCCTCCACCCACCCAAAGCCCAGCACTGGGCCTGACCCAGAGAAGGGGTAGTTGAATATTTGTTAATCGAATGAATGCAGGAGCCTTCTAAGTTGCCTAGAAGAAGCAAATGCTGATGGGGATGCGTTCTCCCTCACCCTCATCTCGAGGGGTGATGCTCAGAGCGAGGGCGATGAAGAAAGGCTCCAGACTTCGGAGTCAGACCGGCTGGCTTGGGCCGGTGTCCCAGATCTAGCATGTGGCAGCTGTGTGACTTTGGGAAAGTTGCCGGTCCTTTCTGAGCCTCGGCTTCGTCATCGGGGAAATGTACAAGGGAAGAGAATGCTGGCCAGGTCGAGCTGTTGGGCAGATTCACGGGATAGAGATGGAAACAAACACGGGGCACAGTGCCTGACGCATAGGAGGTACTCCAGGGAGTCAGTCCCCGACCTCTCTTTCCCTTTTCGTCCTCCCCCGCCCCCACCCCGGCTTTGCACTCACCGGTCCTTCTGCCCTGAACGCCCTTCTCCACACCCACCGCCTCCTCCCTTCAGGTCCTGAGTGTGCCCCTCCTCTGGGGCCCCTCCTCTGGGGCCCCTCCTCGCCTACCCAGCCAGACACAGTTGACATTCCTCGGATCCCCCAGGACTGAGTTTGTGCCGGAACCAGCACCCATGCAAGGTGACTGTGATTTCCGTTCCAAACCTAGTGTCAGCATATTTCTTGAGGGCAGAAAATATCTTTATCGATTTCTAGATCCCTGGAGTCTTATATAGGTCCTAGTACACAGATAGTGCAGAATGAATGAATGAATGAATGGTTAGCTGGTATGAGCAGAATCAAAGGACATTTCTGGAAGGTTTCAGCAATAAGAGAATGTCTGCCTCAAAGTCTGAGCCCCGCAAACCCCGTCAGAGAACTCTCCACCGAGTTAGAGAGGTGCTGCGGTCTTTTCTAACGCCTCCATGTTTCCCTCCAGTCCCCCAGCCAGTTCTCAGTGGCCCCGTGGCCCAGTGTCACACAGCAGGTGGAAGCAGGCTCAGAAGCTGCTCACTTCCTGGCCCAGTCTGTCCTACTGGTCCTCAGTCCCCGGACTGGTGGGTCTTATCCGATACCACGGCAGTTTCTGGTGCCCATGGCGCGGCGGATTAGTGTCCTTTGCAGAATGGTCAGGTTCTGAAAGGGACCTTCATACTTGTGGCTTGGTCTTTTCCCACATTTTTGAGGCCTCTTTCTGTGACTAAAATGCCCAAATGGGGAGGTAAAGTGACTCAGGAGAGAAAAAGGTGAGCCCGAGAGCCCAGCTGCCACCTGAGGGGAGGTGAGCAGGGCGGAGGGGCAGCCTAATGCTCTCCCACTCGCCTTGCGGTCCGGTCCGGATGGGGACCAGCTGGAGCTGAGGACTGCGGAGTGGGTACACTTCCACAGAGAGGACAGAATCAGCACCCAGCTCACATAAGCATGTTGCAGAACTACAAAGTATAAGGAACAAGGCTCAGAATGGTTACAGAATGAAAATAAAATGAATGGATGGTGGGTGAGAGGTAGGTGGATAGATGGGTACACAGGTGGGCGGGTGGTGTTTGGATGGGTGATGGCTAGATGACTGAATGAGTGAGTAAGTAAGTAGATGAATGGATGTTGAATGGATGGATGGATGGATGGATGGATGATAGATGAGTGCGTGAGTAAGTGGATGAGGAGATAGATATGTGGATGGGAAGTTGGATAGGTGAATGGGTTCATGGGTTGGTGAGTAGACAGGTAGATGAATGGATGAATGGAAGGAGGATGGATGAGTAAGTAGGTGGATGGATACACGGATGGGTAGGTGGTGAAGGGATGTGTGGATGGTGGCTGGGAGGCTGGATCAGTGGGTGTGTAGGTGCACGGACACATGGATGGCCGGGAGGACAGGAGGCTGGGGGGGGTGAGTGGGTAGGAAGCAGGGGCATACAACAAAGAGCACTGGTGGGGGGTCAGAGAATCTTGCCTTTGCCGATTCTAACGCTACTGTCCTCTGGGACTCAAGTCAGCTGGCCTTCTTGAACCTCAGCTTCTTTGTCTAACAGGGCGCGATAGTCCTTGCCTCCCGCTCCCCGGTGATCAAAAAGATCCCTGGGCTGTGAGTGCCCCTGCTACCGTGGCCTCTTCCACCCTACTAAGCAATCTCACCCTGCCCGTGTGACGATCTTGTGACAAACTTCCTCTTTCCTGTGCTCACAGGGACCTTCTGTGCAGTTTCCGTCAACATTTTGTGATAGAGGCCAAGGGAATTCAGTTCACAGCCCAGCCCATCATGGGTGACACCCATACCCCTGAGTCTGGTCAAGCCTGGCTGATACAGGCTGGGGACAAGAGGCCATCTCTGAGATCAGGAAGTGGATTCTGATCCCAGCTCTGGGCCTGAGGCCAGTCACCAGGTCTCTCTGAGCTTCACTTTCCAATCTGAGAACTGGGATGACAGCAGCACCCACCTTCCAGGCATCCAGGAGGCTCCTTAACGAAACACGTGGGTGCTTGGCCCAGCGTGGGCACAGGGCTGGGCCCAGGGAGGAACCGCTGTCATGAACCAAATGACTGCACGCAGAGCTGGTTGTAGAGCCATCGCCCCTGTGTGAAGGCCTTGGTGCACACAGGACTCTGGGATGAGGAAGTTCCAGAGAGCCAAGAACCAGGGGTACACTGGCTCCCAGCCTGGGCAGCCAGCTCTGACGGCAACTGTGTGGCTGCTTTGTGGCTTCATGTGGATCTTGTCCAGGACAACCCTGGCGTGGCAGCGCTTCCTGTTACCAGCTGGGTGACCATGGACAAGCCGGCTCCCCCTGAGTCTTGGGGCCTCAGAGTTAGCTGTGTGCTTTGCTTCTCAGCAAGACGGGTGGGCCATCACCCTTCACCACTCGGAGTCCAGGCTGGTTCTGGAGGTGACTGTGTGAGGAGCCAGGATGAAAATGCAAACCCTCCCGAATCTGGCTCCCAGCCTGCTCGGAGCACTCCAGCGGAAGCCTGGAGCTGAGGGGCGGCTCTGCGGCCCTCCGTCCGCCCGTCCTTCCTGTACTCCCCCACTCCGTCAGCCCCTGGCGCTTCCTGGCCATCGGTGGAATCCTGGCTATGAGCTGGGGCATCACGGGGCTCTCCCTGCAGTGGAACCCTGAGAGACTGTTCGTGTTGTCCCACCCTAGGGGACCCCTTGCAGACCCCAAGGGCACCCACAGAGTCCATGGGTTGGTGGGGTCAGGCTGCCCAAGTGCCCTCTCAGACCTGAGTGGCCTGCGTTTGGAAGAGGAATAGGGACTCAGCACAATGCAAGGTCCCTTCCAGCCCTGGGTTCCCTCTTTTCCTTCCAGCACTGTAGCAGACTCCGGTTGAACCGCACCTCTACCATCTGCTGTCCCTCCCTGACTCCCTCCCTGACTCGGTGGGGTGGGTGAGGCTGTGACTCCGGTTGGCTTGCCTCGTGAACAGGAGGCTGCGGGGTTCCCGAAGCCACGTGGGTGATGAGGCTGGTGCCAGCTCTGGACTACCAGAACTGGGGAGGAGCCCACGGCTGGGGGTGCAGACCAGCAGGCACCAGGAGGGCTCCATGCGCTCCCGCGGTGGTGGCCCTACTCCCCAGGCCCCCTCTGTGGCCCCGTTTGCACCCACCCCACTCCCTGCTCCCCCAAGCTCCTCCAGCAACCCAATTTCTCCCATCCTCCCACCCTTGCTCTGCCATGCTTTGAGAATTCCAAATCTATACCCGGGTGTGAGGGGCTCCGTGGACCTCCTGAACGAGGGCTGCCCCCAGCAGCGCACACCTGACCTGGAGCATCTTTGCTTTACCACCAAGGAAACTGGGACCAGACAGCAGGGCTGTGAGAGAGCAGGGAAAGGACCAGGACTCCCCTGGACCTGGTCCTGGACTCACTCTCCTCCCTGTCCAAAGCAGGTGGGGGAAGCGAGCACGGGAAGGCTGTCACAGAGGTCCCCGGCCTGAGTCTGGAAACTAAACAAGCTTTCCGGCCGCACTTTTCCAATCTGGGGAATGGGGGAGTCAAAAACTGCTCAGAGCTCCCGGCAAAGGAATGGTCACTCTCTCTTAATCCCTGAAGGCTTGGGAGGGTCAGCACCCGCGGAGTGGGGGGTAGGTGAGGGGGATATGTGGGCAGGGATCTGTCCTGTCAGTACCCTCCACATTCACCGCGCCCCTCCCCTGCCCCCGCCCCTGATCTGAACCTTCTCCTTCCGCCGCACAGTGCTGCCCGCTGCCCCTCCTCTCTCAGCCTCCTGACTGCCAGCTCCGCCCCGCAAAGCCCCCAGACCGCAGCTGCGGGGTTTTCACCGCTCTGACCGGCCGCTCAGCCTCCCCCCTCCCCACCTCCATCTTTCCCCTTCTCTCCATCCTCTCTCTCCTCCATCTCTCCCCCTCTCTGCATCTCTCTCCTTCTTTCTCCCCCTCTCCATCTTCTCCTCTCCCCTCCTCTCTTCTCTCCCCGCCCTCCCTCCCTCCATCCTCTCTCCTCCTCCCCCTTCCATCCTCTCACCTCCCCCCGCCCTCCCTCTCTCTCCCTTCCTCCCTCTCTCCGGGGGAAGAAAGGTCACCGTGCAGCTGATTACTCCGAGCTCAGTTGCTGTAGCAACCGGCGGGGGAAGTGGGACAGGCTGGCTTTGAGGACGCGTGAGGTCGGCCGCGGGCGGCTGGAGCCGGCGCGGGCCTCTGCGCTCCCGCGAGCGGGCGGCTGCGAACGCCCGGCTCCTCGGCCGCCGCGGGCCCGGCTCCGGGGCTTCATTTTTAATGAAGAATTTCTGCTCCCCTCTCGCACCCCGCCCCGCCTCCTGCCCACCTCCCTGGGGTCTCCAAGGGGAGCCTCGCCCCCCACGGCTGGGCTGCTTCTCTCTCTCTCTCTCTCTCTCTCCCTGGGTCTCCGTCCCTGTCTCTCTCTTTGCCAGGGTTCTGATGGCTTCTTTCTTCTCTCTGAGCTCCAAGGGACACACACTCACTCACTCGCTCGCTCGCTCACCTCTCGCACCAGCTTGGTAAGGAGCCCAGTAAAACCCTCAGCGCCCTCAGCGCCCTCCACAAGCCTTTGTCGTTGGCCTGGGAGACCCCAGCCAGAGACCAGGGTCCACAGAGGGTCGGCCGGCTGGTCCCTGGGCACACTGGCATTGGCCTGGCGCCCACTGTGTGCCAACCCTTTCCTCCCGAGCTGCTGGGCCCCTTGGGAAGGCAGCACTCTGCTCAGAGAGGAAGCCCAGACCTGGAGGGGCGGGCGCGGCTAATGCGTGCGGGCGGGGGAGGCGCCGCTCCAGGTGGGTGGGATGGAGGGGGTGGTTGCACCCAGCCCCCTGCGATCTGTGGCTCCTGCCTGCGGACCCGGCGGCATCCAGCTGGGAGACAGCGCCAGGAGTGAGGGCTTGAGGTCTGGCAGTGAGGGACACTGGCTCTGGATCTGGGGGACCTGGATTCAAGTCCCCACTCTCCCGTGGGACCCTCCTCCACTGCCGGTGGAGATGTCAAGTGCTTCAGCCATTTTGAAAAACATTGGGCAGCTTTTTAGAAAAGTGAAACATATACCCTTAGGGTAGGACCGGCAGTTCCCCTCCTAGGCCTTGATGCCAGAGAAATGAAAACCCAGCCTCTTGCAGACTTTCACTGGGTGTTCAGAGCAGCGTTATTTGTAACAGGCAGGTTGTGGTGCATCCCACCACGGGAACTCCGCTCCACAATAAGAAGCGAGCACCCGGCTGGATCTGGATCGCTGATTTGGTTGAGCATCCTCCGAAGCGCAGAGGTTGCTGGAACAGTTCAATGTTCCTGTCTCCGTCTCCCTTCCTCTCTCTAAAATCAATAAATAAAAAACAAACAAAAAAACAACAACAAAAACCTCAAGAATGAAGAAGAAGAGATGAGCTACTGATTCAACAACATTGGAGGAATCACAGGTCATGCATGGTGCTGAGTGAGAGGAACGAGGCAACAAAGAATGCATACTGTGTGGTTCCATTTCTAGAACATTCTAGGAAGTGCAAACTAACCTCTAGTGACAGAAAGCAGCTCAGTGGTTGTTGGGATATTGGGGGCCATGAGATCCCACAAAGGGGGTATAGGAAACTTTTGGAGGATTGTGGCTGTATTCACTGTCTTGATGGTAGTGATGGTTTATGGGTGTAGACCTATGCCAAAACTCACCATATTGTGCCATTTAAATAGGTGCAGTTACTGTATGTCCGTTATACCTCAATAATTTGAAAAAGATTGCTGCTCTGCCACTTCCTGGCTGAGTAACCTGGGGTGGGCCACCACACTTCTCCAAGCCTCCCTTAGGAACACGGAGGGATGGTAGTGGCGCTCTCGCAGGATGGTTACGAGGATCCAATAACATTAGTTATCATTCAGCTCCATCCTGAGCAAACCACAGCGTCCCATCAAGGGCAGAGAGAAAGGAGACTGTGGGACCCGCCCACTGGGACCGCCCACTCCTTGCTAGACTGTAAGATGTGCCCTGTTTTGGGTTGTCCTTCACTCACTCATGCCTTCCCGTTGAGAAGGGAAGCCCCTGCTCCACGCCACACCTCCCACTACCTGGGTAACCAAGAGAAAAACAAGCTCTAATTCTGTCCTCATGGGGAACTCCATCCTCTGGGGCAATAGGTACATATCCTGACAACTGTAACATGAAGAAGAGAGGTATGTATGTGCATGTGCAAAGGCCCTGAGGCTGGTGGGAGCATGGTATTTCCCAGAATCCACAGGAAGGGTCTCTGTGGCTGAAATGGAACCAGCAAAAGGGGCACAGTCACGCCCCATCATGTGATATCCTGCAGGCCCTGCTGAGAGTCAATGCAAGCTTCCTGTAGGTCACTCCACCCCACAGAGCCTCAGTTTCCTCATCTGTGAGATGGGGATGATAAGGGTACAGCATGAGCTCTAGGAAGTGTGGCTCTCAGCACAGAACTCGGGCATTGTCACTATTATCACTGCGGTCCATGGGCAGTGACCTCTCTGCTGTGGCCATGGGTCAAGGTTATTCTCAGGCCTGTGGTGGAGCCCTGTAGACGGGAGGGTTAACATTTGCTGCGGCAGTCGCTCCTGGAGCCCCCTCTGTCCTCTCCTGCACACAGCCAGGAGGCCTAAGCAGGGCCAGGTTCAGCCCTCTTACCCAGCAATCCTCCCACCCTGCCCTTAAAACTTCTAGAGGCATACAACCTCCCAAGACTGAACCAGGAAGGAATAGAAAACTAGACAGACCAATTACTGGCAATGAAATTGAAGCAGTAATCTAAACTCCCAACAAATGAAAGACTAAGACCAGACTGCTTCACGTACTACCAAACATTTAAAGAAGAATTAATACCAATCTTTCTTAAACTATTCCAAAAAAGGAAGGAACACTCTCCTGCAGCCGCCGTTCCCCCCAGCCTCACCATCTCTAGCTACACACCCACTGCCTCCTCCTCCTCCTCCTCCTCCTCCTCCTCCTCCTTGCTGCGCCCGCCCCTGGGCCTCCTCCTCCCTGCTGCCCCAGGGCTTCCCATTGCACCCGGAAGGGCACTGGACCCTCACTACACCTTCAGCCCCTGCCAAGTCACCTCCAGTCACTCCCTCCTCTTACCCGCCCCTTCAACCCCTCCCCCTCAACCTCCTCCAGGCTAACCTGGTCCCTCCTCCAGACCTTTGAATTTGCTGTTCCTGACATTTTAAAATGCCTTTCCTACCTGACTAGGAGGTGGCTCAATGGATAGAACGTAAGACTGGGACTCGGAGGACCCAGGTTTGAAACCTTGAGGTTGCTGGCTTGAGCGCAGGCTCACCAGCTTGAGCGCAGGGTCGCTGGCTTGAGTCTGGGGTCATAGACATGACCCCATAGTTGCTGGCTTGAGTCCAAAGGTCGCTGGCTTGAAGCCCAAGATCACTGGCTTGAGCCCAAGGTCACTGGCTTGAGCAAGGGGTCCCTTGCTCTGCTGTAGCCCCCCCTCCCTCTGTCAGGGTACATTATGAGAAAGCAATCAATGAACAACTAAGGTTCTGCAACAAAGAATTGATGCTTCTCATCTCTCTCCCTTCCTGCCTGTCTGTCCCTATCTGTCCCTCTCTCTGACTCTCTCTCTGTCTCTGTCAGAAAAAAAACAAAACACATCATGAATGAGTGATTTATTAAAAATACATCTTTAAAAAAATAAAAGAAAATGCCTTTCCCCAGCCCTCCAGGGGCTCTTTTTCTTGACCCTTGGGGGTCTCAGCTCAGATGTCAGCTCCTCTGGGAGGCCCCCAGCCCACGCCCCATTCCCCACAGTCTTCCAAGTGTTCAGTAACCCTGAACGGCCCTGCCCACGGCTCACTCTGTGTCTCGGGCTCCCCTTCCGGAAGCTGCCCGAGGGCAGGCACTGGGCCTCCTCTGCTCACCTGTGTGTTCTGTGGCCCACATTGTGCCTGGGTCAGTGAGTGAGTGGCGGAGTGACTGAACCAGTGCACGGATGGAGGGTTGGCTGCCTCTGTGTTCGGGAAGGAAAGGGCCCCAGGGGCCCTCGGACGCTGGGCGGGGCACAGAGCAGGCAGAGCCCAGAATCCTGCCGCTGTCTTCTGAAGGGGGTCTCCTGGAAGGCGGGCCTCCGCTCTCTCCTTTCCTGGCCGGTTTCCACCCTCCCGGGGAGGAAGGTGAGCCATGCCACCACCCAGCTGGACCCACTGAGGCCAGAACACAGCAAGGGCAGCAGAGGGGAGCACAAGGTCCTGAGGCCAGAGCCCTCCTCCCGTTTATTGACCTAGGGACAGAACAGTGTCGGGGCTAAAGTCAAGCAAACAGAGTTCCAAATCCAGCTCTGCCACCTACAAGCTGCGGTGCTCTGGGCAAACTCCTTTATCTCTCCATGTTCTCATCTGTGAAACGGGGAGAATAATTGTGCCTACCTCGTAGGGCCAGAGTGAGGGGTCAGCAGACCGGTGCCTGGCGTAAACAGCTCAGCCTGCCATGCTTGACCACGTGTGGTAAGTACTCGGTAAATGGCAGCCTCCCAAAGCAGCAGCCAAGCTCCTGCCCTGAGCAGGCGTGGATGCCCTGCAAGGCGAAGTGGGTCTCTGCCCACCCAGGGGCCTCTTCCTGCATCAGAAAGGCCATTCTAGAAAGGCCGGGGCACTCCCTTGACCTCTGACAGTCTTCAAGCTTGGAAGACCTTTGAGAGTGTCGAGTCCAGCCCTCTCCCACGGCCCCTTCTATCAGATGTGGAGCTGGGTCCTCGGATCACTCCTGCTGTGCAGTTTCTGGGGAGAACCCCCTTGCTGTGAGCCAGCTCTCAGTCAGGGAGCTCCGTGAGGGCAGGACTTGGACTGTCTTGTTCACTGTGTGGGCCCAGCACGGGCCTGAAATCTGTGAGTGAGTGAATGAATGAATGGATGAATGAATGAATGAGGACAGAAGCATCTGCCTCCCAGAGCAGCATCCCAAGAGCAGCCCGCTTTGGACCCAGGTCCAGCAGGGTCAGAGGCCAGGCCCAGCCCAGCTGAGGAGGTTGCCGGGGTTGCCAACGGTTCAGAGGCTTCCAAAAGTCTCTTGACAAAAGGAAGCAGATGACAGAAGGGCAGGAAATGGCTGCAGGTGGGGTGGGGGCCCAGAGCCCCCACCAGGCGGTGATGAAAGAGGCACAGGAAAAGGACACAGATGGACACGCCATGGGGGGTGGGGGTGACAGTATGCAGGCAGAGGGTCTCAGCCATTTCCTTTCACTGAGGGTGGGCTTGATGGTTTTATTCTGGGAGCAGGACCCTCCTTTCTGCCCCCAACTCCAGCACACAGCCCTGAGCCCAACCAACACCCAAAGGACACCTCAAAAATGTGTGTTGATCCACTGTGTGCATGCATGAATGAGTGAATGAATGCTTTTATCAGCTCTTCCCGACCTTTCCAGTGGTCAAGAAGAATGGGTCAATCCCGGGGGTTTGGGCATTAAAGTGCGGAGCAAAGCTTCCTCACTGTTTCAAGGAGAATATGAACAATAACTCTGACTATTATCATAACTGGCACTTAACTGAGCGATTACTTCATGCTAGGTGTTCAGTATCTCTGCCTCATTTCCCCAGTGTCTGAGTGACTCCTCGCCGCGCTCTACGAAGGCGTCGGTAGCCTCATTTCACAGGTGAGGAAACTGAGGCTCAAGAATAAGAAGGGTCTTGCTCCTTGTCACCTAGCAAGTTAATGAGAGAACTGAGATTCAGATCAGAGTCTTTCCAAGCCCGTTAACTCTGCTCTTAAACACACATTCTCAGGCCGATGGCAAAATACCTGATCACTTATCCATCCATTCATTCATTTACCTACTCCTTGGCTCCACAATTACTAGAATCCTCACTGTGTCACACCCTGTGCTGGATGCTGGAGCAACTGCAATGAATGAGAGCGTCACAGTGCCTGCTGCCACGGGACTCCTCATCTGTAGGGCAGCGCTCCACCCAAATAATTAATTCATTATGGAGAGTGCTAGGAAGGAGAAAGCTGGAGAGCACTGCTAGTGTATGCAGGGGACCTGCCCAGTCTGGGGACCCGAGAAAAGGCTTAGTGTGCAGACTGCAGGATGGGAGGCAGGCGTCACTGAAAGGGAGGTGTGGACAGGTAGCAGACAGTCAAGGACTGCAGAAAGAATGAAAGAAAATAAGTCCTAATTCTGATCTGAGCAGGCAGTGTTCCTCGAGTCCTTTCTTTCCACAAGCACCTTGCATGAATTATTTTATATGTCTTTAAAATAAGATGGAGATACAGATGCCTTTGTCATCCCCGTTATAATTGGCGAGATCAGCTCACACAGCTGCGAAGAGGCAGAGCCAGGATCTTTCTGACCTGGGCGTCTCAGCTCCGGACCCTGAACCCAGTGTTGCAGGAGAAGAGACCCTCATACTCAGTGGCTGGGACTGAGCTGGACTCGCGGGGCCATGGTGCCCAGTGGAGAGCATGTTCCTTCTTCCTCTGTCACCATCAGGCTGAAAAGGGCTTTGGGTCCAGGAATATCTAGGGAGGGGACATTTCTGAGCTCAAATCAGCTGGTGCTGCATTAGGAGGAACAAAGATGCCTCTCTGTCTCCTGCCCAGCGTGTGAGCACCCAGGTGCTGCAAGGTGGGCCGGCCTCCTGCCCGGGGCAGCCGAGGTTGCCATGTTCCATGGAGGCAGCTGTGTGTGTGTGTGTGTGTGTGTGTGTGTGTGTGTGTGGAGGGGGGTTGCAAGGCCCTCAACAACACTCTTTTCTCCATATGGACCCCAGGCCCCGAAAGCAAAGCTGCTGTCCTGTTTTCTCAAGATTCCCCTGAGCCTGGGGTGTGGGCCCTGAGGGGTTGGGCCGGGAGTTGCTGTCTCTCTTGCTTCTCCCAATCACCCACAGGATGCAGGGCATGGGATGGAGGTCCCCACAAAGCGGCCATGTAGTCCCAGGGCTCGGGCCTCAGCAGGTACCTGTATCCCTGGGGAAAGTGTAAAGGATTCACTTGTGAGAACAACGATAACAGCGCATACTTCCTGAGCACCAGCCATGTGTCCTGCGCCGAGGGCCTCCCCAAAGCAGCTCCCTGAATCCTTCGTGGCACAGGCTGTTGGCTATTGTCCAGTATGCGTTCTGCCATTTCCCCTTTAGTAATAGAATACCCTATCCGGTGCCTGAGTTTTAATAAGCCACACCACTGCTAGGCAAAAAAAATACTACATTTCCCAGTCTCCCTTGCGGCTAGGTGTGGTCATGGGATCGGTTCTGACCAATGGGACACAAGAGAGGTAATCTATGCATTTTCTAGTTTGCCCTGAAAAGGAAGGGGTGGTTTCCACCTTTCTGGTTCCCCAAAACACATGGGAAAGAATGGGTGAGGGGTGGTGGTGTCCATCTTAGGTCTTGTGAATGGAAGCACTCCCCCATGGGCTGGGAAAGACACAAGGAGCCCAGGCCCTGGACTGGCTCCCAAAGAAGAGTCCAGCTCCTCTCTCCTCCAACTGCTGTTCCTTGAGTGCTGCTAGAGTAGCTAGGCTGTCTCCTATAGAGACATTGAGGCCCCGAGAAGGAAGCCCATGGTTAGCTGGGAGGTGGTGCAGCCAAGACTTCAACTCAGGTCTGGGAGCAGTTGATCCAGGGCCGGCGCTCAGAGCTGCTGGGCTGAACACGCCGCTGCTTGTACTCAGCAGATGCTCAGGATATGGTTTGGGGGCGGATGGATGAATAAGTGAACAGTAGCCTGGTGTCTCCTAGCGAAGACGTACCTCTGAAAGAACTGATGGCTTCTGGGCCCTGCATGTACTTGTTTTAACCTGTAGGAGCCGCAGCACTAACTTCTAGTTCCTATGCCTACCACTCAGAGATGACTGCATTGACAATGTCTTCCAGTTTGTAAAGGGTCACTTCATATCTACTATCACCTTAACCTTGGCCACTTCCTGTGAGTTCAGCAAGGGCAGGCATCATTATCGTCCCCATTTTACAGGCGAGGAAACAATCTCTTCACACATTACCTGGCACTCGATAACTGCTCAACACTTGACCAGTCCCCTTGCTCCTTTAATAATGTTTTCATAGTAATAGGCTACCACTAATAATTTTTAAAATATTTCATTTACTGATTTTAGAGAGGGAGAGAGAGAAGGGAGAAAAAGAGAGAGACAGAGAGAGAAAGAGATCGTAGTTGCTTCACTGTAGTTGTTCATTGATTGCTTCTCATATGTGCCTTGACTGGGCAAGCTGTGGGTTTCAAACTGGCAACCTCAGCATTTCCAGGTCGACGCTCTATCCCCTGTGCCACCACAGGTCAGGGCTACTGCTAATAATTTTTAAAGTATTATTTTTAAAGGGGAGTGAGATGTGGGAGTGCAGCAGGAGAAGCCCTTGGAGGACTCAGGAGACCCGGTGCCACTGGACTGGCTGATGACCCTGAGACCGCTTCTCCCCTCTCTGACACCCATTTCCCTGGGATAACACGAGGGAGTCAGAGAAAATGGGCCCCTCTCCCTATCCCCACTCCCATTCTGGGCTCTGCTGCCCTGTACACCTAGAGCTGGGAGTGCCCAGGGTCCGACTGTTGAGGCCAAAACCTGCCTCGTGATGAGGGG
This sequence comes from Saccopteryx leptura, assembly GCF_036850995.1. Taxonomy (NCBI): domain Eukaryota; kingdom Metazoa; phylum Chordata; class Mammalia; order Chiroptera; family Emballonuridae; genus Saccopteryx; species Saccopteryx leptura. The sequence goes on along the minus strand of NC_089504.1, from coordinate 6,759,079 downwards.
CAGTTTCTCCTGGGGCCTCTGCCCATACTTGCCAGCTCCTTCCTGAGCCGGGTCGGGCATCCTGGCGCTTTGCCAGCTCCTTCCTGAGCTGGGTCGGGCATCCTGGCGCTTTGCCAGCTCCTTCCTGAGCCGGGTCGGGCATCCTGGCGCTTTGCATGGCAGCTCTCTGAGCCTCAGTGGCCTCATCTGTAAAATGGAAGGGTAGTAAGACTAAGGACAGCGCTCATAGGACTGTCGTGTTAATTACATACATTTATACATATAAAGTGCTTAGAATAGAGCCTGTCTCTGTAAGTGCTTAGTCCATGCTCTGGGAATTATGGTTATTGATTGTCAGTTACCAGTCATATCATTATTAATCATAATAATGAAGGGGTAATGGGTATTTACAGATGACTACAAGAGAAAGAAACACATTTGAATGTCAAGAAATGGCAGTTCTATTGAAAGGCCAAGGGCTGGGGGCTTGGTTCAGTGCCCCTGGGTGCCTCTCCAGGGTCAGTGGGCTCTCAGTCTGGGCACCTTCACCTGCCACCTTCCCTTTCTGTTAATTTTTCCTATTGGTCCTCATTGGGCTGGCCAGTTAAGTTTGGAAGAGAAATCCTCAAGTTTCAACTTTGAAAAGGCTCTCAACGTTGCCTCTGCAATCCTTTTCCTTAGTCATGGCTCTGTACACACATTTGCATGCACACACAGACACACTCACACTGCCTGTCCTTGAATACCTCCCCACGGGGCACTCGCTACCTACTAGGCCACCCTGGCTATAAGACAGTTTATCTTGTGAGACCAAACTGAATCTCTCTGGGTGGCCTCCCCTGGGTCTGCCTTCTGGGTCCTCCCAGAACAAGTCCACACCCTCTGCTTCAGCGAGCCCCTCAGGCACGGAAAGCAGTGGCCATTAAATGAGTGCTTCCCACCTCAACTCTCCCCGGTGCCCGGATCACCCTCCTGGGAGAGGAAGGAGGTAGGCTGTGTTTGCACAGAGCACTGGCTCAGGAAAAGCACAGTGACACAGCCCTGCAGGTAAGCCGGGGAGCCGCCCGGGCCTGCAGTGCCTGCCTGCTGCCAGGCCTGTCTCTCTCTCCTCTCGGTAGCCTGGCCCCTTCCATCTTGTACCAGAACTACGGGCAGAGAAAAGGCAAAGATTCACCCGGAGCAAATATATCAAATCCTTCTACAAAACACATCATTTGTTCCTGACTCCAAAGATACCAGGGAGGAGAGGCCTACTTGATTAGATTTTGGGGGAGTCCGTTGCCTGATTTTGTTGCACATCTTAGCTTGAGGTCCCCGCAGTGACTGTAATGTGTCCGATTTTTCCAAGCCATGCGCAAGCTGATGTATAAACTCTCATCTCTGGATGTTCTCACGAGACCCTTGTAAGTTACACCCCTGAGGTCAAGCCACACTCCTGTCAGTGGAGCTGCAGACTGCCTTCCTCTTCCAGCCTCCTCATTCCCTGTGCCTCAGCCCTCTGCAAGTCACTTTGCTTCCCTAGGCCTCAGTTCTCTGTCTGTAAAATGGGGACAATAATCAGCTCTACTTCTCAGGGTTTTTGTGAGTGTTCACTAAGGTCAACAATCTGAAGCCTCTCTGTGTTCAAGGCACACAGTAGGTCTTTAATAAGTGCTAGAAACAGTTAGCTCTCAGCTGGAAAATGAGCTTGGGGCATTGGTAATATCTGCCAGAACTGGGAGGAGATGCTTTCCATTTGTGAGAGGGGCTTGGTCTAGACATAGTTCTGGCCCTTTTGGGCTGCTGGGTCAGTAAATCTCAAGAGGACTGAGCTTGATACGCACCTAAGGGAGTTACAAAACGCAATCAGAAAGGCCTTCTGCTCGGAAAGCCTGACTTGGTGGGCTTAGAGAGGCCCAAGAGTCTGCAGTTTAACCACCTCTCTCCTGGCCACGGCCACCACTCCCACCCGCCAAGCTGAGAGTGGATGTTAATGCTTTGGCACTGACTGCTCGTGCCTGCGCTGCCTGCACGTGCTGAGGGCTGGGGTGCTCTGCCAAAGTAGCTGGAGCTGCCCCGCCCCCAGGGAGCGCACACCTAACAGGGGCGACCCCTCAGGGTCAGCTGAGGGGCTAGAGATCTGGACTGAGCAGGTACAGCTGTGGGATTAAAAGGTCAGAAGACACCTTCCACCTGGTACAGCATGGCTCTTGTCACAAGACAGACCATCTCCTAGGCTCGAACCTTGGGGCGTGAAGGCCTGGCGGGGGGTACAGGCTGGATTGGAGCCAGGGTGGGGGCAGGTGAGATGGTATATGGAATAGATGAGGAAGTTGGGGGATATGGGCACTGAGGAAGTTCAGGGTGCTGCCTAGAGAGTGAGACCTAGCCACCATCTGAGCTGTGTCCTTTCTAGCTGTGTAACCTTGGGTTGCTTCCACCTCTGCAAAGGGAGGACAATTTTGTCACCCACCTACAGAGGTGATCTACCGAGAAACTAATGCAGCTGTACTCCCAGGCACTCTTGGCAAGGCCCTGGGATTAATTGTGCTTTCATAACTTCGTGTGATTTTTCTTAAAGAGGGTTCCCCAGACTGTGAGAACTTCAGCGCCCCCCAACCTGGGTCGGCCCAGGCCCACCTAATGCAGCTGGTGCAAAGATCTGGTGAGAAGACTGACCCCCGGGGCACACCTGTGTCTGGAAACAGAGTCCTCCTCAGCTTCGGAGCCTTGGAAGAACATACGGGCACCCTGGGCAGTGGAGAAGTTTATCTGGGGAGGGCCAGGATCTCCTGAGGGCTGCGCCCCGCTCCTATTCTGACAGCCCCAGTCCCCATGGCCTCAGGGCTCCTAATCTCTATCTAGCCCAGACAGGAAGCAAGGAGGAGCCTGGAAAAAGGAGAATGGAGGGCATGGGGTAGGGAACAGGCTGGAGTGGAGGGAGGAAAGGTGGGAAGCAAGAGGATTAGATGGGCCTGACCTGTGGTGGCGCAGTGGATGAAGCGTCGACCTGGAACGCCGAGGTCACTGCACTGGTTCAAAATCCCGGGCTTGCCCAGTCAAGATACACACAAGAAGCAACTACTATGAGTTGATGTTTCCCGCCCCCCCTTCTCTCTCTCTCTCTCTCTCTCTAAAATCAATAAAATCTTTAAAAAAAAAGAAAAAAAAATATATATATATAAAGTGAAGGGCCAGGCTGGTGAGAAGCCAGCCAGAAGTGAGGGCCCTGGGCAGAAGTATGGTATTGGGGTTGACTTGCTTTGATAATGACCTTCAAATATCTAAATCCAGGAAGGATACAAGTAATCCAGGACCCGCAGTTTAAGAGGGTGGCATGGATACTGGGGCCAGGACATGTTCTCTTCAACGTGAGGAGAGGACCCACCTGCCACCCCCCACTCTATGCCAGGCTTTGCCCATTTCTTGGAATCCTCACATCCACCTCCATCAAGTCCTCTCAGCTCATCTCCATCCTGCAGAGAAGGAAGTGGAAGCTCAGAGAAGGCAAGTCCGTGCACACAGCAGGGGAGAATGCAAAACAAACCGGAATTTGGACCCAGCTCTAATTCCACATTCCTGCTCTTAACTCTCTCCCGCTACCGCCCATCTGCTGTGGGCACAGTGGCGCGTAGTGGGCTCATAATAAACACGGGAATGAATGAAGTAAGGCAGGAAAGAATTCACGGGCCAGGCTCTTCCCACGCCCTCCGCCACCCCCGGGCAGCTCTCTTCCAACCCGGCCGCCCGCCCTCCGCATCCCCTCCCCTGTCTAATTGGAGGTTTCTGAGCCGTCTCTCCCGCTTCCGTAGGTTCCCCCGCGCTCCTCCCGGAGCCCACCTCGAGGCAGCTTTCTCACAACAGGACCCCGGCGTGGGGACGCCTCACGACCCCCGAGGCGCTGCAGGAGAGCGGCGACCTCGGGCGGGGAGGTCTCCGCAGTCGCCTTCCCCTCCCCGGCCTTCCCCGCCCCCGCCTCTTCTCCGGGCAGCTGAATAATTGACTCGACTATAAATAATGGATCTGTTTTGCGCGCGCCCTCTGCCCCCTAAGGTGCAGGGGTTCCCCATTAAGGTTAGGGAGCGAGGATGGGGGGACGAGGACGGCTGTGCTTTGCGCGCAAGTGGCGCACAGTTTCGCTCCGTGGGCCTTTCTCTCGCCCTCCCGTTCCCTCGCGCCGGCTTTTTCCCTTTTTCTTTTTCCTTTTTTTCTTTCCTGGAGCGGAGCCCGGCGCCAGGAGTCTGGAACCAGCTTGACAAGCTTTTGAGTTATGGAGGGGGGAGGGGCGGGAGCGAGCGGGCGGGCGATGCGCGGAGGGAGAGGACGGGAGGGGAGGGCGCTCCGCCACCGCGTGGGGCTGGGCTAGGGGGTCCGCGGGGGGGCGGTGTACCCCCACTTGGAGACGCTCCCCAACTTTGGGCGAACACTGGAGAGGGTCTGGCCTCCGGTGGGGAGCGGAGGGCGGGAGGCGGCGGGGTGAGTCAGGCCCCGGACCCGGCGAGCGGCTGGGCTGGCGGAATGAGCCGGCTTTAGATGCGCAATAAATGAGGCCCGGGGAGGGCGGCGGGCTTTACACCGCTTCGGGGGCTGCGGCCTCCCCCGTCGAGCAAGACATTCCTTTCCGCTGAACTGGGCGCCTGGGCCCGCGCCGCCGCCGCGCCCTGCACGCATCGCCCTCGGCGGGCGGCGGGCCGGATCCAGGGTGGGAGAACGGCGCCCGCCTGGGGGTGGAGAGACCTTGGGGAGCGGGAAGCAAGGCCTGAGGTGGCCCCCTTGCCCCTCTGCGCTGTTTCCCAGGTGCTCACAGAATCTTAAACTTCTCTGGAGTGAAGGGATCGCTATGTCCATTTAACAGGTGGGAGTCCTGAGCCCAGTGAGGGTCGCCACGGCTACTGGTCGCTCAGCTTCCTGCCCAGGGTGTCTGATTCCCTCTCCACTCTTTTGCCTGATGCTCCCCATGCACACTCCCTCCCCCAGTTGTTCCTTTGGGCCTGGTGACAGCCCTGGGAGCTCAGAGCCAGGCACACGGCAGGGGCACCTTAGCCACTGGCTGAGTTTGACAGGGGCCCTTTGCCAGGAACCTCGGGAGAGCAGTGAACATGCCTGTCCCTCTGACCGCGCAGAGCCAGACAGAAGGCTGGAGCCAGGCAGGGGTGGGAGGGGTCTGGAATTACTGGCTTACCCCGACCAGTAGTAGAGAGAAATTTCCAGACCTCTTGAGGTCTCCATGGGGATTCAGTGTACCCCAGGAAGACACTTCTAGATGCGAACGGAGACCCCAGTTCTAAACGTGCCTTCCCTTGGAATGCAGAATTTCTGGTACCCCAGGTCTCCCCACAGCCCAGCCACCCCCCAGCCTCTTCCAGCCCAGCCGGCTCTCGGCCAGTTAGTGACCTGGATCTGCTGGGCTCCCAGCGTCACGCCTGAGTCCTGGCTGCGTGACCTGGGGTGGGCTACCTTCACCCCTCTGAGCCTGTCGCTCTGCCATGGGCTGGGTGAGTAACAGTGCCGGCCTCACCGGGTGCTGGAAGGTTCCGTGAGGCCGTGCTAATCTTGACTTAGCACAGGGCCTAGCGCACACCAAGACCTCAATGCGCGTCACTGTTGTTGGAGCTGGTTGTTTATTATTATTATTTCTGAGGGACTCCTGGGGCCCCCTGAGCAGAATGCTGAGCCGTGAGAATGCAGAGCCTGTTCAGCTGCCTGGCTCCGCCCCCATCCCCCGCTGAGCCGTGTTGAAATCACCCCAGAAAGCTGCTGAGCAGAAATTTCCAGTCTCCCTGGCAAAGCCAGGAAGAGTTTGGGTGCGGCTCAGAGATGAAGTTGAGCTGGCTCTGCGGGGCCAGGGCTGGGGAGGCACCCCCATATGTTGCGGGGAACCCATGAGCACCCCCATCCCTGGGGAGCACCTGGCTTCCAGGTCCAGCCCAGAGCCGTTCCAGCACAGCCCTTGTCCCTGGTGATCAGTGCGGGGTGCGGGGGGTGCTGGCTCTGCTCCTGTAGTAAGCCCTGTACCCCAAGAGTCTGAGTGAGCACCTCAAAGATGGGATAACGGTCACTGTGAGCGCTTAGCACAGCTTCTCACACTTCATAAGTGGGGGCTTTTTGCTTTAGTGACTGTCCCAATTGTGAGGGTCACCAGGCCTCTGAGGGGCCCACTTAGCTGAATCCTGAGCCACCAGGAGGAGCAGAGGCCCCAGTTAGGATGGTAGGTTTCACTGGGGCTGGATGGTGGGATTGCTGTCCTGAGCAGCCTGGAGAACCCACCTGGAGACTGGCAGACAGGCTGACTCTTGCTTCCATCTCGGGGCTGTGGGACTCTGGGTGAACAACTCTGGGCCTGTGCCCTATCTGCACGTCGGGCCTGTGACGCTCACTCAGCAGGGAGAAGGAAGGAGCACTGGAGGGGGAAGGGATGGGGGTCAAGTCCCAGCACTGCTTCTAACTGGACAGGAGACCTTGGACAAGTCTGAGACGAAGAACACAAACAGTAACACTAATGTGTGAGTAGACCATCTTCAGCTCCCCTGCAGACTGCTGCTGGCTGTTTGACACACCCTTATCTCACTGTTACTCTTGGAGGGAGGTTTTATTATTAACTTGATTTTCCAAGTGAAGTAACTGATGCCCAGAGAGGTCAGTTCACTTTCTTAAGGACACGTAACTAGGAAATGAGAGTCAGGATTCAAACTCTGATTGCTGGCTTAGAGCATGAATCCCTAAAGAAAAAGCAAGTTCAATGTTTTAAAAAATAAAACACTTCAAGCACCTACTATGTGTAAGACATCAAGGTAGATTGCCACAAATAGGAACACATGGCCAGGCAAGAACACTGGACTTCAGTGAGACCCTCATGAAAGTTAGGTGTGCCCTGGCTGGAGAGCTCAGTTGGTTAGAGCGTTATCCTGATATGCAAAGGTTGACGATCAGTCCCCCAGATTGATGTTTCTGTCTGCCTGCCTGTCTCTCTCTAAAAATCAGTCATTTTTTTTAAAAGGAAGAAATACGTTAAAAGTACTATCGTAAAACATTAGCAGTGACATGGGGGCACCAGGAGAGGGGTTGGGGTTCAGTGTGGCGGATAGGGTGGGCTGGAGCTGGGGCAGGGGGCACACAGACCAGGGAACAGGGAAGGAGGGTCTTAGCAATGAAAAGGAATTTTAGTGGAGGACACAGGGCTACTCCTGGAGGTTGGCACAGCCTGGGAAGAGCCATGGCAGCAGGAGAAGATGTAACATGTGTGGGGTGTGGATGGTGATGGGGAGAGAGGCAGGAGTGGAGTTGCTGAGGCTAGGCTGGACCATCAAGGCCTTAGAAAGCTACCTTTGCTCTAGAAAGAGGGAGCCATCGAAGGTCTTTGAGCAGAGGTGGACATTATCCTATGGGAGGTTTAGAAAGTTATATAAGCAGAGAATTGTCCTGGAAACACACACACACACACACACACACACACACACACTGAAAGGAGAGGGTCAGGAGGCATTGCGTGAACTTTTATAGTGCTTCCTTTCAAAACAATTTTTTCTTTGCTTTGTACATAAAAAAAAGAAAATTTCAAAAGAAAGTGGGGGCTCAGGAGGCAGAGAGCTGGGGGAGGCTGTGGTGAGAATGAGCAGGGTTGGTGGGCCAGTTCCTCTCTGCCTGCTGGCTCTCCTGCTGTTTGAGTGACCAGTGATCCTGCAGCCAGTGGGGTTAGGGGGGCTTTGAGACCCTCTTCTTACCTAGAGCCTTAGCTCTCTCTGACAGGTGATGGTTTCAGCCTGTCCTCTCAGAAGTCTGTCCTCACTAACCTCCTCCCCACTGGCTAGATTGCGGGACTCAGACAGATCTTTAAATCCCATTCTGGACCAATAAAATTGGGGATAGTTATCCCAGAGGCCTCCTTATGCCCTTGGGGACAGACTGTTGTTCCATATAGGAGTACCAGGCACTGTACTAGGTGCTTTATGGACAATGTCTTTTAATCTGAACATAATCTAGCAAAAAAAAAAAACATTGCCTTCTGCATTTGACAGGTGGGGAATGGGGGTTCAGTGGCCTGCCCAAGCTGTCACCCTGAGAGGGCAGTGGGATTTATGCCCAGGGTAGGCGCACCTGAGAGACTTTACCACGAGTCTGTACTGCCTCAGGTTCTGCACAATATCAGTCTGCCAGTGTCCCTGATCTCACACCTTCGTTTTCTGGAAGAGGGGCCGCAGTCTCCTCCCTCCACCTGGATGCCTCCCCTCCCTTCTCCCCGCTATCCACATGGCAAACTCCTACTTGATCTGTGAAACCCAGTGGCACTATTACTTCCTCTCCAGAGCGCCCGGGACTGCACCTCCTGTCCTTTTGCAGAATGCCTGCGGAGCTCCCCTGGAGCGGGAGGAGAAAGGGCTGGGGGAGGGGCCGTGGCTGGGACGTGAGTTCCAGCCCAGTCCCGGTGTGGGCTGAAAGGAGGGAACACTTGGTTTGTTCTGGACAGGCCTGGGGCAGGACGGACCTGAGAGGGACATGGCCTTGGCTCAACCAGGGAAAAGTGGCTCAGCCAGCCCCTGGGATTAGTTGGCTGGAGGAAGACAAATTCCAGAAGGAGAGAAAAGCAAAGATCCAGGCTGCTTAGCACCACCTGGCTGGTTCTCCACCAGTTCGAAGACACAGCTGTTTTCTGCCCTGCCCCACCCGCAGCGCCTACCTGCCCTGGACCTCTGTGGCAAGGCTGTGGGGGGCAAGCCGTCTTTGTGCACAGGTGCCCCTCGACCCCTACCCCTAGTGAGCACGCACACACAGAGATTAAAAAGAAAAAAGAACCCTTTTAGAACCTTGGGTGGAGATGACCTCAATTGGGAATAGGTGGTGTGAGCGCCTTGTAAACTCAGAGACTTCCCAGCACATAGTAGGCACTTAAGCATGTGCTGGATGAACAGAGGAATGAATGAGGGGTTGCCTGACCCCAGCCCAGGGAGGAAGACCAGGAGCCTTAAAGTCAGTCCACCCGCGCCTTTTGTGAAGCAAGACCTCTGGCCTCCCTTGTACCCCCGGTGTGCAGGGTGGCTGAGGACAGGCTTTGGGTGTGGAGGAGGCAAGAGCCACAGCAAAGTGACTCCACTGGGACGGAAAGAGACTGGGAGCCATGTTCCTGGTGAAACACCCCTCTGATGCCTGGGCCTGGGCATTGCCTGCCCCCACACACACCTACAGTTCCACAGGAAGCATGGTGCAGTTGTTAAAGCCAGGGTTTTGGACTCAGACACTCTGGACTCCAGTTCCACCCCTCACTAACGGGACCAGTTGCCTCAGTTTCCCCGTCTACAAAAGAGATTGGTAGCACCACGTGCTGCACCGGTTTGCTGGGAAGGTCACATGCCAGGTGCCAACTCAGCATATTCCGTCTGCCATTGTTATAAACAACAGCATAGGAGACAGGGAGGGGGAGAGAGGTGACCAGCCAGGCCCTGAGCTTGGGTACCACTGTGCCATCCACCAGACCCGCCTCCGCCAGACCTGCACCCAGTTCCTGGGATTGATTGCCTAGAGCAACGGTTCTCAACCTGTGGGTCGCGACCCCGGCGGGGGTTGAACGACCAAAACACAGGGGTCGCCTAAAGCCATCGGAAATGTATAATAAATATGTATTTTCCAATGGCTTTAGGCGACCCCTGTGTTTTGGTCGTTCGACCCCTGCCGGGGTCGCAACCCACAGGTTGAGAACCGCTGGCCTAGAGACACACTGGCACACACATGCGTACATACGTACACACACATACAGGGGCACACAGACCCCACTCACACAGGGACAGATGTGTGCACACACACAAGCACATGCTACACAGGCATACACATTCACACAAACAGATACAGGCAAATAGTCACAGATACAGGCACACAGACACCCACCATGCACGCTTGTTTACACACAGACCCACAGGCACACCCCACACTCACACTCAGCCCCTAGTCCTGTGTCCTGGTCCCTCTACTGGCACCGTCACCCCTACCCACGCACCCACACCTGCTCATACGCATGCTCACACTCAGGCACCCCAGATCTGCTGTGCACCAACTGTTAGCACGGGAGGGGCTGAGAGCAAGAGGAGGGAAAATCCACCACTCGGCCCGGGAAGAGGGGTGCTGGGGGGGCGCGGGCGAGGGAAATGACAGCACGCGGTCCCCTCGAGTCCCAGTCATGAATATTAATGTGGCGGTAATTAAAATGCAGGGACGCAGCAGGATGGATGCGGCGCCTCCGGAGCGCTGGGGAGCTGGGCGTCTTCGCGGGCGGGTAGAGCCCACTCCTCCCGGCGAACGCGGATCCGGCTCCCGGGCCCCGACGCGGGGCTGGGGGCTGGGCGGGGGCATTTTCTGGCGCGGTCGAGCGCGGCCTGCCGGCGTTCCAGCCCCTGCCCGCGGCCGCCCCCTCTGCGCCCTGCCCGAGGCCGGGCCGCCCGCCAGGCCGCCGTTTCCCGGAGCCGGCCCCCTCCCGCCCTCGCGGCCCGCTGATGTCATCTGCACAAAACTTTCCGCTTCCCGGCCCGTCTCGGGGCCCTGAGTCATCGCCGCCCCCGGCCCGGCTCGGCCCGCGCCGTCTGTTTGTGCAGAGCTAGGCCCCGCTGGCCCGGCCTGACGTCAAGCTGGCGGGGCCAGGAACCGCGTGGGGCGCGTCTGCCCGGCGCTGCGAGCCGCTGGAGACAGGACGTCGCTCCTGGGGGCTGGGAGTAGGTCGCGGTGCAGGGCACACCCTGAGGTTCCGAGTTGAAATCCCAAGTCACCTGATGCGGATTACTTGACCTTGGTAAAATCCTTTAAACTCTCTGAATTTCAGCTTCCTTATCTGCCACATAGCAGAAAAAAGCATTTCAGACTCCCTAAGTGAATTCATTGTGCGGCTGGGTAAACCAAGGCCCAGCGATGGGAAGGGACTAGCCCAAGGTCACACAGCAAGTGGGCAGCAGAGCTGGGCCTCCAGTTCCAAGCTCCTTCTGGGTGCCACACACTTACCCCTGTGCCAGGACACCGGTAGGGCACTTCACCGCACCAGGTCGTACAAGGGGTGGAGTATTACCAAGCAGGACCTCCTGGGTTTGAGTTGTGGCCAGGCCATAGGTACCCTGGCTGTGTTCCCCTCTCTAAAGCAGAAGTGACAATCCAGTATAATAACCATGTGTTATTGAGGATAGAGGACCAAATGAGAAAAGACATGTTGCAGTGTGAAGACTATGCTGCAAATGTTTATTTATTTTTTTATTTTTTTACAGAGGCAGAGATAGACAGGGACAGACAGACAGGAACGGAGAGAGATGAGAAGCATCAATCATCAGTTTCTCGTTGCGCGTTGTGACTTCTTAGTTGTTCATTGATTGCTTTCTCACATGTGCCTTGACCGTGGGCCTTCAGCAGACCGAGTAACCCCCTGCTGGAGCCAGCGACCTTGGGTCCAAAGCTGGTGAGCTCTTTGCTCAAGCCAGATGAGCCCGCGCTCAAGCTGGAGACCTCAGGGTCTCGAACCTGGGTCCTTCCTCATCCCAGTCCGACGCTCTATCCACCGCGCCACCACCTGGTCAGGCTATGCTGCAAATGTTTTCACATTAAAGTTCCATCACCTGGTTTCACATCTTGCCTCCTGCTCCCTGCCCTCTTACCCCTTCTATGTCCCCAGGCCAGTGGACTAACAGCTGAGCACTGTCCCAGGGCCTGCCATATTCAGAGCCTCTGGCCTTTTGGGGTGCTAGAAGAACTTGTTAGCAAATGCTTGTCCAGTCCTTCGCCAGAGCAGCCCAGAAAAAGGCACCAAAAACATCGATAATTCTTAGCCTCTTTCTTGGGCCTTCGGCACATAGCTCAGGACCCAGTTCATACATGTGAAACTAAGAACCTCTCAGCTACTGTTCTCAGGGGCCGAGCAAGGTCTAGGCTCAGGTCTGGAGTCCTAGTCCCCTAGGTCGGGGACTGCCCCTGCCACCCTGGTTAGTGCAATTCAGCTCCTCTGTGCCCCTCACCCAACACACACATCTTTCAGCTAACAGAGAAAGGCCTGTGCTGCTGCACCCCTACATCCCTGCCTCTCCCTCCCTGTCCTCCAGTCTTCCTGGAATTCTTTCAAGTCCTTTAGTGCTCCAGGCTGCTTCTTCTTGCCTCCAGGCCTTTGCAAGGGCTGTTCCCTCCCCTCTGACCACAGCACTCTCTCTCCTCTCCCATTTTCCCGGTTAACACACCTCCATCTCTCCTTAGCTCTTCCCCTGGGGGGTGTCCCAGTTACCACTACCCCACAACACACACACACACACACACACACACACACACCAGCATTCACTTCCCTACATCACATAGATCACAACACACATAGGCAGAAACACACCCGATTACACACTTCGCCAACACAAAGGCACCTACACACATATGTGCACACTCATGTACTCCACATGCCATAGACTGCAGGCACACATACCCACGTATATCACACTGACCCTTCAATATAAAATACAAATACAAACATTTTATATACCTGACCACACAATATGCGCGCGCGCGCGCACACACACACACACACACACACATACACATTCACCCAGAGACCACACAGCACACACCAAGGTTGCATTAGTGCCCCTCCTCTGGGCTCACAGCCTCGAATCTTGCTTCTTGCCTCCATCATGGTGTTTGGAACTGCCTGGGGTTTAAATCTTTTATGTTGGTTGCAGCTGTGAGCCTCTGTCTCTGAACCCTTCTGTGCCTCAGTGTCCCCATCCTGTAGAGAGGAGAAGATAATAGCTCCTATTTCAAAGGTGTTTGTGAGAAATCAGTGAATGACTACACATGCTACGCTTAGAAAGAGGGCCCTGTCCACAGAAAGCACGCAATAGATATTAGCCATCATTCTGTCTCCTGATTTCTGGTCCAGCGCAGACCCATCTGTCCATTGGACCTTTAGTGTCACCTGCTTTTGGCGGGGCACTCTGCCAACACTGAAGATGGAGCAGCAAACAAGACTGAGTGAGACTGCCCTCCAGGCACTCACAGTCCAGGTGGGAAACACAGCTGAAAACAGGTAACTCCAGGGCTAATAGCTCCTCACCATGTGGTTTCTGCTGGTCCAGGGGTTCGGCGAGGGTCCCCTGGGGAGGAGACACTTCAGCTGAAACTGGCAAAATGAAGAGCAGAAAGCACTGTTCTAGGCAGAGGGAAGAACAGGCATCCAAACACTGGAGCAGAGAGGACGTGCAGATGTCCGGGTTTGAGGGGAGGCGCACAGGGCTGGAGCTCAGAACCAGACGTGATGGGAGGGGAGGAGAGGCTCAGTGGAGCCAGACATCTGGAGCTTGGGAATGCTCGTTCCATCGAGAGCCCAGAGAGCCAGGCTTGGTTAGAGAGGAAAGGAAGCAGTTTTGCCTGTATTTTGGAAAGATCTGTCTGGCCAACATGGAGGGCAAATTGGACAGGAAGGTGGGCAGAGAGTGGGATTTGAAAGCCCGGTCTGGAGAGTGGCAAGGGCAGTGAGCAGAGTCTCCATGAGTATTAGGCTTGGGTTGGAGGGGAGGAGTTCGGGATGGCACCTAAGATTCGACCAGGGTTCGAATACAGGGCTGGAAGTGATGACCAGGAAGAAGAAGGGGGTGTCTTACATTCATCTCGAGCCACTCCAGTTGCAGCAACACCTCTGGACCCGAGTCCCAGGCTTTAGAGGGCACGCTCTGGCCCTTCCCGCAGTGTCCTTTTTTATGGGGCCAGGAATCCTTGCAACTAAGGAGACATGCCCAGCCATGATCTGCACACAGGGGACCCTGGAATTGAATTCCCTGCCAATGGCCCCCATCTATTTCCTGGGTCCTTCCTCCTGAGGGTGGTCTGAGCTGCCCGTTTGGGCAGACCTAAGCCCTAGGGGTGGCCAAGAGGTGGCTGTTTGCAGGGGGTATGGACAGAGTTTACGCACACAGGCTGGAGTGTCCTCATCGGAACACAGAAAACCCTCATGGAAAAGGACGAAAGCTGGGCAGAAAGAGAGGAGTGCCGTGTCAGAGCCACCGGGCAGGGTCACCTCTGCCTGTGCTGCTACTTCCAGTACAGAACCCAGACTTCTAAACACAAACCCAGCCTTCCAGGTGTATTTGTCCTTAGGAAGCTCTATTTGTCAAGGACAGAGGACAGAACATATTTTATTTAACAGTTTTTTAGTTTGATTTATAACTTGTAAATACTGAGACGTGAGGTGTGTGGGCCCCACATGTGCTTCTGCCCCCAGTGCTACCCGGAGGAGCAGCCTTCCAGAGCCCGGACCGGCTTCAGTGGCTGACCCTTGACCAGCAGGTTGACCCCAGGGGATCCTGCAGGCTTTCTTCAGAGCTTCCCGACCCCACTCATGCGCCCTCACTGTGTCTGTCCCTCTGTCTTTGTCTCAGGGTCCTCCTGCCTCCCTCTTTGAATGCTCAACTGCAGCCCCTCCTCCTCCAAGAAGCCTTCCTTCCCTGGAGGCTGTGGCTGTCCAGCCTGTCCCAGGTGTTATTTGGTCACAGTGGTGCATTGGTGGTCTGACTGACAGGGGATGTGAGTCCTGTCCCCTGGGAAGGACCAGGAGCTCCTAGAAGCAGCAGCTCCCAGCAGAAGGAGTATCTTGCACTGAGTAAGAGTCCTGGCCCAGACGCACAGACTTGGGGTTAAATGCCACCTCTGTGACATTCTTGCTGTGTGACCTTGGGAGGTGACTTCGCTGCTCTGAGCTGGTCTCCTCTTCTGAAAACCCATAATCGTAACTGTTCCTCTTTCAGTGAACAGGCAATGTGGAACGGGAGCCCACGTGTGCGGGGACTTGGCAAATGCTCGGGGAAGGAATCAGGGAGGGCAGGAGTTATATCATTCACTTCATTTTACAGCTAAGAGAACAAGGGAAGAAGGCTCAGCGAGGTGAAGCAGGTTGCCCAAGGTCACACAGCCTGTAGCGTGTGCGAGGCTCAAGCCAGGCTGTCTGATCTAGTTCCCAGACCACTGGGCTCTCCGGTCGCGGGCCTACCCCCACGCTTCGTTTCCCGGGTCTCCGTAGCCTTTGGGCCGCGTGGGGCGCCGAGACAGGTGGCACCACCGGGGCCGAACTCGCGGGGCCGAAAGGGTTAACAGCTCCGCCGCACTGGGCCGGTCTCCGAAGGAACCAACCAATGGGCGTGCGTCGCGATGAGGTAATGCCGGGAACGCGCGGAGTGGGCGGAGCCCGCGGGGACCTGCCGCCCTCGCGTTTCTTATCGCTCAACCAGCTCTTCACCTTTGACCTTGACGTCCCCTTACACCTGTAGAGCCACCCCCGTGCGGGATGTGAAGGTTTCGAGCAGCCCTGGGTCCCTTCTTAAGGTTTGCGGCAGGACCCCGGAGAAGTCCTGCCGCCTCTTGGGCGTCAGTTTCCTTTTTGCAAGACGGGAGGTGATGTTCACTAAAGGCTAGACCGGCGGTGGACGTCCTTGGGTCCCGGGACAGTTTTAGGTCCCTCCCTGCCTTTGACCTACGAGTTACGGCGGTGCCCAACGCTTCTGGGGGAGAGGTGAAGTGGGCAAGGTGTCCTCAGGACCCTGCGGAGGGAGGCTTTCTGGCCCGGTCACACCCTCCGCCAGGCCGCGACCCATCAGCCTCTCCCTCTGCCTTGCGTGTGAGCGCCTGATTGCTCCCCCAGATGTCCTTTCGCTGCCACCAAGCCCCAAGTTAGCTGCATAAGCAGCTGGGCAGAGTTCATCCAACCATCAATACTGATTGAGCGTCTGACACGAAAGGCTCAAGCTTCGGGCCTGGAAGCGTCCAGGGCTGCCCGGGCCCCGGCCCGCTCCGGGCTGACCTACAAGGAGCCGCGCGCCCGGTCCCGCAGTCTGTTCACGAAGCGGTTTAATGCCTTTCCAGCCGAGCTAGCTCTGCAGCCGCGGCCGGCTTATTAGTCAGCTCGCGGGGAGGAGGCGGAGGGGAGAGGAGGGGCTCGAGTTGAGAACCGCAGAAAGCTATTCTCAGGGGCTCCCGAGTGTGGGGAGGGCGGCTCAGCAGGAGCTGCTGCTTCCCAGAAAGTTGATTATTTTTAACCCAGGAAGAAGAAAGGAAGGAGGCGAGGGAGAAGGACTCAGAGAAAAGAGGAGAGGAGAGAAGGGAGGAAAGGAGAGCAGAGAAGGGGGGGAGAGAATGGAGGAGAGGAGAAGAGGGGGAGGGGAGTGCAGAGAGGGGAGGGAAAGGGAAGGAGAGCAGAGGAGACTGGAGGGGGGAGGGCGAGGGGAGGAGAGGAGAGAGGCACTCAGGCACAATGGAGGGGAGGGGAGGAAAGGGAAAGGCAAGGCCAGTTGGAGTGGGGGAAGGCAGCTGGCAGGGGTCTCTGGGAGGGGACTGGCTGTGGAGGGGCCACTGCCACCCTCCTCAGCTCCTCTCTGCACCCCTTCTTGGGTCTCCTGCTGGACCCACCCCATCCTGCCCACCGGGCCTTCTTGTACTGGGGCTGAGAACTGTGCCCACCTCCAACCCAAGGCTCTGCAGGGCACTGGGGCTTGGAGGGTGAGGGCAGTGGGGCGGGGGGCACGAGGCTGCCACAGCCCTGCACTCTGGGTGCTGTCCAGCTAGCAGGCAGCACACAGACATGTCCTTGCCCACGTGGCAACCCCTGGGGAAGGGGCAAGGCAGACTATCCTGGAAACCTCATGGCCTCTGTGGGGGTGGGTTCCTGGATGGGAGGGCAGAAGGGACCTAGGGCTCCCTTTCTCCTGCCTTAGGGTGGAGCCAGGCTGGAAAAGCAAACCTGAGAGGGGGCCTAAGAGGGTACTGGGGACCCAATGACAAGACAGACACAGCTGGGCCCACATGGGGCTCTCAGTCCTGCAGGGGAAGCAGCGGCTGCACAAAACACTATGAATAATGCATGAAATAATGATGAGTGGGCGTCAGGCTGGGAGGGGACATTGCGGGGGCTGGGAAGGCTGGCCCCAGGGACCTGACCTCTGCAGGGGTTATAGGGGGGCTCGCTGGGGAGGGGTGCCTGAAGACCAGGATGGCTGTCTAGGTGAAGTGACTGTTGAAGGGGCAGGGACAGTGTGGACAGGGTCCCGAGGCACAGACCTGAGAGGATCAGTGTGACCTAAGACTGGCCCTTGTCCTGGAGGCAGCTGGAAGCTTTGGAAGAGTTTATAGAGCAGAGAGGGAGCTCGGCTCTGCAGAGCTCACTGGGACTGTAGGGAACAAAAGTGGATGCAGGGAAGCGGTACTGAGGTCCTGGGAGACTGAAGACAGCCTGGCCCAGGGCTGTAGCCTCTGAGACAGAGGGGAGGCTGGCCTTGGGCACGATTTGAGGGGTACAGAGGACAGGAGTTTGTGGGTCGTGGCGTGGAGGGGTGAAGGAGGCTCAGGAGGTACCAGGGAGGTTCTAGGCTCTGGCTTGTGCTACAAGGGAGGCTGGTGCTGTTCCCTGAAGCAGGTTGGCAGGTCAGGAATTTGTATTGGGGCATGGGAGGGAGCAGGCAGGGCAGGCAGAGAGAACAGCTTATTAAGCTAGAGAGGAGAAGTGCAAAGGGAACCACCACCACCGTGGCACCAGGGAATCTTCTGGAAAGAGGGGCTGAGTCTGGTCATGCTGGGCTGTACTCCAGGCGAAGGGGTCAGAACGCAGCCTGTAGTCAATGCTGAGCTGCCAGAGTGGGAACGGGAGGGTACTTCCCAGCGCTGGACACAGTGAGGTGCTCAGCAAACGGGTGGCTGGGGCCTGGTGGAGCTGAGGCTCAGCACCAGTGCCTGCACCCCAAGGCTAGAGGGCGATGTGTATGACCGTGTGTGTCAGGGGCCTGGGGCCCCGAAGTTTCCCCAGCAGGAGTTTCCCCAGCAGTATGAGTGGCATGGGCTGCAGCCCTCCAGGGCTGAGGAGCGGTAGACTTGCAGTCTCACCCTGGGCTGGGCGATGCTATTGTGCCTATTTTGCAGCTGAGAAAACCAAGGCTCAGCGCTGTTGATAACTGGCTAGCGCTACACAGCAGGAGGGGGCGCGGAGGTGGCCCCAAGTGCCAGTTCTCAAGTCGGCTCTCTTCTCGGTTTCCTCTGCCATTACATCAAGAACCACAAGTGCAAAATGCAAAATGCACGCCCCCCACAGGACACCCTACTCTCTCGCCCCAAACCCACACATGACCCTGGCCCGATGGGGCATCTCTGTGGAGCACAAAGGGGGGTCGCCGGGCAGAGAAAGAGCCCCACAAGCGGCGAGCCGGCTCCGGGGCACTGTTCTCCCCGCTTTCTTCCTCTCTCAGCTCTTTGTTAAGCTCCCTTTCAGCTGAGCCGGCAGAGCCTGGGTGTTCTGAGCTGACAATAATTGCTGCGTCTAGACAGTGTCTGGTATGAGGCCCCTTTCTCCGGTGCTCACCGGCCTCCCCAGGCTCTTTCCCAGCCCCGTGGCCCTGCCCCACGCCCCCCCTTCCTACAACCCTCCCCCTGGCTGCCTGTCCCTGGTCCCGCCTCCCTCCTGCTCAGACCCTCACATCTCTCCCTCCTGCTCCCCCTCCCACCCTTAGACGCACACTCAGCCTAGTCCATCCCCAGAGCCTGGAGTGCAGGGGACAGAGGTTGTTTGTGCTCTGGCTCTGGCTCAGAGACTGACTCCAGCAGCCCCTCCACCCCTGGAGCCGGAGACTGGTCACCTTACTGGATCCTGGCGGAGCCGGGCAGCTCTGTGCTTCTCTCCATCTGGGCCTGGATGGGAACCCCGAGAAGTCAGCCTAGAAGGGATTTAGGATAGGTACAAGGAAGAACTTCTTGCTGACTGTGACTATCAGGCACAGATGGGGGGCTTTCAGGAGATACAGAGGTAGAAAGTCACTTTTCCCAAGTTCCAAGAGCCGTTCCTACCCCAACTTGAATAACCAACTCTGTGAGGTTCCCCCGAAGCTGGGGTCTCCCCACCGGTGTCAGAATTGAGGCCCTTGGGCTGATCCTGAGACAATAATGATAACATCCAGTGTTCGCTCAACCCTTTTTCAGCTCCAACCACTGTGCAAATTATCTGCATATTCATTTATTTAATCGTCCCAGCATTCCTAGGAGGGACAGAGGGAGGGAGAGAGAAAGCCTATAATTTGTCCCATTTGACAGATGAGGAAACTGAGGCCCAGAGAGGTAAAGTAAGTTGCCCAAAGAGGAGCCTAGATTTGAAGCCACAGAGGCTGGCTCTAGAACCCCAATAATTACCAATAATACAACAATTAAATGCTTACTGAATACCTAGGGCTGAGATGAGCATGTGCACGAACTGTTTCCTTTATCCTCACAACACTGTTAGGTAGGATTGAAGATTATATCCATTATACAGATTTTAAAAAGATAGCCCAGGGCTGGTGGGCGTGGCCAGATGGTGGCCTAATGGTGTCAAAGGGCTTGGCGTGGAGTAGAAGCTCAGTAAATGTTGCCATACCTTTTGCCATACCTATTCCCCCTCTGGGCTTTCTTGAGGACCGGGGCACACAGGCCCCGCCAGTCCAGGAGAGAGAGAGGCCAGCGTGGGGTTCTGTTCTCGCGAGACCATGGTCTAGAGAGGACTGGCATGCGAGCCAGTTTCAATCTGGAGGGGGAACTATGATGATGGGGTGCTTTCAGCCCCAGGGCCTCTGGGAGTCAAGGGGAGGGGCCCTAAGTTCAAGAAGTCTTTCTGTAGGAGGTCCAGTCCACACTGTGTCCTGGATGATGAGTGAGAGTCAGCCAAGCCGAGAGGGGAGGGCAGGGTGTTCTGGGCTGGGGGAACCACGTGTAAGCAGGTCCCCAAGTGAGAGGGTAATCTCAGAGAGCCACAGAACCCTAAGCAGCTTCGTCAGGCTGAACAGCTGAGGGGTAACAGGGAGGGAGTTGAGGGGAACAGAGGCGGCAGCCTTGCTGGTCAGGAAGAGCCTGGATGGCCAGGTCAGCTGGGAGCTGGGACTTCTCCCACAGCAGGGAGGCCAGTTAGGACACTGCTACAGGCATCCAGACAGGCAGGGCCGGGAAGACCAGGAGGATGTGGCACAGGCAAGCTGCGTGGACCCGAGAGGCCCTGAGCAGTTCTAGAAAGATTGCCTCGCCTGACCAGATGGTGGCACAATAGATAGAGTGTCTGCCTAGGACACTGAGGACCAAGGTTCGAAACCCAGAGGTCGCCGGCTTGAGCGCGAGCTCACCAGCTTGAGCGCAGGGTCTCCAGCTTGAACATGGGATCAAAGACATGACCCCAGCTTGAAGCCCAGGGTTGCTGGTTTGAGCCCCCTCCCCACCACCCCTGGTCAAGGTACATATGAGAGGCAGTCAATGAACAACTAAAGTGAAGCAACTCATTTCTCTCCCTTCCTGTCTGTCTGTCCCTATCAGTCTGTCTCTCACAAAAGAAGAAAGAGAAGGAGGGAGGGAGGGAGGGAGGAAAGGAGGAAGGAAGGAAGGAGGAAGGGAGGGAGGGAGGGAGGGAAGGAAGGAAGGAAGGAAGGAAGGAAGGAAGGAAGGAAGGAAAAGAAAGAAAGAAACCTTGCCCCCTTGATGTTGGGGGCTGGCCTACACGTTTGTCCTCAGTGCCAGACACGGGAACCAGTGGGGACAGAGGCTCGGAGGTGAGGGCAGCCAGGGTCTCCCGGGGGGAGAAGAGGGCCAGGGACTGAATCGCCTTCAGAAGCAAGGTACAGGGAACCAGTTGGGACACTCAGGTAGGAGGATTAATTAGGGAAAGTAATCTGGAGCCTTTGCAGGATGGATTAGACGGGAAACCTGGAGGCAGGGAGGCTGGGAGGAGGCCTTCCCAGAAGGAGGCCACTGCCAAGTGGCTTTTCCACCCCTGCAGATTTGTCCTGTCTCCGGACACTCCTCCCTCTGCAGAGCCATTCTGATTCTGCTCCCGCTCCCGGCCAGGGGCTGCCTCGAACCCTCAGGGCCCAGCTGGAGACGGGAGGCAGATGCTCACCTTCAGTCCTCATCCAGGCCATCGGTGCACACGCCAGACAGCGCAAGTCCACCGGGCCTGAACGCCTCTCCTGGCCGCCCGGCTGACACAGGCTGATGCGTGGATGAGCTCCGTACCTGCCACTCGGCCTGCCTCGGAGCATGCGCCATGGGCCTGGGTCGTGGCTGCTCTGGCCTTGTCTGGATTTGGAGTGCCCTGCCTATTCAAGAGCGGTGGGCAAGCCCAGACAGCACCTCCTGTCTGTGGGCTGTGAGAGGCTGTACTGTGCCTGACCAGGTGGTGGCGCAGTGGATAGGGCATCAGCCTGGGATGCTAAGAACCCAGGTTTGAAACCCAAGATTGCTGGCTTGAGCGTGGGCTCGCCAGCTTGAGTACCGAGTTGCCGCTTGAGTGTGAGGCCATAGACATGACCCCATGGTCACTGGCTTGAGCCCAAGTTTGCTGGCTTAACCAAAGGGTCATCCACTTTGCTGTAGCCCCCTGGACGAGGCACATATGAGAAAGCAATCAATGAACAACTAAGGTGCCGCAACTCTGAATTGATTCTTCCTCTCTCTCTCTCTCTCTCTCTCTCTCCCCCCCCCCCCTCAGAAATGCTGTACTGCTGGTCTGATACTGGGAGTTTACTGGCTGGTGAAGGCAGGAGACAGGAGTGACCCATGATACAGGCAGAGACGGTCCACAGCATGAATGGCGAAGACCTGGGTCACACAGGCTCCCCATCCCTGTCCCAAATCCCTGGGCTCCAGAACTCAGAACTTTACCATGTACTTCCTAGCACCCCCAATGAAGTGTGGGGCAGCCCCCATAATCAACACATGAATACATCTGCAGCAAAGCGTATGAGCTAGGTTTATA
Organism: Saccopteryx leptura; assembly: GCF_036850995.1. Taxonomy (NCBI): domain Eukaryota; kingdom Metazoa; phylum Chordata; class Mammalia; order Chiroptera; family Emballonuridae; genus Saccopteryx; species Saccopteryx leptura. Next base: position 6,737,385 of record NC_089504.1, on the reverse strand, counting down.
AATAATCTCTGACTCGGTGTTCTCACCTCTAAAATGAGGCAGCTTGCGGAATTTCACCAAGAATTTGATGCCACCCAAGATACCAGCGGGCCTACAAGGCCTCAGACACTAGCTCACATCCTGCCCCAAGCCCTTTGCACTTGCTGCTTCTTTCTAGAATATTCCTTCCCCAGACATCTCCTGTCGCCCTTTAGGGTACTGTGGCTCTGCTCAAATGCCACCTCCTCAGCGGGGCTTGCCCCAGTTGGCCTGTCTCCTCCCGCCCTTTCTCTTCACAGCCCCTCCCAGGCAACACAGAATGTAGTCAGTTACTCCCTGATTGATTTCTGCAGGCTGGGCGCAGTAGCACCTGGGCTCCTGGAGGGCAGGACACTGTTCTGTTGCCGCTCATGCCTTCAGCACCTGGGACAGTGCCTGCACAGGTGGGCGCTCCTATTTTTGTTGAAAGAGCAACTGTTAAATGTGCCTGGTCCATCAACAAGGCACAATAAAGCCCAGCTGGTACCATCACCATTGCTATTGTTACTGCTGCTGCTGCTTTATCGCCATCATCATCGTCGTCGTCATCATGTTCCTGAGCTGGTCCCAGACCTTGGTTCTCCAGTCTGTGAAATGGGCATTCTGGGGACTGAGAAATCTGCCACCAGAAGCTGGTCAGGTCCCTGCGGAAGAGACAAAGACTGCTACCCGCCCTGCCAGGGAGGCCTGCGCCCCTCACTGCAGAGAGAGACCCAGGAGGATCTTGGAGAACGCCAGCCTCCGTGAGCAGGGCTGCCAGAAGGCCATACATAATTCATTGCCAAATGGGGCCTCAGGCGGCCTGTGCTGGGGGCTCACTCTGCGCCTGGCGCGGAGCTGACTGCTTCTCACACGTTGCCTCATTGCATCTTCACGGATTTGCAGGGTGTGATCCCTCCCTTGGCCCTGTTCACCCAGGGGGGACCTGGACCTCAGAGGATGGAGCCACCTTGCTTCTCAGTGGCCATGCAGAGCCTCAAGTCAGCAGACTTGGATCCAGCATCCCAGGTCACCGTCTCACTGTGGAGAGAAGAGACCCTGGGGAGGGGCTGGCAGGAACAGAAGCCCCCTCCCCCCACTCACAGGGCGGGCAGAGGACAGGCTGGGTCCCAGCAGGGCTGAGGAAGGCATCCTGGCACCAGCCCACCTCCCCACCCGAGCACTCCTCTCTCTCTTTGGAAATTTATTGATTGATTTTAGAGAGAGAAAGGGACAGAGAGAGACAGATAGAAACATTCTTCTGTTCCTGCTTGTGCTCTGACAGGGGTCGAACCCACAAACTTTGTGTATTGTGATGGTGCCCTAACCCAGCGGTTCTCAACCTGTGGGTCGTGACCCCGGCGGGGGTCGAACGACCAAAACATAGGGATTGCCTAAAGCCATTGGAAATACATACTTTATTTAAAAATGTATTGTATAGTAAATATGTATTTTCCGATGGCTTTAGGTGACCCCTGTGTTTTGGTCGTTCGACCCCCGCCGGGGTGGTGACCCACAGGTTGAGAACCGCTGCCCTAACCAACTGAGCGATCTAGCCAGGGCTCACCCTCTTCTCTTGAGAAAATGCTCCCTGCTGTGGGAGGGAGCTGTGGCCACTGAGAGTGCTGGCTCTGGAGGTTCAGGGCTCGGTTTGCTCAGCTGTAAAATGGGAATGACAGACACCCCTCTCCCCTACCGGGGCTGTGAGATTGTGCAGACTCAGTGCTAGGTCGTAAAGCGGCATCCACCGAGGGAAAAAGCCTAGCCCAAAAGGTCGCACATGCGCTGATTCTGTTTGGATAACATTTATGAAATAAAATTTTAGCAGTGGAGGACAGATAAGGCATGGCTGGATAGGGGTGAAAAGAGGGGTGTGGCCGTAGGAGAACAAGAGGAGGTAGCCTGTGGTGACGGGGATGTTCTGGGTTCTGACTGTGCCACAGGAATCACAACTGTGGTAACATTGTACAGAACTGAATGCTCACACAGGACTCTGAGCGAAACCAGGAAACCTGCCGAAGATCGGGGGCTGTGTCACTGTCCCTGCCCCCGTGGCGATGTTGCCCTTAGCTCTGCTAGACATTTCCATTGGGAAAACTGAGCAGAGGGCCCCTGGGATCTCTCTCTATTATTTCCCACAACTACCTGTCAGACTACAATGATCTCAGTTAAAATGTCAATTAAAAATGTCATCTTCCTCTACCCGGGAAGGGTTAAGTGAACCACTGCAATCAGTTCTGACGTCACAACCACTGGCCCAGGCCAGGGAGCTGGGACATTGGCCAGGCAGTTGGAGTTTCTTCAGCTGTGACTTGCCCTTCCTGCCTCCCTTTGAGCATTCCCAGTCTTTCTTCCAGAATGTCCCTGTCCTCTCCCATCTTCCCATAGACAGGAATTTCATACCACCCCATGGGACTCTAAGACTCCACACTCTAGAGAACAAGGCAGGTCTTTGTCATCAGGCTCCTGTCTGCACGGGGCTGGGAACCCAGCCATGCTCAGAGCTCTCACCTCTGAACCAAAACCCCGCCCCTCGGGCCTCCTGCCTCTGGGAGAGTTCAGGGCAGTGGAGAGAAAGCTGAGTGTCAGGCCACGTGGGTCCTGCCCCACCATGCACCTCTAGACAACCCCTGTCCTCCCTCCCTCCCTCCCGCCTCCCTCCATTCTTTACTTTCTTCTTCTCCATCTCCTTTTTCTTATTCCTCTTCTTATTTTTTTATTAAAATGACAATATAGAACTAAAAGAAAAAAATTTTTCTAAGTTAAAAAAAATTTTTTTTTAGAGAGACAAAGGAAGGGAGGGAGAGACAGGAACAATTTATTTCTGTATGTGCCCTGACCGGGGATTGAACTGGCAACCTCTGTGCTTGAGGACAGGAAGTTCACTCACAGCTTCCAGGAAAGTGGGACTCGTAAAATAAGTTCAGAGTTTGCACTTAAGAGGCACCCACTGTGGGCCAGGCACTGTGCTCAGAGCTTTGACACACAACCTCATTTAATCCTGCCACTTATGTACCAAGAACGCATACACGACTGTTTTGCTTTTTAAGATTTTATTTATTTATTTTTAAAGAGAGGAGAGAAAGAGAAAAAGAGAGAGAGAAAGGGGGAGAAGTAGGAAGCTTCTTGTATGTGCCTTGACCCAGCAAGCCCAGGGCCTTGAACCGGTGACCCCAGCATTCCAGGTCTATGCTTTATCCACTCTGCCACCACAGGGACATGACTGTGTTTCAAATCAAATCTGACAAGATCCGCCTTTCAGTTGGGAGTCCCTTTACATTTCACGTATTTCTGTTGTGGACGAGTTTCCCTCTATGGTCTATTTGCTATGTAGTCGTCCCCTCTCTTTTCTGTGACCCTTTGTCCCTCTGGACTACCTTCTGTTGGGTTAATCTAGTATTTAGAAACACTCCATTCTCTGTTTGCTGTTTAGCTTTCTCTCTTTAGATTTTTGGTTGCTCTCGTAGGGGTTACAATACACATTCTTAAGTTATCACAGTGTACCTTCCAGTAAAAACACACCACTTCACGGATTCTGTAAGAATCTGACAAAAATAGGACTCCATGGCATCCTCTCCTGTCCTTTGTGCTACCATGGGCATATATTCTACTTGTATATGTGTTATAGCATGCACTGGTTTTTTGTTTTAAGGAGTTGATTAATTTATAAAGAACTTAAGCAAAGGAAAACAATCTTTTGTATCTACTCATCTACTCACATACTTATCATTATCAGTGCTAATTTTTTCCCTGTAAATCTGAAATTCTATCTGGTGCTATTTTCCTTTAAGCCTAAAGATCTTTCTTTAGCATTTCTTTTAATGTGGGTCTACTAGCACATTTGTGGGTCTACAAACTCTCTGCTTTAGTTATTCAAAAATGTTTTTATTTATTGATTTTTTTAATAGCAAGTAAAGGGAGAATTTATTGGCTGTACAGGAAGAAAGTGAGAGGAAAGGACAACGTAGGGACAGGTCCAGGGGGTCACCTGGGAGGGGCTGCCGCTGCCCACTGCACCCCTGGTCACAAGTCTGTGGGGTCCCTTAGAGCTTAGTAGAAAGACAGGGGCAGAGAATAATACATGCCTGGGAGAAGAAGAGGAGGAGAAGGGGGAAGGGAAAAGCATGGGCATAGTTCCCAAAGGGAAAGTGCCTATTGATTTTTAAAGAGAGAGAGAGAGAGAAAAAAAAAGGGGGTGAAAAGGCACAACTTGTAGTAGTTGGTTTCCATATGTGTCTTGACAAGGCAAGCCCAAGGTTTTAAACTGGTGACCTCAGCATTCCAGGTCAAATGACCTACCCACTACACCACCACAGGTCAGGCTCAAAAATGTTTTCTGTGTTTTTTTTTAATTTTTCCATTTGGAAACACATTTTCACTGATAACATTCTAAGTTGACTTTTTTTTTTTTTTTTTTTGTATTTTTCTGAAGCTGGAAACGGGGAGAGACAGTCAGACAGACTCCCACATGCGCCTGACCGGGATCCACCCGGCACGCCCACCAGGGGGCGACGCTCTGCCCACCAGGGGGCGATGCTCTGCCCCTCCGGGGCGTCGCTCTGTTGCGACCAGAGCCACTCCAGCACCTGGGGCAGAGGCCAAGGAGCCATCCCCAGCGCCCGGACCATCTTTGCTCCAATGGAGCCTCGGCTGCGGGAGGGGAAGAGAGAGACAGAGAGGAAGGAGAGGGGGAGGGGTGGAGAAGCAGATGGACTCTTCTCCTGTGTGCCCTGGTCGGGAATCGAACCCAGGACTTCTGAACGCCAGGCCGACGCTCTACCACTGAGCCAACCGGCCAGGGCTAAGTTGACATTTTTTCCCCACCACTTTTAAGATGTTGTTCCATTGTCTCCTGACTTGCATTGTTTTTATGAGAAGTCTGTTGTTATTTTGCATCATTGTTTCTATGTATTCTATACATAGTTGTCCTTTTACTTGCCCCCGCCCCTCCCCAGCTTTGATATTTGATTTTCAGCAGTCTGACTATAATATGCCTAAGATTGCCTTTCTTGTATTTATCCTGGTTAGGGGTCGCTGAACTTCCTTGATGGTGTTTTCAATCAAACTTGGAACATTCTCAGCCACTATTTCATCAATTTTTTTAAAATTATTTTTATTTATTTATTCATTTTAGAGGAGAGAGAGAGAAAGAGAGAGGGAGAGAAGGGGGAGGAGCAGGAAGCTTCAACTCCCATATGTGCCCCGACCGGGCAAGCCCAGGGCTTTGAACCGGCAACCTCAGCATTTCCAGGTCGAGCGAGGCTTTATCCACTGCGCCACCACAGGTCAGGCATCATCAATTTTTTTTTTTTGCCTTATTACCTTTCTTTCACCCTCTGTGACTCCAATTACATGTGTGTGAAGATTGCTTAATTCTGTTCCACAGTTTACTCAGGTTACATTCACTTTTTCAATCATTTTTTTTCATTGATTTGAGAGAGAGAGAGAGAGAGGAAGAGGGGGATGAGGGAGAGAGGGAAGCATCAACTCATTGTTTTACTTAAATGTCCCATTTAGCTGTGCACTCATTGGTTCCTTCTTGTATGTTCCCTGAACAAAGATCAAACTTGTGACCTTGATGTGACAAGATGATGTTCTATCCACTGAGCCACCAGGGCAGAGCCAATGACTTTTCTTTTTGTTCTTCAGACAGATAATTTCTATTGATCTTTAAAGTCACTGGTTCTTTTTTATTGGGTCTAATTCCATCCAATGGATGTTTACATGGCTTTTAATCACATCCAATGAATGACTTCAGGTAGTGTATTTTACAGGTTAGTTTTTGATCTAATTTTTTAAAGTTTCTACATATCCCCTTGTTATGGTTGACATATGGCTCCCCAGAAAGATGTGTTGAAGTCCTAACCCCTTTAGGAGATGACCTCATTTGGAAATAGGGCCATGACAGATGCAATTAGTTAAGATGAGGTCATACTGAAGTAAAGTGGGTCCTTAATCTAATATAATTCGTGTCCTTATAAAAAGAGGAGAGACACACAGAGAGAACAACATGTGAAGATGGAGGCAGAGACTGGAGTGCTACACATACAAGCCAAGGAATGCCAAGGATTGCCAGACATCACCAGAAACTAGGAGACCAGGCATGGAGCAGATCTTTCTTCTTCACTCTCAGAAGAGGTTAATCCTGCTGACACTTGGATTTCAGACTTCTACCCTCTGGAATGACAAGAGAATAAATTTATGTTGTATGCCACCTAGTTTGTGGTACTTTCTGGCAGCCCTAGGAAACTAATGTACTCATAAAATTACCCATATCTTTGTTATAATTGTTTTTTCCTACAGATTCTTTAACAAACTTATCATAATGACTTAAGAGTCTGTCTACTAATTCCAACATCTGGGTTATCTTTAACCTGTTTTACTGATTTTTTAAAATTCTTGTCTATGTATTACATTTTTTCATTTCTTCCCGTAATCTAGTAATTTTTTATTTTATGCTGGACATTTTGATGATACAGTGTGATTCTAAGTTGTGTCATCTTCCTCTGAAGAATTTTTCATATTATTCTGTTGAATTGTTGGCCACTCACCTTAATCTTGTGGAGGCTTAGTGTTAGACTTTGTTACAGAAGGTTTATTTTGGTCCTTACTCCTAAATCATGGTCTCCCAGAATCTCAATGAAACACCTGATATGTTTACCAAAGCACTCTAACTTGGTGAGGTTTGAACAAGAAAATATGTCTCCCCAATGCCAAGCAGCTGCAGAAATCTCTGCTCAGCATTTTCCGTCTTCCAGCTGTGTTTCCCCCTGGGGCTCTTGGAGTCACGCCCCTTGGAAGAGTCAGCCAGAGATTTAAGGAGAGTTAGCTCTCCCTCTGGCTCTCTTTCCTGGGATTTTTCTCTCTCAAGTCCAGCTGCTCTGGAGGCCCTGAGCTCCAATTTCCTACACTTCAGCCACGAAGGCATCTGCTTTCTGCTTGAGTTCTGTCCCCCCATGCACTACATAAACCAGAGCATGCCTTCAGGGGAAAAGCCAGATAAATGAGTCAGTCTCTCCTCAGTATGGTTTCTTTGTTACAAGGGTCACATCCTCTCCAGTTTCTGCCTGCTTTTGGTCACTCTCCAGTAGTTCCAAACAAGTCGGTTTTACATATCTTGTCCAGATTTTATAACTGTTACCAGCAGAAAGTTAATCTGTTATAAACTACGCCTCCACTAGCAGCAAGTCTGTGCTTTGTAAATCACAACATCACGCTGCTTAAGATGTATAAGTTAGTGGTCATGTTAGATCTAGTTTTAGACTTTCATTGGAAGTAATATGGTTCAGTGGAAAGCAATGGTCCTTTTGTTGGGGTCTAGACCCAGCCACCCCTGATGTTGAGCCTTGGCCCTGATAAAAGTGTGACCCTGAACAAAGTCTTGAAGATCACTGAGCCACAGTGGCCTCTCTTGTACAACAGGAATAACGGTCCTTGCCTTGCAGGGTGAGAAGTGGAAGTAACCTGAGCAGAAGCCCCGAACCAGGCCTGTACAAAAGTGCTCAACAAATGGGAACTGTTATTTCAGTGAGCCACAAGGTTCTTCTGTTCCTGCAAGTAAAGATCCCCAAATGACAGGATGGTCAGCTACACCCAATGTTGGTCTTCACTAAGTCCCCGTCCCACTCTGTCGACACATTCTAAGACACAAGCTGTATCCACAAGTTTAGTTTTCACAGATATGTTAGGGTGCATCTGTTGAGTGCAGGGAGGGGCCTACATCCTCTGGGATGGCCCAAACTGTGCCTCCTGGGAGCACAAAGTTCCCAGGAAGACGGCCAGTGAGGACTCCTGCCAGCTCAAGTCTGAGCTAAATCAGGTCTTGATTGAATGGGATGGGATGGGATGGGTTGGGTGACGCTCACTCACCAAGATTAAACAGCGACCCAAGTGAGGCGAAACTAATGCATGTGGTCATTATGGGGAGGCACCCTCTGAGACCGCAGAGGCTGCTGAGACTTCAGCCAAAACAAGCCCCTTCACAGAGGGGCTCACTGTCTTCAGGCTGCAGCCTGGCCCAGCCATGTGGCCTTGGGCAAGTCCCTGCTCCTCTCTGGACTGCCTTCCACACATCTTCACACAGAGATGAAGGACTCTTTCAACATGGAGTCAGAAATTGGGAGCCCTGACCCCTAGCCATGGTCCTGCCTCCAACATAACAAGAGAGGTTGGGCACCTCACTTAACTCTCTCTCAGCCTCAGTTTCCCCATCTGTAACCCAGGGTGCACATGCCCAATACTCTCTTCTGCACGGGGCTGGCATGGATCACTTACAAATAACAAAGTACTCTGAAAGCCAGAGTAACAAACATATATTGCACCCCAAGATCCATAACCCTGCACTGCCCTGGGTGAGCTCAACAGTCTTGCATTATAAGGGCAAGTAGGGAAAATAGAGCCAGCCCCCCTTAGGGGAAAAAATGAGAGCTTTCAAAGAGAGACAAATAACTTGCAATTTAAATGCATAAGAGACCAGGCTGTGCCACCACATATGCAGATAGATGCAAATGATATGCAAATGACCCAGAGTAAGCCTGGATTTGCCAATGTCCTCTGCCAAGCCGCCAGTTACAAGGTTCAGCCAGGTCTGGTCTGTGCCAGAAGCTCACATCTGGGGCCCGGACGCCTTAGGGTGAATGTTCAATTGCACTTCCTCCAGAAAGTTTTCCAAGACCAACAGCCCCCAGCCTCCCCGTTCCTCACAAGGGCTTGGAGTCTGCCTTCAGATTCACCCAAGGGCAGCCCCTTCTCCCCCTCCAGACCTGATCTCCCAAGGGCGGGGCTCCCTCTCACTCACCACTGCACCCCAGAACTGGCACAAAGCTCAGTACTAAGTAGGAACTGAGAGGCTGTGGGGTGAGTGAACACCGAAAGGAGGGAGGAGCCAGTGAATTCATTTCCCAGTCCTCCTTGACCCAGGAAAAAAGCTAGCCCCTCCTCTGGTGCTTTCAGATGTGCCGTCACCAACAGTGGGTGACATTCAGCATCAGCACCTGGTTACCAATGAAGATGAAAGGACTGAAGTTTGCAAGTGACTTACCTAATTTATTAATTAGGAAAGGTTCCACTTGGTTGATACAGTGCTATCCTTACCTGTCTGTTTTGTGGTGCTGACCTTTCTCGATTGGGCCAGAGCCCGACCCAGAGGCAGTACCTAATAAATACTGGTTGATGAATGAATGCACGAGTGCATGAATGAACAAATGAATGAGGTTTTAGCTGGCTTGCCCATAAACTACACAGCCCATTCTGTCTATGCCACAGCCCTTAACGTCAGCTACTGATTTCGTCTGTTTGTTGTAACAATTAAGAATTCCTTTTGGTGTCTATAAACTTTAGGGACTATAACAGACACTACTGAATGACATCACATTCCCTGTCCCACCTCTGACAGTCTTGACTCATACTGAGCAGGGTGCCCCCCCTCGCAGGTGCTTCTCTGCCCTGGGGCTTTTCCTGAGGACACCTGAGGCTGAGGCCACTAGCACAGCTCGGGGGAGTAAAGGTTTCAGGAACAACTTTCGGCAGTGGGGGACAGGAGCTGGTGAATAGATGTCCTCCCCTTCTGTCTTCTGGAAGACAGTTCTGGGAGGCATCCTGCATCCTTCTAGAGTTCTCAGTGGAATCCAGCTCTCCCTCACCCCCAGCATGGAAGGACACCCCCATTGCTCCTCCTTTTCCTCCCCGCCTCACCTTCCTGCCTAAGTCCTTTCAGGAGACCCCATAAGAGGACAGGGGCAGTTTTCAAAATCTGTTTGTACCCATGGCTGTGTATCTCGTGAATACAATACACCGGCAAAGGCAGAAGATAGACTGATAAAGCTCATCCTCACGGTCACAGTGAACTATTCCATGGATAGGCCGGTGCTAAGTAGTGTTGAACAAGCCCTCATTCATTCATTCAGCACAGAATTCTTGGCCTCCTGTTCCGCGCAGGATACAGCAGACCAGGTCCCGCCCTCGCGCCACATGCAGCCTAGCAGCAGTCTTCAAATTTTCAAACCTATCCTGCTTCCCTGTGGGCACAACTGTGTCATTCACAGGCGAAGAAACGGGGGCTCAGAGTGAGGGGACTTGTCCAGGGGCAGATCAGACGCTCATAAGAGGTGCAGCTGAGACCTAAACACGGTCTGATCCGAGCCTGCAGCCGTGCCTGCCTGTCCTGAGACCAGCCCACCAGGTGGCTGTGCCTGCCTGTCCTGAGACCAGCCCACCAGGTGGCTGTGCGCAGTAATCAGAGGGCGGGCTGCTCAGGAGTCACATGGCGCACACTCTCCATTACTGCTCCCGATGGTCATAAGATTTGGGCCACAAATGCAAGCCACACGGGTAATTGGACATTGCCTGGTAGCTTCATTAAAACGAAGTAAAAAATAGCCTGACCAGTTGGTGGCGCAGTGGCTAGAGCATTGGACTGGGATGCGGAGGACCCAGGTTCGAGACCCCGAGGTCGCCAGCTTGAGCGTGGGCTTATCTGGTTTGAGCAAGGCTCACCAGCTTGGACCCAAGGTCGCTGGCTCGAGCAAGGGGTCACTTGGTCTGCTGTAGCCCCGCAGTCAAGGCACATATGAGAAAGCAATCAATGAACAACTAAAGTGCCGCAACAACGAATTGATGCTTCTCATCTCTCTCCTTTCCTGTCTGTCTGTCCCTATCTGTCTCTCTGACTCTCTCTGTCACTGTCACACACACACAAAAAGAAGGGAAAAAAAACAAACTTGGTGGAATTCATTCTATTAATGTTTGTATTAATCTAATATAGCCAAAATATTGTCATTTGACATGTCATAAATATTTAAAATTATTAAGGAGATGTTTACTTTTTTCTTTCCAAGTCTTTTGTGATCTGGTGTGTATTTTACACTGAAGACACATCAGAATTCAGACTAGCCACATTTCAAGTGCTTGCTCAGAAGGGACGCGTGGCTGGTGGGTAGTGCAGCCCTAAGAGCACCCTCTCCTTGTGTGACCCTGGCCAGTTCCTTCCCAGTTCCTCCTTCTCGGAGAGATCTGAGGGAAAGTACTTTGTAAACTCTGTGAGCTGGTCACCACGACCTTCATTTCATCCCTCTGCCCTGGCGGACAAAGTTGCTGGAGTCACCGCTTTGGGGAGACACGCACCTGGTTCCCTTTGGAAAGAAAAAAGATCTCTTTCCCAAACTTGGTCCCTGGACCCCACCCACCCGGGAGACGGGGAGGTGGGAGGGGCTTGGGAAGAGTCAGTGACCAAGTCACCTTTCTAGTGTCTGCCCCCCCCACACACACACACCCAATGCTGCTCTAAGGAAAGCTAATTAGAGTCCGTTTTAACCCAAATGACCTGCCACCTCCCTATTAAAATGCAAGAGGACGATTCTGCTCCTCGAGGGCACCGCTAGTGTCTGTCTGGTGGGGGTGGCGGTAGGGGGTCAGGTGAGGGCTGGGGTTAGGGCGGGGCAGTAAAAGCTGTTTTAATTCTCTAAAACGCAAAATCCGAGCCAGGTCGTGTGAGTGCAGGCTCGTCGGTTCACGCATTAGACCCACGTTTACGGAGCGCCCGGGTGTTTCCGCCGTTACCGTGAGGATGCTGGAGACACAGAGAGGAAGGAAAGCGGTGGGCTCCGCCCCGGGGAAGGCGAGCCCAGTGGAGGCGGTCTAGTTGTGAGCAAAGGGCCAGGCGAAGCTGCGCGGACCGCGGCAGGGGTCTGGGGCGGGCACCCGCCTGGGTGGGGGTGGGCACAAGTTCAAAGAAGGGTGAGACGGAGCCCGTGATCAGGTGTGTGGCTGGAGGGCCGGATGCCTAGGAGAGCTGGCTGGACCTCAGACGGTACTCACAGTAGGTTGGGTCCAGCCCAGGATGAGTCCTGAATGTTCTCGGAGGTTCCTGCTCCAGACAGCAGGGCGGCCCAGAAACCCTGACTGGCTTTCTGTGGCCCTGGGCAAAAGCACAGACTGGGTGGAAACATGGCAATTCGCTACCACCGTGCCCAGTGTCCTCGGAGCCTCTACTGCTGCTCTGCTGTGGGAACACAGAGACGCAGATGACAGAAACACACAGAGAGCACAAGACCTCCATTCCAGCAGCACTACTGTGAGCCGGCAGCAGCAAACCCTGCTGCTACAAACCGCTACCTGGAAATGGGGGCTAAAATATAACACACAGCCTTTTAAATGCATGGCTGAGCTTGCAAGAAAAGAAGGAAACTCCCCAGGGAAAAAAACAAAGAAGTAGCTGAAAACCAGAGCAGGAATCAGGAGGGCTGGTGTTGGTGCTGTTCCCGGGCGGGCCCGGCAGGACGGCTGTGGGTCTCAGCGGCCCGGGGATCGGACTTTACAGCCCCCGTGGGGCCCAGAAACAAGGCTTTGGGCTCTACAAAGCTAGGAGTTATAAATGAGACCCATCTCCAAGCCACACTCTCCAGGGTTATATTCTCAGTGAAAAGGTGGAGAAAGATAAAAAATAACAAACAAACACCCCAGTCTCTGCTGAGGCTGCTCACCGAGAAGCTCACCTGCGCGGCCTGGGTAGAGGGTGGACGCAGGGCTGCTCCGGGAATCTGTAATCATAGACTCAGCCTCAAGGGGGTTGGGATTTGAATACCACCACCCTGCTCCCTGGTGTTCCCTGGAGACTCTGAAAGCAAGAACATAACACCAGATGGGGCCCCTGGGCAGAAATAAATGTAAACCCTTGCTAGACAGCCATGACCCTATCTATCCCTGCCATCCAGGGTTCCCACAGACAAAGGTCCCTGCAGATGAGCTCACAAAAATAAATTACAGAACAAGCCTAACCAGGTGGTGGCACAGTAGATAGAGCATCAGACTGGGACACGGAGGACCCAGGTTCGAAACCCCAAAGTCGTTGGCTTAAGCATGGGCTCAACAGCTTGAGCCCAGGGTTGCTGGCTTGAGCAAGAGGTCACCCGCTTTGCTGTAGCCCCCCAGTCAAGGCACATATGAGAAAGCAATCAATGAACAATTAAGGTGCCACAACAAAGAATTGATGCTTCTCATCTCTCTCCCTTCCTGTCTGTCCCTATCTGTCCCTCTCTCTGTCTCTGTCACAAAAAATTAAAAGTAAAATTACAGAGCAAAAGTAGTCATAAAGAGGAATCTGTGGCAAAGTCAACAGTAAGACTGGACGCCCCTTCCACCCATTTCCCCAGGAACTTCAAATGCTAGATCCAGCAACTAGAGATCACAAAATGGTGGTGATCAAAATGACTAAGAAGTTTTGGGAACTATTAAAAAGACTTAAATATAATGAAAAAAGAACCAGGGTTTCTGGTTAGAGACAGCAGATTAGATGCAGGTATGTATGCCTGCTCCCTCCTGAAACTTCTTTAAAATGGCAGAAAAGAAAATTTTAAAATACTATAATGGCAAAGAAAATGGTACCAATGAGTGGAAAGCAACTTCGTGAGTGCAAAAAAATTGAGTCCTAAGTTGTCAGTGAGGAAAGTCTAGAACAAACAGAACCCCCCAAAGGCTCAGGAATTGAATACCAGGGATTTCTGGCAGTAGAGGTAAAAATACAGACTGAACCACAGTTCAAAGAGCAGTCAGTAACCAAGATCCCATCCCCCAAGGTGACTGCCTCAATCATATCCCAAAAGAAGACCAACGGTTCACGCCCGGAGTGGGTTACAATAAGGCTCTGTACTGGGGAAGGGCAGATCTGGTGGGAGAGACGGGCAGCTCATGAGAACCAGGAATTACATGAAGGTCTTCATATTGAATATTCACACTCCTAACTGGCAACCAGGCTAAGTCTGAACCTCTAGGCAGGAGATTTAAAGATAATTCTCTGCAGATCCGAGAAGCCCAGGAGCAAAGATCCAAAGGCAGTGACATCAGAAGTTACCTTCTGTGCCCTGACTGGATGGCTCAGTTGGTTAGAGCATCCTCTGGATGCACACAGGTTGCAGGTTCGATCCCTAGTCAAGGCACATACAGGAGCAGATAGACATTCCTCTCTCTCTCTCTCTCTCTCTCTCCCTCTCTCTCTAAAATCAATAAATAAAAAATTTTAAAGAGAAGTTAACCACTGAAAGAGCCCAGCCAGACCACCTCCAGCAGAGTCATTGGTGGGCAGCCTGCTGTGAGCTCTCAGCTCCGAGAAGCCCCTGGGTGTGGGAGCCAAGGGTCTCCAGAGACACAAAGGAAGCGCCTAATCCAGCTGGACAGTAACAAATAGATAAAAAGCGAAGTAGAGAACACAGATGATGATGATACGGAGAAGAAAATGCCAAAAATAAAATACATCATTAATACCATCAAAGACGAGATATAACACACATTAAACAAGTACAAAATGTTATTAAAAAGGAACATTCTGAGAACAAAAAATTATCTCTTGGACAGCACAAATTAAAAGCTTAGAGGAGGGGCTGGAAGATAAGGTTGCCGATGAGGAAATACCCCCAGAAAGCAGAGCAAAAGGACAAAACATAGGAGAGAACACACATGGGAATTAGGGAATACGTCTGGGAGGTCTAGCATCCAGATGAGAAAAGTCCGAGAAAGAATAGAGAAAATAAAAGGGGGTGTAAATCATCAGATAAGTTCTTCCAAGTAAATTTCTCTGAGTTAAATGTATGCATTTCCAGATCGAAAGTGCCCACCAAGTTTCCAACAAAATGATTGAAAATATTTGCACACTAAGACACATCAGTCTGCAATTTCAGGTCACTGAGAACAAATGAAAAATCACACAAGCTCCCAGATACAGAAACAAAACAAAACAAAACAGTTTTAAAAATTCTATTTAATTATTAATTTTATACGTATTAAAACATCGAAGACCAGAATGGCATCAGACTTCTCAATAGTGCCACTGAAGGCGGACCGCAAGGGAGCAAATGCCTTCAAAATCCCAAGAAAAAGATACTTCAAACTTAGAATGGTATACCCAGCCATTATGGAAAGGTGACCTAAGTAAATATGAAGACCACTGTGCTGGTGGGTCAGAAGACTCGGGGAGAGACTGCAGAACAAGACAGAGCCCTTATATAAGGTAATGCAATCACAGGGGTTGCAGCCCTTCGCTGTATTTTATTGACTATAAGCAAGCCGTAGGTCCTGCCCACAGTCAAGGAGAGTGGATTTCATAAAAGCACTCAACATAGAGAAAGTGGTGGAGAACCTAAAAGAGCAGTTAAGAGAAATGGAAAATACGTTGGAAGGTCAAACAAAAACTTAATAGAAATTTCCAGAAGTATGTAGGATATAGAAGGAATTATGAGAGGAGCAATCAATATTCAAGGAGATAATAGCTGAATATTTTCAAAAACTGGAACAAGACATGAGTTCTCAGGATAAAGAAGCCCAACAAATGCCATGCTAAATAAGTAAAAACAAAGATTCAGCACAGAAAATAAAAACTATTTCAGTCATAATTTATATTGATTACATTTTGAAAATACTATTTTTTGATATATTATGTTAAATAAACATTAAAATTAATTTCACCTGTTTCTTTTTTACTTTATAGTGCGATTACTAGAAAATTTACAATAATGCATGTGACCAATATTTCTGTTGGACAGCACTGCTTTGACATGGTTAGGAAGATGTATTTCTAGGTATCAATATTAAAAATTTAAGGGCAACCAGTTAAAAAGCAGAAGTATAGCTATAGTTCCAAACTATCAAAGAAAAAAAGGAGAATAAAGAAAACCATAACTTTGCCTGACCAGGCGGTGACACAGTGGATAGAGCATTGGACTGGGATGTGGAGGACCCAGGTTCGAAACCCTGAGGTTGCTGGCTTGAGTGCGGGCTCATCGGGCTTGAGCATGGGGATGCTGGCTTGAGCATGGAAACATAGACATGACCCCATGGTCTCTGGCTTGAGCCTAAACGTCGCTGACTTGAAGACCAAGATTGCTGGCTTGAGCCCAAGATCACTGTCTCAAGCAAAGGGTCACTTGCTCTGCTATAAACCCCTGGTCAAGGTACATATGAGAAAGCAGTCAGTGGGCCTGACCTGTGGTGGCGCAGTGGATGGAGTGTCGACCTGGAATGCTGAGCTCGCTAATTCGAAGCCCTGGACTTGCCTGGTCAAGGCACATGTGGGAGTTGATGTTTCCTGCTCCTCCTCCCTCTATCTCTTTCTCCTCTCTAAAATGAATACATAAATAAAGTTAAAAAAAAAAAAAAGAAGTCAATGAACAACTAAGGTGCCACAACAAAGAATAGATGCTTCTCATCTCTCTCCCTTCCTGTCTGTCTGTCCCTATCTCTCTCTTTCTGACTCTCTGCCACACACACACACACACACACACACACACACACACACACACACACATACAAGAAAACCATAACTTTAATATATGACAGAACATAGGAAATAACTTAAAAGGTAGGGTAAATAGAAGAACAAAATTAAATGGTAGAAGTAAGTCTAAATATATCAACAAGCATTATAAATGTAAACTAATTTTATTTTTATCTTAAAATACAGCATATGTAATAATGGATCAAAACAAACATAACAGCTCTGGCCAGATAGCTTGGTTGGTTAGAGCATTGTCCCAAAGCACAGAGGTTGCAGGTTTGATCCCCAGTCAGGGCACATACAGGAAGATTGATGTTCTTATCTCTGTGTCTCTGTCTACCTCTCTCTAAAATCAATAAGTTAAAAAAAAAATTTAAATACAATATGATGCTGGTTAGAAAAACACTCTAAAACAAAAGGAAAGGGAAAGGTTGAAAATAAAATATGGAAAAACATTTACCAGGCAAATGCTAACCAAAAGAAAGCTGATAGAGTAATGTTGATATTAGATAAAACACACCTAAGGCCAAGAAATATTCATAGAGAGAAAGAGGGACACTACAGGATGAGTAATGTAACAATTTACCAAAATGATCTAACAGTTATAAGCTTTTTGTACCTAACCACACAGCTTTGAAATAGGTAAAGCAAAAACTGGAAGAGTTACTTCAAAAACTTAAGTCCAGCCTGACTGGGCGGCGGTGCAGTGGATAGAGCGTCGGACTGGGATGCGGAGGACCCAAGTTCGAGACCCTGAGGTTGCCAGCTTGAGTGCGGGCTCCTCTGGTTTGAGCAAAGCTCACTAGCTTGGACCCAAGGTCGCTGGCTTGAGCAAGGGGTTACTCGGTCTGCTCTAGCCCCACGGTCAAGGCACAAATGAGAAAGCAATCAATGAACAACTAAGGTGTTGCAATGAAAAACTAATGATTGATACTTCTCATCTCTCTCCATTCCTGTCTGTCTGTCCCTATCTATCCTTCTCTCTGACTCTCTCTCTGTCTCTGAAAAAACAAAAACAGGCCCTGGCCGGTTGGCTCAGTGGTGGAGCGTCGGCCTGGCGTGCAGAGGTCCCGGGTTCGATTCCCGGCCGGGGCACACAGGAGAGGCGCCCATCTGCTTCTCCACCCCTCCCCCTCTCCTTCCTCTCTGTCTCTCTCTTCCCCTCCTGCAGCGAGGCTCCATTGGAGCAAGGATGGCCCGGGCGCTGGGGATGGCTCCTTGGCCTCTGCCCCGGGCGCTGGAGTGGCTCTGGTCTCCGCAGAGCGACGCCCCGAGGGGCAGAGCGTCGCCCCCTGGTGGGCGTGCCGGGTGGATCCAGGTCGGGCACCTGCGGGAATCTGTCTGACTGTCTCTCCCCGTTTCCAGCTTCGGAAAAATACAAAAAAAAAAAAAAAAAAAGTAAAACAAAACAAACAAACAAAAAAAAACACTTACGCCCTGGCCGGTTGGCTCAGCGGTAGAGCGTCGGCCTGGTGTGCGGGGGACCCGGGTTCGATTCCCGGCCAGGGCACATAGGAGAAGCGCCCATTTGCTTCTCCACCCCCCCCCTTCCTCTTTGTCTCTCTCTTCCCCTCCCGCAGCCAAGGCTCCATTGGAGCGGAGATGGCCCGGGCGCTGGGGATGGCTCCTTGGCCTCTGCCCCGGGCGCTGGAGTGGCTCTGGTCGCGGCAGAGCATCGCCCCCTGGTGGGCAGAGCGTTGCCCCTGGTGGGCGTGCCGGGTGGATCCTGGTCGGGCGCATGCGGGAGTCTGTCTGACTGTCTCTCCCCATTTCCAGCTTCAGAAAAATACAAAAAAAAAAAAAAAAAAAAACTTACGAAGTCCACCAAAGGAATGGGGGATTTTATTTTATTTTATTTTATTTTATTTTTTATACAGTGACAGAGAGAGAGTCAAAGATAGGGACAGACAGACAGAAACAGAGAGATGAGAAGCATTAATCATTAGTTTTTCATTGTGACACCTTAGTTGTTCATTGACTGCTCTCTCATATGTGCCCTGACCGTGGGGCTACAGCAGATCGAGTAACCCCTTGCTCAAGCCAGTGATTTTGAGTCCAAGCTGGTGAGCTTTGCTCAAACCAGATGAGCCCATGCTCAAGCTATCAACCTCAGGGTCTTGAACCTGGGTCCTCTGCATCCCAGTCCGAGATTCCATCCACTGTGCCACCACCCGGCCAGGCAGGAATGGGGGATTTTAATACACCCAGAAATGAATAGATCAAGCAGAGAAAATTTAAACAAGATCTAAAAGATGTGAATGACAGAACGAACAGGTCTGATGTGGTGAGTCCATAGAGAAGCGCGCGTGGACCTATGTACATACATGAACAAAGAATACATGTTTTAGGCTAACTTGCCTCACCCCACCCCACCCACCCCGCAAGTTCATATGTTGAAGCCCTAACCCTCAGTACCTCAAAACGTGCTTGAATTTGGAGATAGAGCCTTTAAACTGTATCTTTGAAAACTAAAAAGCACACTCTCGCCTGACCAGATGGTAGCACAGTGGATAGAGCAGCGGTTCTCAACCTAATTTAGGCGATCCCTGTGTTTTGGTCGTTCGACCCCCGCCAGGTTCGCGACCCACAGGTTGAGAACCGCTGGGATAGAGTATTGACCTGGGATGCTGAGGACCCAGGTTCAAATCCCAAGGTCATGGCTTGAGCGTGGGCTCATTCGACTTGAGCGTGGGAGCATAGACATGTCTCCATGGTAGCTGGTTTGAGCCCAAAGGTCACTGGCTTGAGCAAGGGGTTACTGGCTTGACTGGAGCCCCCACCCCTACCCTCCAAGGCTCATATGAGAAGTAATCAATAAACAACTAAAGTGCTGCAACTACAAGCTAATGTTTCTCATCTCTCTCCCTTCCTGTCTTTCTCTGTCTCATTCTCACTAAACAAAACTAAACAAAACAAGAAAAAACTAAACTCAAAAGCACACTCCTATCTGGTGCATTCAACAGGAAATTCATGGATGTAGGAACATTTCTTTCTTACCCTTGTTGTTTCCTTCTGTTAGGAGGGAGCCTAATGAGTGTAACACTCCCAGCCTCTCTGCCCCAGGGAGAAGAGTGACTGATTTAGCTGATTGGTCAATGGAGGAAGATAATGTGGGCTTTCTCTGACTTTCTTTTTTCTTTCCCTTCCTTTCTCTTCTTGGGAGTGAGCTGCCTACAGCCTAAGGTCATTCTCTATCTCACATTCACCACCCACAGCATCACAGTGACTACAGGTGAAGGCTGCCAAATCCCCATTTTCAGTATTAGGAAACTCTTTCAGCTGTCACGTCTACCTTCATCCTCCAACCTATCTTTATCAGTTAAAAAAAAAAAAAGATGATTTCCTCCCCCATCCCATCACCCTCCCACTCTTTATCTTCTCTCTTAGTTCCGAGTCCAGGAGAGGAAGGAGAAGTTATTTACTGAGCACCCTCAAAGACATCAGCAGAAGTCACAATGGGAACGATGAAGTACTTGGCACCAAGGAAAAAGAGATAAATACAAAATAAAATTTGTAGAATGGAACTAAAAAGACACTTATAGGGAAATATATAGTCTTAAGTGCATTTGCTCTAAAACAAGAACAACTTAAAGATACATGAGAAAAGCTTTCAATTAACTAAATAAGCTTTTTAAAAAACTGTGAAAAGAAGTAAACAGTAAAGACAAGAGCATAAACGAAAAGGAAATCGACAGTCACAAAGATGATCAACAAAGCTAAAAGCTGTTTCTTGGAAAAGACAATAAAACAGACGAACATCTGCCTGACCTGTGTTGGCGCAGTGGATAAAGTGTCGACCTGGAACGCCGAGGTCGCTGATTCAAAACCCTGGGCTTGCCCAGTCAAGACACATATGGGAGTTGATGCTTCCTGCTCCTCCCCCCATCTCTTTCCCTTTTCTATCTGTCTGTCTCTCTCTCTCTAAAATGAATAAATAAAAATCTTAAAAAAAAGTAGACGAACATCTAAGAAAGATTAATCAAGGCAAAGAAGCGTAAAGACACATATCTAATGAAGGGGATGAAACTACAGATACAGTCAAAATTTTAAGAATCATAACACTATGAGCAGTTTGATACTACTATATATGAAAACATATGAAATATAGAATTTCTAGTAAAATATAGATGATTAAAGTTTACTCAAGAAGAAAAAAACTAAGTAAATCAATGACCATTAAAGAAAATACATCAGTATTTTAAAAATCACCTCTCTCCACTCTCCACCTTCCAAAGACAAAAAACAAAAACCCACATGCAGTGGAGAAGAACGTGGTAGAGCTATTCCATGGAGTCAGGAAGAAGCAGGCAGGAACAGGTAGAGATCTGGAAGAATCTTTAATGATTGATTAATTGATTGATTTAAGAGAGAGAAACACTGATTTATTGTGCCACTTATTTATACACTCACTCATTGGTTGATTCTTTTTTTTTATTTTTTATTGGTTGATTCTTGTATGTGCCCTGACCAGGGATCGAACCTGCATCCTTGACGTATTGGGAGGATGCTATAACCAGCCAAGCCACCTGGCCAGGGCTGAGATCTGGAAAAATTCAGAGGTCTGTCCCATTCCTCTCCTTGACTCTGTTTGGTTTCCCCTGTGAGCTCCTAAGTTCTTCTTTCGTCTTTAGCAAATTCAGCCTGGTTGCTGTCCTCTCTGTAACACAAATACAAGAAGAGGTACCACGTGTCCCAGTAAATTTCAAGAAATGGAAGCCTCTGGAAATAATGTAGGGTAGCCCAGTGCCTCACACAGTCCTAGGACTTCCCTTACCAACCTGCCCTTCAAAATTCCACACTGCGGCCACCGTGAAAACCAACCTTCTCTGCTTCTCCTCAAACACCACAGGGTCCCTTACTACCAGTTGATTCTATTTACATCTTTTTTTTCTTTGTGCCACAGCCCTCTGATCTTGGAGTGTGAGCTTCTGCTCCTGCCTGCTTTTCTGCTGTAGGAGGGCCCGAGGATCTCAGACCTCCAAGCCAGCCAGCAGCCCCCACACCCCCAGCGCCCTGGGGACACACTGATGAAGAATCTGTCCCGTTGACAGCAAGCCCTTGCCCAGGCTTTGGCAGACGCCCCGCCCACACAAACATTGTGGTTGGCCAAGCGCTGCTTCCTCCCGAGGAAATTTCCTCTGATAGAAGGCAGAGAAGAGGTGCTCTCGCCACTGAATAGGGGACTCCAGAGGGTACCACATGTGGAATTTAAAGGGACCTCAGCGACCCATCACTTCTCAAATGAGAAGTGGAAAGAGAAAGCCTTCTACTGCCCGAGTGGTAATAAGGTTACTGCTGACCTAGAACTTCTCTTCTGGAAGTCTGGCCTGTGTGGTCTATCTTAGTAAGCTCTCAGCATGAGAAGAGTCAGCAGGACAGAGAATGAACAAGATCTAAGGACCCACTCCGAGTCCTTAGAATCGATGTCCCAGCAGCTGTTTACTTCTCCGGAAAAGAGCACGATTTCCCAGCACCCCGGTGTCATATATTTCAAGCCCGACAATAGCAGGGGCGAAGTCACAATCAGTAAACTAGTAGTCAGCTGAATGTGTGCAATAAATATATTTTCAGTCAATGATAACTATTTAATTAGGGCTTAATTAATTAACGCTCACAGAGCATTTGAGATGCTTGGGTGAATGGCCCACTGAAAGTGACAAGGGTTATTATTCTGTTGGCAGTGGTGTTTGAAGGCATTGGTGTTTGTAGGTGTGACAGATCCCAGAAGATTAAATTTGCTGACAGCGTCCATGAAAATGGATGCCCTTGTATGACCTTGCCTAACTCTATGGCCCTTCTTCTTTTCATTTTTTTATCCTGTGTAATATTTCATTATATTATTTTAATATTTTATTATATTTTTATAATATACATACATATCCATTCAATTGATTATATGCATTATTGCCATTTCTGGGTTCTGCCTATCCAAATGATATTTTTAAAAATTATATTCTAGCCTGACCAGGCAGTGGCGCAGTGGACAGAGCGCTGGACTGGGATGCCGAGGACCCAGGTTTGAGACCCCGAGGTCGCCAGCTTGAGCGTGAGCTCATCTGGTTTGAGCAAGGCTCACCAGTTTGAGCCCAAGGTCGCTGGCTCGAGCAAGGGGTCACTCGGTCTGCTGTAGTCCCCTGGTCAAGGCACATATGAGAAAGCAATCAATGGCGGGAGGCAGAGACAAGTTCCTGCATGTGCCTGATGAGGATCCACCCGGCAAGCCCTCTAGGGGGCGATGCTCTGCCCATCTGGGGCCGTTGCTCCCTTATAACCGGAGCCACTTTTTAGTACCTGAGGAGGAAGCCATGGAGCCATCCTGAGCGCCCAGGGCCAACTCGCTCCAGCCAATCGAACCATGGCTGCAGGAGAAGGAGAGAAAGAAAGGGGAAGGGTGGAGAAGCAGATGGTCACTTCTGCTGTGTGCCCTGACCAGGAATCAAACCCAGGACATCCACACGCCAGGTGGATACTCCAGGGCCCATTTGTACCTCTTAATCCCTTCACCTCTTTCACTCTTATTGGTCATTCTTGACAGACAACATAAAGAGAACATGACTAACGGGCTGAACAACTCGTTCTTCTCAATCAGCACAGTTAGAGGCGAGGCCTGGTAAAGGAACTTGAATTTGATGCTGTGGGAAACTTGGGTTTCCAGCCCCACACCCCCCAACCCGGATTTGTGAAGTTGGGGACTGGCTGAGAGGCCCAGGAAGAAGCCGTGGGGCCCGCAGAGCAGGGAGCTCGGGTGTGTCTCGGGCCTGCCTGCCGGGAAGCACCCAGGAGAGCCCTTGCCTTGGGCTCTCCCTCTCTAGGGGGGATTCCCGCACTTACGCACTGAATTAAGAGCACGGGCTGGCCTCTCCTGGGCCTGTCCCTGGAAGAGTCTGCTAATCACTCTCCTGGAGCCGACCAAAGCCTGTGTGGCGCCGTGTAAATCACAGACTTTCTTCCTTTGACCCCGCTAGGCAGACAGGGCGCAGCTCTGAGTATGGAGCCAGAGTTTGGACTGGAGCGCTTGCTCTCGGGACCCACCTAGACTCTGCGGCCGGAGGAAAGCGTTATCCCTGCTGATGGAGGAAACGTCCAGACCTGTAGAGAATTTTTTGTTAGAGTTTCTTTGAGCCAAAACTGAGGACAATTGCAGGGAAGCAAGATCTCCAGTGCTCCTTTCCGCGGCCTGTCTGACCCCCTTCCTTCTTCCAGAGACCGCCTGGGGCGCTCAGAACCATGCTGGTATGCATCCGGCTCTCACAGAATCACCACACTGACTGTCAGGTTGAGAACCAGACCTTCAGCCTGGAAGCCCCTGGGGGTAGGCAGGGGTCTCCCTTTATTCCCAGTTGCACCCCACTTCCTAGCATCGGGCTACCTGCACCAACTAGGAGCCTCATAAATCTTGGTAGAACAAAACGAGTGCAGAATGTTAGACTTAATGAGAACGTTAGGCTCCAATGTCAGGATCGCTGACTATGAGATCCCAGCTTCTTGGCTTGAAGGACCTGGAGAGGTGAGCAGCACTCAGACTTTCCAGGTGCAGAATTGAGAAGCTGGGGCTTCAGGGGCTTCTGCCAAGCACCCCTCTAACTGTGTGTGTGTGTGTGGGGGGGGGAGAACGGAGAGATGGAGGGAGACAGGCCGCCGGAAATTTCTTCTGGTTATCAAAGGGACTCCTAAGGAGCTGGGACAGCAGCGGAAGACGTCCCTCCCCGGGGCTTCAGCAGCCCGCCCTGCCCTCGCCCCATCCTTCTGACACTCTCCGTAGGGCCCAGGAAGGCAAGGCAGCTCTGGGACTTGGGAGGACCCAGAAGAAAGACTTGGCTGATGGGTTGTTTCCTCCCCTCCCGCCCTGTCCTGTCCCTGGGGGAGTTCCAGCAGGAAGTTTTGGAAGGGCTCAAAGTAGTTCTCTTTCAGGCCTCTGATGAGAACCTGGGCCCCTTCATTGTTGTTCTTCCTAACCTACCTTCCATTTCCTCCCAGGTGTTCCACGGAACTCACACGTTAGGGGTCATCAAAACTGGGGAGGGGCGTGCAGCAGAGGCTGGAGGAACAGCTGCAGAGGCCGGCTGGCCCCAGCCTTCTTTGGGCCACAGTTTTCCTATCTGGAATATGAGCTTTGGACGAGAAGATCTGTGAGACTCTTTCCAGCTTCTGTACACTAAGATTTATTTATTTTTTATTTTTATTTAGTGAGAGGGGAGGGGAGGCAGAGACAGACGCCTGCATGTGCCCTGATCATGATCCACCTGGCATGCCCACTAGGGGGCGATGCTCTGCCCATCTGGGGTCCTTGCTCCATTGCAACCGGAGTCATTTTTTAGCACCTGAGGCAGAGGCCATGGAGTCATCCTCAGCGCCCAGGCCAACTTTGCTCCAATGTAACTTTGGCTGCAGAAGGGGAGGAAAAGAGAGAGAGAGAAGTGAGAGGGGGAGGGGTAGAGAAGCAGATGGGTGCTTCTTCTATGTGTCCTGAACAGGAATTGAATCCAGGACATCCACACACTGGGCCGATGCTCTACCACTGAGCCACGTGACCACGGCCTTTATTTATTTTGTATTTTTCTAAAGTGAGAAGCGCGGGGGGAGGGGGCGGGCAAACAGACTCCCACATGCGATGGACCAGGATCCACCTGGCATGCCCACCAAGGGGCGATGCTCTGCTGCAATTGGAGCCATTCTAGCTCTTGAGGCAGAGGCCATGGAACCATCCTCAGCACCTGGGCCAACTTTGCTCCAATGGAGCCTTGGCTGTGGGAGAGGAAGAGAGAGACAGAGAGAAAGGAGAGGAGGAGGGGTGGAGAAGCAGATGGGCGCTTCTCCCATGTGCCCTGGCTGGGAATAGAACCCTGGACTTCCACACGCCGGGCCAACAGTCTACCACTGAGACAACCGTCCAGGGCTTTTATTTTTTATTTTTTATAGACCCACTTCTTAGCAATGAGGTCTTGGGCAAGTCCCCAAAGCAAAGCCTCTGCTAGCTCATCTATAAAATGGGCACATTACCAGAGGTGGCCTATTATCTAGAGGAGGATTTTCACCCAACACACCCCATGTTGCTGATTTCTTGAGTCCACCACAGAGGTGGCTCGGGGCACTTAGTTGAGAAGAGTTCAGACCTTGGTATTTAGCTGGGCTGGCTTTGAGTTCCAGCTTCACCAAAGGCTAACTGCATGACATTCAGCTTAAGCTCTCTGACCTTCAGTCTCATTATCTATAAAGAACAAACTTAACAGATATCTACTTCCTAGGACTGCTGGGAGATCATACCTGTGGGCTCACAGCACGCGCTAAGTGCTTGGTCAATGCCGTCTGTCACTTCGTGGTTGGTTGAGGACTCTGGGGCCAAGGCAACCACAGTGGCCTGGAGTGGGCCACCAGCTCACAGACAGAGGTGGAACCCCCTTTGATTGCAGGCTAGTTCTTGAGGGCCCAAGGAGTGACACCAAGGCATCAGTGAGCACAGAATGTTCTTGACTCCCTATCCCTTTCCTATTTACCCCTGGACCATGTTCTGAGAAGCCCAGGACCCCATGGGCCCAGAGCTTCTACAAGGGCCTGATTAATTTCTGGAAGGGACCTACATGACAGGCCTCCCTCCCTCCCCTCCCCCTGCTCTGTCCCTGCTGGGCTCGCAGTGTCCCGCCACTTGGCATGGCAGCGGCAGACCCTTCCTGCTCTTTGCTGGTTCAGAAAACACTTTATTTCAGCCCGATGGAAGGGTGGTGCCCTGCAGTGTTACAGACCCTGAGTCAAGGGGTCAGGCTTCCCCAGGCCAGTTAAAGGAGAACTGCAGCCTCGATCTTGGCTGGTTCAAATGTGTGTATACATTAGAGAAGTCACAACAAAGCGCGACCTTTAGATGTGTTTGCACCTGGAGTGCGGTGACCCACCATTGGCCCCACCCAGCTCACCCGCCCTCCTAACCCTGTGCTCAGGTATCTTCGGGTGAGACTCCCTTGCCATGCCCAGGCTCCAGTGACTCTAGACTTCTTTCTACTAGACTGTATAGTCATAGCATGCCCCATTCACTGAGTGAGAGCCACCGTGCACTGTGCCAAGAGTTCCTAGTGTTGTCGCTTTAAATCCACCCAACCAAGCCCTGTGAGGTGACTCTTATTACTATTCTATCCCCATTTGACAGGTTGGGCAAATTGAGGATTAGGGAATAACTTGCCCAAGGACACACACAGCCAGGAAGCAGAAGAGCAGAATTTAAACCCAAATCTACTTGGACTCTGAGGTTCAGCTTCTAACTTTCTCACTGGGCAGCCTCCCTCTGCCTGCCAGAGCTGAGTTCCTGGAGGGCAGGGACTGCTTCTGTCTGGTTCAGCCCAGGCTTGGTCCAGGGCCCAGTGCAAGGCCCGGAATCTGATTGATATCCAGTAGGCATGGATGAATAGTGTTGACTGACATAATCAGTTCAATGTGAGATGGGGGCCGGGGATGGAGAGAGAGCGAAAGGAGAGGAACTTACTAAGGAGACCCGTGTCTGGTCAGAAGCCCTTCAGTCCCCAGCCCCAACCAGACAGGAGGGACCCCAGGTGCTGGAGAGTTTTGACATCATACCCCACCCCCACGCTGGACAGGACCCAAGGGTGTAAAATAGAACGTAGAGGCGGTAATAGGGATCTGCAGATGGTCTGGGTCCAGGGGAATGACACAACGCAAAGAGGTGGAAGAAACTGCTTACACCGCGTAATTGGGTGCCAGAGGCAACGACCCAGTCCTTGGAGGGCTGGGCGGACCGGCGAGCCTCAGGGAAGGCAGGACAGACTCAAGTAGCAATTCCCCTTCCCAAGTCAGAGCGAACTCGACCTATCCGGCCGGTTCTCGCTGCGGGGCTCGGCTCCAGCCTTACTGCAGCCTTGTCAGAGAGAGAGGGACGATCAGCGGGGAGCCCCAGGCCAAGAGGATTTGGGAAAACGGGGCCTTTTCGTCTGCTTTCTGAGGTAGAAAGGGAAGCTGCGGAGGCGAGGCCCCAGAGAGCACTGGCTCGGGTGCTCAGAAAAGAGAGGCCCGAGCTGGGGCGCACGGACTGCGTGCACAGGCTGGGTGCAGGCGCTGGGACGCACCGACTAGGTGCGATGGCCGGGTGCAGGCGCTGGGGCGCACGGACCGGGTGCGCACGGTCTGGGTGCAGGGGCTTGGGCTCAATCTAGGGCGCTCCAGCTGGGGTGCACGGCCTGGGTGCAGGGACTGGGGCTCCGCCTAGGGCGCTCCAGCTGGGTGCCCTGGCTGGGAAGCCTGGCCTCGGGGCAGGGCGTGCGGACTAGAAGCGCCCCTCGGAGAAGCCGATTGTGCGGCCGGCGAGTAACCTGATATTTCTGCGCGCCGCCCTCAGAGGAATGTTTCCATTACTCAGGCAGCGCGGCCCGCCGCCGCCTTTTCTCTCCGCTCGCGGGGCTCGCCGGTCGCCCGCCCCTCCCCGCAGCCCCTCCGGGCCGCCGCGCCGGCACTTTGTGCAAATGTAACCTTTCTGCGGACCCCGCCCCCGCCGGGAAGCCGCGCGGGGTTGCCAGGAACGCGGCGCGCTCAGAGCTGGAAGGCGGCCCGTTCATCAGCGGCTCTGACAGAGACCCCGTCGCCTGGACGGCGGGGCGGCCGGCCGGCCCTGCTCCCTCCCGGCGCCTGTGCGCCGCGCGCTCCCTTTGTTCCCCCGCTGCCCTGCGCTTCCGCCCGCGGAGCTGAGCCTCTCCGTCACTCCCCTTCCCTCTGATTCTCGCATCTTCTCTTCCCCTCTTCTGGCCCTGTGTTTCCCGCTCTCCCCCATCCCGCCAGATGGCCTCATGCTCGCTTCCTTTCCTTCCCCTGGAGACTAGAGAGGAAAAGAAAAGAGGCTCATTCACCCCATTCTACGCCAGCCTGTTGGGTGGGGGTGGTTGGACTGCGTGGTGTGACTTGGTAAAGTCTTCTCCACCATCTCCCAGGGAGCCCCCCACCCCATATAAAGATATTCAGCTGAACTTTATGGACGACCTGGAGGTGGAGGGGTCCATGAGACTCCTGAAATTATACGGCATACTTTGGGCGCATTTGTCAGAGGGCAGATCCAAAGGTTTCATGAGTTTTTCAAAGTTGGTGATTCAGGAAAGGCAAAAATCACAGCCCTAGAGATGCTTCCCATGCTCTATTAATCTATTCAACAAATTAATCTATTAAAAATATTAATCTATTCAACAAATATTTATGAGACCTATTATGTGCCATGCGCATGCTAAGTCAGGGGACACAGCCCTGAACTCCAGCCAGGGACCATCACATTAAACAAACAGGTCATCACCTGAGAGAGAAAGGAGCTGGAATGATGGACGGGTGAGTGCAACCTGGGCTGGGGTGTCTCTGAGGACTTCACAGGTGCCCTGTTAGCTGATCAGCCTGCACCCCAGCCCCCCACCCCCAGCCACTGCCATGTCAGTGTGGCCCTTCCCATTCTGTTCCCACAACCACAATAAACCACTCAAAACCTGCCTGGCAAAGGGGGTCCCCGACTTAAGCCACACCCTGAGCTCTCTGCAAGGTAATAGAATTCAAAGAGTGACTGATCCAAAACTGACGGTATCATATGTAGACAGGCTCAAACTGAGTCTGTGTTTGTTTCGTAGCAAGAAACTTTGCTAGCGTTTATGGAGCGGTCACTATGTGGCAGGCCCTGTGCTGAGCATTTTACACACATCATCTTCCATTTGTCCGCCACTTCCACAAGTGTCTACTGAGCCCGCCTCTTGCCATGAACTATGCCACATGCTGGGGACAGAGCACTGGAGAAGGCTCCTTGCCCCCATGGAGCTTACTGTCTGGTGGAGAAGAGACAACAGACAAAGAAATGAGTTAATGAACTAAGCATAGCCTGTGACAAGGGCTAAGAATGAAATAAACAAGGTAATGAGATAGACAGCAACCAGTGGGCAAGGTGGGTGGTAGCTTCTTTAGATAGGGGTGCTCAGGGAGGGCATCCCTGAGGAAGGGCATTCAAGCTGAAAACTAAAGGGTGAGAAGGAGCCAGTCCCCTGGAAAGCCAGGGAAGAACAGCTCAGGCAGAGCAAATAGTCTATGAAAAGCTCTCGCCATTCTTACAACTAAGAGGAGGATATCACTGCGCCCATT
The DNA here is from genome assembly GCF_036850995.1 of Saccopteryx leptura. Classification (NCBI taxonomy): domain Eukaryota; kingdom Metazoa; phylum Chordata; class Mammalia; order Chiroptera; family Emballonuridae; genus Saccopteryx; species Saccopteryx leptura. The sequence goes on along the minus strand of NC_089504.1, from coordinate 6,708,026 downwards.
TTACAGATCAGGAAACTGAGGCTCAGAAAAGTGAAATTCCTTCTGGCCTGGAGTCACACTCTAGGATTGGGCAGAGCAGGCCCTGGAACTCAGGCCTTCCCCCCAACACACTTTTCCGTTCCCTTCCTGCCTCCCTGCTCCTCCCTGGGGACTGGTTAGCCAGTCTTCCGTGGGGGCAGCCATGTGTGGCCGTGTGCCATAGAAAGTGCTCTAGTTCGGACCAGGAAAACTGAATTCTAATTTTATGTCTTTGTGCCCAGAAGTCACCTTGGGAGATTCACCTATGGTCTCTGAGCCTCAGTTTCCCCTTCCCTTCTGCATAGACCAGCCAGGGTCTCCTGGAGATGCACGTGCCTGTTGGCTTAGAACGGAGTTCTGGAACCAGTTGACAAGGCCGGCCTTGCAGCTGCCATAGAGTGGGAAGCAGCGGGTGGATGATGGAGGGCCTCACGCAATCTCCATTTTACAAAGGTCATAAGTCTTAGGATCAAGGGCAGGAGCCCAATTTCTCCCTCTGTCTGGCTCAGAGTTTTAACCTTTCTGAATCACTGACATCTTTGAAAAATCCATGAGACCTTCAGATCCATACACAGATAAAACAGTCCCTCTATCCGTCTGGGTCCACCTCATCGCTGTGGTTGCAGCAGCCGGCACACGGATGGTATGCCGTGGGACTCCGTGAAGCTTGTTAAGTGACTGCTGAATGGTTGCCCATTTCTCTAAGTTTGGAGAACCACAAAAGAGAGGGCATCAGCTAAATAAATCTTCAGCCTAGGTTTTCTCAGGGAACTACCTGGGCCCGCTACAGTGGAATCACTAGGCGGATTACCTGGACAGGCTCTCATGTAATCATCGGTGTCCTGTAAGGGTAAGGCGGAGGCAATGTGATACAGAAGAGGAAAGATGATGTGAAGGCAGAGATTAGCATGATGGGGCCACAAGCCAAGGGATGCAGTCACCAGAACCTGGAAGTTGTAAGGAACACATTCTCTCCCTGCCAGCCTCCAGAAGAAACCAGCCTTGCCAACACCTTAATTTCAGCCCTGCAAGACTCAGTTTGGACTTAAGTCTCCTGAACTGTGAGAGAATAAATCTCTGTTGTTTTGAGCCACCCAGTTTGTGGTCATTTGTCTCAGCATCTTAGGAAACAAAGACAGAATGTTATTAAAACACAGGCCCTGGCCAGTTGGTTCAGTGGTAGAGCGTCAGCCCAGCATGTGGAAGTCCTGGGTTCGATTCCTGGCCAGGGCACACAGGAGAAGCACCCATCTGCTTCTCCACCCCTCCTCCTCTCCTTTCTCTCTGTCTCTCTCTTCCCCTCCCACAGCTAAAGCTCCAAGCTCCATTGGAGCAAAGTTGGCCCGGGCACTGAGGATGGCTCTGTGGCCTCTGCCTCAGGCACTAGAATGGCTCTGGATGCAACAGAGCGACACCCCAGATGGGCAGAGCATCACCCCCTGATGGGCATGCCGGGTGGATCCCAGTTGGGCGCATACGGGAGTCTTTCTCTTTGTCTCCTGGCTTCTCACTTCAGAAAAATACAAAAAACAAAACAAAACCCAAAACAACCGCAGATTACTGGGCCCTGCCCACAAACTGTCCAAACTAGAAGCCCTGAATGCAGGGCCAGAGACTCAGCATTTTAAGCCAGCTCTCCTTTCCCCGCCTCGCCTGACTGCAACACGCTGAAGTGTGAGAAGCTCTGTGCTGAAACTGAAAGGTGACTCAGACTTGATCTAAACAGGGAATTACCTTCGGCTCATGGCACCTCTTTGGGGCCCTGAGAACCCAGCTCACGGAACTCACCAGCTCTTTGGCTGGCCTGGCCCACTCTCTCCTAGGAGCCCTAAAGTTTTTGCATCTGCGGCTTCTGGCTCTGGAAGGCCTGTGCCCACCTCCTCCTCTTATTCCTGTTCAGCTCCTCTGCTTGTCTTTACCGCTCCCCACCCCCCCTCCAATGGCCCTCGTCACAGCCCTGGACTGCAGCTTCCCTGAGGCTTGAATCACCCAGGGCGGGCCCAGGCCTGTCCTGACCACCAGGCATCCCCACCTGGTCACACGATCCCTGACACGCACTGTGGGCTCAGCAAACACTTGGGTATGCCAACAATGTTGCTGACCCCACTGTCTTCCCAGTGTCTGACAGTGAGGTAGGGTGGGGCTGTCCCATCCCTTCGCCCTGCCCCCTCCCACAGAAGCAGGCCAGCCTTCCCCAGAGCCACGCACACCCTCCCTGCCTCCGCCTGGGCACCAACCTGGCTGCCTGCCAGCGGGTAAAGAGAGGAAGAGTCTGCAAAGAGAACCCACTGCAGCTGGCCCTTCGGGGCTGGAAGGGATGGGTTTAAGGAAGGCAGTGAGCCTGACCAGGTGGTGGCACAGTGGATAGAGCATCGGACTGGGATGTAGAGGACCCAGGTTCGAGACCTCGAGGTCACCAGCTTGAGCGTGGGCTCAAATGGTTTGAACAAGGCTCACCAGCTTGAGCCCAAGGTCGCTGGCTCGAGAAAGGGGTCACTCGGTCTGCTGAAGGCCCGCAGTCAAGGCACATATGAGAGAGCAATCAATGGTTTCTGTGCAAGCCTGATGGCAAACGGACTGAGGCCACCTGCTCTTTCGACAGCTCAGGCTAGGACAGCCTCTGCTGGTTACCTCCACATCACTGCCTCCCTCAAACCCTGGGTGGCTCCCTGCGGTCTACAGCAGTGGTTTCCAAACCTCTCTCCTCAGCAGGGAGGCTGGCCCTCACCTTTAATTCTAAAACATCTTGTGGACCAAGCAGCTCAAGTGGCGGTGAGAGCGATGGGCAAGGCTGGAGTCCTCCCCCACCCTCCCCTCCTCTTGAAGCCCAGCACTGTCTGCAAACTTCAGTCACAGATAAGAAAGGTATGAATGTGGCCCACACATCTCCCACCCCTCTTTGGCTCCCACCCCTGATTGGCTGACCTCCTGGGCCAAAGGTCATGATTGCAGGTAGCTTCCTCCTCCCCAGGGAAGGCTAAGCCCAGCAAGGTCCCCCACCTCCCAATGCCACCAACACACCCACAAATATTTGATTGATCACTGGGATGCTAAGCACTGGGATACACAGGCCTAGTGGCTTCCTTCAGAACTCAGGAACCTTCCGGAAGGGTCCAGCACTCAGGAAACAAGTACAGCGATAAGGTAGCTGGAATGGCAGGAAGTGCCACAAAGACACAAAACCCAAGAATGAAACCTGGCGTGAAGCTGAGGGACATTGTTAGATGGGTGGGGACGCTCTCTGGGAAAGTGACATTTAAGCTGCAACCTCAACAATGAGAAGGACCCAGTCTCACAGGACAGGGAGCATAGCGTCCAGGCAGAGGGGACAGCACGCACAAAGGTCCCGTGTCTCTGTATGCTTCTAGTAGAGAATCGAGGAAGAAACAAGTGTCACATCAAGCCCCTCTCTCTCCACAAAATACAGGTACACGGGCGTTCAGAGCAGCTCCATTCATCAGAGTCTGCGATCAGAAAGGGCTGGAATGGCCAAGGACAGAAGAGGGCTAAACGAAGAAAATACAACTGAGCAATGAAAAAGGACAACTAGTGACACCCACGATGACACAGCTGAACCATGATGCTGAGGAAAGACACCAGGCAGTACAGAGAGCATTCTCTGACTACATCCCTGTGAAGAGGCAAAACTGTCTGTGGTTGTGAGGGTCAGACTCTGGTTCCCTGGGTTGGGGCATGAGTGGGAAGGGGCAGGAGGAAGCTTTCTGGAGTGATGACTGTGCCCTGTAATGTGCTCAAGGTGGTGGTCACATAGCGACACAAGTGTGAGAAATCCCAGAGTTGTATATGGAAGACTAGAGCATTTTTTGTTTTCAGTGAGAGGAGGGAAGGCAGAGACAGACTCTCTCCTGCACCCCAACATGGATCCACTCAGCAAGCCTACTAGGGGGTGATGCTCTGCTCATCTGGGGCGTTGCTCCATTGCTCCGATGCTCAGCAATTGAGCTCTTCTTAGCGCCTGAGGCAGAGGCCATGGAGCCATCCTCAGCACCCAAGGCCAACTTGCTCCAATTGAGCCATGGCTGCAGGAGGGGAAGAGAGAGACAGAGAGAATGGAGAGGGGGGAGGGGGGAGAACCAGATGTGTGCTTCTCCTTTGTGCCCTGACTGGGAATCAAATCCGGGACATCCACACACTGAACTGAACCAACAGGCCAGGGCCTAGAGCATTTTATATTATATAAAATACACCTCAAGAAAGTACTGGAAGTAGGATAAATATAGCTTGCCCTGTTTGGAAAGAAAGAATCCCCTCCTGCAGACCACCTCATCAAATTGAGAGTCACCTCGCCAGCTCCACGTGAGGTCAGACCCGGGGCAGAAAACCAGGTCCGGCTCCCCTGCTGAGGAATCAATCCAGACCCTGTCGCCCATCTCTTCCTCCTTCTCTCCCTCCTTCCCTTCCTCTGAGGCCCAAGGCCTGGAGGGGTCCCAGAGTGGGGCTCAAGGGCCTGGAGGGGGTCCCAGGATGGGGACCAGGTGGACTCAAAGCTCAGCCTTCCAGAATGGCCCGCGTGAGGCTGGGACTACTCCGAGTGCAGCTAGGCTGTAACCCGGGACCGGGTGGACTCAAAGCTCAGCCTTCCAGAATGGCCCGCGTGAGGCTGGGACTACTCCGAGTGCAGCTAGGCTGTAACCCGGGACCGGGTGGACTCAAAGCTCAGCCTTCCAGAATGGCCCGCGTGAGGCTGGGACTGCTCGGAGTCCAGCTAGGCTGTAACCCGGGACCGGGTGGACTCAAAGCTCAGCCTTCCAGAATGGCCCGCGTGAGGCTGGGACTACTCGGAGTGCAGCTCGGCTGTAACCCGAGCCTCTGGTTCAGCGGAATTCTCCCGGGGCAGGACCCCTCTGGTTCTGGAATGTAGTCTGGGGTGTGGGGGTGGAGCTGGGAAGGGGTAACAAAGGGTGAAACCGCTTTGAAATTCTGCTTCCTGCCCCTCTAGCCCCAGAGCTGAACAAACATACCCCCTCCTCCCGGCTGGGTCTTTGTTGGGAGTGCCGGGTGGGGGGTGGGGGGGCTGAGGCCTCCACTGAAGCTTCCGCCTCCGCGGGTGCAGCCTCAGCGCCGGCTGCTGGGGTTTCAGATTCCACCCGCCCACCTACCCTCCAGGCCTTGCTGTCAGGCCAACAGCCCGAAGCCCACAGCCTCCCCCACCTGACGGATGCTAATGTTGGGCTCACCTGTCGGAATGCCGATTGGGCCCCTCCCCCCAGGGCCTCCTGCAGTGGTTGAAGTGGCCAAGACTGAGATCGCGGGGTGCCATCGCCACTTTGGGGGAACCCGCGCCTGCTCACTCCTCGGCTCACCCACCCCGCTGACGGGCCCAAGCCTGGGACTCGGGTTTTCAAACCCAGACAGGCTGGGCAGCCTGGGAACAGTCTCCCGGAGGGTTTTATTTCGTTGCAATAAAAAGAGCCACCTTCGCCCAGAGCCTTCCATCAGCCCCCTAAGTGGAGTGAGGGTGGGACGGGGCCGGCGCACTGGCCCAGGCTGCTCACGTTCCAGCAAGGAGACGCGGGGGCGGGGGCGGTGATGCCCAGGCCCCCTCCTCCTCAGACTTCTGGGGGGGGATGAGAGGAGACAGGATGGGACCAGAAGACAGGGCCTTGGGGGGGACCAGCGATCTGGTAGGGATGACAGTAGGGAATCAGCAGCACACATGTTCAGTGTCACGTGCATGAGTGTGCACACATGGGAACACATCTGTGCAGTGACACATGCGTGAGTGCGCACACACGGGAACACATACGAGCTTCCAGGCTGATCCCAACAACTGAACCCCTATTGTCCCACCACATTCCCAGGAGACTCGCTGGCTCAGCCTCTGCCCCTCGTGCTCTGCCTGTGCACATGGTTCTTCTCCTGTCAATCTCTCTCTCTCTCTTTCTGTCTCTCTTTCTATCTTTCTGTTCCTTTCTTTCTTTTTTAAGACTTTATTTATTCATCTGAGAGAGGGAGAGGGAGAAGAGGGAGGAGCAGGAAGCACCAACTCCCATATGTGCCTCAACTTGGCAAGCCCAGGGTTTCGAAGCAGTGACCTCAGCGTTCCAGGTCAATGCTTTATCCACTGTGGCACCTCAGGTCAGGCCCACTTTCTCTCTATCCCTCCTCCCTGCCTCCCTGACAACCCATCGCCTCCAACTCCCACCTCTCCCTCCCACTGCCCTTCCAGTTCTCCTGTGGCAAGCCCCCCAACATCTTCCCATTTCCATCTCTACCCTGGCTCTAGTGCACAAGACCCCCAGAGGTCCAGGCCACCCCCCCACCCCCCACCCCCGGGTGCCAGGGACAAGACCATCATACGGTCCCTGGAGCATCTCTGTCCACAGAGCCTCCTCTCCGACAGCCCCTCCACTCTCGTTGTGCACCCGCTGGGCCCCGGGAAGGGAGAGAGCTCCTTCCTTATCCATCAGTTCACGAGTATTGCCCGAGGACCAAGCGCTGGGGACGGGGCGGCAGGGTGGCTGGACCACTGGAGGAATTCCCACCTTGGACTCTTTGTGACAGAAAAGCATGGATAGAAGTTGACTTGACGACATCATCACTGATGGCAAGGAATGTCATAGACTATAGAGGATGAGCCGGGGGGGGGGTGTGTGTGTGGGGGGTGTGAGAGACGGACAAGTGCCCTATCCACCACACCACACACACCACACCACACACACCCACACCACACACACCACACCACACACACCACACCGCACACACCACACACACCACACCGCACACACCACACACACCACACACACCACACCACACACACCACACCGCACACACCACACACACCACACCGCACACACCACACCACACCACGCTACACCACACCACACCACACACACCACGCCACACACACCACACCACGCCACGCCACACACACCATGCCACGCCACACATACCACACCACGCCACACCACACCACGCCACACACACCACACCACACCACACACACCACACCACACATACCACACCACACACACCACACACACCACACCACACACACCACACCACACCACACCACACACACCACACACACCACACACACCACACACACCACACACACCACACACACACCACACCACACCACACCACACACACCACACCACACACAGCACACCACACCACACCACACACACCACACACACCACACACACCACACCACACACACCACACCACACCACACCACACACACCACACCACACCACACACACCACACCACACCACACCACACACACCACACCACACCACACCACACCACACCACACACACCACACCACACACACCACACTACACCACACCACACCACACCACACACACCACACCACACACACCACACCACACCACACCACACCACACCACACACACCACACTACACCACACCACACCACGCCAGTCATGGGGTCTGTTCTCAGCCACACGAGACCTGGGGGTCTACAGGTCTACTCAGGGCCTTACCCTGTCCAACAGCTTCATCCACTTCACCCAGCTGGTCTGGGGGTCTCCTCTGTGCTTTCCCAGACCCCTGGGCTGCCCCTGCAATGGCACTGACCACTCTGGACTGTCCTGTCCCGTCCTCCACTGCTTTGTCCCTCCAACAGCTGGATATCCAGGGTTCTTCTCATGGACAGGCACAGAGAGAGAAGTGAGTTTGTATGTGAGTAAATGAATTAATGAATGAATGAATGAATGAATGAATGGCTTTTCCACCAACTGCTCATTTACAGGTTTCCCTGTTCTTCCTTGCAGGTCATGCCCACCCCTTGGGGGAAGAATTTGCCCCCTCCTCAGTCTTGTGCTGGTCATTAACTCAGTACCTGGACTTGCCTGGTTAATGAATAATTAAGCTAGACAGGGACTGACCTTGGGATGACCTAGAGCCTCCCCAGCCAAACTCCCTCAGCTGTGTGACCACTTCAGAGCGACCTTTCTCCTCCTTCGTGCCTTCACAGGGAAGTCCTGGCCGCAACCCAGCATGCCCATGAGGCCGCCCCACAGGCGCAGTAAGTGGGTACTCCCGTTTTTCCATCCTCCTTGCCAAAACCCAGGATTACAGAACTGAGAGCTGTCACATGGGCCTCGAGCTGGGCTTTGCCACTGATGTGCTGTGTGACCTGGGGTCCAGCTCTCCGCCACTGGGTCTTGGTTTCCCCATCTGTCAAACAGGCATGGTTCAGCATGACTGTGACTTGTTCCATGACGCTGTGGAAATGGGACAGTGTTGTGAAAATAGTCAGATCTGGACCAGGCCTTGGAGACCGCCTCATTGTGTGCTGCTGCTGGCCCGAAGTCACACAGCAAGTTGGGGAGGGCTAGCAGGAGGCTACAAGTCTCTGAGCCACAATCCCAGCACCAGCCCTCCTCACTGCCCATATTCTCCTCTATTATCATTCATTCATTCACTCACTCGTTCATTCATTCTTCAGTGGATACGATAGGCAGGGCTCAGCATGAGGAACTAGGGTCCTACCCTCAGGGAGGCCGAAGCTAAGGCACACAACAATCACAGGCAGCTACCATCCAGAATAATCTGTGCTAAGAGGAAGGTTTGCAGAGGGCCGGGGCCCCTTTCCTTATCTGACTGGCAGGCACCCTGAAGCCGGTGTCACCTGTGCTGAGGCCCAGAGGAGGAGGGGAGAGGGCAGGAGTTCCTGGCAGGAGCCATAGATGAGCAAAGGCCCCACAGAGAGGGCGACCCCTTGGGAAAATCACAAGCAGCTGTTTATCTGGCTGTCTCAAGACCTGATGAGCCACAGATAGGAGTTTAAAATTAACTCAGACAAGGGGGAGCACAAAGGTTTGAAGCTGGGGAGGGGCACGGTCAGAGTGCAATCCGGAAAGATCACTCCGGCCGCTGTGCATGGAACATGACTGGAACAGAGCAGAGGCGGAGCCCTGGTCGGCTACGGGAGTCACCAGTCAGGAGGTAACGGATCTGAATCCGTGGCAGGGTGGGAGAGAAGCGGAGAGATTCAAGAAGTATTAGGAAGTACAATCATCAAAACTTGCTGATTGACTTCTGCTTCTGGCCAAGATAGAATAACAGAGGCCAGATTACCATCCCACTTGAAACAACCAAATATTTCAGAAAAATAATAAATAAATAAAATAACTCAAAACAGTGGTTTGCAAGAGAAACCATCTGAAAGAATTAGAGGGAACATTGGCTGATGCTCACACGAGGCTGGAAATAGTGCCTGTTCCTATCAGCTAGACTGGAAAACTCATAATTCCCAGGGCAGTAGGTACAAGCCTCAGGAGGCTGTTGCCTCAGAAGTGGGAAGTAACGAACCCTAGACTAAGCATTGCTAAAAACCCACCCAACATATCAGAGAACAAGACCCAAAAGAATCCATTGGCTCCCAAGCAATTTAACTGCTTCCCAGGATAAAGTTCAAGCAGATTTATAAAAATACAAAAATATCTCAAAAAAAATCACAATGTCTGGCATCCACTAAAATAACCAGGCATACAAAGAAGCAGGAAAACTCAACCCAGAAAGAAAAGAATAGTTCATCAATGAAAACTGACCTGGAACTGACACAGATGTTAGTATCAGCAAAGAAGGAGTCTAAAACAGTTTTTATAACTGTATTCTATATTTTCAAAGTGTTAGAAACATGAAGATATAAAAAAAGATCCAAAATGAACTTTTTTTTTTCCAAAATGAACTTTTAAGAGTTGAAAATGATCATGCCTGAGATGAAAAAGACACTGAATGAGATTCACAGCAGACTAGACAAGGCTGAAGAAAAGATTAGTGAACTTGAAAGCATACAATAAAAACTATCCAAAATAAAACCGAGAAAAAAAAATTTTTAAAAGGCAAGAGCACCAGTGAGCTTTTGGATAATTCCAAGCAGCACAACATATGGATCATTGGAGTCCCAGAGGACAGAAGAAAGAAAACAGAAAAACTAGTGACAAAAAATAATGGCTGAAATTGAAGGAAACAAAAAAAACTAGTGGTAAAAATAATGGCTGAAATTGTTTCAAACTTAATGTAACCTGTATTCAAGAAGCCTGGTAAACCCCAAGCACCGATGCTCAGTGACCGACTGGAAGTGGAGGGTGAGGGAGAAGGAGCAGGCAAGGGTGATGTCCCAGCTTCTGGCCCAGGAGCAATGTCTGGGGACTGTTCTTGGAGAGGAAGGTCAGTAGGGTGGGTTTGGGGTCAGAAGAGCCTGTGTGGGCTTTGCGGACACACTGGAGGTGTCCAAGGGCAGCTGAGGTGATCGATCTGGCGTTCAAAGGGCAATGTCCCGGAGGCCATGGATGTGGTGGGCACTGCAGGGGAGAGCTGAGGGCCAGTACACACTACCAGTTAATCGAGAGGTAAAGCCATGGAGCCCATGGGGGCCTGAGAAGGGACACACCGGGAGGCAACAGGGAAGCTAAAGGAGTGTGGTGTCTGGGCAGAGAGGCTGTGGTGGAAATCGGTCTACTGCGGCAATGCTGTCGCTCAGAGCTGTGGTCTCATGAGATGGCTCGACCCTAGGGTAGGACAGTTTGAGGACATTGTGCAGAAGGGGTCGACATGAGTCCTGGGGAGGGGTGGGAACTTCGGGGACAGAGGCTCTGGAAGAGGGTGACAGGTAAGGTACTGCTCAGGACACTGAGGGCGGCATGGGCAGAAGGCACAGCACTGTGGGATGGCCGAATGCCAGAGCTCAGAGGTCAGCCATGCCACAGTGACCAGGTCAGGGTGGGCCATGGTGCAGGTTCCGAGCCGACACCCCTGAGGATGACAGGGTGAGGAGGACAGCATGTTGGCCAGGGGGTCCTTGTGGGCCCAGGAGGGACACTCTAAATGGGGATAGGCAGACTTTTGGAGACCCCGAGGCCCTAAGTAGAAAAAGTGTGCCAGGGTGAGTTGGCAAGCCAGGAGCGGGGTTACTGGAACCTGGAGGGCAGAGGGAGTCGGGTGGGGGCAGGGCGAGGGGAGCTGTGGCAGACAGGAGGGCATCGCAGACGTGGTTAGGAATCCCGGAGGAAGAAAGAAAGTGACAAAGAGGAAAAGAGCTGGTTTTCTGCACTCTGGGCTCCCCACTACCAGCCAGGTGGGCAAACGGAGGAATGATATGCTTCTGTATCCCTCAGGCAGCTCCGGCAGCCTAGGAGGAGAGCCCCGGCCCAGCCCCGGCCTGGGCCCAGTAGCCAAGGCTGCAGGATGGAGAGAAAGTCAAGAAGGGCCAAGCCCCACAGCCGGCCACGGGCCCATGCTCTGAGCAGAGAGGCCAGGGTGCAGGTGTGAGGCGCTGGCAGGGACGTGTGAGGCGCTGGCAGGGACGTGTGAGGCGCTGGCAGGGACGCGGCAGGCGGTGGCAGGGACGTGGCAGGCGGTGGCATGCCTCTGTAAGCTCAGAGCTCAGGAGAGCCCTCCTTGGCAAGGGGCCTGGGGAGGCCTCTGCCTGCTCAGCAAGGCCACCTGCTGTTCCTGTCCCAACACACCTCTACCAGCCCTAGAGGCCTGGGGGGAGTGGAGGGAGGATATGTCCCTGGACCCCACCCAGCTGTGTGTAGGGGACAGCTGGGTGGTCCTGACTGGCTTCTGCCTCCCTCTTCAGCATCCCCTGCCAGAGAAGAAGCAGTCAAGCCCCACCCTGTCTCTCCGCCCTCAGCCCTCTGCTGAAACATGCAGCACCCTCCTCCCGGGCCGAGTGCTGTGCTCCGAGTATATGCTTGCTCAGAATGTCGTGCAGGCAAGCAGACACCGGCACAAACATCAGCAGCCTAAGAAATGTGCATGCCCTTGGGAACAGCTACCTGCGCCAGTGTGCATGTGTGCAGAGGAATTACACACGGGTGGGTGCAAACACAAAGGTGGGTACGTGCAACATGTATACTTCATACCGATGTATGCCAGTGTGCACACATTATGCACCCAGAATGCAAATTTATATCAGATGTGCATGCACACCTGGCCATTTCATACATATCCATGCAACTCTGTGCACCCAGAGATGCCCATTCCATGTGCTTATATAAATGCACACATGCATATGAACACATACAGTTATTCATGCACGTATGGAGCTACTCACACTTATACAAAGTACGTGCAGCCTCAGCAATGCATGCGCCCACGCCCATATCCACAGTGCACACATGCAAAGGCGTATGTACAGACCTGCACGTCCTCACACGGACCTGCATGTTATGACAGCCTAACTGAAGGCGTGTGTTCTGGATCCTGAGAACCATCTCTGGAGCCAGGAAAGCTGAGGAGGGGAGCATAGAGACCCCGCAATTCTATTCTGACCCCCCTTTTGATTGAGTCGTTGTCAATACCACCCACGGTCCCCCAGCTTTAAGGGACAACTCAAACCCGAGGCTGACTCACTCCAAAGCCCACAGCCCCTACAGTGGTAGAAATCAGTATTTCCATTTTACAGCTGAGGAGACTGAGGCTAAGAGGCTAAGAGCAGAGGCAGGCCTGCAGTGCGGGATTTCTCACCCCAGGCTTCCGGGTGTGAGGCCCAAGAACACCCTGCCGCTCCCCTGCTTAAAGCCCTTGCATGCTCCCCTTCGCGCGGATGAGCCCCCTCAGCTCCCAAGCCCTTCTTGGCCTGACCTTGCTGACCTCACCCTCCTTTCCTGCCCTCCAGCCCACAGGCCTTTCCCAGTTTCTAAACCGCTCCAAGTCCCTTTTAGATTCCAGCTTTGGCTGTGCTGTCCCCTCTACATGGGCTGATCATCCCTGCCTTTGACCCCTCCCACCCCACCTTCACTTTCTGCTCAAAGGTCCCCTGCTCTGGGAAGTCTTCCCCCCGGGCTCAGCCATATCCCGTCACAGTCCCTGAACTTACCACAAGTATCCTACAGAGCTGTGTAACGATTTGCTCAGTACCCACCCGGCCCCAGGACAGACACAGGGGCTGCTGTTCTCAGCTGTGTCCCCCGCACCCAGCGCAGCTCCTTGCACGGAGCAGGTGCTCGATGGAGTGGTGCTAGAGAGAGGAAGGGGGCTGTGGCTGGCAGGCAGGGGGGGCAGCAGAAAGATGGGTGAGCCTAGGGAGTCTTAGGGGACAGAAGGTCCAATCTCTCTTTGTAGAAGGCCTGGGGAGGGACCTGCCCAAGGTCACACGCTGGTAAGTGGAGGGAGGAATGGAACTCAGATCCCTGCTCTGGCACCCCCACCGCCACCCCTAGTCTAGTGCTGGGAAAGGAGAGGCCTCCCCTTCTCCTTCCCTCCTACCTGGAGGCTGCTGAGCCAAGCTGCCCTGAGCCAGGTGGACTGGGGGTGCCTGACCTGACCCCCCTTTCTGACCAACCTAGCAACCCAGGCTCCTTAATATGTCAGCACTCCACTGAGAAGACCCCTCCAGTCTCCTCTCTGGAGTCAGGGGGCCACTCCCTTGCTGTGCGACCTTGGACAAAGCGTCTCCCCTCTCTCAACTTAGTTGACTCATCTATGAATTGTGGACACGACACATCTCCTAAGGGCTGCTGGGAAGAATCGGTGATATAAACACGAAGTAAACCCCCAACGCGCTTCCAGGCGGAGACAAGCGCAGGCACTTCTCAGGCACCCTCTCATTTTATCCTTTCCACAGCAAGACGTAGGAACTACCCCGTTTACAGATGAGGACACTGAGGCTCAGAGGGGTCACGCCCTTTCCCAGGCAGCAGGGCTCCAAACCGCGTCTACAAGGGGCAGGGCTGGCTCCCACCCCTGCACCAGCGGCCCCTCCTCCGAGGGAGCCGCCCCCGCCGCCGAGCGTTTGTCACTCCCTACCAGCTCGTGGACTCCCCCGGGCATCCCCGCGCCGTGCGGGGCGCCGGTGCCAGCCCCGCGGGCAATGCGGCCGGCACAGGGGCCCAAGCTGGGGAGAGGAGGGCGAGTGGGAGGGGACGCGGGTGCGCGCGGGGTCAGCCGTGGGTCGATACCGCGGCGGGATGAATGGGAGAGGAGAGAGCGGAGCTGCAGGGAGGGCGCGAGGAGGAGGAGGAGGAGGTGTAGGGCTGCGAGGATGGGGGGCGCCTCCCTCCGCTCCTCTACCCCCTCCCCCGACCGGCGGGGCCCGGCCAGGGTCTGCAGCCGTCAGCGCCGAGCGCGGCCCCGCGGCCCCGCCGAGGGATCGATAACTAATTTCACCGCAGCAGCCGCCCCAGTTTTTTCCCGATAATTGTGCGCCGGCAGCTGCGAGCAAGGCCCCCAGCCCGGCGCGCGGCCCCCGCCCGCGCCCGATCAATTGACACCGCCACCGGGCGGCAGGAAAACTCATTTTTCTCTCCCTCCCTGGCTCCCGGTGGGCGCCGGCGAAGCTCCGCCTCGGGCCCGGGGCTGGGGAGGGGCGCGTTCAGGGAAGGAGTGCGCGTGAGTTTCAGGACTGACGGGGGTCTGGGAAGAAGGCTTCCAGGGAATCCGAGGAAGTGGGGTGCCTCAGTTTCTCCAGTCCACAAGTAGGGGCGTGGCCAGAGGCCCCAGGGCTGACTGAGCCCGCCCCCTCGGTTTTCTGGCGTGAGCCTGCGAGAGGAAGGCTGGAGGAAGGGCTAAGAGCGCAGGCGCATGGTCTGGATGCGTGGATTCGAATCCCACGAAAACCAGTTACCTTGGATTCGTTCTTCTCTTCCGGTTCTACCCAAGCCTCAGTTTCTCCGTCTTCCCACAGGAGCGTGGCATAGTCCTGGCATGCAGACCTGTTGATCAGGGCAGTGAGGGGGTGCAGAAGTAGGTGTTTGTCAAGGACTGCTGTCAGAGGGCGGAGGAAATCTCCGTTAGTGCTCACTGAGCACCTACAGCCCAGGCACCGTTCCAGGCGTGGGGAACAGAGCCGTGATCACAGCAGGGACCGCTACCCTTGCGGAACTGACATCCTAATGAGGGGGTGAACAATCAAATAGTACATGTGTGAAGGAAGCGGTGAGATGGGAAATGCTGTGGAGGAAAATAAAGCAGGCAAGGGGGACAGGGTGTGGGGAGAGGGGCCTGCAGAGGCAGCGGGCCCCCAAGACCTCCTGGGGAGAGGCCCCTCCGCAGAGCTCTGAGCTGCCAGCTCTGCTTCCAACCTGCTGGCTGCTCAAGGTCGTAGGAAACCTGCAGACTTGGCATTCTGAGAGGAGGGTGGGCAGGGGGAGGGGGAGCAGGAGGAGGGAGAAGGCACCATGTGGAGTGGGCGTTCATAGGGGGCCAGAGAGAGCGCCAGAGTGGGGGCTGGGGGCGCTGGAGAGAAAGGGGGTGCGGACAGAGGAAGAAGAGAGGGCAGGGCTGTGATGGTCAGGGAGTGCTGGAGAGTCAGGGTCAGAAGGGGCTCAGGTGGCCGGCTGAGGCTCAGAGAGGGGCAGAGGCCTGCCCAAGACCAGAGGACATGTGTGGACAGAGGTGGGGTCCTGGGTCCTGCCTCCAGACCTTGGAGAAGGGGGTGAGAGGTACCAGAGAGGAAGGACAGGGAGGAGAGCATCGCTGAGGGGAGGGAGTGGCATTGGGGCCGCCCCTCCGTGGGTCAGGGGCCAGGGGTCTGCTCGGCCTCTCAGAGGCCAGCTGGAGTTTCCTTGGAGCTCCCTGGGTTGTGTTGATGCATCTTCAGAGGGACCAGTGGGGCCTCAGGGAGTCCGGTCTGCTGACCACAGCCCCCACCTCCAGCCAGGTGCACACAGGCAATTTACCAGCATCTGACCCTGGTGGCCTGTGAGCCAGACACGGGCAGGGGCCCAAGACTGCAAGGGAGGTGAGACTTTCTGGGCCCACGCACAGACCTCAGGACTCGCCCCTGCTTCTGTTTTCTCATCTGGAAAATGGAGCTGGCGGGGAGGCTCTGAGCTTCTGTCAGTCTTCCTTCCCTTCGGGTTCCTGGCACACGGAGCCAGCCTCATCGTGGGTGAGAGCTGTGACTTGGCAGAAATGAGAGCGAGACTGCTCGCAACCAAATGAGGTAGAAAGAGGAGGAAAGGACCGGGCGGGCGGGCGGGCTGGGATTGGGAGCAATACAGAGCGAGGCCTTACCCACCTGTTTGTCCATTGGTTCATCCACCCACCTACTCAGACATTCATGCAGCCACTCAGCAAATCTATTTATATTATAGTCAAGTGCCTACTGTCTATAGGCACCCTGGGTGGGGTGGGCACAAGGTCCCCCCTCTCCCATCATCTTCTCCCCATGACCCCCACATTTTCTCTGGGGTGTGGTTGGAGGAGCACTGAGTTGGGAGTCAAGGCTAGACTCAGGCCCAATGAGCGGCCTCGGCAGGTTCCTCGCCCTCTCTGTGCTTCGGTGTTCTGACACCCCATCCCAACAGCCCTGTGTGCGGAACTCTCAGCCAGTCAGTGGTGCTGTGTCCCAAGGAGCTGGGACACACAGGCCAGGAACAAGTTGCAGAAATAGGATGTCCCCCTCGCCGTTCCTTCCAGTGCTCCGTTTGTGAATTTGTGTTTCTCGTCCCTGCAACCTTAGTTTTTGTCTGCTAATGGCCTTGGCTACCTGTGATAGTATGGGTCCCACTGAACTCAAAGCTGTGGCTGCCACCTGACCTCTTTGGGATCCTTATGCCAGGAACCTGTAGGCAAAGAGAGGAGGTGCTGTTCAGGGGTGGGTATCTCCCGCAGATGTGGCTGCAGGAACCATCTCAGCAACCTCCTTGCAAGGACTGCTGATGGCCATTCCTGAAGGGGACTCGAATACACCGGACCCAGTGGAGGGCAGGGGCAGAGCCCAGTGCTGCAAGGTGCGGGCTGTACTGAACGCGTCTCCTGCACTCTCAAACCCCTTGGCTTTGCCTCTTAATCCACAGCCTGCTGCAGTGAACAGTGCTTGCAGGCTTTGGCCAGCTCGACACCTGACCTGCCAGTGCCTCACCCTAGGCCTGCCAGGGGCATCTCGCCTCCTGCCCTGGGGTTTCTGTGATGCCCAGCGTGAGATACTGCTCCCCGCCCTAGGGACCCACCCACCAGTCACCCACACTCATCTGTAACACTCTATAGGCCAACCCTTGATCCCGGGGAGACAGAGCCACGGGCGGAGGGTCCTGAAACGCATTTCATAAGGAATCTCAGACCGCCTCGGGGGACTGGGCACCAGACTTCCACCATGGTGGAGTCAGTCATTTGTGTTTCCTCTCCTGTTCTGCTCTCCTCCGCCTCTCACTCTTGCCTCTGAGAACATATTCCCAAACAAACTACACCAAGATCAGTCTTCAGTTTAGCCTTCTTTCAGGGAAGGTAAAACAGGTGTCATGGGCTAAACTGTGTCCCCCAAATATGTTAGAGTCCTAACCTCTCCGTACCCAAATGTGCACTTGGACATAGGGTCTTTAAAGAGGTGACCAAGGTGAAATGAGGTCATTAGAGTGGTCCCTAACCCAATATGACTTGTGTCCTTTTAAGAATAGGGAATTAGGCCTGACCAGGCAGAGGCACAGTGGATAGGGCGTTGGACTGGGACGCAGAGGACCCACGTTTGAAACCTCAAGGTTGCTGGCTTGAGTGTGGCATCATAAACATGACCCCATGGTTGCTGGCTTGAGCCCAAGGTCGCTGGCTTGAGCAAGAGGTCACTTGCTCTGCTGTAGCCCCCTACCCCCACCCCCCGTTCAAGGCATATATGAGAACGCAATCAATGAACAACTAAGGAGCTGCAATGAAGAACTGATGCTTCTCATTTCTCTCCTTTCCTGTCTGTCTGTCCCTATCTCTCCTTCTCTCTGACTCTCTCTCTCTGTCTCTGTAAAAAAAAAAAAAAGAATAGGAATCAGGACATAGACACACAGAGGAGGGACCACGTGACAACACAGCAAAAAGACTGCCATCTACAAGCCAAGGAGAGAGGGCTTAGAAGAAATCAAACCTGCCAATACCTTGAGCTCGAACTTCCAGCCTCCAGAACTGCGAGGAAATAAACGTCTGCTGTTGAAGCCACTCAGTCTATGGTACTTTGCAATGGCAGCCCTGGCAGACTAATATGTTGTTGTACCCACTTTACAATGAAAGAAACTTAGGCTTTGAGGGGCAAAGGACTCACTCAGGGTCACACAGCTCCTAAGGGGCAGAGCTCAATTTTAAACAGAGCACTTGGAGGGGCAGCGTGCAAGTTCTTGACGCCAGGAATGCTAGGGGACCGAGTGAGTGTTCAGGCCTAGGGTCCGGAATTCCGCAGTCTCCTCTCCCGGGTGTGGGAAGCCCCTCCCTCCATCCGGGCCCACCTACCCTTTCACGGGTCCCCTCCAGGTCCCTGCCTCTGGGCCTCTGGCTTCACTGCAGTGCTTGGCTTTTCAGCTTGGTCTCCTCCTCCACCCAAAGCCTCTTCCCTGCCAGCCACACTCTCTCTCTCTCTCTGTCTTCACCTTTTTTTGGCAGCCACTCCGAGGCTCTCTCCATCGCCTTTGCTGATGCCTGCTGTAGACCAGCTGCAGGGGATGCCCCCTGAAGGCCCTGCCCCCACCTACCCCGTGCCCTGTTCCCCCGGTGAGTGCCCTCTTGTCCCAGCAAGGTGCTGTGCTGAGCACCAGGCCAGGAACTGCACAGGTGGTCTGGCCGGCTCACGCCCCCTTCAGTGGGGACTGGTATTGTCTCCATTTCACATATGAAGACCCGAGGCCCAGCAGTGGGAGAGAGAGGCACGGGGCGATGGCAGTCAATAATGGGGAGATTTGACCCACTCTAAAGAAAGACTGGGGAAGGCTTCCCAGAGGGGTGGCCTGACAGCCGATTCTGGAGAATGAATAAGAGTTACCCAGGTGAAGAGGGAGAGAACGGTATTGCACCTTGAGGGAACAGCATGTGCAAAAGGCCTACACAGGGAGGAGAAGAGGCAGAAAGAAGGTCTACGCACTGGAGCTGCTAGAGGCTTTTGTATAAGGACCGCGTGCTAACCGGCTGCGCCACTGAAGCTCCGGGTGGAGGCTTTTGGTAGAAGCTGGAAAGGCCTCCAAGGGCTGGGCCAAGCAAGACCCTGTAAGCAACATTAAAGACTCTTGTCTTTGCCTGACCAGGAGGTGGTGCAGTGGATAGAGCATCGGACTGGGATGCGGAAGGACCCAGGTTCGAGACCCCGAGGTCGCCAGCTTGAGCGCGGGCTCATGTGGTTTGAGCAAAGCTCACCAGCTTGGACCCAAGGTCACTGGCTTGAGCAAGGGGTTCCTCGGTCTGCTGAAGGCCCATGGTCAAGGCACATATGAGAAAGTAATCAATGAACAACTAAGGTGTCACAACGAAAAACTAATAATTGATGCTTCTCATCTCTCTGTTCCTGTCTGTCTGTCCCTATCTATCCCTCTCTGACTCTCTCTGTCTCTGAAAAAAAAAAAAAAAAAGACCCCTGTCTTTATCCTGTGGAGACTTGTGTTTCAAAGACCCCTGCACCGTTTCCGTGTGATGGAGAATAAGGTCAAAGCACAGAAGCAGGTCGGAAAGCAAGAGGTTGGCTTGTGCCCAGGTGAGATGATGTGTTATGAGAATATTATATATATTAAAAACAAACAAAAAAACCAAACCAGACTCAGCACAGCAACAACAATAACATGTAGTCCTGATTTCAAGCAGGAGGGACCTCACGACCCCTAGTCTGTGCCACAGTGAGTGAGATAACCGGAGCCCGGAGGTACGCTCCCAGAGCCAGGCCGGTGCGTACATCCAACAGACACTCGTGACAGAGGCTGGGGACTTAGAGCTGAGCACACAGATCTGCCCTGATGGGCCAGATATGTGGGGGCCGAGCCTACACTGTCCCCAGCATGAGAAGGCGGAGGGAGGTGGGAGAGAAATGATAATCAGGATGACAAAATTACACTAACAGAGCCTTCCCATTCCCAGAGCCTTCTGACACGATCTCATGACCTGCTGGAGGCTCAGGCGGCAAGGAAGGGCTGCGGCACCAGTCCAGAGACAGCGGGATCACGGGTCAGAGAGGCGGAGTGGCCTGCCTCACCCAGGTAAGACTGAGGGACGGGGCAGGCAGTCCGCACTGGGGCCAGCCCAGGCCCTTGTCCGACCTTTCCCTGGAGCCATGCCGTGGTTCACTCTCCTCTGGCCTGGCCAGGTTGCTCCCAGGGTCCCAGCAGGAGCTGGGAGGTGGGACACTGGAGGGGGGAGAGCCCAGCTGGGCTGGACATGCCCTGATGATGCTGGGAGGTCTCTGGTGGAGCGGCCCAGGCTGGGTGAGGAAGGTCACAGGGAGGTCAGGGAGGAAGGAAGGAGCAGATGTGTCAGCACCAAAGGCTGCAGGCTGCAGGCCTCTGCCTTTCCCATCCCTCTCTGCTCTCCCATCCTCCTCCAACAACAAAGCAACCTCAGTGAGTTTACTGCCTGAGCGGAGGAGAGGAGACTAGGTGGGGAGTGGAGTGCTCTGGCTTGCCCTGCTCCAGCCTACGCCAAGGCACAGCCTTGGCCAAGTCACTGTCCCCGCCATCACTAATTTTGGGAACACATGTGCCGCATACATCTCCTGCACATGCGTGTGTATGTGCATGTGCCCGCAGCCTCCTTGCTCATGCATCCAGACATGCTTTCATTCATTCATTCACTCATTCAACAACGTGTTCATGAACCCCTGTGCTGGGTTGTGTGGAGACTCAGTGCAAGGGGTTGAGCACATACTGCATATTAAGAATGGTCCAGGATGTTGGGGACAAACCTATGAGGTCGCCATCCATGAGGTCTTTGCTCTACCGTGAACGCAGCACCGTCTGGGCCCGGGGCCCGGAGAGGGTGATAGGAAAGCGCAGCTGCTGTTGTCCAGCGGCCCAGCCGACTGCTAACCTAAGCAGGAAGCAGCGTTCCCTGGTGTGGAGGCTGGTTGTTACCACCGCAAAACAAATCAACAGCTGGCTGAGCCCCCTCCCACCCCCCAAGCTAGATCCAGTTTGGGCTGATACGCTCATCGTCCGCACTCTTTCTGACCTTGCTCTTCTATCAGGGATCCTAGAGCCCAGGACCCCAGGCTGGAGAAACCAGCAGCATGCTGGCTCCGCCCCCTTCCTCAATGTCCACATTTCATTGGTTCTTGGGGGCCAGGTGGTTCTACCTGTCACAGCTTCACTTCAACCTCCCTTCCGTGCCCTCCCAGAACTCCATGCTTGGTGGGCATATTGCCTGCATCCCAGTTGTTGGAGCAGAGTACGGGTCCTTAACCTGGGATGTGGTATGCTAGAATTAAGGGCGTTCATGAACCTGGAAGGTGGGGAGGGGGGTGACATCTTTGTTTCCGCTTCCTTCTAACTACAGTTTAACATTTCCTTCTGGGATGAACGCACCTAGCACCCCCTGCAGTCAGCAGTACCTGCTGCTCTGTTCCCAGCAGAAATCTCTGCTGATCACATCAAAGTGGACGCAGATTCCTCAGAATCTCACTTATCAGTTCTTCGTTTCTGACTTCCTGCTAGGTCTTGTTAATGCTTAAAAGGAGCACACTCATGATGATATCACAAACGTGCTTTAAAAAAAATCTTGTTAGCTGTATTTCAAATTAATTGGCTCCCAATGTAACTCTAGGTATTTGTTAGGCATTCATGGACAAAACAAGGTCTGAAGGTATCACCAAACACCATGTGGCCCGTGGCACTGAAAAAGCCATGCCTCCCCCTCACTTCAGGGAAGGGAATTGGGACATTGGCTATGTGGTGAGGAGCTGGGCCAAGAACAGCTGGGAAGCCGACAGGGAATCAGGCAGGGGCCTGGCGGGGGAGTGGCTGGTGTCCCAGTGAGCATGGCTGGGGGACCCTCTGCTGCCCGGCCAGGGGCCTGGCGGGGGAGTGGCTGGTGTCCCAGTGAGCATGGCTGGGGGACCCTCTGCTGCCCGGCCAGGGGCCTGGCGGGGGAGTGGCTGGTGTCCCAGTGAGCATGGCTGGGGGATCACCGCACCCTCTGCTGCCCGGCCCGGCCTCTCTCCCGGAAGGATGCAGCCACACAGCTGAGCCCAGCCTCTTCACGGCCCTCATGGCTTCCTTTCTTTGCACCAAATCCAGGTGCATCGAGTAGGAAAATGTCGCCAGAAGTACCCAGGAAAGGAACTCATCCTCCATGGGAGAGCAGAGTGCGGGAGGAAAGTTTGCCAGCCAACGTACCTGGTAGGCAAAAGCCTCCCCTCCCCGTTTCCCCTGCCTGTACCCCAACCAGGGTCAGGACACCCCGGCAGCCAGAATCCTGGGGAGAGCCACCCTGGGCTCCATGCTGCCCTGGAAAGGTCTTTTCACACTCACCCAGCCCCAGTTTTTGAAGGAAGCCTGAGGTTGCCTCCGTGTGTGTGTGTATGTGTGTGTGTGTGTGTATCCCTTCTCTGGACTCCTGCATCACAGCTGCCCCTGTCCCTCCCTCCCCTCCTGGTAGCAAAACCACTCACCCCATCCAGGAGGTAGTCTCTGGAGTCCCCTTGCCTCAGGCCGGGCTCAGTCCTGGAAACCACAGTCCAGGCTCTGGGCCAGCCCAAGAAGCAAGTGAGAAACCCACACTGAGGGGCACCCAGTCCCTTTATAGAAAGTCAAGGGCAAAATCAGCAGTAAGCCATCCACTCCATAGCAATTTAGCGGGCTCTGCAGAGTAGAGACACTGTCAGCTCTAGAGCCAGATGGCCCGATGTCCAAATCCCAGCTCTGCTACTTACCAGCTGGGTGAACTTGGACAGGTGATTCAACCAATATTGTCCCTAGTTTTCCTACCTTGAGAGTTATTGTGAGGATTAAATGAATGCCAACAAAATAAAGTACTGAACATGTCAGCTATTATTATTATATTATTATTACTACTACTATTGATGATGATGATGACAATGCTGATGAGCCAGGAGGTAGAGACTATGACACAGGCCACTAAGTCTCTTCTCTCCTCTTCTATAAGATTACCAACTCCCAATCCTTAGCTAGGCACATGGCTGTCTGGCTTAGAAACTACACTTCCCAGCTTCCCTTGCAGCTACATAAAGTCATATGATCATGTCCTGGCCAATGGGCTGTTAGCAAAAGTTGTTTATATCACTTCCTGGAAGTTTCCTTAAAGGACAGGGTCAGCTACTTTCTCCCTTTATCTTCTTTCTGTAGACCAGAATGTGAGCACGGAGGCTAGAAGGCTGGAAGGCTGGAGCTGGAGCAGCTGCTGTGTGCTGTGAGTTTAAGATTCATGTTGAGGATGGCAGAACAACTAGACATTAGGAGCTCTGGTCCCCAAAGGCAATGGAGCCCCATAGTAGCCCTGACTGCCTGTATTTACTTCAACAAGAAATAAACAGTTTTCTTGTTTAAACCACTGTTGTTTGAAATCTCCCCTGTTCAAAGCACAACCAAACCCCTTTTAACACAAAAACACAGCTAGAAGCAAGATACACAGAGCCAGCCCTGGCTGGTTGGCTCAGTGGTAGAGTGTTAGCCTGGTATGTGGAAGTCCTGGGTTCGATTCCCGGCCAGGGTACACAGGAGAAGCGCCCATCCACTTCTCTACCCTTCTCCTTCTCCTTCCTCTCTAGCTCTCTCTTCTCCTCCCACTGCCAAGACTCCATTGGAGCAAAGTTGGCCCAGGCGCTGAGGATGGCTCCATGGCCTCTGCCTCAGGAGCTTGAATGGCTCCGGTTGCAAGGGAGCAACACCCTAGATGGGCAGAGCATCGCCCCCTAGTGGGCATGCCGGGTGAATCCCAGTCGGGCGCATGCGGGAGTCTGTCTGACTGCGTCCCCACTTCTCACTTCAGAAAAATACAAATACAAAAAAAAGATAAACAGAGCCTGCCTTCCAGGAACCTCGGTCTACTTAAGGGGATGGAGAGCATGATGGGAAGTAGAGGAACTGGGAAAAAGGGACAACTGAGTGGAGATCGGACTGGTGGGGGGAGCAGGGAAGAGCCTGCAGGAAAGGAAGAAGGACCCCACCCTGCCCTGAGCACAGAGGGAGGCTGGGGTGCAGTAGCTGGGCCTGGGCCCCTAGCCTGGCCCTGCCTCTTCCGGCTGTGGGAGCTGTTTCTTTCTCTGAGGCAGAGTACCCAGCAAGTACCTGACACATAGTAGGTGTTCAGTGAAGATCACTGTTTGAGAAGATCTTTCTAAAGATCTTGAAATCACAGAAGGAACAGAGCCTGTGGGGGTCTGGGTAGTAGAGTGACCCTTTAGATTCGAACATAGGAGTTTGACCAAGGTAGTGGGAAGAAAGGGTGTTCTAGGAGAGTGGGTCACATGCCATTTCTTCAAGCTATCCACTTTTGGGCCATCCCCACCCATCACACCCCCTCAAAGCCCAGCTTGGCTTTCTCCATTGTAGCCTCTGGCAAATCCATTCCAGGTAGAGATCTGAAATCCAGGCTGGGATTTACTTCTAACCCCAACTTAACCGCCTGCATCTCTGGTCCCATTGAGTTCACTCAACCTGGGAGTGAGAACTTTCTGGCCTCCAAATTCTATGGGTTCCCAGGTTCTGCCAGGCCCTGCCAGGCCCTGCTCAACCAGGGTGCTGCCCAGACGCCTTGCTGCCCCAGGCTCTGCTACAGCAACCTGCTCTTCCCTTCTCTCTCCTGCTCACTCACCTGCGTCCGCAGCCTTCCCCTCCCACCACTCACTCTGCTCACCCTGGGCTTCGCTTTCAGTTCATCCATGCCACTGCCTGCAGGAAGCCTTCCCTGCTGTCTGTGGGTGGGTTAGAGCCTTTTCTCTGAGCTGCCTGGAGTTCTACCATGATAGCCCCTGTTCACAGCTCTCTGTGACTTGTGTCTGTTTCCCCTACTAAATCATGACAATCCTGTCCACAGAAGAATCTGCGCACTTAGCACAGGGTTGGCACATAGCAGGTGCTCAGTAACATTTGTTAAAGGAAAGGAGGAAAATTGTCCAGCCCTCTAGGATAGCTGAGAACACAGGCAGAGAAGTTCTGCTCAGTGGGGGTCAGGTCTCTTGCCTGCTGTCCCAGGGTGAGCCCTCTGTTCCTCTTCCCCTCCCCTCTGTGCCTCCTGCACCCAGCCAGCAGAGAGTAGGCTGGGGGCGGCAGGGGGTGGTGGGGGTGGTGGGAGTGGGGGTGGGGGGGTGGAAGGGAGCTGTGGACAGTATACCCTGTACCCTGGGGAGGCAGCCACAGGAAAGCTGGAGCTGGGGGAGGGGCCGAAGCTCACATCTGGTTTTGGCCACCCAGGCTGAAGCTCCTGCAGGCATGGTGTCCATCTCTGCATTACTAGCACACACACCCCTACCCCCGCTTCCCCTCCTGGGGAGGCAGGAAAGCGGCTGTTTCAGGTCTGCTCTTGGATTGCGTGCTCGCTGAGCCAGTTATATGGTGCAGTGCGTGCATCAGAACATCCGTTTCCTGCAACATAACAGTGGAACCCACCTTCAGGCTTGTGGCCAATTTGCTCCGGTGTTTAATATACAGAAGACCCCGAAAGAATGGTGCCTGGGCCCCCTCACCCTCCCAGGAGGCCTTGGTTGAGTCGAGTCCGAGGTTGGAATCTAGTCCGAGGTTGGAATCTAGCCGGGGAGGCTAAATACTGCCAACTCTGTCCCACTAGCTCTGAACTCTGTGAACCTCAGTGTCCCCAACTGCAACTCAGAACTGAAACTCTGCCCCCAGCCTGCCGCTCTGGGGCGTGCAGGGAGAGGCCGGGAAATCAGCTGGCCCCCAGAGGAGAGGGTTCAAGGAAGCCACTGAGGACCACCCGGGACTCTGGGGCGGGGAATCTTCCCCAGGCTGTCAAGGGGTGAGCCCAGGGCCAGGGCAGCAGTGGGGACGGTGTGAGAGGGCTGCATCGGGAGAGCAGGCCTGTGCTGGAGGTGGGAAGTAGGGTCATCAGCTTTGTAGTCAGAGGCCCTGGTGGCCCAGGAACCTGGGTTGTACTCTTGGAGCCTGGAACCCCCCTCAGACTGGCTGGTCCCAAAGGCTTTTCTCATTGTGGTTGCTATTATTGAAGGTCTCCCTGTTTGCAGGATTGGGGTGCAAGGATGCCCTCTGGAAGTTCGGAGCCAGAGGCCCGGGGGACCCGGTTTCTATGGTCCCGGGTGTCCACCACTGCACTAGGGGCTAGGTAGGAGGGCGCCTGGGCAGGGGGTGAGGGAACAGTTTCCCGGCAGGACCACAGAAGCAATGAAGCCAACTGAGGAGCTAGACTTAGGCCCGGAGGAAAAGATGGGAAGGGCGTTCCAGGCAGGAGGAACAGCCTGTCCTAGGGCCCGAGATGGGGCCATACTCGGGAAACACAATTATTCTATCTGACTCAGGGGCCTAGGGGCACCTGGTGGCAGAGGCAGGGCACCCAGCGCTGGTCCCGAACGCCGAGGACAGTTCGCTTCCTCGCTCCTTGGGCGGGGCCGGGCCCAGCCCACTGCCCCGTGCCGCCTCCCCGCCTTCGGTTGGGTCCTAGCGGGGCCAACCTGCCCACGGCTGCCCTTTCAAGCCGACCTCCAGGTGGCTCCCGAGCTGGCGCGGCGCGGGCCGCTGCGCCCACATCAAAGCCCGCGCCCCCGGCCCGATGCCTTGGCGGAAGGGGCGGGCGAGTCACGGAGGGAGCGGGGTTTCGGCGGCTCCCCCTGCATCCAGCGGCTCCCCCTGCATCCAGCGGCTCCACCCTGCGCAGACCTCCGCGAGGCGCCGCACGTCTCTGCCGGGCCGGGCCGGGCTGCCCAGGAAGGCAGCGCCGCGGGGCTGTGTGACCTCAGGCCCGGCCTGCCCTTCTCTGTACCTTGGCTGCCTTCCTCCCTAACCAGGAAGCCCTGGCTCCAGGCTTTCTTGGGGAAGGGTGCTTCTTGGCGGGGCATTCGGGAGGATTCCAGGGATGGGTATATGGACCCTTGAGATCCGAGCAGGGAGTCAGGGCTCACCTTGGGTACCTGCTCCAGCCCCTCTCCCCGCCCCCATCGCACCCTCCTACCAGAGGGTAGTCCCAGAAAGTACCGTTTGCATCCACCCCTCCCCCTCCCTGTGACCCATTCTCCATCCTTCCCCTCTCTGGGCCACTTAGAAGCTTGAGGGAGGGGGTGGACGTTGAATATCCTACTCCATTGTTGCGTCTGAACACTCCTCCCAGGCCTGTTTCCCCTCCGGTAACACTGGGGGGTGGAGGGAACTGGCTCCACTCTCTGGTATAACAATAACAGTTATCATGACACAATGGTCACACACTGTTCCACAACGGCCTTGTAGTGCCCTATGTGGTCCGATCTGGACATCCTTTCTCTGGTGAACAGCCTGAGGCTCAGAGAGGGGACTCACCCCAGGTCACACAGCTGGAAATGTGGGACCAGACACGTGCCCGTGGAGAGGCGGCACGTGGTTCCCGTGGATTCTTTCCTGGGCTGTGTGTGCCCGCTGCCTCCATATGTATCAACCAGAAGGCGACCGTGGGCTGGGCTGGGCTGGGGGAGGCCAGGCTGGGAGTAGCAAAGGCAGACACCGATGTAGCACTGAGTGCAGGCGGGCGGCCGCTAGAAGAGGCAATGGTACTTGCCACCCCCACTTTGTAGATGGGAAAGACTGAGGCCCTGGGTGGTCACACAGCCAGCTAAATGGCAGAGCTATATATTGGCCTGGGTTATTTTTTGCTTCAGAGACTTAGAGCTTAGCCGCTACCCCCAGGATGAGAAGGGCAGGCCCCTGACGCCCGAGCCCAGGCAGGAAACAGTCTCAGTCAACACAGGAGCCCCCGCTAGGAGGTGCTGTTATTGTGCCCACGATACAACTGACGCCTGAGGCACAGGAAAGTGGTGGAGGGGCTCAGCCTCCCAGAAAGTGGCCAAGTCGGAATTTGAACCCAGCCTGTCTGGCTCCTGAGCCCCAGCGGCCGACCCGATAGCTTTGGCCACCGGGAGCAGTGTGGCTCCCGCCAGCGCCAGTTCCAGAGCCCTTGCCGGGTTTCTGGGGTGGGGGTGGGGGGACCTTAGCTGCCAAGAGGGGGCCAGTTTAATGGGTCTGCCCAGAATGCCAGGTGCACTCAGGCTGGTGGGATGGCACTGGTGCCTGGGTATCAGACAGATGCCACCTCAACCCAGAGATTTAAAATTCCTCCCTGGAAAATCAGATAATCAAGGAAGTCAAATACCGTGAAATGAGTGTGATCCTTGCCAGAAGCCCCGAGGGAGTGTCAGCGGATCAGTGCACGGCGAGTGTAGGCGGGCCACCTATCCCCTCGTCCCCCCGGCAGGGAAACTGAGGTGCGGAACACTGCAGCGAGGTTCACACGGAGAGTGTCCTGCCCCGTTGCCCAGCATTTACGGAGGGCCTCCTGTGTGGCAGGCTGTGTTGGGGCCCGTTCAGTCCCCGTGCGCCTGGAGTTCAGGGTCTGCTGAGTGTGGTTCTCTGTGTGCCAGTAATGTTACTACTATTTAATTCTAATTCAGGTGGACTCCCCTGAGGAGGGGGCATCTAAGCTGAGGCCTGATATTAACTAGGAGTCACTGAAGCTGGTGGAAAGAGCATTTCAGGCAGAGGGGGAATAGCATGTGCAAAGGCCCTGGGGTATGAAGGAGTTTGGCTCAGGAGATTAAAGAAGCCAGAGCCTGCTTCAGAGTGAGGGGGAACATGGAGGGAGCGATTGGAGGGGACAGGACCTTGGGGCTAACAGAGGGAGAACTGCCCAAGCTGGTGGGGGTGGGGGGAGGGAGACAAGAGAAGGAGGGAGGCTGTCAAGGCTAGGAACCAGCAATCCAGCCTGTACCGACCACCTCACAGCCACCCAGGCCTTCACTCTTCAGGAAACCCTGGCTGGAAATAGGAGAGAGAAGGGAGTAGCTCCAGCCCTGTTCTAAACCCCGTCCTGTTAAGCTACTAAAATTAAAAAAAAAAAAAAAGAGCAAGATCAAAAGAGAACATTTGCAAGTTAGATTTACCCTCAATTCTGTGAAACCACCAAAAGCTGTTGGAAACCAGTATTGGGGTCTTGACTCCACAAAGGCTGGAACTCCCAGTCTGGAAGTCCCATGGGGCCTTTGCCTACCCACCTGGCACTGGGGGAGGAGCAGGGTCAGGCAGAGGCCTGGACTGGGCGGCCGGGCGTGGTCTGTGGGCTCAGCCAACACGCAAACAGGAGGCCGGTGGAACCAGCGGCTTCCAGACGTGGTCTGGGCTTCCTGGACGTGCGCTATGGACAGGGTCCGGCTCTTTGTGCCCCAGGTTCGGTACGTAAGCCTTATCCTGGTCTGTGCCTGGGCGGAGGAGTGGAGCGGGAAAGGGAGGAAGATAGGAGAGAGGGAGGATGGAGGAGGAAGAGAGACAATAGGAAGGAAGGGAAGGGAAGGAGGAGGAAGGGTAAGAAGGGAAGGGGAAGGAATTGGGGGTGGAAGGAAGGGAGGAGTCTGTGTTGATGACAGTCACTGCATGGGGTGTCTGTGTTGTGCGACCCCTACTCTCTGTTCCATCTCCTACAATAACAGCAGCTCCGCTGAGGGAGGAGGCCTTGTGCTGGCCTTGGGCCCGGAGAATCCCAGGGGGGTCTTATCTGACGCTCACAAAGGACTGGATCCGTCATTCTGCTCAGCCAGCCCCCAGACCCTGGCACTTCCCGTGCACGTGTAGGTCTCTCCACCCGCCGCTGGGCCTGGGCCTGCCCACAGGTTTACTCAGGGGCCAGGCACTATGCCTGCGGTGTACGCACGTGCGCATGTGCACGCGTTAGGTTAGGGATGTGGACTGAGCAGACTGGCTGGCCTCAGGTCCTGGCTTAGCCATTTACCAGCTGTGTGACCTGGGGTGAGTGACTCAACTTCTCTGTGCCTCACTTATAAGGAGTAAACGAACCCCCACACTACAGCTCTGGAAACAAGTGCTCGATTTCAGCTGCTACGGTTTATTCTGGAAAGGCTGACTGGGGACTCCTTTGGAAAGGGGCTCTCTGTTGGAGGGAAGGGGCTGTGGAGGGGCCTCAGAGGTTCTAGATGCTCCTAGAATTTTTCTGAACAGAGAAGGCCCTTAGCTTTTGTCACAGGGCCTCACAAACCCCCAAAGCTGAGCATCCCTGAGCCTCCAGGGCTTGGAGGGCCCACCTCGGTACAACTTTCTAAGGGCCGTCTGTATCCTGCCCCAGCGGGACCAGGACAGGTGGGTGTTGGCAGTCCTGTAGACCCACCACAGACTCCCGACTTGGGGGGGCCGCGCGTGTTCGGGGACAATGGGTCCCCGACTCAAGGGAAGTATTTTTAAGGCCGAGATGACAAGGAACAGTTGTATCCAAACCAGCTCTCTTCTCCGAGATAGGGAAGCGCAAAAACAGATTTCAAAGGCAGAGATCTGAATATACAAAACCCAATAAAAATAGTGCTTTGAACCTAAATGCCGAATCGCAGCCCCGGGCACATTCAACCAGCTGATGCCAGCCCTCCCCCGGCGACAGGCACAGGCCACCTAGGGGTGTGCCAGGAGCATCAGTGCAGCTGGGGCCGAGGTGCCTGGGCCCCGACACCTGCCCCCGCCCCAGCAGGCCACCCGGCCCAGCCCCACCCTCCGGGCCTTGCCGGGACTCCTGCCAACTCCATCCTGGTAGCTCTGTCAGGTTGGAGGGGTTCTTTGCCCAGTTCTCACCTGCTTCCCCGTCTGTCACCAGGGAGGTTGTGAGGATACTGCAAGGGCCAGTGACCCCCTCGCCCAGGGAACAGGGACCTGTTCCTCAGCAGTAGAGCAGCTTCTTCGTAGGTTCCAATCTTGGTTCTGCTGTGTGACCCCAGGTTGGTGGCCACACCTCTCTGAGCCTCATGTAGAACTGGGGGGTCATCAAGGTACCTCCTTCACAGGATCGTCTTTTTGCATAGCAAAGACATCGCTGTCTTTGCAGCGGGAACAGGAGAGAGGCTGTGGGGGAGGCCTGGGTACATGGTGAGCTCCCAGAGGGACTGTGGACCACGCCACACCAGGCCAGGTGCCATGCGTGGGCAAGCACTCATAAATGACCTGGAAAGAGCCTTCTACGATCTCCCAGTTAGATTGGAGGTAAAGACAATAAGTGCAGAGAAGTATGCACAAAACAGAATGTGTGCAAAATTGGCATTGCCATATAAAGACGTACACGTGTACATACTTCCTTGTGTGTGCACCAGCTATCTCTGGAAGGTGCCCAGAAATGGGGGTACCTAGTGGGAGGGGCCAGGGCCTGGTGGAGGCGGCTGAAAGGGGCTTTCTTCTCCCTGGCTTCTCTGGCTTGTGCCTGCCCACCCACACTGTGCCACATGCATTCCTTATCTAGTCAATAAAGACATTTTAAAAGTCCTTTTGGAGCTTTGCTTGTCCTGACCTCCCACCTGACACTGACCCAGCTCCCGGGGAACAGCCCAGAGGGATCTGGGGACCCGTCACAAGGACTTGGGGTCAAGACAGAGCCCACTCCTAGGCCAGTCTGTTACCGCCTCTGAGAAAGCCTCCCAGACCCTCTTGCAGCCCTCCACGTGGCCCAGCCCCGCATCGGCCGCAGTTTAATGTCTGTGTCCAGGACCAGCTACACAATTTGCAAGGGCTCAGGGCAAAATGAAAACACGGGGCCCTTGTTCAAAATCAATTATGAATTTCAAGATGACAACAACAGAACATTAAACCCACTGCAGGGCCCTTCCAGGCAAGCAGCTCTGTGCGACTGACCACAGGGTCACACACCTGTGAAGCCAGCATCCCTCTGCACCCTCCTCGCCAGGATGCGGGCTCGCTGAGTCAGGAACGCTGTCTGTCTTGTTCCCAGGGCCCAGCACAGAGCGTGGTAGACAGCAGATGCTCAGTAAATATGTTTTGTGAATGAATGAAGGAGAAGGAAGGGAACCGAGGTGTGGACGGAGCTGCCACGAACAGCCAGCCTGTGGGCCCCCGGCTGTGGGCCTGCCCTCTGGGCTGGAGGAAATCGGGCCTGTTTTCTGGAGGAGCAAACCCCAGCCTCACAGGAGGGCAGCTGTCCTGCGTGTCCCCTATCCCATCCCTTCTCACTCGTTTCTTATCTGGAGCTCGGCGGTGTGACTTGGGAAAGTGACTGAACCTCTCTGTGGCCCGGTTTTTTCGTCTGTAATATGGGACTACGGGCAGCATCTCCTTCACGGAGCTATGTCCTCCCTCAGGGATAAGTAAGTTCTAAGCATGGCAGTCTTTAGACCAATGTCTGCACATGGTACTGGCTAGATTCCCAGCCCCCTGAGGGCAGGGCCCAGGTCTTGCTCACATAAGCTCTTGGTTGCCCTCGCTAACATTTCAGAATAGCTATGGGCCGCCAGAAATTACTCGAGCCGGCCTGGGAGGGGTCTTTCCCTGGAGAACACAGTCTGGGCTCTCGAGGTGCCTGGACCAGTGGGTCTCCACGGGCAGGGGGGCTAGAAGTCAGCCCAGAGCCCAGCAGGGGCTCCCTGGAAGCTGGGGGGTGTTGGGGCAGTCCCCAGAGCTGCCAGGCGCAGGCAGTAAACCGGGGAGACCCTGGAAGACAAGTCATTAAGGGCCCCCAAAGCCCCATGACAGGAGATAGCGAGTGAGCTGCTCTGGTTGCTGGTCATGGGGTCCAAGTGCCACGGTTCCAGAGGGTTCCGGAGGGTTCCGGAGCCTCTTCATGGGTCCAGTCCCTGAATCTGGCTCATCACCACTGTCACCTCTCCTGAGCCTGTTTAGGGGACTGCTGAGGCTTGTCGGGCTGCAGACACGTCTCCCCAGAGGGACTGGGTGGTCTTCAACAAGAACCCCTGGACGGTGCGGACCAGCTGTCATTTAGGGCATATGGGGAGGGCATGACAAGGGGACCCTCAGAGGCAGAAATGCTGGGGAGAGGGAGGACGTGGTGGAGTGAGATGAAGGGCAGACAGAGGCAGAGAGACTGGGAAGAGCAGTGGGCAGCTCCCATGGCTGCGGCACAGGGCGTGTGCGCGTGCATTGGGGGATACTAACCTTTCCCGCTGCCTGACAGTGGCCTTCCTGGGCCGCTTGCTCACCGGGGCCCACGCTAAGAATGGTCGCACCAGCCGCTGCCTCCCTTCCCACCCTTCCCGTTCCTCTGTCCAGGTCTGACCGTGCCCCCAGCTTACCGTCACAGGAGGGCCCTGAGCAATGGGGTGGAACCCCCTGTGTGCTCCCAAAGCCCCAGGCCTCCCATCATCGCACTGGTGACGGTGTTCTTGTCACCCACCAGACCACAGCTTGAAGACAGGGCTGGTCATGTGATGTCCACTGTGTGCCCGGGGCCCCGTGTGTGTGTGGCACACAGTAGGTGCTCAATGAACTGCCTGCAGAATGGAAGTAGATGAGCCCAAGGGGCAGCTCATGTGGAGCCCTGCCTGGACTAGCTTCTCACAGGTCCCACGTATCTGGTGCGCTCCATGGCATCAGGACCCAGGCCGCTCCTTGACCAGCCCCTGCCTGCGGCCAGCTCCCTCCCCCTCTGGGGGGCCTCGAGGCCTCCTGGCCCCATGGCCTCTGCTTCCAATCTCCACACTCTCCCCAATTCCAGCTTCTCCAATCAACCTGTCTCCCTCCCTGGCCCAGCCCTGGTCCTCCCTGCCACCAAGGGGCCCCATGTGGGAGGACCGGCCCTCGGGCAGGAAGGGTCGGGACCACCCTGCTTGCCTTTCAGCGGGAAGCATGGCTGCTGCTAAGAGGTGTTGTCATCCATTGGTGTCTCCCTGCTGAACTTCGACTCTGACTCCAGCACTCAACAACCATGTGACCTCAAGAAAGAGTTTAACTTCTCCAGGCCTCAGTTCCCCCAACAAGAAATGGTTGCACAAAGAATGCGTGTGTGTGTGGCTGAAGGCTGGGTCCTGCATGGCACGTGGCCTGGCCTGGCCGTGTTCCTTAACTTCTCTGAACTTTGGTTTCCTCATCTGCCAATGGGCTAAGGAGGAGCCCTCACCAGCGCCAGGGCCAGGGGTGGAAAGGGCCCGTGAGGTGGGACGGGTCAGCAGACAAGCAGTGCTTTCCCCGCCTCTCCCTGCTGCCCTGAAGGGGGGGTCCTTCCCCCCTCTTGTCTCCACACCCCCCAAACTGCCCCCACCCCTGGTCTTGTTCCAGGTCTTCCCATGGGCCAGTGGGGCAGGCGTGGAACGGGGTGAGGGCTGTGACTGCTCGGAGTGAGAAGTGGAGAAGAGACCTGCATGGGGGTGCACCGGTCTTATCCCCCAGAGGTCCTGGGGTTGAGGAGCACGGCAGGGCACCAGCTTAGCCATGCTGCCCCCTGGAGCCTCAGGAGGGGTGGGCCACCCACCAGGCTGGGTGGAAATGTACCAGAGGAAAGGACCCTGCTGGGAGCCCTGGGCAGGGGTGAGAGACTGAGAAGGGGGGGACAGACACACAGCTGGAAAGGGGTCTGTCCCCGCCCCGCAGCACCCCCTGCCTCCCTTCTCACCTGCCCTCTGGTCACCCACACTCAAGTTCAAGCTCGGCCTGCAGTAGGGGGAGGGGCATGTTGGTGAACAGACCCACACGGGATGGGGTGAGGGGGTGGGGGACATCTGTGGCCCCCAGTCAGCAGGTGGACTGAGAATGTGGGGGCTGGGTTGCTGGGAGACCCTGATTGTGTGTGGGGTATGTATGTGTGCTCTCTGGGGTGTTTCTGGTGTGTGGGGTGTGGGCCTGCGTGCGCACGTGTGTGTACATGTGTCAGCGTGGTGTGTTTTTGAGTGTGTGCATGTGTGTCTGGCGTCTGTGTGTGTGTGCTACGTGTGGTGTGTCTGCTGCATGTGGTTTGTGTGTGTGAATCTGGCGTCTCAGTGTGTCTGGTGTGTTTGCTGTGCGTGTGTACGTGTGTGTGGTGCGTCTGCGGGTGGCCCCGTGTGGCTGTTTTTGCTGTGAGTGGGATGCGAGGCTCAGAGCTGACGCTCAAGGTCCTCTTGACACAGAATCTGTGTTTGTGGAAAAGGAAAGAGGGAGAGAAGGGAGGAGAGGGGAGGGCCACAGGAGAGGGAAGAGAAATGAAGGCTGGGGAGGGGTCACGAGGGGAGAGAGGCGGAGGGGAGCCGGGAGGGGAAGAGGGTCCCCACAGGCAGGGGTGCGGACCAGACCGCATCCCCGCCGGCCAGAGCCCCTGCGGAGGCGTGTGTGTGTGTGTGTGTGTGTGTGCGTGTGTGTGTGTGCGCGTGTGTGTGTGTGTGTGTGCGCGTGTGTGTGTGTGTGTGTGCGTGTGTGTGTGTGTGTGTGCGCGTGTGTGTGTGTGTGTGTGTGTGCGCGCGCGCCCCCCCCCCCCCCCGCAGGTCCCTGCCGCGCCCCCTCCCGCTGCGCCCCCTCCCGCCGCCCGCAGGGAAAGGGCCTGGCGTTGGGGCCCCGGACGCCAGCCCAGCAAAGATTTTCCAGCCGCTTCCCCGCCCCTGTGCGCTGCACGCGGGGCTCCATTTCCAGTGCTCGCTGCTTGCTGACAGCGCGCTCGCCAGCTTAGCAGTTTTGGGTTTATCAACAAAAGGCGAGAAAGAGAAGTTGGGGGGCTGTCGGCCACCCGCCCGCCGCGGTCAGGCAGGTGGCACCGGGCGGGAGGAGGCGCGGAGCCGGGGTACACGAGTGCCGTGCGAGGGGAAAAGTTTCCGACCCTTCAGCTCCAGGCTGAGAAGTTTCGGCCGCGCCAGGCGGCGCCAAAGCCAGGCCAACACTGCCCTCGCGTGGCGGCCACGCGACACTGCGTCCGCCGGCCGGGCGGGGGAAACTGAGGCCCCGAGCCGGCGAGATGGGCGACGCAAGGTCACCGAGAAGAGCCGTAGTAGAATCAGGCCTCCTCTGACACCCATAGGCTCTCCAGGAAATAGAAATACTGGGGAGGGGAGCGTGAAAGTCCAGAAAATGGTATGGAGGGGAGGAGTCATCCCAGGGATTCAAATCCCACTTCAGTCTCACCTCAACTCCCCAGCCAAGGCGGCAGTAGCACTGCCCCCAGCCCATGCCGCACAGGGTTTGTCCAAACTGTGCCAGGTATGTCGCCTTTCTTCTGGAGCCAGGGCACCCCTTCAAAACAGGGCTCGCCCATCCACAAGCCGTCCTGGCTGTCAGATCCCCACCACCCGCCTATCCAGCCGGGATCCCACCTTTTTCCTATGGATTCCTCTGCAGTTCCTTTACTGGCCAGGAGGTGGCGATAAAGACCCGAATCCTGGGCCTGGCCAGGGGTTGGGGCCAAATCTGGATAAGGACTGGAGGGGGACTCAAATTGATCAGCGGTTTGGAAGGCAGTTGTCACAGGGCCACACCTGGCAGATAGGCAGGCCTATGGGGTGGCCTGCTGGGTCAGTTCAGCGGTCAGATAAACTCCAGGCAGTACCCAGACCACCTAATCTGTCATCATCCCCTGATGTGGCTTTGAACACTGCCCAACCCCTCCCTCCACGACTAGCAGAGAAGCTTCCGGCTGGGCCCCCCCAGATGCTGTGACCATGCATTGGATGCTGTGTGCCTAGCCTGGGGGGGGGGGGCGCAGAAGACAAACGCTGGTGCACACACACGCGGCTCTTTCCCCTCAGCCGGGAGAGGGAGGTCATCGGCAAGCAGCTTTTGGCTCCATCAAAGATGGAGGCTGGGGCAGAGGTCAGGGCAGGTGTCTGGTTCAGGGGTGGGCTGTTCCAGACTGGCAGAGGCTTGGGCCCAGGTCTGAGGTGTGTGGCAGGGTCTCCCACCTTCCAGAAGAGGGGTTCGCTAGAAAAACCCTTACCCCTGGGGATACCTTGCCTCCGCCCATCAGCCTCATCTCAGCTGTGCCTGCCCCCTCCCTCCCCCTGGTCCGGGAACGCTGGAGACCAGGAACCAGGCGCTGGGAGAGGCGTGCAGGGTGAGACCCGGCTGCAGGTCCCAGACACCTGGGATGGACATTTATTTGTGGGGCAGGGAAGGCCTCCCTCACCCCTGGCCCACGTCCATGCCTGGGCTCGGGCTCCAGGGCCTGTTGTTCTGTGGCTGGTCTACGGGAGGCAGGAGGGGCTGGTACTTCTGCGAGCGGCCTCGCTTCAGGCCCGGGTGCAGCTCCAAGTGGGGCAGGAGGGACTCCTAGCGTGAGAGGGAGAACCGGCTGGGTGCTGGGGAGGGGACTCCGGGGAGGTGCTTTACCTGGCACCCTGTCCACCCCACTGGGCAGGGGTGCCCCGGGTGGTCAGCTCCCCACAGGCGCTCACCAGTTTCTGGCTCCAGGAGCAGGGTGATTTGCCCATCTGGTCGAGAACACTGTGGGTGCCCAGGAGGGTTTTGCTGTCTCTTTGCTGCCTCTGGGTGGTGGCCCTGGGCAGGAGGGGCAGGCTGCTGTTCGTGGAAATGTCCTCAGAGAGGTGGCACTGCAGCTTCAGGACGGGCCTGAGAGGGACAGGAGCCGGTCAGCTGTGTGGACCCCAGGTCACCAGTCCACCCTGGCTGGCGGGACCCTCAAGGGCCCAGACTCTTGGCCCGCCCCTGCTGGACAGGGAGATCTGCAGGGTAAGGAGGGGGAGCCCTGGCAGAGCGTGTGAACCCCAGCCCTCCCGTGAAGTCTCACAGGCCAGGGCTGTCCCAGCCGAACGGGGAGCTGGCCACAGCCTCCGCCTTGGCCCTGGAGCACAGGGCTTTGGGCAGACTCTCCAGCCATCTCCTGATGCCCCCAAACAGGCGCTCTGGTGCCGCGGACTGGGTGGCTGGCTTGTTCTCCGCAATGACCTGCTGGACTGGAGGAGAGAGGGCGCCGTGAGAGCTGGGCCTGGGAGGGGGCGCTCCCCCCCAGCTCCCCCCTCCTCCCTCTGGCAGGCAAGGCAGGCAGAACCAGTCTCCATGGAAACCCAAGGCTCCCCAGTGCCTTCTCGCTGCCTCCAGAGAAGGCTCAGGTTTGGAAACTCTCTTGTGTGACTGTTTGTGCCTTGATGACCCATCTCTGCCCCCCGTACACCCACTCCTGCTCCTCCCCGAAACGGCCCCCTTTTTCTACAGTGTGAAGGCCAGTCACCCCCACCACGGAAATCCAAGAGAGGGGCTGACATTCCTACGGGGATGGCGGGGTGCTGGGGGCTGGGAGTCCTTCCTGTCCGACAGCTGACGGGGCCAGGAAACACCGCAGAGCCTCGCTCTGCGCCCTGGGGTGAGCCCACCGCTCCGGTGGCCGGTGGCTGACCAGGAGGCCGACCAGGAGGCTCTCTCGTGCCAGTCAACTGCCATTTACATGGAACTGTTTCTCCACACGCCTCCTTTTCCTGGATTCCCAGAGGGGCTGGGGACCCTCTGGCTTCTCTTCCTGGCCGCTGTCAGCTGCTCTCAGGACCTTGGCTTCCCCATCAAACAACCAGAAGTCGGGC
Source organism: Saccopteryx leptura (assembly GCF_036850995.1). Classification (NCBI taxonomy): domain Eukaryota; kingdom Metazoa; phylum Chordata; class Mammalia; order Chiroptera; family Emballonuridae; genus Saccopteryx; species Saccopteryx leptura. The sequence continues at coordinate 6,669,939 of NC_089504.1, read as the reverse complement.
AAAATCACAGCTTCTAGGCCCTGGCCGGTTGGCTCAGTGGTAGAGCGTCAGCCCAGCATGTGGATGTCCTGGGTTCAATTTCCGGCCTGGGTACACAGGATAAGTGCCTATCTGCCTCTCAACCCTTCCCCCCTTCTTCCCCCCTCTCCTTTCTCTCTATCTCTCTCTTCCCCTCCAGCAGCCAAGGCTCCATTGGAGCAAAGGATGCTGAGGATGGCTCCATGGCCTCTGCCTCAGGTGCTATAATGGCTCTGGTTGCAACACAGCAACAGCCCAGATAGGCAGAGCATCGCCCCCTAATGGGCTTGCCGGGTGGACCCAGTCTGTCTCTCTGCCTCCCTGCTTCTCACTTCAGAAAAATTAAAAAGTAAAATAAAATAAGAAAATCACAGGTTCTATCTGCAACTTCCTGTGACCCTCAGGGAGCCGGTTAGGGTCCTGCCTGAATTGGTGAAGCGCCTGATTTTTAGGGCTTTCCCTACAGCTGCTTTGGGGCAGCTGATTCCTGAAACTGCACACAGTAGGTATTCAAAAAAAAGAAAACCCCCAAAAAACAGATGTAAGTCCTGGCCAGAGAGCCAGTTGGGTAGAAAATCATCTTGCAGTCCAGAGGTTGCCCGTTTGATCCCCGGTCAGGGCACATACAGGAACAGATTGATGTCCCTGTCTGTCTGTCTCTCTCTCTCTCTAAAGTCTATAAATAAAAAAATTAAAAAGAAATAGATGCAGGCCATTGACAGTCGGAGGCCATGGGGGCCGCAGGATCCTGAGAAGGGAAGAGGCCGGGCAGGTGGAGAAGGGGTTCTGGCGAAGGTTATGCCAGAGCAGGACAGAGGCTGTCCCTGCCTGGCTCGTCACCGGAAAACACTGGAAACTATGTCCGAACTGACAGACACGATCACATTCATCCCCGAAGGGCTGAGAGCAAACTTGTGCCCGGAACCCGGGCCTGCAGGTTCCCAGAGTCCTTGCTGGATGAGGAGGTGCTGGCCGTCCCCAGAAGAGAGGAGGTTTCATCTTCTGGACCTTTCTGGGCACCTGCTTTCATGGATAAGGAATGAAGATGTTTCTGGGCCCTTCCCGGGTCCCCAGCCCCTATCGGCGTGGCGGGGGCCAGACGTGGGGTTGGGAGGCTGTGGGTGCCGGTTAGAAGGCGGGCAGATGTGAAGTGTGGGCACCCTTGGGAGCCACAAGTCCTCCGGTGGTGGTGAGCCCTGGGCAGCCATGGTTTCCTGGCTCAACAATGCGGCTGCTGCCTGGAGCCACCTGCTTTGGACACTTCTATTGGACCTCAGACCCTCAACTCGGTCCTTGAAGGTCACCCTGACATCCTCCAGAGAGGCCGGTTCGGGCGCCTCCTCTGCAGGGTCAGCGGCCTCTTGGCCCCCGCAGGCTGGCGGCTGAGTCCCAGGACCCAAGGCCACAGGCTCCGCTCCCCAGGTCCAGCTGGAAACCGCCGCAGCGCCAGGGCGCCCGCCCCGTCTGCTTACGCGCACAGCTGCGCTCCCAGTAGCGCAGCGCTGTGTCCCGCAAGGTCTCGTCCGCGAAGCGCACTCGGAACGGGCACCGCCGGCGGGGCCCTGAGCTTTCCCCCGAGGAGCTGTGGGTGAGCAGGGCCTTGAGTTTGGGGGGCTGGAGACCGTAGGGCCTGCGGAAAGAGGCAAGAGTGAGCGCCAGACGCCAGACTGGGGCTTGCTGTGGGGTCCTGAGTCCCCCCTCCTGCTGGCCTTGCCCGAGCGCTCCCCCCTGCCAGGCAATGGGCCAAGCACGTGGCACGCAGCACCCCCCCAGGCCCACACAACTCCGTGTCATATACCATCACTATTCCCATGTACAGATGAGGTGGCTAAAGCACAGAGATGGTTTGCAATTCGTCCAAGGTCACAGAGCCGGTCAGGGATGGAAACAAGATTTGAATCCTGGTTCCAGAGCTGGCACTCTGACATATCAGGCATTTCCGCAGGAGGAATCCGGGTGTGACCTCAGGCATCAGGCAGTCCTGGGGTTCAATCCCAACTCTTTTGAGCTTCATATTTTTTTTTTTAAATCTCTAAGATGGATGGTAATCAGGCCTGTCATACAGGGCTGTGAAGAGGTGGGTGGACTGCAAGCCCCCTGCCAAAGGTCTGCAGGGCTGGAAGTAAATGTCTCTAACTGGGAACTGTTCTTATTATAATCGTCAGTCTCAATTATACCCTCCCCTGCAGCGTGATCTTGGGGAGACTGCCCTCAAGTCTCCATTTGCAGTTTTCCCTTTTAAATGATGTATTATATATTATAGGCGTGATACTAGCGTCCTTATAAGGGTTTGGGGAATATCAGATAGCTTATGTGAGGCATCCAGTCCAAGTTCTGTGCTCAGTAAAGGGGTCTGTTATTGTTACATGTGTTGCTATTAATTTTGTCCTCAAGGCCAAGGCTGCAAGAGGGCCTGCCTGATCCATCCATGTCTCTGTTCAGAAATGCCACGTTCAACCTTAAGTACGTACATATTAATACACCTGCATCCATCTGTCTGACCACATCTTGATGTACGTGCGGAACCAGAGGGGATGCTTTTCATCGGCCCACTATAGAGCCAGATAGGCAGGAGGTGTCCAGGACAGTGCCTGGCTCCAGGCATTGGACCTACTTATCCCATAGTTGTCGCCATATCAACACCCGCTTGGTGCTGGCCTCAGGGCCAGGCCAAGGCACGCCCAGCTCTGCCCATGGCCTGAAATCCCAGCCTCTCCTCTCAAAGGCTGCTGGAGCCTGTTTTAATGCACCCTGGGTTCCCCCCCACCCCCACCCCAGGGCCCATCAGGGAATCTCACACACTGGAAGGTGCTCAAGTATTCGCTCTTGAATATGGAACACTGTGAATGTGCCCATCCCCTCTGTTCTCACATTCGAGATCATGAGTGTCATACTTTTATTTATTATATCTTGTGAGGAGTGGTGTGTTTATTTGGCTTGAGTGATTTAAATTTCCTGGGTTGGCAAGTGCATTTCATCTCTGAGACCAACTCTGATCTATTGGTGGTGTCTGCCTGAAGCACAGTCAAGAAGGATTCTGAGGGTCAGTGGGGAAACGTGCTGTGATCAATTAGTACTGTCTGCCATGGGTCCAGCATGAGAAGGAATGGTATATATGTCATGTGTTTACTCTCCCTGGTCTTTAAACTCGTGAGCAATGTTCTTCACCCCTCACCCCTGTTTTAAGCCTGTTTAAGCTGGAGGAACTTTTTCTGCATTATTCCCCCTCTCCATTAGAGCTATGGTGTTTAGGCCCAGGTGAGCTCTAATGCCCAGGCTCTTCTCCTACCTCCATCCCTTATTTTTTAATTGATTGATTGATTGATTTTAGAGAGACAGGAAGGGAGAGAGAAGAGGAGGGGAAGAGAGAGAGAGAGAGAGAGAGAAACATTGATCTGATCCTTTGTGTGCCCAGACCAGGGACTGAACCTCTGTGCTTCAGGATGACACTCTATCCCAGTGGTAGTCAACCTGGTCCCTACCACTAGTGGGCGTTCCAGCTTTCATGGTGGGCGGTAGCGGAGCAACCAAAGTATAAATAAAAAGGTAGATTTAACTATAGTAAATTGTTTTATAAAGATTTATTCTGCCAAACTTAGCGAAAATCCGACATAAAGTACTTGGTAAGTAATTATTATTATATGCTTTAACTTGCTGTAACTCTGCTTTATAAATTTTATAAGGTAAAGTTACTTCCCTACTTTATAAATCACCATGACTGTAGAACCGGTGGGCGGTTAGAAAATGTTTCTACTAACAGAGATACAGAAGGGGCAGTAGGTATAAAAAGGTCGACTACCCCTGCCCTAACCAACCTAGCTAACCAGCCAGGTCTTCATCCCTTATTTTATTTCCCCCAATATTTGACATATAGCAAAATATAATAAATTTTAGAGAAAGAAATGGGTGCATAACTAGTGGAATGAGTGAAAGGATGGAAGGCTGGTGAGTGGGTGGGTGGATGGATGGACTGATGGATGAATCAGTGAAAAGGTCTGAATGCAAGAACTGGACCTTAGGAGGCTATGTAGATATATGGATGAGTGGGTGAATAATTATGTAGATAGGGATGTACACTTGTAGATGGCTTCATGACTAGATTAGAGATGGAGAGTATCCTGGATTTATAGGTGGATAGAAGGGTTTGTAGGCGATTGATTTGCAAATTGGATTCATGGACAGAATTGTGGGAGTTTGTGAACAGATGAATGACTGACTAGATGGGCAGATGGATGGATGGGAGGATGAATAGATAGTAGAAGACCTGGTTCACAGAGAAGATGTATGCAAGGGTGGATGGGTGAATGGGAGAATGAATATCTGAATGGATGAATTATGAATGTGTTGGTAGGAGACCTGATTAATGGGGAGATGGATGCATACATGTTGATGGATGATTCTTGAACGTGTTGGGAGCAAACCTGATTCATGGATAGATCTATGTAATGACAAATGAGTGGGTGGGTGTGCGGGTGGGTTCACAGGTGGATTATGAATGCTTTGGCAGAAGACCTGATGGATGGACCCAGAGATAGACAAATAGATGGATAGACAGGTAGATTCATGGGTGAAAGCCAGAGACAAGAAATGCTCTTTCTCCCCCTTCCCCTGTCCCCGTCCTCCCATAACTCACTTGTTGGCCTTTTTGACCTTGGTGCACTGCTCCTCGGGATCTAGCCTCAGCGGCCCCAGGGCGGGTATCTGATGGAGCAAAATCTTCTTAAGACTATTCTGGAAGTTTGATGATGACTGGGCCCTTGAAGACAAAGAGGCCACACCTGGCATGAGTGGTCAGAGTCCCCCACCCTCCAAGCATCAGTGGCAACCCTGTTCCCACCAGCAGGTCGCTGACACTCACCACAGGTCTGGGAGGAAGGAGCAGGTGGGACAGTGAGGAGAAGGGCCTGGCCAGTGCTCTGACACACCTTTTTGATGTTGTGATTCTGAGGATGCTGGGGGCCAGGAGGAGGTAGAAATAGTTATGAGCCTTTGCTTGGGGACAGCCCTTTCAAGGGTCTTCCTAGTTCTACGGCCTTGGGCCTCAGTTTCCTTAGTCCTACCATAGGGGCAATGGTAGAACCACCCTCAAGGGGTGGTTGCCAGGAGCTCAGCTAACCTTAGCATGGCTCTTAGAGAGATGGTGGGACCTCCCCACCGGAAGAGATCAGCCCGCTAGCCCAGCTCCCGAGGGGCCCTGCAGGGCCCCACTCAGTAGCTGCGGCTGCTCAGCCCACTCTGCCCCGAGCTGCCGCGGGAACTCCCGGAACCTGCTAGGGAGGAACGGCGAGGAGGGCGCCCGAGGAGTTCGTGGCCTCCCTGGCAGAGCCGCTCCAGGAGGAGCCTTCGCACTGTCCACGCCTGTAGCGCGGGGGCACGGGTGTCCCGGGCGCGCGGGCCAGGAGCAGGGGCGGCGGCAGCAGCGACCTCAGCCGGTCCTGTTCCGCGCCGTCCGCGGGGCCACGGTGGGCAGAGGGGGCAGGCACCGCGGGGGCCTCCGGGCGTCCACTCCTGGCTTTGCAGGCGAGGACCCGCCGCGGGAAGCCTGCCACCACTCGGCGCCGTCCCGAGACCCCCGAGCTCCGGGATCTCCCCGCGCCAGGGCCTGATCCGAGCTCGCGCGGAGGCAGACAGGGCAGCCGCGGGTCCCCGCGTCGGCGAGCGCCCTTGCGGGGAACCTCTTGGGCGCCATCTGCTGGGCTCAGGGGTTGGGGCCCGGCCCCGCGATCAGCTCAGGGCATCCTCACACCAGGTGTAGCGGGTGGTTGCCGAATGACGGGGAGGAGCGGGCATAGGCCAGCCCTCAGCGCATAGTGCCCAGAGCGAAGCAGCGTGGTCTGGGGGGGAGCATCGCCAGCTCGCCAGACACCGAGTGGCTTCAGGCTAGAGTTCGCCCAGCCTCTGTTTCCTCACTTGGAAGATGGTGACTGTTAAAGTACCCACCTTTTCTGAGTAGCTGTGACGTTTAAATGAGTGAGCACATGTAAATGGCTCCGAATAGTATCAAGCACGTCATGCCGTGCGTGCTTAACAAACGCTAGCTGCTATTATTATCATTATTTAAGATGGCTGTAATTTAGAATTTAGTCTCAACTCCACTGCTTATTAGCATTGGAAGCTGGAGCAAGCCAACTGATGGACTCTCAGTGGCCTCATCTGTAGAATAGGGATACAGAGGACCTGCTCCTTTGCCAGCGTGAAATAGCGTCACGTGGTGGGAGCACTTAGTGCGTCAAGTCCTGGAATCTCTTGCTGCTGTTAGCACTCACCCTGCTGGGAATTAGGAAACCTGGAACCAGCTGGAGCCAGACCTGCTGGGCCTCCCTCCTGCTGAAGCCTCCCAGCCCTCCCAGGGCCCCACCACCTCTCCACGCCCCCATCCCATCCTCTGGGGTGCGAAGCTTGTTGAAAATACAGACGCCCCAGATTGTGAATTAGTAGATCTGGGTGGGCCCAAGACACATATTTTAAATAAATTCTCCCTTTGGGAGACAGAAGCCCAGACCACCCCCAACTTCTGACACCAGGGGTATCTGAGCCTGCTTCCTCCTTACTAACCCCACTCCCAGATGCTATCGGCCCGGCGCTGGCCCATAAGGTCACACTCACGCTAGTGGAACTTCTAGACAGGATCAGAGAAGGTCTCAGTAAGTTTAGAGACCCCTACAGGTGACTGGTGCTTGGGAGAGCCCATCTTCCCCAGCTGGTCCCTCAGCTGGCCCCTCCCTGCTGCCTCCAGGGCCTCTTTAGGGCCATTGTGACCCGCCCCTCAACCCAACGCCAAGTGAGGAGCAGTGGGCACTGAGGTCTGGGGACAGAGGGCGGGGCTGTTGTACTCAGGATGCCAAGGCTGCAGTCACAAGGGGGTGGGAGAACCCCTGACCAGGGCAGCCAGGCCAGAGCCAGGGAGGGAGGGCCTGTGGTTTAGCAACCCACTCCAGACCAGGGAGGCCTCAGTGGTCATGCTGGGCTGATGCCTCCGGAAGGAGAACTTCCAGCCAAAGGCGGGGCAGTACCAATGCAGGGGGGCCTGGGATCTAAGAGAATCAAGTTCGAGCTCATACTCTGCCTCTGTGCTGTGCGACACTGGACAAGTCTTGGTCGGGGCTCCATGGTAAAATGAACTGTTAGGGAAAAGCTTGAATTGTGACATCTGAGTAGGGGACAAGGGTAATTTGGACCAGTAATTTCACTGGCATGTTATCATTACAATTTGAAAATGAAAAATAAAGGCCTGACCGAGCAGTGGCACAGTGGATAGAGTGTCGGACTGGGATCCGGAGGACTCAGGTTCGAGACCCCGAGGTTGCCGGCTTGAGCGCGGGCTCATCTGGTTTGAGCAAGGCTCACCAGCTTGAGCCCAGGGTCGCTGGCTCGAGCAAGGGGTTACTTGGTCTGCTGAAGGCCCGTGGTCAAGGCACATATGAGAAATCAATCAACGAACAACTAAGGAACCACGACGAAGAATTGATGTTTCTCGTCTCTCTCCCTTCCTGTCTGTCTGTCCCTCTCTCTAACTCTCTCTGTCTCTGCCACAAAAAAACCAAACAAACAAACAACAACTTTGTTATTCAAATTCAAAGTGTCTGCCTGGAGGAGGCATCACAGACTATGTATTTTATTTTGGCGAATACTCCTCAGCCAAGGATGGAAGGTCTTATCTCCTTGGGAAGTTGGAATACTGAGTGGGGAGGGTGAGAAATTTTTATATTGTTTTGAAAATATGTGATTTTTTTTCCCCATTGATTTGAGAGAGAGAGAGAGAGCAAGAAAGGGAGAGAGAGAAAGAAGTATCAACTCATTTCACTTAGTTGTATTCTCATCGATTGCTTCTCTTATGTGCCCTGACCAGGGGTCGAACCCATGACCTCTGGTGCACCTGGTCAGTGCTGTATCCACTGAGCCCCATGGTCAGGGTTAAGGGTATGTGAGTTTTTTAAAAAATAGATAGGAACACCAGACTAACTAGATAATTTCTAAGGAGACCTCCAGTCCTTGCATGCTTATACACTGATTGAGCAACTACTATGTTTGAAGTTTGGGAATTCAGGAATGCAAGAGGCTTTGAGGTCAGAGGACTGGCCAGATCTGGGAAGGTCTTGGAGTCTGTGGGTAGGGAAGGGACTTCCTCTTCTGTTGACAGAAGATAATAGTAGGAGTGGAGTTTTAGGTACCCCTAAAAGAGCTAAGCTCAGAGCTATCCCCAAAATAAGATTACAGACACCCGCAGCAATTGACATTACCCAGGAATTGTCTCCTTCCCTTAGAGATATGGAAAATGAAGCTTGGGAGGGGACCTAAGTCTGATCTGGAGAACTCCAGCGAGGATACCAAGTAACATAAACAGATTTGGGGGACTCTGCAGCCCCCCCCCCTTTAGCACCCTCGGCCCGTGTAGTTTTCACTTCATTAGAACAAACACACTTTAAGCACCTCCTGTGTGCAACACCCGGAGGAAAGTAAGTACTGGCAATCTAAGACCAGGATATCAGTTCAGGAAAAATAAACTTAGGATGAATACTGTCATTATTAACAGCTGCAAATGCAAGGCTGAAGGCTTGACGTGCAATATGCCACCCATTTAGCCCTCAGAGCTTTAAAAGGTGAGCAATTACTACATCTGTCTGGCAGAAGAGGAGACTGAGGCTTGGAGAGCTTCACCAAGCTATCTGCAAGCTCATGTTCCTATCCAGGCTGCTTCAGGGATGCTCCTATTACACAGCAGGGACCTGGCGAGGACAATCCTTTTGGAATGGGAACTTCATGGACTGTTCTGCTGATTTGGGGTGGAAACCCCTGGGCACTGCCAAGGGTATTTCTTTTTTTCTTCTTCTTTTTCTTTTCTTTTTGGATCTGTATATTATTTTTAAAGATGTTAATTGTTATGGGTGGGATTTGAGGAATAAGGCTTTCTCCTCCCCGCCCCTTTACCCAGTGGAAAACCCACAGAACATTCTTTCTTTCGAGTCCAGACTTATCCCTACCCGGCAGGGGAGATACCATGATCATGAAAGTCCAGACTTAGGCCGTCCAAATGAACTGGTGCACGTGCTGCAGGCGGGAAGGGTCAGCGCCGCGGCGCTTCTAAGCCTGGGACCGGCCTCTCCGAAATGCAGAAGTCAAATTAGGTCAGGCGCCCACGGGGCGGGGCCAGCCGATCGCGGGGCGGAGCCACTCCGGCCCCGCCCCCAGGACACCGGGAAGTGACGTGGAGAGACAAAGGCGGCACGCGCCGTGAGGTGTCGTGTCTGGCGGTGGTCTGGCCAAGGTGGTGGTGGGCTCCTGGGGTCTGCGCTGTCGCCGCCCTCTCTTTCTCTTCCCCGTCCTCTTCTTCCCGGTCCCGGGAGTCCCCTACCCGGGGTGAGTAGCACGAGACCGAGTGGGGGCGGCGGCCGTGGGGAGAGGGGAGGCCCCGACCCCCAACTGCCCTAGGCGCCCTGAGGCCCCGGCTCGTGACGTGACCCAGCGCGAGATGGCCCGGGCCCCACGTGCGCGCTCCGGGAAGGTTTGCGGGCCAGGCCCGGGCCTCGGGTGGGGGTAGAGGAGGAAGGCTGGGGCACCCGAAGCCTGGGCCGGGCACTCCCCCATGCCGGTCCCTGGGCCGCAGCAAGTCCCTTTGCTTCTCCGAGCCTCAGTTTCCCCCATGAGAAACGAGGATAAGGAGAGCACCCACTCAGAGGTTGGGTGCTATTATTCATAAAATGCTCAGTAAAGAGCCCGGCGCAGGGCAGTGCCAGTTGCCGAGGGGCTGCTATCCTATTTCACCTTGGAACCAGCCCCATATATGGCCTGACACAGGTGCCACTCAAAAGACAATTCGCCTCCCAAAGACCTTGGAGCCAAGGTCAGCCTGTTTGCCGAGAGGATGTCATATCGGAAGGCAGGGTTTGCAGCCCATCAACCGTGATCTCTCTGGACCCTAGTTTCTCCAGCTGCATAATGACGGTAGAATGAAACAGCTGGTGTCAGAGATCCTGGTACCACTGGGGAGAGGCAGTGTTGCAGATGGTCTGAATGTATCCAGTCATTGCGGTGTGTGAGCTGGGACGAGCCCCCAGGAGGACTAGGACCTCGACTGGGCTAAGATCTTTGGGTTCCCTCCTTGTTCTGTTCCTGGTTTCCTGTGTGTCACACCACTCCTTGAGTGGAGTGTTTTTTCTGTCTGTTAAACTGGGGGCTGTGGGAGAGGTGGAGGTACATGTGGAATGCTTTGGTGGAGACCAAAAGCCATAGAGGCACAAAGACAGCATCTCCAAAATCTTGGCGTCTTTCTGTGCTTGCAGGGACGGGAGCCCTTCCCCTCCCCTGCAGACTCAGCTGTTTGAGGCTGCGGGATGGACCGACCCCCCCAGCATAACAGTAGAAGTCCCTTCGGTGTGTCCAGTACCCTACAGTGCAGAGGGCACTTCAGTGCATTCTTCTCTCTGATCTTCACACTTGGCAGGGAAAATTAATGAGAATCTCGTTTGACAGTAATTTCTAAACTGGAGAGAAGATGCATCCAGCCCTGTATGGCTCACTGTATGCTTTTACATCCACATTTAATCATCCCAGCCTTCCCATAAAGTCAGCATTGCTCCCATTTCATACAAGAAGAAACTTCTATAACTGAGGTCGGATGTCTCATCTGAGCTTCCCCAGCTGGTGAGAAGCAGGGCCAGGACGCAGACCTGGTTCATCTGACTTCCCTCAGAGCCTTTGTTTATTTTTCACATTTCTCCCTAATTTTTATTTTCTTCTTCCCTCTAACCATCCCTTTCCTTTTCATAGAGCATCTTGCCATTCTTGTATGTCCACCTGCAGACACACAGACCCGAGGAGAGCAGGCCCCATTCAGCAGGCTGCGAGTGGGAGGAGGTAACTTCAGGCAGGCTCTGGCCTCCTGTTGCTTTCAGACTTTTCCTTAGAGGCTGAGATGACTCAGAGGCCCTGACAGTGACATGAAACACCATTCTCTTTCATGGACCCGGGGAAAGGAGAGGAAGTGGAGGTGGCCAGGTGACCGTGAAGGGTGGGCACGCACGTTCTACCTGCCGAGGAGCGGAAGTCCACTATGAGCAGAGGGTTTCTCCCCCCCTCTGAGCTAGCCTAGGGCACGCACAGCCAGCTTGTGCCCCGGCCCCTTCTCTGTCCCTGCGTCCCTGCCACAGGCATAGTTCCTCACTGTGATCTGAGCAGAGTGCAGAGGACTTCCCGCTGTTTGACTGATGATCCCGCCAGTCCATTCTGGGGACCTCCTGCCCACACTGGGAGGCCCCAGGAATCACATTTCTAATGAATCAGTGCTTAGAACAAATGTCAAAGTTATACTTGCCATTTCCTGGCCTAGATGTGCCTCCCCTGGCTTGTTCCTAGAATCTGCCTGTAAGTGGAATTCTTGTAAATTAGATTATTCAGGGGACCTTGACATTTAAAGGAATCATGTTATAAGGCTTTTGGTAAAGCAAAAAAATCATATTGTCGGTAATGGCTTTCAGTGTTATAGTTTTGAATGGTTGGATTTTTATCTGTGGGATTGTCTTAAAAGTGGAAACTGGCTGTAGCCACACAAAGCTCATTCTTTGATTCATTCAACAACCAATTAGCAAACACCCAGTCTGTATGGAGTGCTGGACTAATGGTGTTCCAAGTAATGACCCTGCCCCAGGAAACTTACATCCGGGGAGGTAGGCGAGGAGGCAGAGAGAGTAGGGCCGCGCAAGGGTTTGAACCCAGGTTTATTCTGTTCATTTAATGGGAGCTGAATGTTTTCTTGAATGCCTGTGTGCCACGTGGGATACAGAGGAATCCAATGATGCATGCAGCTCAGTGTCACCTCCCGGCTGCTGCGCGTCCGCTGTTCGAAAGCACTCGTCCTTCCTTGAGTTGCCAGGGCACTTCTTGGCTCAGTGCGAGTCCTCTAGTTTCTCCCCGTGTTTTAGTTGGTTTCATTTTTGCCCTGTCTCCTACTGGACTGCAAGCCCTCTGGGGGCGGGGCTTGATGTTGCCAAGCCTCACAGCAACCGGAACAGCGCCTCCTTGGGATGAACGTTTATTGACGCGACGGTGGGTCAGGGCAGGGTGAGATCAGTCCTAATGTCCCTCCCCCGCATGACGTGTCCCTGCTGGCTGAGCGTGGAGCCGGCCCACGGTCCCGCTGCACCTGAACTGCGTGGTGGGCCTGAGCTCTTGGCGGGGGTCCTGCTGTTGCTTTGTGGTCCCTCTCCCTCTGTCTGGCCCCCCTCCCCCCTCACTCCACTCAGGGTCTGTTTTCGCCCTTGCCCCCCTAGTGCACACAGCTGCCCATACAGTCCTCAGAAACACACATCTTAGGTCGCTCCCTGCTCCACCCAGAGTAGTTGAAGCTCATTGCTCTTTAGGGTGAAATGCTGCTGCTGCCTGTGCCCCCAGGACCGTGGGTTTCCGGGGCAAGGGCTGTGCACTCCCTCTTTTCTTCCTGGAGCAGTCTCCTCGCCTTGTTTGCTGAGCGAACTCTTTCTCTTCCCTTGTTTCAGCTGATGTCCCTTCCCGGGTGCCTTCCCTGACCCCAGCGGAGCTAGGTCCCTAGGGTGTGCTCTTCCAGTGTGCTGGCTTCACAGCCCTGGCAGTTGTGACTGTGTCACAGCACGGTGCCTGGCCGAGGCCTGGCTCCTTATTGAAGGGCTGGACCCCACAGCGAGCTTGCTTCTGTGCTGCTGAGTGAGAGGCCTGAGCCGTCCGCCCCAGATCAGCCCTAACGTCCCCTGTGGCAGGCTCGGGCTTCTTGCTTCACTGTCTCTTAAGTGCAGATCGGATTCCCTGTCCCCTTAGGTCAGAAGCCATTGAGCCAGGTGTCGTGTAGAGTAAAAAGCACTAGGAGCCAGGACTCTGGGTCTCCTTTGAGATAACTCAAATGCAAGAGACAGAAGGCACCGTCCTCCAAGGGGCAGCAGCAGGCCTGGGGACACTGGCATTGCCCTGCATCAGGCAGGACTGTGCTCAGCGGTGTGAAACTAGGGCCCTCAACCTGGCTGATCCACTCCTTTTTTTTTATTCAGGAAGAGCCTCTGCTGAGTCTGTCTGAGCAGAGACGTGGCTGGGGACAGCATGACGAGCGAGGTGATAGAGGACGAGAAACAATTCTATTCGAAGGCCAAGACGTATTGGAAAGAAGTGCCCCCGACAGTGGACGGCATGCTCGGGGGGTACGGCCACATCTCCAGCATCGACATCAACAGCTCCCGGAAGTTCCTGCAGAGGTTTCTGAGGGTAGGCAAGGCTGGCGCCCCCCAGGAGAGGCGGTGTCAGCGCCACCTCTTGGTGTGTCGCCCGACGGTCTGCGGGTGTTGGTGTCTGCCCCCCCCCCAGGCCTCGAGGGTGGGGCTGCCTGTGGACTGAGCCTCAGGTTCCCAGACCGGAGCTGGCCACGATGCTGGGGGTTCCCTGGTGCCAGAATTGAGTAGTCTCCCTTTCAATTGTTCAGTTTTTCCAGGGACGAAACCTTGCTTTCTGGCCACGTTTGTGGACATTGGGCCGTGGGCGTGGGCTGTTCTGCTGGAGGCAGGCTCCTCGTTCCTCATCCCACTGCTTCCCCCCAGCCTGTCCCGGGCTGGCATCGCCATGGCTGCGGCCTCCCTGGTCCCGCCCCCCTCTCCTCTCTCCCTCCGTGTGCACCGGAGGCTGCCCCGGCCTCCCTGGTCCTGCCCCCTCTCCTCTCTCCCTCCGTGTGCACCGGAGGCTGCCCCGGCCTCCCTGGTCCTGCCCCCTCTCCTCTCTCCCTCCGTGTGCACCGGAGGCTGCCCCGGCCTCCCTGGTCCTGCCCCGTCTCCTCTCTCCCTCCGTGTGCACCGGAGGCTGCCCCTTGCCCGCCGTCCGCCCCTTCTCCTCTCTCCCTCCGTGTGCACCGGAGGCTGCCCCGGCCTCCCTGGTCCCGCCCCCTCTCCTCTCTCCCTCCGTGTGCACCGGAGGCTGCCCCGGCCTCCCTGGTCCCGCCCCCCTCTCCTCTCTCCCTCCGTGTGCACCGGAGGCTGCCCCGGCCTCCCTGGTCCCGCCCCCTCTCCTCTCTCCCTCCGTGTGCACCGGAGGCTGCCCCGGCCTCCCTGGTCCCGCCCCTCTCCTCTCTCCCTCCGTGTGCACCGGAGGCTGCCCCAGCCTCCCTGGTCCTCTCCCTCCGTGTGCACCGGAGGCTGCCCCGGCCTCCCTGGTCCTCTCCCTCCGTGTGCACCGGAGGCTGCCCCGGCCTCCCTGGTCCTCTCCCTCCGTGTGCACCGGAGGCTGCCCCGGCCTCCCTGGTCCTGCCCCCTCTCCTCTCTCCCTCCGTGTGCACCGGAGGCTGCCCCAGCCTCCCTGGTCCTCTCCCTCAGTGTGCACCGGAGGCTGCCCCGGCCTCCCTGGTCCCGCCCCCTCTCCTCTCTCCCTCCGTGTGCACCGGAGGCTGCCCCGGCCTCCCTGGTCCCGCCCCTCTCCTCTCTCCCTCCGTGTGCACCGGAGGCTGCCCCGGCCTCCCTGGTCCCGCCCCCTCTCCTCTCTTCCTCAGTGTGTACCGGAGGCAGCCCCTTGCCCGCCGTCCGCCCCCTTCTCCTCTCTCCCTCCGTGTGCACCGGAGGCTGCCCCTTGCCCGCCATCCGTCCCTTCTCCTCTCTCCCTCAGTGTGCACCGGAGGCTGCCCCTTGCCCGCCGTCCACCCCCTTCTCCTCTCTCCCTCCGTGTGCACCGGAGGCTGCCCCTTGCCCGCCATCCGTCCCTTCTCCTCTCTCCCTCAGTGTGCACCGGAGGCTGCCCCTTGCCCGCCGTCCATCTATCTGGTGTTTCTTTTCCACCTACTTGCCACCTTCCCAAGTTTGTTAAAACCCATGTTCACTGATTGCCTGCTTCTGTTCTTTTGCTGATTTTATTCTCCATGCTGTCATTTTCGTGGGGCCTCAGGAGTGAGAGGTGAATGCACTGGTTCAAGTTAGCACCTTTCAGTGGAAGTTGGCTTTCATTTTAGAAATCTGTGACCCCCAGAAAAATTAAGTCATACTCACAGCCACCGATGTCCCCACTGGTGCCAGCTACAGCCCGTGCCCAGTTTAGATTCGAGTAATCCCAGGGGCATGGCAGTGGCGGGGCCGCTCTGGCTTTCTGCCCCTTCCTAACAGCGTCTCCGCCTTCCCCGCACTTTAGGAAGGCCCGAACAGGACAGGAACCTCCTGTGCCCTGGACTGCGGCGCTGGCATCGGCAGGATCACCAAGAGGCTGCTCCTGCCACTCTTCCGAGTAGTGGACATGGTGGACGTGACGGAGGACTTTCTGGCTAAAGCAAAGACCTACCTGGGTGAGGAAGGCAAGAGGGTGAGGAACTACTTCTGCTGTGGTCTGCAGGACTTCAGCCCAGAGCCCAGCTCCTACGATGTCATCTGGATCCAGTGGGTGATAGGTGAGCATCCTGCCTCCTGTCTCCTCGGCCCCACATGCCTCCCGCTTTGGAGACCGAGCCCCCCGAGGCCCCCGAGCCGACGCTCCTGCGGCAGGCGGGCAGTGCAGGGCCCTCCGGGCCTCCCGGGCTCCCAGGACCGTGGGGCACACGACCTGAAAGGTACACCTCCTTCAGGTTTTAACTCAGTACCTGCTGCCACCCACTGAGGGGGCAGGTTTTTGTGAAAAGATCTAAATGACCAGTAACTAACAAAGAACATGGGTAGTTGTTGTAAAAGGGTCTTTTTAATGAGGAAAAAGTGAAGCTGTGGCCGTCCCCGCTGTTGGCAGTGAGGAACCCGGCTTTGCTATCCCGACCTGCACCTCAGCCTGATGGCACACCCAGGGTGCTCTTCCCGGGCTGCTCACCTGCTGGGGACATGCTGGGTCTGGCACCTATTTTGTGGTCCCAAAGTCTGTCCGGGGCGTTAAGGCAGGGAAAGAACCTTTTGGCCCACGTGGAATCCCCGTTGCACACTTCACGACCGCCCTTGGGTATCACGACCGCCCTTGGGTAGACCACTTCTGAGCCCGCTTCCTCTTACACAAAACGGGGCTAGTAAACCCCTCCAGCCTGCCGAGAAAGCCAGTGAGGCCGTGTGTGTTACAATAAAGGAAGTGCTCAGTTAAGCCAGTAAGGGGCGGCCACCAAGAACACCCGGTGGAGGGCACGTGCCCGCACTGACCCCAGCACCCCCTCTGCCCTCCGCAGGCCACCTGACCGACCAGCACCTGGCCGAGTTCCTGCGGCGCTGCAAGCGGGGCCTGCGCCCCAACGGCATCATCGTCATCAAAGACAACATGGCCCAGGAGGGCGTGATCCTGGACGACGTGGACAGCAGCGTGTGTCGGGCCCTCGAGGTGGTCCACAGAATCGTCCGCAGGGCGGGCCTCAGCCTCCTGGCCCAGGAGCGGCAGGAGAACCTCCCCGATGAGATCTACCACGTGTATAGCTTAGCCCTGAGATGAGCAGGGGCTGGCAGGAGGACCGGTGCAGGGGGGACCTGGCGGCTGGTGCCAGCCAGAGGTTCCACATCAGTGGTTCGCAAGTGTTGAGTGAGGCTACTAAATATACCTGCCTGTCGTCCACTCACTATATAGGCTCTTTGTACAAATAATAGGGCCCCACAGGGAGGAATACAGCTGAATGGGTAGCAAGGCAGGGACTGGGCAGGGCAGGCCTCAGGGAGCACGGTGACCCATCAGAGGCAGAGTCCCTGGGCTCCCAGCACCAGCACCAGGCCTGCCACCCACCGGCTGGCTGCCTTAAGGGGAGGAGAACCCCCTTGACTTGGTTGAGGACACTACCTCGGGGGACAGGAGCAGGCTGCTGGGACCTGCGGCGCTGCTGCGGGGGGAAATTCACGTGCCAAGTCCTCTTTGGTGATGTGGCCTTGCGTCCTTAATGTGATCATCACAACAGCCCACAGTAAGGGGAGAGGCCTGTAGCCTCATCTCGGCTAGGCCTTGTGGCTCCTCCTTGGCAAATGTTTTCCGTCAGAAATAAAAGGGCGCGTCCCTGTGCTGTGAAGGCCCTGTCCGTCTGGAGTGGTGCTTTTCTCTGTGGGACAAGTGTCGGCTACCTGCTCGCGCGGCCCGCCCCTTCCTGGCCACTGTGGGGTCCTTCCTACTGAACTGGGAGGCGGGCAGAAATGTTATACAAGGACCTTTAAGGCCAAGAGAAATCAGTTTAATTTGGTAATATAAATATGTCATTTAGCTGCCTTAGATTATTTCTCAGGCATTTATACAATTCACAGTGACCAATGTGACAAACGGCTTTGTGGGGGCTCAGCATCGGGCAGGACAGGTGGCTTTCAGTCCTGGTAGCTTTCTCCATCAGCTGAGACATTCTGGAAAGGGCTGTCCCTGGTCATGCATGATTGCTTTTTAGCAAAAGCCATGGTCCCCAAGACCCCAGGTGTGGCACAAACAGACCGGCCACCAGAGCACAGCCCTGTGCCTTGGGGGGTGGGGCCCCAAGTGGCCTGGCCGCAGAACTGAGGTGCTAGCAGGAGGCAGCTCAGCTTTCTCCCGGGCCCACCAAAAGCACTTGTAGGGTACAGGGCCTGGCCTAGCTTGCACCCCAAAGCCCCACCTAGCCCCTGCCGGCTGCGGCTCTCAGCAGGGCCTCGGCTTGGAGCTGCCCTGCTTCTGGAAATGGCCACCACTCCCTCCTAACTTGTCCCAAACCTGAACCCCGTCACTGTTTCCAATGTGGGTTGAGAACTTAGGGGTATAGCCAAAGGGGTGGGGGGCAGTCTCCCTGGAAGACACAGGGCCTCTCCCCACTGGAGAGGGCACAGCTGCGGGCCGCCCCAAGGCTGCCAGATACCCCCCCCCCCAGGTGGTGGAGGGGCCGGACCTGGTCCCCTCAGATGTCCTCTTCCACGGGGCCGCTGTGCTCACTCAGCAGGTACCACTTCAGCCGGTCGGGCAGGGGCAGGGCTCTGACCTTCGCGTCCACGGGCCACGGCTGAAGGTAGAGGCGGATGCACACCCGACACAGGTGCTTGAGGGGAGGGGGGTAGCTCTCCAGCTGCCTCAGGGAGCCGTGAAGGGCCTGGATCTTCCCCGCCAGGCTGCCCACAGGGTGGATGTCGAAGTTCTCGGGGAGCTGGAGTCTTTGCGAATTAGTCACCATGAGATCCAGCACGGTCTCGGCTTTGCGCAGCAGGTCCGCGTGGCTCTCGTCCTCGGCGCAGCCCGGGTGGGAGCAGAGCCTGTCGAAGACGATGTGGAAGCCGGACCAGCAGGACGCGCCGTGCAGCGAGCAGTTGTAGGCGGCTCCGGACTCCAGCAGGAAGCGCAGGAGAGGGAAGTGCACTTTAAAGCTCTTGAGGCAGATGTGTGTGAGGGACTCGTGGGCTGGGCACTCGCTGGGGTCAGCCCCGTGAGCCAGCAGCAGCTGCGTGACTTGGAAGCAGAAGCGGTTGATCATCTGAGCTTCCTCTTTGTCCCCTCCCACCGTCTCACCGAGCAAGAAGATGATGCAGGTGAACACGGTGTCCCCGTCTTTGGTGGTCGCCTTGACGTCGGCCCCTGGAAGAGCCACCAGGGAGAACGCTCAGGGTTCAGGGGGCAGGGAGAGCCCGCGGAAGGACAAGGCTCGGGGACAGCCGGCGGACGGGCCTCACCTCCTTCCAGCAGGAGCCGGATGTTCTCGGTGTTGTGGATCTGCACCCCGTCGCTGCTGGCCAGGGCGTGCAGCAGAGCCGTCTTCCCTACGGAGGGGCGACAGTGAGGAGCGAGACAGACCCGCGTGCCGAGGACAGGGCGACCAGAGGCGGAGCGACAGACAGACGCTCAGATGAGAAAGTGAACTTTGGAAAGGACGGCCTTCTCGGCGTGGGCTGAGGGTGACTGCTTTCTAGCCATCCTCTTCCCACTCACACGAAACAGAGCAGAAGGGTCAGGAGGTAGGATTTCTCTGGACCCCGAGGTGCTACCCTAGACCTGGCTGGGTCTCTCCTGACAGGAAGACATAGTTCTCTTGAAGGTGAGCGCATACATCCCCCACGGCCTCCTACACACAGCCCTCCGGGGCTGGTGTGGGGCTAATGACTGCACTCTCTCTAAAGCCTCTGCAACTCGGCCAAATGCACCTGTGCACACCGGGCCACGCTGTGCCAGCGGGTGGGGGTGCCATCCGATCTGCCCACCTGTCGTCCCGGGGCCCCCCAGGTCCCCTCACAAGGCGCCTGGGCCCAGGCCTTTCCCACAGGTGGCACCCACCATGCTTGTCGGCTGCATTGACGTCGGCTCCAAGGTCCAGGAGGCGCCGCAGGCAGGGCAGGCGCTCTGGCTCCTCGCTGGCCAGGTCCAGGGGGCTGCTCTCGTGGATCTGGGCCAAGAAAGCACAGCCAGGTTGGCCGGGGAGGCTGCTCCCGGCCCCCTGCTGAGCCCCTCTTCAGAGCGGGCCGGACCTGGCTCTTACCCGGTCCCTCCGGTTGATGTCGGCCCCGTGGCGCACCAGCAGCTCCACCATGTCGGGCTGGTTTCGCAGGACAGCAATGTGCAAGGCCGTGTAGTAGGTGACTGGGTCTGAGGGCACAGACGCAGCGCACGTCAGTCCTGCCTACGGCTCATTCCTGCAGGATCTCTGCCTGGCAGCCCAGGCCTGGCACTGCCCCCGAGGAGGCCCAGGCTCCTGTCACCCGGGGGCTCAGAACACAGTGTCCTCATCAGATGTTACAGCACAGGCTCTAGAGCCAGACCTAGGTACGGGTCCTGGGGCCGTTCTAGTGGGCACGGTCTTTAGTCTGTGCGGGCTTCAGTTTCCTCTTCTGTAAAATGGGACCATAAAACAGGCATCTCCTCCTGGGCTATTAGGAGGACGTGCAGAGTGACAGCTTTTTAAGCGTGGCGAAATGAGCCATGTTCTCTAAGCTGGGTCTCCGAGCGACTGACTTCACAACAGGCACCACCTCAGCTCCTGGACCCTCCAGGGGCCCAAAACCCTGAGCCTGTCCTCATGCAGGTAGAGGGGACACACCTGGCCACATCTTGTGTCAGGACCAAGACCACCATTTGGTCCTAAGTTGACACTGCTGGGCTCCTGGCTGACCTGCCCTCCCTGGGGGAAGCCAGAGAGGACAGGAAATGCCCCCCCACACACACACACCTACAGTAAAAGCTAGAGGCCGACAGTCCTGCTGTGACACGCCCAGGCTGGCTGGCTCGTTTCCCCTCTTCCTTCCGCATGAACAAAAGTGCGAGATGGCTCGGAATAAGCGGCAGGAACCTACCTGCCGAGGCCGGGCACAGTGCCAGCAGCTGCACTGCTCACCTTAATGGAATTAGCTGGGAGCTGGGAAGGTTCGCTAAGTCAGTCACATGGTAGAAGCAGCAACTAACTTGCTCTTGGGCCAGAGGCAATAAGGGTCATGTGAAGCCCAGGCACACGTGTGCGCATGCATGTGTGGGGATGGGGGTCCACCCAGTGTGGGTTTCCTCAGTCATCGCCCATGGAATAAATGGGGGAAATGACTTCTAAGAGAACAGTCAGGCAGTGCCCAGAGGCCTGGCGCCCTCTCTGGGCGGGGCTGCACTGAAGCATGCCACCCATCTGCCCCAGCCTCCCCCCCCGGGGGGCGCCCTCTGACCTTCAAAACTGAGGTTGGCCCCGTTCTGCAGGAGAACATCAGCTGCCCGGGTCAGCCCCAGCTCGGCCATCTTCAGCAGGGCATTGCTCACGCCTTCCTGGTAAAACGGAGAGTGGGCCTTTCTCTCCAGAAGCTCGGTGAGAACAAGGAGGCGGCTCTCCTCGTCAGGGACATAACTGGGCCTGGGGCAGGAGAGAGGCGGACCAGTTGAGGGCGAGAACAGCTCCAGGACCAGCTGGCCTGGGCACCTACGGGTGTGTGGCCTTTGGTCTCCTGCTGCCATCACCCACCCCCCTTGCCCCCAGGCAGGGCCCTGACTCTGTGGGCAGAGCCTCTTTGGAAGAGATCTGTGGTAGAGAGGGGGCCAAGCTGGGTCTCTAAACTGGAGCTGTTCCTCGGGTTTGCTGAGAAAGGACTAGGAATGTTGCCGCCTCCTCCCAAGTTGCAGAGAATCTGGTCCCTGGCTTGGGTACAAAGCCTCACATACCTGGGCCGTTGGGACTGAGGGGAACCCCTTTGGTCAGGAGCAAGAGCCAGATACTGACACCCTTCCTCAGACACTGACTGTTCCTGAGCTGCAGAGGACACCCCCTGGCTGCCAGAGCAGCCCAGGCAACCCCCTCAGCCGGGGCGTGGGCAGCCCTCCTTCCCCGCGCACGCTCACTGGGACGACTGGTGGAGCTCCGGGTCTTCCAAAGGCCGGGTGGACACAAGGCTCTTCCCATCCCAGCCCTGACCCTGCTACCTCCCCCAGCCGCCGTGGACAGCCCATGAACTTGTACACAGTGCCACCCATTTCCTCCTCTTGGTGCGATTTTCCTTCCTCACGGGTGCTCCCCACTCCCCCTTAATCTCACTCATCTGCACCCCTTCAATTGTGGGGACCAAGGTTTGATCCTTACTGCTTGGGCAGGATTCCAGCTACCCCCCCCCCCCGCCCTACTGAGTGCCCAGTGCCCTGTGGATGCAAAGCCGACGTTCTGGGACTATAAAAGGCGATGCAGCCTCCCTCTGCTGCCCCACCTCCATCCACCCCCAGAACAGCCTTATGGTTAAGGAAACACCTTGCACTGCATTTTCAGAACAAGCCCAAAGTGGACAGAACGGCACTGCAGAAAGCCTGCGTTTCCACCACTGTCCCTGGAGAAGGGCACAACCATCACTGTGTCTGAAATTCCAACTGATGCCCTCCCTCCCTCACTCACTCACTCACCCGATCCCCCTCTCCTCTGGAATTCTAGATACTTGGCATGACTGTCAGTCTCCCCTCTGGTGCGCAAGCGCCACGAACGCTGGGGGTTTTGCTTAGCTCACCGACATGCCCCCTGAAGGATTCACTTTCTGACACCTTCCCCACGGGTTCACGGAGAGACCCACTCCTCTCTGTATAAAATGCTGTAAGTCAGCTATAGAAAGTTTATTTTCGCACTGCTCTGAGGTAAGAATGGTGGCCTCCAGAGATACTACCCTGCTCCTTTGCCACTCCAGGTGGAAGGCACCCGGCAGGGCACAGGGTGGGCGCTAAGGCAGAAAGCCCGCGGACAGCGCCCTCCAGCGGTCCCCGTACCGGCCTGGAGCGCCCTGCACCCAGCGCAGAGCAGGGTGTGGGCCCGCGCGTGGGAGCTGGCACTCTGAGCCGCGCGTCTCCGACCTCAGCCTCGGTCTCTAATCTGCAAGATGGGCACATACCCGGCCCCGCCCCGCTTGTAGTGACAAATAAAATGAAGCAGAGCCAGGTCGGAGCGGCCCCGGCCGGTGGGAAGGGAGAGTTACCCATCCAGGGGCTCCTGTCGCTCGGGGTCTTGGATCCCCAGGGCGCCCAGAATCGCATCCACCAGCGGCTGGTACTCGAAGATAATTCTCCGGAAGCCGTGCAGGAACGGCATGGCGGCGGGACGGCCACACCTTCCGCCGAGGCAGGGACGCCGACTGAGCGCGACCAGCGACCCGGGGCCTGGTCTGGCTTGAGCGGATCCAGCCCCCGCGCCCGCCGGGTCGGCCGCCGCAGTCGCTGCTTCGCGCCGGAAGTGACTCTCGCACTGACCTCCGGCGTCAGACCCGGAAACGAGCGGTGGCGGCAGCGCCCCCTATGGGCTGGGAGAGCTGCAGCGCGTCCTCAAGCGCGAGAGGGAGGTGTCCGGCAGACACCGCGGTGGAGTTAAAGGGCGCAGACCCACCGCCAAGCCTGATCCCAGCTAGAGGCGCAAGGGTCCCTTCCCGCCCCGGCCCGGCCCAACCCTGCTCCACCCTGCGATCCTGCGCACAGCCGCTGGGCGCCGTCCGAGCTCCGCCCATTGCACGACCCAGCCCGTGCAGTGACTCGAGCCGCGGCGCCCCCTAGCCTAGGACTGCTTTTCTGAGGTTTAGGCATCTTCCTTTGAGCCACGTATTTGAGCCTCCCCAACCGCGAGCCCCACAGTGGGTCCCTGATGTCTTCAAGATTCTGGAAAGCGCCTATGAAGAGGTGTGCGATCCCAGCCTTGGCCTCACCGCCACCACCATGCGGGCTTGGGAGCCTCTTCCACCTGGCACCTGCCAGAGGCAAGAGTTGTCCAACGGAGGAAAATCAGTTTAGAGTCACACTTAAAGACAACCCGATGTGTATCTTATGATTAAACATTAAAAATGAGCAGAATAAACCTCCTCCAACAAGAGCAAAACAGAGTTCACAACAAAGGCCTATCCAAACCATGCCCAGCCCAGGACTGGGAGCTGAGTGGAGTCAAGTACCCAGCCAGGGCTGGAGAATTGCTCACTGTTGTTATTGCTAAGTTTACAAGGTTGTCGAGCAGATCAAATGACAACCCATTAAAACCCCCCATCGGGCACTCAGAACGCCTCAGTTTGCCTCCCCTTCCATGGCCTAGAAGAGCAAGAAGGAGAGGTGGGTTGAGCCACCGGGTTTCAGCCCCTTTTAGGGCAGGTCATCACGGAAGAACCACGGGGTCCCTGGTTCCCAGCACACTTCCGCCTTGGTTCTTGCTCCAGGAAAGAAGGATCTTCTCCTTGACTGAAATTGGGAAATTTCGCTCGCACGGAAATGGAGACTTGCAGCTTGTCTTGTAAAATCAGAAGATCGGGCACCTGGGCCTAAATTGTTATCAGGCAACAATGAGCATCTGGTTGGGGCACTTGCTCCACTGGGCCTCAGTGTCCCCAGGTGTGTTACCCTAGGCCAGGGGTCAGGAACCTTTTTGGCTGAGAGAGCAGTGAACGCCACATATTTTAAAATGTAATTCCGTGAGAGCCATACAAAATATGTTTAACACTAAATACAAGTAAATATGTGCATTTTATGTAAGACCAACACTTTTAAAGTACAATAAGTCTCTGAATTCTTTTTAATAACGTTGTTATGCTGTTGCTAACCAATGATAAATAAAGTACTTCTTACCATTAATGCGACTTCTGGTGCTGCATGGTTTTGCTGATGGCTTTGTAGTCTGGTTGATACGTGGTGAGGTTAAGCTTCATGCAGCCGTTGAGACTAAACGTGATAGTAGGTTGGTTCTTTACATGTGAGAAAGTCTGCTCACATGCATACGTAGAGCCAAACATTGTCAGTACAGCAATACTCACACGCTGCAGTGTGTGGCATGTGATGGAAAGCGTGTTCCAAGTTTTGACAATCAGCTGGTCTGCGGGTTGAAGTTTTTTCATTTCTCCCCACTTGTGTTTGCTCGCCAACTCTGCTTGCTGTCGTGCAAGTCTTTCCAAATCTTTAATCAGTGACTTGAACTTATTCATCCACATGTCTGAGGCCTTCAGGTCAGCAGCTTGTAGCTCAAAATCTCTGATGGAGACACCGGGGATGTAACTCAGGTTGGCACTGTCCACTGCACACTTGTGTGGATGGGTGATGAACTTAAAAAGACGAGTGCGCTCACAAAATTCTCCAAAGCGTGCTTTGAATGACTGCAGGAGATTAGATGTGAAGCCCGCTAGCTGCTGGAGATCAAGATGTTGAGCAGGGTCACTTGCTGTACATGCATCTTTAAACTCTCCCAGTTTTTCAAAGTGTAGTAAACGACCTGTTTCAATGTCGGCGATGAAGAGTTCCAGCTTGTTTTCAAATGCAAATACTGCTTGTTGAAAGGATAAGACTGTATTTCCAATGCCTTGCATTTTCACATTGAGCTGGTTCAGATGTTCAGTCATGTCCACGAGATAGTAGAACTTCAGGAGCCACTCAGTGTTAGCTAACTCAGGATGCTCAACATTTTTCATTTCAAGAAAAGTCCGGATTTCACTCAGACAAGCCGCGAAACGGCTGAGCACCTTCCCTCTTGACAACCAACGCATATCGCTGTGCAGAAGCAGACCAGGATAATTATTCCCAACTTCATCCAGCAGTGTTTTAAACTGGCGATCATTTAAAGCTCGGGCAACAATAAAGTTGCCCACCCGAATGACCAGCGACATCACCTCACCACGCTGCTCACCACACATCTGAGCACAAAGCGCCTCCTGATGTAGGGTGCAGTGAAAACTTAGGATGGGTCTCTTTTCATGTTCACGAAGAAGCGCTACGAATCCTCTGTTTTTCCCCACCATGCACGGAGCACCATCAGTACACACCAAAATAAGTTTATCCATTGCTAGATTTTTTTCTTTAGCGAACTCAGTGAAAGACTTGAATAAATCCTCCCCTCTTGTTGTCTCTCTCATAGGCAAAACAGCAAGACTTTCCTCACGTAATGTGTCACCGACAGCATACCTTGCAATCACGCTGAACTGGGATAAATGGCTTATGTCTGTTGACTCATCCAAAGCGAGAGAAAAAAAAGGTGCTGCATTTATGTTCTTCACTTGTGTTGCCTCAATTTGATTTGCCATCATGATGATACGATCGTGAACAGTTCTTGCCAACAGAGGCCTGTCTTTTATTCATTTGATTATCTTGTCTTTATCCGAAAAGTCATCAAAAAGTTCACTGGCAACATCAAGCATGAATGTTTTGGCATACTCCCCATCTGTGAATGGCTTTCCGTTTCTCACAATTGCTAAAGCACCAGCAAAGCTAGCCGAATTCCAGTTACTTTGTTGGGTCCAAACACGGAGTTGCTGCTGACTAGCTTGCACTCTGCACAGTAGCTCTTGCCATGCTTTCTTCCTGCTGTCCCCCGCTGGATATTTCGATGCAAATGTAGTATGGTGTGTGTCGAAGTGCCGCTTTATATTTGACCATTTCATCAATGCAATTTTATCATTGCATCTTAGACACACTGCAGAACCTGCTCTCTCCACAAAGGCGAATTCCTCTTGTCCATTCCTGCTGAAAAGTATAATACTCCTCATCTTTTTTTCTTTTAACCATCTTCTTCATCAAAAGAGTTTCTGCAATTAGCTAGCTAACTACTTGGTTAAAAGGAGGGAAGTTTACTTCTTGACCTCATAACGACCCATGTACATTATGCATTATCCAATAAAAATTTGGTGTTGTTCCGGAGGACAGCTGTGATTGGCTCCAGCCACCCGCAACCATGAACATGAGCGGTCGGGAATGAATGGATTATATAATACATGAGAATGTTTTATATTTTCAACGTTATTATTTTTTTTATTAAAGATTTGTCTGTGAGCCAGATGCAGCCATCAAAAGAGCCACATCTGGCTCGTGAGCCATAGGTTCCTGACCCCTGCCCTAGGCTCTGGTCGGCAAACTCATTAGTCAACAGAGCCAAATATCAACAGTACAACTATTTAACTTTCTTTTGAGAGCCAAATTTTTTTAACTTAAACTATATAGGTAGGTACATTCCTTATCAAGGTAGCGCCCGCATATGGTATTTTGTGGAAGAGCCGCACTAAGGGGCTCGCCAGCTGCAGTTTGCTGACCAGGGCCCTAAGGCGTTGGGAAACGTCTGCCCCAGTTGTTAGGGTCCACACCCCATCCTTCCATTGATCCCAAGGTTCTGAGTGGCACAGCCGCCCACAGGTGACCCAGGGGCTGCACAGCTCTTCTCTCATTTGATCCAGGGTCACTTGCTCCATAGCACAGGTGAGGGGACTGGAGTGCCTGGAGGACACACAGTGAGTAAGAGGGGAAGCCCATCTAGAACAGGGTCCAGGGTAGAGCTGGGAGGACAGTTGTCCGAGGCCCACTTCTTCCCTGGCTCCATTAGCTTTCCAAGACCATCAGAACAAAGTACTACAAACGAGGTGGCTCAGAGCAACAGAAATGCATCCTCTCCCAGCTCTGGGGCTGTAAGTCTGAAATCAAGGTGTTGGCAGGGCCGTGTTCCCTCCAAAGAGTCTAGAGAAGGTTCCTCTCTCACCCCTTCCAGCTCCTGGCAGCCCCAAGTGTTCCTTGGCTTGTGGCAGCATCATTCTAATCTCTGCCTACCTCTCTCTTCACGTGGTCTCCTTCCTTGTGTCTGTGTCTCTGTCCAAATCTTCTGCTCCTTTCTAAATGACACCAGTTGGCCTTGGCCAGTTGGCTCAGTGGTAGAATGTTGGCCTGATATGTGGAAGTCCCAGGTTTGATTCCTGGCCAGGGTACAGAGGAGAAGCACCCATCTGCTTCTCCACCCTCCACCCTCTCCTTTCTCTCTGTCTCTCTCTTCCCCTCCTGCAGCTAAGGATCCATTGAAGCAAAGTTGGCCAGGGCGCTGAGGATGGCTCCATGGCCTCTGCCTCAGGTGCTAGAACGGCTCCAGCCGCAACAGAGCAATGCCCCAGATGGACAGAGCATCGCCCCCTAGTGGGCATGCCGGGTGGATCCCAGTCGGGCACATGCAAGAGTCTGACTGCCTCCCCGCTTCTAACTTTGGAAAAATACAAAAACAAAACAACAACAGAAAACACAATAAATGACACCAGCCATTGGATTTGGGGCCCACCCTCATTCAGTATGACCTCTTCTTAACTCGGTTACAGGAGCAAAACCCCCTTTTCTAAATAAGGTCACAATCATAGGTCCCAGGGGCTAGAACTTGAACATATCTCTCTGGAGGACACAATTAAAGCCATTATAATGAATGGTGCTAGGCACGACCCTTGTGGTCTCTGGGCCTCAGTTTCCTCACCTGTAAGCTGAAGGCCTTCAGCTCTGGCAATCTTGGAGCCAATAAAAAGCTCTGAGAACCATAGCTGCCTTGTGACCAATATAGTAATAATATGAGTTCGCTTTTATTTACCTAGCCCTTTTGATGCCTTACCAGGCACTGTGCTAAATGCTTGACATACTGAAGCTCAATACACCCTATTAAGGAGGCGATGGTATCATGCCATTTTACAAACAAGGAAACTGAGGCTCACGGAGGTTTGGGTGCTGGTCCAACATTGCACAGCCAGGCCAGGCCTCTGGGAGCTGAGCATCGTGCAGCCCCTCCAGCTCTGGGCCCAAGAGTGTCCGGACACGCAGGAGGGAGGAGCTGACCCCTGTTCAGTCACAGCCCTTGGGCACCACACTTTGGAGCCAGGCCCTGCCGTCTGCCTGTCGCCCAGGCTCCTATCTTTAGAATGCTCTGTGCCCTCTGACCTCCCTCCTGTCAGCAAGGGCAACCTTGTTTCCTCCATCTGCCTCCCATTAAACCGCTGTCACTCAGGACCTCTGATTTCAGCTCTGAGCCTGCTCTGTTCTTTCTTTGCCACGGTCCCTCCCTGCCCTGCCAGCCTAGCCACTTCCTGCTGCCCGACTCCAGGGCTCCTCAGGGGCGGGGGTCCTGGGGCCAAGCACTGAGCGCTCAGACCCTGGCAGGGTGTCTCCCTGTTTCCTCTCTCCAGGGGGTTTGGAAGTCACTCTGAATATCCAATGTACAGAGGATGGTAACCTTCATATATAAAATACCATTAAAAACCAACAAGACGAAGGCAAAAACACTAAGATAAATGGGTAAGGGACATGCACAGGTGAGTCACAAGAATGAATAATTGTCAGCAAACATAAGGGGAGAAGTTTAGCCTCTCTAGCTATCCAACAGCAATAGTGACGATCGCTGACATACAGGACTTACCGCCTGCTAGACTGCCCCGCAGCAGCTCCACAAACAAGTTACAGAAGAGAAGGGACCACACGATCTCATTTAGGAAAAAATGTGGTGCATGTATGCACCTGTGTGTGTATGTGCTTGTGTGTGTATGCACCTGTGTGTGTATGTGTGTGTATGCATGTGTGTATGCGCCTGTGTGTATGAGCCTGTGTGTATGTGTATGTATGCACCTGTGTGTATGTGTATGTATGCACCTGTGTGTATGCGCCTGTGTGTATGCACCTGTGTGTATGTGTGTGTATGCACCTGTGTGTATGTGTATGTATGCACCTCTGTGTGTATGCACCTGTGTGTGTATGTGTGTGTATGCATGTGTGTATGCGCCTGTGTGTATGTGTATGTATGCACCTGTGTGTATGTGTATGTATGCACCTGTGTGTGTATGCGCCTGTGTGTATGCGCCTGTGTGTATGCACATGTGTGTATGCATGTGTGTATGCATGTGTGTATGCACCTGTGTGTGTGCGCCTGTGTGTATGCACATGTGTGTATGTGTGTATGCATGTGTGTATGCACCTGTGTGTATGTGCCTGTGTGTGTATGCACCTGTGTGTGTATGTGTGTGTATGCATGTGTGTATGCACCTGTGTGTGTATGTGTGTGTATGCATGTGTGTATGCACCTGTGTGTATGCACCTGTGTGTGTATGTGTGTATGTGTGTATGCACCTGTGTGTATGCGCCTGTGTGTATGCGCCTGTGTGTGTATGTGTGTGTATGCATGTGTGTATGCACCTGTGTGTATGCGCCTGTGTGTATGTGTGTATGCACCTGTGTGTATGTGACTATGAGTGTATGTGTGTATGTACCTGTGTGCGTATGCACATGTGTATGTGTGTGCGTGTATGCGCCTGCATATGTATGCACCTGTGCATGTATGCGCATGTGTGTATGTGCCTGTGTATGAGCGTGTGTGTATAAACCTGTGTGTATGCATCTGTGTATGCACCTGTGCATGTATGCACTTGTGTGTGTGCGTGTATGCGCCTGTGTGTGAATGTGTGTGCGTGTATGCGCCTGTGTGTGTATGTGTGTGCGTGTATGCGTCTGTGTGTATGCGTGTGCATGTATGTGTGTGCGTGTATGCGCCTGTGTGTGTATGCGCCTGTGTGTGTATGCACCTGTGTGTATGCACTTGTGCGTGTATGCATGTGTGCATGTATGTGCCTGTGTGTGTACATGCCTGTGGTGTATGTGGCCGGAAATACTTCTCTTTGATCCCATGCTGAGATGGTTGTTTCTGGGTGCTGGGATCGGGGATCTTTTATCTCCTTTGTGCTTCTGTGTATTTTCTACCCTTTTTACCAGTGAATGTATCTTCTTACGTGAGACTCAAAATGCTACCTCAGCAGAGGCTGGAGTCGGGTCCTGCACACTTCTATGGTATCTGGAGTTGAATGTGAGGCCACGAACACCTGGGCAAGGCCACAGTCTGTCCACAAAGCCCTTTCTCCTTCCAACTCCATCTAGTGACGTCCTTCTCAGCATACAGACCCCCCTCCCCTGGGTCCTCCCCCCCTCCTCCGGGGCGCCACAGGGCCCAGCCTGACTGTATGAGTGATAAACTGATGACAGCAGCCTTTGACGGGCTATGTTCTGTGTTCTACAAATGAGATGAGAAGCTCAACATGCGTGGTGTCATACACCCAGTAGTCCCATGTCACCGTCAGGGATACTGAGGTTCAGAGGGATAACTGACGAACTCAAGGCTAGGGCGCCAGTGAGGGGCCCACCAGGGTTCAGACCCGGAGCCTGGCCCCCAGCCTCCCTGTGGGGCCCCAGCCACCACCCTCCGAGCTCCCCCCCCACTCTCTTGTTCACACATACACACTCTCACACCATTTCACATGTGCACCTGTGCCCTCACACACTCATGCACACTCATGCACATGCATACATGCCCACAATAGACACACACTCTTTCTCACACACGTCCTTGCAAACATACACCCTCACACACTCATCTGTCCCACACTCCTACATACTTGTGACACCCATATTCACAACTGATAAGACATACACCCTCACACACTCATCTGTCCCACACTCCTACATACTTGTGACACCCACATTCACAACTGATAAGACATACACCCTCACACACTGTCACATTCTTACACTCACCAACATATTCACAGTCGTCTCTCACACACATTTTCTCAGACACACAATTATGCACACCTGTCCTTTCTCACCCCCCCCCTCTCTCTCTCACACACACACACACACACACACACATGTCCAAGGCGGGTGGCTCCTGGGAGGGTTGGTGTCCCTGGTCCCATCCCAGCACCTTCCCCTGCCCAGGAGGGCTGTCAGCAGCCACATCTGTCCTATACAAGAGTCCCGGGGTGGGGAAGACTGGATGGAAAGCCCCTTTTACTATCTCCTTTTATCATTTGGCGGCGTTTCCACAAGCGGGACAATTGGACAGTGCGGCGGTCGGCCACAGGAGTGTTGGCTTCCCCTCTCGGTGGTGGCCTGCTGCTTCCGCCCTGCCAGGGCCCAGGGCCACCGAGGCACAGAGACGCAGCGCTGGGCACGGTTCACAAGTGCGGTCACGGGCTTCCTCCTGTCGGCTTCTTCTGGGCCCAGTGTCCCTTTCTCTCCCCTGCCCTCACCCTGACCCCTCCCCGACCTCCTGCCCTCACGACCCCAGTGTGTCACTGGTCAGGAGACCCAGACTGCGTGGCCCTGTCGGCCACAGTCCCCACGCTGAAGGGCAGGGCCCCGATTCCTCACTGTGAGGGGCCCAGCCTTCTGGGGCTCGGTGGGGGCTGGGCCAGGGAAGGACTTTCTTGTCTCCTCTCTCGTTCCATTTGCTCTCCTAAGAAGCACTCGGGACCGTTTGGGGGATCCCGACACGTAAGGAAAACAAGCCCCAGGGACCTCTGTGCTCCCAGGGACCTGCCCACTCTTTCCCCTCCATCTGCCCCTCCAGAAAAACTGCCCCTGCTGACCAGAACCCCCTGCTCCGAGGGCAGCATTCTCCCCAACCCCCACTCCACACCTGGGCACTTCGGCTGCTCCCGGCGCCTGGCCCTGGTGTGGGGCCTGGGAGAGCCAGCTGTGACATGGGCGAGGCCCCGGTGAAGTCCCCAGCGGCTGCATCAGACGGGGCACAGAGGGACCTCCCTTTCTTACCATCTCTGTGCCCACATCGGAGGCTCCACTTGACCCCAGCCTCTTCCGGGAGAGGTGAGTCCTCAAGGCCCCCAGAAGCCCGGGAGAACAGGGTGAGAAGGTGCCAAGAGCCTGTCTTATCCAGCGTGGGCTAGAGTAACAAATGGTCACCATCTGGGCAGCTTAAGCAACAGGCATTTATTTCTCACTATTCTGGAGGCCAGAAAAGTCGAGGTCAAGGCAATACCAGGCGGGTTTCATTCCGAGTCTCCCTCTCCTCTTGGCTTACAGGCAGACTCCATCTCTCTGTGTGCTCACATGCCCTCTTCCTGCGCACGTGCTCAGAGACGATGTGCTCTGGAGACTCTTCCTCTTCTTAAGAGGGCACTAATCTGGCCCTGGATGGTTTGCTCAGTGGTAGAGCATCGGCCCGGTGTGTGGAAGTCTTAGGTTGGATTCCCACCCAGGGCACACAAGAGAAGCGCCCATCTGCTTCTCCACCCCTCCCTCTCTCCTTCCTCTCTGTCTCTCTCTTCCCCTCCCGCTGCCGAGGCTCCATTGGAGCAAAGTTGGCCCGGGGCCCTGAGGATGGCTCCATGGCCTCTGCCTCAGGCACTAGAATGGCTCCCACTACAACAGAGCAACGCCCCAGATGGGCAGAGCATCACCCCCTGGTGGGCATGCCGGGTGGATCCCGGTTAGGCACATGCAGGAGGGAGTCTGTCTCTCTGCCTCCCTGCTTCTAACTTCAGAAAAATACACACACAAAAAAAAGTGGGCACTAATCTCATCATGGGGCTCCCACCCACCCTCATGATGTCATCTAACATAATCACTTCCCAAAGACTCCATCTCCTAATACCATCACATTGGGAGACAGGGCTTTAACATGTGAACTCGGGGGGGGGGGGGAACACAAACATTCAGTCCACACAGAGCCCCTCAGACCCCTCACCCCAAGCTGGGAAGGAGGTGGGCCTGGTCTCTGGCCTGGTGCTCTCAGCCTCATGCACCATCCACACAAGAAGATGGTGGTTTTGAGGCGCCTTAGATTCCTTCCTGCCTGCCCCAGAAGTCAGGGGTCTACTGAGAGTGACCCTTAGCTTCCCGTGCGGGAACTATCTCCCAAATAATGTCCAAGCTCTCCCTGGCAGACCTCCTCCTCTGCAATTCTGGTCGGTCTACCTCCACCGCTCCCATCCACACAGCTCTGTGTGATCGTGGCCCAGGCCGCGCCTTCTCTGAGCCTTGTCTATCTGGTTGCCAAACGGGTGGGGGCCGGGGCGCGGGGGACGTGCCGAGGAGGTCTGAGCCTGCCTTATCTCTGGCTGCTCTGTGAGCCCGGAGTCCTGATCCCAGACACCCTCCCATCTAACCCCCGCTGGTCCCCAGTTGGCATGGGTCCCTGGCAGGCCAGCCCGGAGCCAGAGCTCAGGGGAGGGGGCCGCTGGGCCGTCTCCAGCAGCCACAGCGAGGCCCAGGCAGCTCTGCCAAGGGAGGGCTCAGGAGGACTCAGATCCCTTGTGGGAAGGAGGGAGGGCAGGCGGGTGCAGGGCAGGGTCCTTTGTGCTGCCCAGGAAGCCCCCCACTCCACCCCCACCGGGCCTGCTTGGCAAAGCTGACGGCAGGAAGAACCCCGTCGGCCATCCGTCAGGGAGACAGAGTGGGCCGTTCGAGGAGGGAGCCGGGAAATTTGATCATTAAGAAACCCTCCTGGCTGTCTGGGGGAATTTAATTAAATTGCTGGAGAGGGCTGTGAGAGAGGGCCACATCTGGAACCAATATGTGGGCTTTGATTTTTTTTTTCCTTCTCTCTCTCTCTCTCTCTCTCTCTCTCTCTCTCCTTCCCTCTTCTCATCTCACTGCTGTGAAGGGGAACACAGTAGACCTGGGAGTATTGGTTCCTCTGGGACAGAATTCCGGGCCGACAGAGACAGAGGGACAGCAAAGGCAGTGACACCCTGCTGGAGACAGACAGAGGAAGGAGAGCAGAGATGGAGGAACACTGAGACGCAGATGGTGGGGAGCCCAGAGAGAGCAGGGCGTGTGCCTGGGCTGTGCCCGGGGAACTGGCTATGGAGGCTTTAGCAGTAACAATAAGTAAAAGTCCACCTCACAGACCAAAAGAGTAAGTTTCAGAGGATTCCAGAAATTGACACACCTGGCCAAGAGTCCCACGGGGTGGTCAGCATTTATTAAGCCCCAGCTTGTCCTGGGGTGAATCCTCACAACACCCCTGAGGTACAGATATGTTATTTGCCCCATTTACGGATGAGAGGTGAAATGACTTGCCCAAGGTCACAGAGCCTTTAGGTGACAGTCCCAGGGTTCCATCCCAGGCCTGTCTAGATCCCATCTAGACGTGCTGCCTGGGTCACTGTCATTGCCATTACTTCACATGCTAACTTTTTACTTTGTGCTGTGTGTACCAGGCGCCAGGCTAGGCTCTTGGGGGCAGTGGTATGGAAAGCAGGTAGGAAGCTCCCAGCAGGTCCAAGAGGTGCCAAGTGCTAGCAAGAGCTGAACAAGCTGACCACGGCTGGGCCGTCAGCGGTGGTGCAGGCTGGTCCTACACCTGGGCAGCTGTTGGCTGAGAGAGGAGGTGGGGACAGCGGAGGTGAGGACAGAGGCACTGGGGTCTCTCTTGCCCTGCAGGACGTGACCCTCTCGAGCCCCAGGTGCTCATAGTCATGGGTAGATGGCTTCCCAACCTTGACCCCCAAGGCCGAGCCATCGACACTGGCTTAGTCCTCTCTTTCAGCCGGTTGCCTGCACATTAGCAATCCTGCACCTGGTCTCCAAGCTTCCGGGTCCCCCCAGCTCCCAGAGCTGCCAGGGCCCGGCAAGGCTCCCAAGAGTCCTGCCATCCAGGGGAAGAACAAAGTCTCCACTCTGGGCAGCCAGCCTCTGGG
The DNA here is from genome assembly GCF_036850995.1 of Saccopteryx leptura. Lineage (NCBI taxonomy): Eukaryota > Metazoa > Chordata > Mammalia > Chiroptera > Emballonuridae > Saccopteryx > Saccopteryx leptura. The sequence goes on along the minus strand of NC_089504.1, from coordinate 6,635,377 downwards.
GTAATTCCAGTCCTCCCCTAAACCCCAGCCACTGCCTGCCAGCCCACACAGCCTGGGGCCTCTTCCTTGATACTCCTGCCACCCCCTGTCGGGGTGGCTGAAGTCCAGGCCTGAGCTGAACATCCATTTCATCCTTCCTCTATGAGCGCCAAGGGCAGGAGCCAGCCCCAACCTAGTCCCCAGTGTAGCCCCAGCCAGACCAGCCCAGGAAGGAACAGGGAACATATTTGTGGAATGAATGTCTCATGACCTTGGGGCATACAGAGCAATTTAAAAATGCAATCAAGCTCTTCACATGAAGGGGAAAGTGAGGCACAGAAAGACCGAAACGGAGGCTGTTGCAGGGCTTCCAGCCCTCGGAGTGAATAAGGTTGGAGGCTCTATGAGTCCTTTGAACATTGCACGGTCTCCTGCCTGGCCGCCCCTAGACCCGACGCTCTGTCACCTGCTAAATCCTGCTCAGCTTCGAGAATGGCATGCGTAATGGGCCCTGGCTGGTTGGCTCAGCAGTAGAGCATTGGCCTGGCGTGTGGAAGTTCCAGGTTCGATTCCTGGCCAGGGCTCACAGGAGAAGCGCCCATCTGCTTCTCCACCCCTCCCCCTCTCCTTCCTCTCTGTCTCTCTCTTCCCCTCCTGCAGCCAAGGCTCCATTGGAGCAAAGTTGGCCCAGGTGCTGAGGATGGCTCTCACATGCTAGAATGGTTCTGGTTGCAATGGAGCAACGCCCCAGATAGACAGAGCATCCCCTCCTGGTGGGCATGCCAGGTAGGTCCCAGTTGGGCACATGCGGGAGTCTGTCTCTCTGCCTCCTCGATTCTAACTTGAGAAAAAAAAAAGAGTGGCTTAATGCCCCTTCCTTAAGAGAGCCCTCCCCGAGCCCACTCTCCCATGGTCACCTATCTCGTTGCTTACTTCTCTGTGGAGATTGGCATGCTGACTTCTCCGCAGGTGGGGCTGAGTCCCAGCTCTATCCCCGGTGCCCCCAGCCCCCAGGACCCATCTCTCTGAAGCTCTGCATTCAGATGCAACCGGCTTGTGAGCTGGGGAAAGGAGGGAAACCCCGCAGGTCCTGCCCACCGGCTCTGTCTGGGTCTGGGGGAGCGGTACTCCTGGTGATGTTGGCGGAGGTGCTCTGTGGGCGGGGCCAAGCAGGTGCTGGGGTGCACTGAGCCGGGAGGCAGCCGAGGCGGGGTGGGATGGCGAGAACCCGAAGCCAAGGGGGCGATGGGATGGGGCAGGGACAGCAAATGCCATGGTCCAGGCTGCTCTGGGGGAGGCGGCGGGCGGCCCGCTGGCAGCGCGAGCCAGCCAGGCTGCAGGGCCTTCCGCACGCCGCCGGCTAATCCGAAACAAAACGAGAGGGAGACGCAGGGTCTCACTTGGAGGCCCTGACAGGGTGATGATATACAGAGTTTTAAATAAATGTATCTCATTAGGGACGCGTTGTCTGGTGGGAGAAAAACGATGCGCTTCCCCACCTCTGCCTCCCGTTTCAGGAAGAGGAAAAAAAACCCCAATGCTACAGCTAAAAAGGAAATTGCATTAACACAGATTGTTTTATTTAAAAAACCTTGACCTCCACTTCAAAAAAAGTCATTAGACATTCTCCTGCTCAAAGGCCGCCGGAGCGATTACGAGGAGGCCTGTTCATTTCTCAATGACTTACTGTTCCTGCGCTCGGGGAACGTGTGAGGAACCGGGGAGTAATTTAAGGCTCCCTGCAGATCGGTGTGTAAATCTTTGCATGTCTAAAGAAACTTTACCAGACCGCTAAGTCGGAGGGAAAGAAACCTGGAAGAGCCCACCCCCACCCCTCCTTATTTTCCGTTTCTTTCCTTTGGAGCTCTGATCTCTTTGATCGTAAAAATGGTCATATTTCACCCCCAAAATATCAGCAATCAGCACACTAAGGAAGTGGGAGCCCAGGGAGAGTTTCACCGCCGATTAGGACCTTGGTTTAATTATTTAACGCCTGCCTGGATTGTGCCGGCTGTGAACACACTCTCCTGGCGTGGGTTCAAGAGCAAGTTATAGATAATAATAACTATTACATCCCCAATTAAGCCGGTGAGCTGAAAGCCTGGTCCCCGCCCCTCGGCCCTGCCTCCTCCTCAGCCGCCACCTCAGCCATCATCACACGTGCCACCCACCATGCCGTGCGCAGTGAGAGTCTCAGTCTCGGGTGGGTGACGCATGGGTCCAGTCCACCCCCTGCGGAGGAACCAGGGGAAGATGTTGCAGACCTGGAGGGACCCCCTGCCCTCGCCCCCAGCATCCTTCCTCTGAGTCCCGGGAAAATATTCTGGAGAGCTACGGTGTGGGGTGGGTCCTAGGCTTGGGCTTGTCCCTTTTCCATCTGAGCCTCGGTTTCCTCGCCTGCAATAGGAGGGAGTTCATCATCAGGGTTGTCTTGGGAGTCATGCCCATCCCAAGAGCCAAAAGCCCACAGCTGGGAAGAGGTCTTTGATGGAACAGAGTGAGCAACCCTTTGGAGTTTAGTCTTTGGGGCTCAGGCTGCCACGGCTGGACTCAGCATCTCCTCAGATAGTCCTACAGGGTTCTGGCCGGGTACTCCCCCAGGATGCCTCAGTGTACAGTAGGTGCTCAGTAGATCACTGTGCAATGAGTTATTCGAGACCATCTCCCGGTGAAACCTGTAGCCTCCTGAGGATAGCGAGGGGAGTATCACACGTCTAGAATGTAACATGGACACCAAGCTCTGGCAGTCGGGAGCCCTGCACACAGTAGATGCTCAATGAGAGTGTGTCATGTGGCCCAGACCCAGACCCCAGCCTGTCCTTGCCCTGATGGGTCCTCAGGACTCCAGACTCACCTTAATGCCACCCTGGCACCTGTCCAAGCGCAGTCCGATACACTGGCTAGGCGTCTCCTGAACCAAGGGGAATCTGATCAGCAGCCATTCAACCAGCCACTCACGCCTGGAACAACCATGTATGGAGTCCTACTGTGTGTCGGGTCAGGGCATGCCTCACTGCTCCTTTCTTCTCTGGCACAGGCTCTGGGACACAGGGTGGAAAGGGCAGAGCCGGCAGCTTCCAGATGGAAAGCCGAGGCTCGGAGAGGGAAGCGCAGGACACACAGCAGGTACACAGCCGGCTGGCCTCCATCCGGCCGAGGCTTCCGATCGAGGACACGTTCTCTCTGCTCTGATGTTATCAAAGCCTCTTACACACCCAGAGATGATGTTTACTGAATATTTCATATGTACTGAGCTTGTGCTAGGCTTACTTATTCACAGAGATGACTTTGCTTGGTTCTCACAACAACCCTGTGAGGTAGATATCATTTTTACCTCCAATTTACAGATGAGGAAACCTAGAGAGGTTAAGTGACCCAATCAATGTCATGTGGCCAGTAAGTGTCACCCATTGCATCAAAAAGATTTAAAACAAGAGACCAAGGAAACAAAAAAGTCACATGATAGAAGAAAAGAGATGCTAATATACAGATTTGCCACCTGAACAGATAGAGTTCCTTATGGTTGTGTCTTAATATTAGCTATGGGTTCCCTGGTAGCCAAGGCAAGAAGGGAAAGGCAGTGGAGAGGCCAAGTCACTCTTTCTCCTTTTTTTTTTAGAAGAGACCATAATTCTTCCAGAGAAACAACTAACTTCCCAGCCTTGAATTCTCATGGAACAACTTGGTGAGATGGTTAGGAGCCCAACAAACTTACCAGGACACAGAGCTTAAGCTCTCTGAGCCTCAGTTTCCCCTCCTTGCATGATCATTGTGAGGATGCAGTGAGTCTTGTTAAATATGAACTCCTGCTACTAAACATTTTTCAAAGAGGCATAATATTTCAACCCTTGCCAAGAGCTGAGAGCCAGTCACCCCAGCACGACACCCTCGGGAAGGACACCGAGGCTCGGAAGGACACTGAGGTTTGGGCCGTGTGCTGAGGGAGAGAGCCAGATGTCCTGCTTGTTGGGCTTCTCTCTGCTTCCTACAGAGTAGACCAAGGCCTGGGATGAGCAGGGAGTCCCACTGTGATCGCAGCCTGACACAATATTTATTGAACCCGGTGATCTGTAACGGTCATGCCTGGTCACGTCTGAGTCACCTCGGCCTCGGTGTTTATAATTCCCCAGACGTGCGTCAGTGAACACGATTTGGCCTGTGGGCCTCCATGTGCTGCCCCTGCTAAACTGCCTCCTTCAAAAGAGGCTCCTGGGCCTGACCAGACGGTGGCGCAGTAGATAGAGCATGGAACTGAGACATGGAGGACCCAGGTTTGAAACCCCAAGGTCGCCAGCTTGAGCGCGGGCTCATAGACATGACCCCGTGGTCGCTGACCTGAGCCCAAGGTCGCTGGCTTAAGCAAGGGGTCATTTGCTCTGCTGTAGCCTCCTTGGTCAAGGCACATATGAGAAAGCAATCAATGAACAACTAAGGTGGCACAATGAAAAATTGATGCTTCTCATCTCTCTCCCTTCCTGTCTGTCTGTTCCTTTCTCTGTCTTTCTCTGTCTCTGTCACAAAAAAAAGAAGAAAAAAAAAAGAGGAGGCTCTTGGGTACGTGCCATGGCGTCTGACCAGGTGAACCGGAGAAGCTGCAGGATTCTGTGATGTGCTTGGTCTCTTTTCCCATCTATGAAATGAACCTGGTTCTTGAGTGATTGACAGTCAGGTGTCTTGCAGAGGCGGCGATAGTTAAAGAATGACACTAACCCAACTCCGTAGGGAAAGGGAAAACCATTCCAGTAGAAAGATGGGCAGTGAATATATACAGACTTCTACAAATAAGAAATGCAAGTGGTTATTAAATACCAAAAAAAAATTTTGCCTTCAGAAATAATTCAAGGTATGCAGATTAAAACAAGGAAATGGGCAATGCCTCGTGAAATGAAAAGAATCGGTCGTTATCACCTGTCCTCCTCAGCACTGCCTACACGGGGCAGCCGTCTCCTACTCCACCTCACGCCGCTCTCCGACCCCGCACGCAGCCCGAGACCCTCACGAAGGGAACCAGGAAGTTCAGAACTAAGCACAACTGGCAGAAACCCAGAGGCATTGGCCACGGGACGCAGAGAAGGTTCAAGGGCCCGTTCTCGAGGCCTAAGGGGGGCGACGGGAGCAACGAGGAAAGGAGACCCGGGCTGCCCGCTGACTTCCGGAGGTTCCTGGTCCCCAGCGTCAGGGAGAGGAAGGAACAGGGCGGCTCCTGCGCCACCGATCTCACCCCGCGGGACTGCTCCCCACGCGTCCCCGGCGCTTCCTGTAGGAACTGCAGGGCTTTTCGAGGAAAGAGCAGCCCCAGTCCCCAATGCCAGCTCATGCGCATTTTCGGCTGCACTTTTATTCGTGTTAAATAAAACCATAAAGACGCCATGGGAAATAAATAAACACATACACAAAAAGAGTCCTCGCTAACAAGCATGCAGAGACACTTCCAGCGGCAGAAACGGATACAGCCTTTCTGGAGGTTCTGTGGCAACACCATCAAAAGTCTTAAATCTTCTGCAGAATCCGTGACCCAGGGCGTTTGTTTTCTTTTTTGCTGCTGTAACACATTATCACAAAGCTAGTGTTTCAGAAACAGTACAAATGTATTATCTTAAGGTTCTAGAGATCAGAAGCCGGGGGTGCTGAAATCCAGGTGTCGGCAGGCTGCTTCGCCGTCTGGAGGCTCTAGGGAAGAATCTGCTTTCTTGCTTTTCCTAGCTGGGAGAGGCCGCCTTGCTCCACCTTCAAAGCGAGCAATGGCCCGTCTTTCTCACATTGCGTCACTCTGACACCAACATGCCTACCTCTCTCTTCCACTTTTAAGGAGCCTTGTGATTATACTGGGCCCACCCAGATCATCTGAAACGATCTGCCATTCTCGCCTTGACCAGGTAGTTCAGTTGTTGGAGCATCGTCCTGATATGCCAGGGTTGTGGATTCCACCCTGGTCAGGGGCACATGCAGGAATCAACCAATGATTGCATAAATAGGTGGAGCAGCAAACTGATGTTTCTCTCTCTCTCTCTCTCTCACTCAAATCAATCAATAAATCTAAAAAAAAAGTTTATATATATATATATTTTTTAAAGCAAGAGAGACAGAGAGAGGGACAGATAGGGACAGATAAACAAGAAGGGAGAGAGATGAGAAGCATCAATTCTTCGTTGCAGCACCTTACTTGTTCATTGATTGCTTTCTCATATGTCCCTGGACCAGGGGGTTACAGCCAAGCCAAAGACCCCTTGCTCAAGCCAATGACCTTTGGGCTCAAGCCAGCGACCTTTGGGCTCAAGCCAGCAACCATGGGGTCATGTCTACGATTCCACGCTCAAGCCAGTGAACCCGCACTCAAGCTGGTGAACCCGTGCTCAGGTCGAATGAGCCCGTGTCAAGCCGGCCACCTTGAGTTTTGAACCTGAGTCTTCTGCATCCCAGGCTGATATTCTATCCACAGCACCACCACTTGGTCAGGCAAAATTTAAATCTTTAAAATGATCTCCCATTCTTAAGGTCACTTGATAGGCAGCTTTAATTCTATCTGCAACCTAACTTCAGCTTTGCCATATTAACAGGTTTCAAAGCTTATGTTGTGGACATCTTTGGGAAGCTTTCATCTGCCTACCACATTCAGATATCCTATTTCTAGGTATTTATTATCAAAGAAATAACTTTTTTTATAATAGCAATAGTGAGTAACGTATCAATAGGCTTTCAATAAAAACAGTGGGTGGTAAACAGGAATCATGATGCAATAAGAAATTATTAAAAAGTTGGTACTCTATAGTTCAGCTTTCATAATACATGTGGCTATTTCTCTCCATCTTCCTAGGATATAGATACAAGCTAGAAAGATATACTCTATAATTAAAATGTATACTCTATCCCCCCCCTTCCTTTTGTTATTGCTTTGCCTAGGTCTTCAATTTGTTATTGAATAAATAGATGACTATCTCCAATCTCTGTCCTTAACTCAACTTTTTAAAATGTGTGGAAATACCTGTCATGTGTCAGAGATCTCTGGGAGTGGGACCTATGTGATTTTTATTTTCATAATTTTACTTTGTTTTCGAAAACCTCCACAATAAGCATACTACTTCTGTTATGAGAAAAGTTCACTTTTATTTTATTTTTTAGCATGTGGTCTTTTGAGACTGGGGCAGATATGCACTTTCACTCACGGTCCGACCCAGGACCCCATCTCCAATGGAGCCAGCAATCAAGAACCAGCTCCTTCTGCCTGGAATCCTCTCCAGAGAACAGGGGCCCTCTCTGTTCTCTCTGTTCCCGCTCATCCCCCCTGCCCAGAGCAGCGCTTGGTTCAATAAACATTTGTTGAACTGAGAGGTTCCAAACTGGGATCCTATTTTCCCTTCACCCCCCACTTGGGGTTAGCATCGGAGGGTTTATGTAAATCACCGAGGAAGTTATTTATTTTTTTGCTCTCTCCCTTTGGGCTAATGAGTCTTGTCCTCCCTGGGTTGACTGGAGTTCCCTTAGGTGCATTTCCAGGCTGTGACAGGTCTGGCTTTTGCTCCAGAGCTGTGGTGTAGCAGTCTTGGCCTCTTGTCCCCCTCTGTCATCCCTGTATCACCCCAACCCTCAGCTCCAGATTGGCAAGGATAGTAACAACTCAATAACAACAACAACAACAATAATAATACCAAATTCAAAACAATCTTTTTGGGTTGGTTCCTTTGTTATTCCTTTGCAGATGATACATCAGACTCAGAGAGGACCAGCACGTGATCTCTCCAAGGCCACACAGCTAGTAAATGGCCGTGAATTCATTAAAATCCATCTCACTAGCTCTGTCCAAGTCTGCCATCACTGCCCTGCACTGCTTCTTGGAAATATTTCTGTTTGTTTTTTATTTTTCTTAACTGAGAAGCAAGAAGACAGAGAGACAGATACCTGCATGTACCTGACCGGTATCCACTCAGCAAGCCCTGTATGGAGCAATGCTCTGCCCATCTAGAGCTGTTGCTCCGTTGCTTGGCAACCAAGCTATTTTACCACCTGAGGCGAGGCCATAGAGCCATCCTCAGTGCCCGGAGCCAACTTGCTCCAACCAAGCCATGGCTGAGGGAAGAGAAGAGAGTGATAGAAAGAGAGAAAGGAGAGGGGAGGGGTGGAGAAGCAGATGGTCACTTCTGTGTGCCCTGACTGTGAATCAAACCCAGGACATCTACAGGCCGGGCTGACACTTTACCACTGAGCCACTGGCCAGGGCTGCTTCTTTAAAATATTTTTTAAACAATAATAATAATTAACACTTACTGAGTGCTCACTAAGTACCAAGTACTCACATACATCAACTTACCTAACAGCCCATTTTACAGATGAGGCACTAAGAGAAAAAGAGGCTAAGTGATTGCTAAGACCTGCAGCTAGGAAGAGCAAGGTCTGGATTTGAACCCAGGAGGCTGGAGCCAGAGTACCGTCATCCCACAGCGAAGTATGACATTCTCTCTTCACACGCATAGACGAATGAATGCACGAGTGGATGAAGGAAGCCACTGTGACCACTAGTCTCAGCGAGAGACCTTGACACCTCACTTCTCAGCTCTGGGCCTCACTTTACGGATCTGTACAACGGAAGGGCTTGGACCAAACTATTTCAATGGTTATTCCAGCTCTAGAAGGAGCCTCTGTCTTTTTGCCTCAGTTTCCCTATCTGTCATCCAAGGGAATGGGACCTACATGATCTCTCAAACCCTTTCTGCTCCGCAGGTCTATGCTGACAGTACTCTGTGTTCTGAACCACGAGCTCAGGGTTTCTCCAGGGATGGAATCCCCATGTGCCCTGAGATAGCACTTCATTAGCACTTCTACAGGGGAGAAGCTGGGGCCAGAAATGGTAGGTGACATTTTTGTTGTTGTTGTTTTGTTCTGAGAGAGAGAGAGAGAGACAGACAGACAGTAACAGACAGGAAGGGAGAAAGATGAGAAGCATCAGTTCATAGTTGTGGCACCTTAGTTGTTCATTGATTGCTTTTTCATATGTGCCTTGACCGGGGGGGCTCCAGCCAAGCCAGTGACTCCTTGCTCAAGCCAGTGACTTTGGGCTTCAAGCCAGCGACATTTTGGGCTCAAGCCAGCGACCATGGGGTCATGTCCATGATCCCATGCTCAAGCCAACGGCCTCAGGGTTTCAAACCTAGGTCCTTAGGTTCCCAGGCCAACGCTCTATCCACTGCCCCACCGCCTGCTCAGCTGGTAGGTGACATGTTTGAGGTCCCCCAGCAGTGCACAACAGAGCTAGGCCTGGAACCTGACCTCCAGCAACAAAGCCGCCCTGACCACTGGGTTGCACTGCCCTAGAGAGACTCCACTCTGGCTTGCTGGGTCCTCTGGCAGGGCAAAGCCTTCCCAGACAGTCCCCAGGGCTGAGTACTGGCCCCTCCTTGCTCAGTGCCTCAGAAGGCTGTTCAGCCACACACCCCGACGACAGCACTGGGGACCGCTGGTGCTCAGGCTAGGCCCCCGCCAGCCCTCTGGGACAAGGAAGACTGCCATCTTTTCAGCCCACCTTTCTCATGGACACACTTTGGGGCAGCTTTCCAGAGAAGAACCGTATCATCTCCAAACCCTCCACCTACCCACGTGTATGCTCCTGTGAGTTGCTGTGGCTTAAAGTTCCTTGCCAGGGGACACTCAGTCTCACCTTGGGGGCGATTCCTTTCTGGGAAAAACCAACTTAGGCTGAACCGAGGCTGGTGACCTGCAGGGTTTCAGGGGTACGTGCAGGATGGGTTTCCTGAGTGGGAACCCAGGAAGCACATTCGGAAGACCTTCTCCTGGTAGGCTTATTTTTGTTGCTGTGACATTATGGCTCGGCGGTGACGGCGGGGAGGACAGGGCCAGGCTACCAAGCACCCTCCTGGGGAAAGACCTCTGGCATCTGGAGGGCTTAGAGTCAGCTTGGCCACCAGGGGCCTCTTTTCTGTGCTTCCTTTTAAAAACAAAACTAAGAGCAGAGGCTGAGCCTGCCTCTCTCCTTCCCTGTCACCCATCTGTCAGTCTGGCTGTCGTCTGGCTGTCTGTCCTCCAGGAATTCTAAAGGGACACTCTTTCCTCCTAGCTTGGTTTTCCTTAGGGAGGACCTGGAGCATTGGGGAGGTGGGCTCTCAGGGGAGGGGGGTGGAGGGAGGGGGAGGGGGATGGGGTGCATGCACCCCAGAAGCTTGAGAATGTGGGGCTTTCTGGAGAAGAGTCTCCGGCCAGGTAGAGCAGACAAGATGTCAGGACAGGGACCGTGTTGGGGCGCAGCAGGAACGAGGGTGGAGCTGGGGCCTCCAGACCGTCTCTGTCAGCTGTCTCAGGGTCGCTCCCCACCGCTGAGGAACTTGTAAATTGGGGGGGGGGGGAGCTAGCCCCTCCACTACCATCTCCCCAGACACTTATCGGGGAATTAAAAAACAAACAAAACACGTGAGTTCCCACTCATTAAAACGCGGGTGGGGAGGGCGATACCCTTGCTTCTGCCCCCTCTCCCCGCCCCCAGCCGCCAGCCGGACTCCGCACAGGACCCCTCCCCGCCCGCAGCCCAAGGGGCGGGGAGGAGGGGGAGGAGGAGAGGCCGGGCCGAGGTTTGCTTCAAGAAGGGGTGTGTGGCCGGAGCAGCTCGTGTTTTAGCAACTTGGGAGAGAGCGAGGAGGCAGAGGAGGGGAGGGAGGAAAGTTGGTTCCCCCGACGTCAGCGCCGGGCGGGCCGGGCGGCCGCGGAGCCAGGAGGCGGCCGGAGCGGAGCAGAGCGCGGGGTGGCGGGGCGCGCTGGCTGCGACCCCGCCGGCGACCCGGCCGGCGACCCCGGGGCGGCTCGCGGGCATGGACAGCGCGGCCGCCGCCTTCGCCCTGGACAAGCCGGCGCTGGGCCCGGGACCGCCGCCGCCCTCTGCGCTGGGGCCCGGCGACTGTGCCCAGGCGCGCAAGAACTTCACAGTGAGCCACCTCCTGGACTTGGAGGAGGTGGCGGCGGCCGGCCGGCTGGCGGCGCGGCCGGCGGGGCCCGAGGCGCGGGAGGGCGCGGCGCGGGAGCCGTCCGGGGGCAGCAGCGGCAGCGAGGCGGCGCCGCAGGACGGTGAGTGCGGGCCTGGCGGGCGCGGCCGGGGGCGTGGGAACGGGACGCGGGGGCCCGGGCTCGCGGGGGCCGGGGCCGGGGGCTCGCAGGGCCCTAGGAGCGCGCACGCGGCCGGCAAAGATGTGGGGCGCTCGGGCTGCCAGATCCCAGGCTGGGAAGGAGCGGGCGGAGACGCTGCGTGTGGCGGGACCTCCCGGGGGTGTGGGCGCCGGCGCCCCGCGTGTGCCGTGGTCCTGGCTGCCCGGCCGCCACCGTTGAGGCTGTCTTTCGTGATGGGGTGGGCTGCGGTGGCCGGAGCTCTCTCCACTGGGGAGGGGGCTGTCCTTTGGTCATTGCCATCTCAAGTCGTAGGGAGGCTGAGTATGGGGAGGGGGCTGCCTCTGGACCCAGACCGGGAGCCCCCCTCGCTGCCCCAGTCCCCAGCAGCCTGGGAAAGTGGGTGTGATTTTACAGCTGGGGAAACTGAGGCTTCCGAGGAGCAAAGAGACCAAGTCACATAGCTGGGTTTCAAGAGCGCTCTTGTCCCCCCGTGATGCCAACTCCAGCTACTACTAGGGCTCCTTAAGACTTGGATTCCTTAGCCTGGGTGGCGAGGCCTGTCCCCACCTCCCGTCTACCCCCCTGGCAGCTCCCTGGGTGGAATGTCCCGGCCCCAAAGAGCCAGCCAGGCCTCTCTTCTCTTGAGAAGGTTAAAGGTCATCAGGAAGGGGCTTTCAAAACAAACAACCCACCCAAGTGGCTTTTTTCAAAAAAAGTCACACTGGATGGGAAAAGTCCTGAGCCCTTGGTAAGAAGTAGGAGGGGTCAGCGAGGGGAAGACAAAGCAAAGGTCCGGCCCTGGGCAGTTTCACGAGGGGGGGGACCCAAGCCCCTACAGCTCACCCACACCCTGAAGAGGAGCTGGGATGGTCGAAGACCACTGCCCGGTGGTCCTCTAGCTCTGGGGCACAGGCTGGCCTGCTGCAGGTTCTGGGCCTTTTAAGCGTCACCCATCTGATCCTGCAGCCTTCCCACCTGCCCCTAGGGACCCCCACTTCCTGCACCAGCCTTGAGTTCTCAGGGGAACCCTTGCTGGCTGCGTGCCCTGCTCCTCGGATGAGAGGAGGCGCAGGGAAAGCCGAGGGGCCTGCAGCCCCTCTGAAATCTTGCCCGGGGTGTGTGTGTATGTGGGGGACAGCTGGCACATGCTTGCAACTCAGAGAGTGCCCAGCTGGTGCCAGCTATGTCCGGGAGCTGCTGGCTCCCAATCAGTGGCATCCACTGCCCACCAGCCACAGCGGACTGACATCTCTCGTCACCCTCTGGAGTAAACATAAAGTGGGCGGACCCACCCCTGGGAGTTGGGTTGTGCTTGATGGCAAAGTGGAAGGAAAGCGTCTGGTTGGGGTGGGGGTAAAGGAGGTGCCCTCTGGTGTGGGAGAGGGGGCTCTGTCACCCTCAGTTTGTTCAGGGAACTCAGGTCTCATGGGAAGAGCAGAAGGTCTCTGATTTCATCCTGATGCATGGAGGACCCCAGGGGTGGGGAGAAGAGTAGCACATCAAAGGTAAAGCAGAGAAAGAAGGGAGAAAAAGACGGAGAGAGAGAAGGGAGGGGTGCAGGAGTGATTGGGACAGAAGGAAGGAGGCCTGGCCAGGGGATGGGTGCCTGTGTCCACCCTGGCCCCTGGCTTGGGGACGGACAGTGGAAGGCTTTGCTTCCTTGGACACAGCACAGAAGGTCTCCAAATAGGGAGTTTTCCAGGGGAGAACAGCTGATGTTAACTAGGGACACAAGGACGTGGACAGGGTTAATAGCAGCCCCAGGTAGCAGACTGGGTAGAGGGCCTCCTCTGCTGTCATTTGGGGTCAGGCCACTCTCAAGGAATGCCTAGGAGGCTTTCGGGTCTTTTCCTAAGGAAGGGCTTCAGCACACTGGAATACCCAGATGTTGGGGACAGAGGACACCCTGGGGTGTAGGGTCAGGTCTGATGGGCCCAGAGGCAGCAGTTAGTCTGCCCCCAGCCGCGAGGGACAGGGGGCCACAGTCAGAGTCGGGCTGGGCTCAACAAAGTGCTCTGGTCTGCCTCGAGCCCGGTCAGTCCTGCCAGCTCTGCCCTGGGGACACGGTACCCTGCTGGGGACACGGTACCCTGCTGGGGACCCCTGGGCCACAGGCGGCGCTCTCCAGGCCTGCGCAAAATGAAGAAAATCTGGACAATATGAGTACTGGTTCAGAAAGCAAAAAATTTCAATTTAGAGGATTCTCTTCTATTTGGGAATTACATCTTTCCTACTCATTTTTGGTGCTAAAACACGCTTTTTAATGAAATGGGGATAATAACTGGAGAGCATTTGATGTTAATGTCTTTACTTGGCAAAATTAAAAGGAGGTAATTCTATACTCATGCATCAGATTGAAAACAAATCACTAGCCCGTGGTCCAAATGTTTTATGTAGAGTCAAGCACCTCCCAAGGCCAGCTGGGCACACTCCAGGGGTGCCCGCTGCCAGGAGAGACTGGAGCAGAGGGGGGGTGCCCTGTGGCTGCCCCTGGGCCTGTGAGAGTCGCCAGCTAGCCAGCTCTTGGGGTCTGGGCCTGCGGACAGAAAGCGGACCAGGAGAGACCACACTCCTGCTCTCTTTTCTCCTCCTTCCCTCTTGGGCAGGTGCCCCAGCCCCACCCCATTGCCACGGACTGTGAATCCCCAAGTCCAGATTTCTTCAAAGGTGGGAGAGAAGGGACTGTTCATCTCCTCACCCTGCCTCATCCTGCTGAGCCCAGCACCCATCACTGGACCCAAAGCAGGCAACCAACCTTCGGGGTGGCTGGAGGCACTCGCCAGGACCCTGGGCCCCAGGCCAGCGGGCAAGAGTCCTGGGCTGTGACTTTGTCCCCTAGTCTTGGGCCTGCAGGAAGGCCCTGGTGCCTCGCTGAGGGTTCGGACAAGCTTATGAGTGGGTTTTCCTGTGTTTTTCTGGAGCCATCTCCAGTCCAAAGGAAAGGACTGCCACCAAAATGATGGGGTGCCCCTGGTAGAAAAATAAGGGTTAATAAGGAAGCTAATGAGTTAGAGAATTGATGTATTTTCAACCTGCTAGGTTCGCAGGCTCAAAACAATTTTTAAACAAAAAATTTTTTTAATTCTTTTGTTTTCACAAAGCCTACAGTAGATAGAGCATATTCTTGCCAATGATTTTCCCAGACCGGGCTCCCCGGGAACTGGCCGGGAAGGCTATGGCTTTGCTGGTGACTCAGAGCAAACTGGGGTCTCGGGTTCCTCCCAAGCCAAACGCTGAGGTCTGTGCTGGGGCGCCGAGCTATGCCAAGCACGTTAGGAAAATAAACCCTTGTTCGCTGCCTTTGCAATGACTTACAACAAAAGAAACCACATTAATAACTGAGATTTTCTTGAAAGCATTCCCTCCTGTGGGCAGGGCGGAAACAGAGATGCGGACCCACTGTGAAAATAAACAAAACCCAGGGAGAGCCAGCGGGAGAGGCCGGGGCCCAGGAGGAGGAGGAGGCCGGGGCCCAGGAGGAGGAGGAGGAGGCCGAGGCCCAGGAGGAGGAGGAGGAGGCCCAGGAGGAGGAGGAGGCCAGGCCCAGAAGGAGGAGGCCGGGCCCAGGAGGAGGAGGAGGAGGCCGGGACCCAGGAGGAGGAGGCTGGGCCCAGGAGGAGGAGGCTGGGCCCAGGAGGAGGAGGCCGGGGCCCAGGAGGAGGAGGCCGGGCCCAGGAGGAGGAGGAGGCCAGGCCCAGAAGGAGGAGGCCGGGGCCCAGGAGGAGGAGGCCGGGCCCAGGAGGAGGAGGAGGAGGCCCAGGAGGAGGGGGCCGGGGCCCAGGAGGAGGAGGAGGAGGCCCAGGAGGAGGAGGCCGGGGCCCAGGAGGAGGAGGAGGAGGCCGGGACCCAGGAGGAGGAGGCCGGGGCCCAGGAGGAGGAGGAGGAGGCCCAGGAGGAGGAGGCCGGGGCCCAGGAGGAGGAGGAGGCCGGGGCCCAGGAGGAGGAGGAGGAGGCCCAGGAGAAGGAGGAGGAGGCCCAGGAGGAGGAGGCCGGGGCCCAGGAGGAGGAGGAGGCCGGGACCCAGGAGGAGGAGGCCGCCCCCTGAGACAGGGCCCAGAGCCGCTTCAGAAAACCTCAGGACCTAGCAGGTCCACTTCTCGGAGACTCAGGATGGTGGGTGACTGAGGACAGAGGCTGAGCTGGGGGTGGGCTGGGCCCAGGCCGGGGACGGTGACGGGGATGCCTTTGAGGACCTGCTCCCTGAGCCACATCTGCCACCTGGTGACACAGTGAAGAGCTGCCCCACCCCTTTGCCAGTGACGGGTGGGCAGGGCCGAGTGTCTGAGTGGTGGACCTGAAGGGTCCGCTGAGTTCCAGAGACTAGGAGACCTGCCTTCATTAAAAAAAAAAAATTAGTGGTAAATATAGTTAAATGAAGAGTTATCCTTTTTAAACATACAGTTCAGTGACATTAAGTACAGTCACATGATTGTGCTACCATTATCACCAGCCATCTCCAGCAATTTTTCATTTTCCCAAATTGAAACTCTGTCCTCTTTAAACACTAACTCCCCTCCCCCAGCCCCCCGCCCCCTCCATTCTCCTTCCTGTCTTTATGAATTCGACTTTTCTAGGGACCTCCCCTACGTGGAGTCATACAATATGTGTTCTTCTGTCACCTTTCTTTCCCTCTCTCTCTCTCTTTCTTCCTTTCTTTCTCTATAATTTTTGCAAGCAAGCGAGAGGGAGACAGAGAGACAGGAAGGGAGAGAGACGAGATGCATCAACTCATAGTTGCAGCACTTTAGTTGCGCATTGATTGCTTCTCATAAGAACCTTGACTGGGGAGAGGGTGGCGCGCCAACTGAGCCAGTGACCTCTTGCTCGAGCCAGTGACCATGGAAGAGTTGACACTACCACACTCAAGCCAGTGACATCGGGCTCAAGGTGGTGAGCCTGTGCTCAAGCAGCAACCTCGGGGTTTTGAACCTGCGACCTCAGCATCCCAGGTCAGCACTCTGTCCACTGTGCCACTACCTGGTCAGGCTTTCCTGGCTTATCCCACTCAGTGTAATGTCTTCAGGGTTCATCCACGTTGCAGCAGGTGTCAGAATTCCCTTCTTTTAAAAGACCGAATAACATTCCATTGTGTGCAAGGGCCACGTTCTGTTTGTCCCCCATCGGCGGAGGGACACTCGGGTTTGCTTCCGCCTTTGACGATTGCGGGTCAAGTTGCCCCCGTGCCCAGGGCTGCACGTCTGTTCAGTCCCTGTTTCCGGTGCTTTTGGGTACACACGTGCCCGGAAGTGGAATTGCTGGAGCCTGGGATAATTCTGTTCCGTTTTGTAAGGAACCTCCATACTGTTTTCCTGAGCGGACTTCACAGATTTAACCAGCCTCCCTCTGACCGGCTCTGCGAGGTGGCAGGTGGCAGCGGCTGTGGGAGGGAAACAGGAGGATGCCGCCGGCCAGATAGAAGCAGGGCTGGTGGGGGAAAGTTTCTCCAGGACTGAGCCTTTTCATGGCAGGCAAGCGTGCTTTCCTTTCCTCCACCTTCTTCCCTCCCTTCCTCTTCATCCATTTCCTGGTGGGGGGGGGGGGGAGCAGAGCCATCTGCAGGGTGACCCTGGGCATGTCACATCGCTCCTCAGTTTCCCACCTGAGCAATGCCAGGCAGTGCACAGAGGTTTGTGAGACGGCTCCTGTCCCATAATTTGATCCAGGCTGGGAAAATGCCCCGTGACGGGTCCCCAGGAACGTGGACCCTCCGGCAGGTGAGGGTGTCCCTCAGCACATGCCCAGGAACCAGGAGAAAGGAAGGGTGAGTGAGATGCCTAGAAGCTGAGCGCCCAGGGAGTGCAGCTGGAGGATGGCTGGATCTTCCAGGGGAACTGGTGGGAGGGGGCACCGCGGTCTGCATCTCGGGCTCTTTGTTCGTGGTTCCAGGG
The DNA here is from genome assembly GCF_036850995.1 of Saccopteryx leptura. Classification (NCBI taxonomy): domain Eukaryota; kingdom Metazoa; phylum Chordata; class Mammalia; order Chiroptera; family Emballonuridae; genus Saccopteryx; species Saccopteryx leptura. The sequence goes on along the minus strand of NC_089504.1, from coordinate 6,618,407 downwards.
TGATCTTGTTCCTCTAGCTGACAGATCATTGGGGTGGAGCTTGAGGGCCTAGCACAGGAGCGTTGGACCAACTAGCGTCCCACAGGGGCCCTTCCCAGTGGGCTGAAGCTGTGTCTCTTCCTTTCCCAAAGACCTTGGAAAAGTACCGTATTTCCCCATGTATAAGACACACCCCTTTTTGAAAAACTTAGGGTCTAAAAACTGGGTGCGTCTTATACAGTGGGGTTTTTTTACTTGCATTTCCTGCTTTTTCGTGCTTGTCTTTGCGCTCATTGTTTAATGATGAATAAAACTTGAGTTCAGGCCTGACCTGTGGTAGCACAGTGGATAAAGCATTGACCTGGAACACTGAGGTCGCTGGTTCAAAACCCTGTACTTGCTTGGTCAAGGCACAGGTAGATGCTTCCTGCTCCTCTCCACCCTCCTCTATAAAATGAATAAAAAAACCCCAAACAAACAAACAAAAAAAACTTGAGTTCAATAACTTTACTAATACTTTTTTATTCAAATTTCGGGCCCCCAAATTAAGGTGCATCTTATACATGGGGTGTGTTATACATGGAGAAATGTGTTAACTTTGGAGCGGTAGTGGTAAAACCTGCTTGCATAGTGTCCTGAGACTTGAAAAGCACCCTGAGGCTCAGTGTCCTATCTCTGAAATGAGAACTGTGTACAGTGAGGTCTCCTAGGTGTGGGGAGCCTTGAGTGGGCGCGGGCAACCGTGCCTAGCACATAGTAGGTGCCCAATAAAGGATCTTCATAACAGCTCATTGAGACACAGCCGCCCTATGAATCAGGCAGGGTTAGTGACTGCCGCCTCTATTTTTAGAGGCCCTAAGAAGCAAAGCAACTTGCCCAAGGTCCCCTGGCTGGGAAGGAGGGGTGGGATTTGCTTTCGGATCCCAAGTCCAGGCCTCTTTCTCCTGCTCAGCTCAGCATTTAGGCTGGAGGAATGGGGGCAGGGGAAGCCTCACCCTTTTGTTGGGAGACTTGCATTGGTCCAAGGTTTGTATGGAGAACAAAAGAGGGCAGGGTGACAGTGACCACAGCACTCACAGGCCAAGCACGGACTGTGAACTGGCCAGCTCGCTCTTCCCACGCCTCGCCTCTCATTGTCCTCCTGCCAACCATGGAAGTTCGTCCTCTTATCATCCCCATTTTCTGGAGAGGGAAAATGAGGCTCTGAGCTGGGCCACCCGCCAAGGTCCCGCATTCCCATGCACGTGAGATTCCAGCTCAGGCCTGCCCCGTTCTGAAGCCCCTGTTCCCCAGCACTGTCTGAGGCCATCCCTGGAGCCCTGCCCAAACGCTGGGTGGCCTGGCCAGGGATGTCCACTCCCAGGCAGGTGTGGGCTGCGTTCGGGGCACTATGAGGCAGCCAGGGGAGGGGTCTCTTTGATGTTCTGAATATCCTGGCCTGGGTCACAGGCCTGTGGGAGATGGGCCGGGCCTGGCCGTGTGGGGGCTGCCGGGCTTGAGGGGTGTTGGAAAGTATGAGTGTGAGGGGGGTTCTGAACCCCTTCCACCCAGTAACATCTGAATGGTCTCCCTCACCTTCTATAAGCGGGACATGGTAGGACTGTGGAGGGTCCCTGACCCTGAAGAACATTGCCAGAACAGGCCCCCTTTCCCAGTCCACCCCTCCATTCATTCATTCATTCATTCATTCAACAACCATCTTTTTGAGCCGACTATGTGTCAGTCCATGAGCTGCTATTCACTACCCAGACTTTCAGATCTCAAGGCCCGGTGAAATTTCCAGGGACTTGGAGGAACTGGCAGTGTGGGCAGTTTTAGGTGTTGCCAAGAAAAGCATTCAACTCGCAACAACTACCATCTTGTTGCCCCATCTGTTTATCCAAGAAAGAACCTTTTACCATCTATATCTCAGAGTAAAGAAGGATCCTCAGAACTGACCTCATTTAGCTTAACAAAACAAAACTCGCTGATTGCCGCAATTTTTCTCATTTTGCGGTAGTTCGATGAAAAACTTCCGTCGCGGGCTGGAACTAGGGTAGCTTTCCCAGACTCACAGACACCCCCACACACACACACACACACACTCACCGCGTCATGAGGCCTCCCGCCTGGCCCCAGAAATCAAGGCCAGGCTTTTAACGGCCGGGCTGGCCTCAGGCAGCTAGTGACTAGATGAGCGGCCACATCACGCCGCCGGATGGGGCCAAGGGTTAAGTGCCTTTTGCGAGGTGGTGAGTAGGAGAGCACCGTGGGAGCTTCCTGTTTAGACAGAGGGAGCTGGGGAAAGTTGTCTCAGCCGGCTCCCATGCCGAGCGGAGGCAGGGAGACAGGGTGCCCCACAGCCTTCAGAAGCTAGCTAGGCATCACGGGGCAGGGGCCTTTTACAGGGTGCCCTCTGGCCTGGGGCGGGGAGTGGGGGGGAAGCCTCCCCAGGGCTGCAGGGCAGAGCCTGCTCAGCCAGACCCCCGAGTGAGCGGAATCTCAAGATGTCCTGGGAATGAGGATCGTTAAGGGGCCCAGTTGCTCTCGCTGCCCCCTTGCCCTGTGTTTGCTCCACATCTGGGAAGCTCTCGTTCCCAGCCTGGCTCCGAGGGGCCACCACGATGACAGGACACCATCCACATGGGGCCTTTTATGGCTAATGATATCTTTTATTGCATCCTAAAAATGAAGCAGGCTCTGGAAGACATTATTTTTGGTCCCTCTTTGTGATCCGTTCTGCTTTTCTTGTGCGTGGGATGGGCCACCGCCGGGACCTTCCGGTTTGGGGTGGTGGTGGTGGGGGGGGGTGGGAAGGGTTGGGAGGGAGCGGGGGCGATGAGTTAAGAGAAGCCAAGAAGCTGGGACCCCGAGGCCCAAGAGGTGGACAGGGGCTGCTGGGCAGGTTGCCATCTTTGGAGAAGCTGTGTGTGTGAGGCAGTGAAAAAGCAGGAAGCTTGGAACTGGAGACCTGGAAGCTTCCACAGAGGGCCCCTGCTCCCCAGAGCCGAGCAAGCGCCTCAGTTGCTTGCAAACTGACAAAGTGGGAGTGTGTCACCTCCTGTGACAGTGCTGCCCAGGAGGCAGTAGGAGGGGCCCTGGACTAGAAGTCAGGAAACTGAGACCTGCCCTGCCCTACAGCTCAGTCACTGGTCTGAGCCTCAGCGTCCCCAGCAGAGGGGGTTGGACCATCTGTTTGTCCACCTGTGGTCCCAGGAATCAGTGCTTTAGTGTCACCTGGGGAGCAGGCCAAAGTGCGTGAGTGTTCATAGGCCCACCGCAGCTCATGGAAGCAGACTCTCCAGGATCTGGCCTGGGCCTCTGCATTTTATAGGGCCCCCATCATTTTCACGGGCATTCAAGGGTAAGAGTTGCTGTGCTCACGAAGGCTCCTTCCAGCGCTGATTCTGCACCTCTCTACCCCCCCCCCCCCACTGTGGGGGAATGGAGAGGCCGCATGAGCCGCCATGCAAAGCCTGGCACCTACAGGAAGTGCCCGGGAGGTCCAGTCTGCGGGAGGGGGAGGGGCCGCCCCGAGGCGGGGGCCCCAGCGTTCCCAGAGGCCAGACTTTGTGCGGGAGGCTGCCCGCCTGTTGACCATCCACCGGCATTCATTGAGCGCCTACTGAGTATCAGCTCAAGGCAGCCCGAAGGGTTAGAATGAAGCAAGATCTCTCTCTGTCCCTCTCAAGCACCCTGACACCCTCTAGCTGCCAGGGTGGGTAGGGTGCGGTGGTCAGAAACCTTCCTGCTGACCAGAGGTCTCTGTCACTTCTATCACTGAAAAAAAAACCCCTCCTAAGCACTGGCTGGTTGCTCAGTCGATTAGAGCGATTAGAACGTTGTCCCAAAACATCAAGGTTGAGGGGGTTGGATCCCCGGTCAGGGCACATTTGGGAAGCGACCAATGAACGAACAACAAAGTAGCACAGTCTCCTTCCTCCCTCTCTCAGTCTCTCTAAAATCCATCAGTTACACAGAGCCCCGCCTCGTGTTCTGCCTGCCTGCTCCTCTCTGCCCCCCTCGCTCACCCTGCCCCTCACAGACCTGCAGGCTGCCCTTGAAGCGGTCCCCGGGAGGGCGGTCCCCTCACCCGGGTTTGTCCCCCACTCCCCACCGCCTCCCTGTCTGTCCCCCCCCACCCCACGGCTGGCCTCCCCTCTTGCCGTGGGCGCAGAGGTTTACACGCCAGAGATGGCGTTATTAAAAATGACATTTAACCAGAGCTGGAATTACCACGCGGATGGCTGCAAACCTCGGAATCAAAGCCGAGCCGCCGGGGCGCGCCTGGCAGGGGCCGCAGGCCTCCTCTGGCCGCCAGAGCTCCGCGCCGGCCTCCCATATAAAAGCCCGCAGAACGCAGAGGTCTTGAAAGCGAGTGCACCTCCTTTCATTAGACTAACAAATAACACGTAACAGAAAACATCTGTTAACAGCAGCCCCTAATGCTCTCAAGATGGTGCCGTGGGCAGCTGGTCCAGTCAGCGGGCAGCCCGACTGGGCTGCGGCTGTGCAGGCCTCAGGTTTTGTCTGCCCTCACCCCAGGGGGTTCGGGGCCCACCCCAGGGGGGTTCGGGGCCCACGGGAGAGCCTGACACCCCTGCCCTCCCCCTCCTTGGCCTCCCCCTGTATCCTGTGGGAGCTGGGGGTCTCCTCCCTTTGACTCAGTCACTCGGTCTCTCTTCTCACTGATGAGAACCAGTAACCCGAGGGTCTGTTTGTACAGGGACAGTGCCCCCGGACAGTGGCATCACAGGCGTTGCTTTGGCCAGCTGTGGGACCTTGACAAGTTCCTTCTCTCTGAGGGCCTTGTCTGTGCTCTGAGAAGATTCATGCTTGCTTGAAGGGTGTTTTGAAGGATGTTAAGAGGTGATGGAGGCAGAGTAGCTGAGCACGTGAGAGGGGCTCAGAAAGGGTTTCTCCCAAGATGATTAGAGTTGGGGAACTGAGGCTCAGAGAGGTTAAGGGACTTGCCCAAGGTGGCACAGCAGGTGGAGAAGCCCCAGAGTCAACTCCCCCGCCCCCTTGCCGGTCCTCAGTGTTGTGCTGAGTGCAATGAACACAGAAATGGGCCCAACACAGCCCTGCCCTCGGCCGGCCTGCCGAAGGCAGAGGGCGAGCTCATCTTTGAGAGAGAGAGAGCGGGCTGACCCCGCCTCTTCTGAGGCCACGAGTCCCCTCAGATCCCCCACCAGACCCCCTGGGCTTGGAAGACAGAAGGGCCTCTAGATGCACCAGCTCCCAAAGCCCCATCCCAGCAGCTCAGCTAGCCTGAAGAAAGAAGGGCATCTTTGCCCGGGAGGAATGTCCAGACACACAGCCCAGGGGAAAGACAAACTGGCACTGTGTTCCCTGTTTCCTTCTTAAGAGAAAGCTACATAAAACAGGCCTTTCTGCCCTGGCTGGGAATGTCATGCCCATGTGCCAAGGTTGCGGGTTCAATCCCCAGTCAGGGCACGTACAAGAATCAACCAATAATGTACAACTAAATAGAATAACAAATTGATGATTCTCACCTGACCAGGCGGTGGCGCAGTGGATAGAGCATCGGACTGGGATGCGGAGGACCCAGGTTCAAGACCCTGAGGTCACCAGCTTGAGCGTGAGCTCATCTGGTTTGAGCAAAAAGCTCACCAGCTTGGACCCAAGGTCGCTGGCTCGAGCAAGGGGTCACTCGGTCTGCTGAAGGCCGGCGGTCAAGGCACATATGAGAAAGCAATCAATGAACTAAAGTGTTGCAACGAGAAACTGATGATTGATGCTTCTCATCTCTCTCGGTTCCTGTCTGTCTGTCTCTATCTATCCCTCTCTCTGACTCTCTCTCTCTCTGTCCCTGTAAAAAAAAAAAAAAAAAAAAAAGACTTCAAAAAAAATTGATGATCTCTTTTTCTCTTTCTCTCTCTCTCCTCACTTCCTTGCTCAAATCAAGAAATAAAATTTTAAAAATCAAGAAAACAGGCCTTTTTGTCTTCTCCAAACAGACTATGTTAAACTCTATGCCTGCCCCACCCCCTCTAAGATATGCCTTGCTTTTTGGTTCCAAGAAAACTGAATGGGATTCATTAACCCACCCCATTTGTTCATTCATTCATTCAGTGCACAGGTGTGGACAGGTGAGACCTGGCCCGTACCCACAGAGCGGAGCAGGGAGCATTGCTCCCTGCTGTCAGCTCTTCACGCCTGCCTGGCTTCATTGGCAGCCTCTTGCTGAATTCTCTCAACAGCCTTATGAGGGAGGCGGAGCATTACCCCCATCCTACAGATGATAAAACTAAGGCTCAGAAAGGCAAAATGGCCTGTCCAAGGTCACCTAGAAAATATGTAGTAATCCCCAGAGCCCAGGTGCAACACTGGCCACCCTGGGCAGGGTCCCCAGATGGTCAAGGACTGCAGGTCCTACCAGGGAGGGACTGTGTCTCTTATCTCCCCAGTTCTCACCTGGAAACCTCTGCAGTGCCCTGAGGAAGGTGTCACTTTTCTGGGGACACCTTGTGCAAAGCCTGACCTGTGGTGGTCAGGCAGGAGGGCTCTGGGCTGGGCTGTGATGGAAGGGCTGGGGCTGGGGACCGGGGAGGGACCCGGGCCTTTGGGAATCTCGTGTTTCCCAGAGACATAGTGTTTTAATCGGAAGGCCAGCCTCTCCCACAGAGCCGGCTGCCCTGCCACCACGCCCCGGGCGAGGAGAGTGTCAGGGCTCCAAGCGGGAAATTGCTGGAGACAAGAAGTAAAAATGGCTACTCTTGTTTCACTGGGAAGGAAAAAAGAAAAGACAAAAATTGAATGTGGCTGAAAGCGGGGTCGTTGTTTAAAGAAAACTGTTGATGTTGCAGTGAATTCAAAGCCGAGGCCAAGCAGAGCTGGGGGTGGAGGGCTGCCTTTTCAGGGACTGCTTTCGCTCTCAGGGGAGGAAAAATGGGGGCGGCATCCCACGAGCCCTTGCTTCCTTCCTTCCACAAATATTTGTTGAGCACCTACTCAGTTCCAGGCTGAGGGCTGAATACTAGGGGGGGGGGGGTACAGCAGGGAACATATCTTGCTAAGAATATGTCCTGGCTGCTATGAGATCAGATAGTGGGCCTCCCTACCTGTTCTAGGGTTCAGGGAAGGCTTCCTGGAAGAAGCAGACTTTTAAGAAAGACCAGAAGGATGATTGGAATTAGCCAGAAGAGGAGGTTGGGAAGGGTGCTCCAGGTGGAGGAACAGCAGCTACAGAGGCTCAGAGGCGAGAAAGAACTTGGCTGTTCTTGGAGCAGAGGGCGGGGAGTGGGGTGGGGGAGCACGGTGGGAGGGGCCCGGCGACCAAGGCCTGGCTCGTGACGCACAGTCTGTGAACTGAGAACAGTGAGAGTGCCTTCTGTGCACCTGTGGGTGTGTGGAGTGTCCGGATCACCCAGGCCCTCCCCAGGAGCCCTCCTGGTGAGCAAGTGTTCCCTGTCACTGGGGAAAAGATGGCTAACCTGGGGATAGACCCGACTGGCCACCCCCAGCTCAGCTGCTCTGAGGTCTAAAATCCCAAGTCAGGAAGGGGTGGCTCCGGAGGCCAGTTAGAACGAGAGGCAGGGCAGGGCCCACGCCCAGCATCGAGCTCCCCAGTCCACCTGCAGGATGGCTGTGCCAAAGCCGTGGACCCAACCCTTGTGCCGTAGATGCACAACAGCCCTGAGGGGGGGTTTCATCAGCAGACCCAGCACGCGGTGAGGAGGGTCGGCTCGCGACCTGTGTCCCTGCAGGAACCGGGGAGAGTTTGGGGTGCTTTGGCGGAGTCGGGGCAGTGGAGCTGGAGGAGTGGAGTGGGAGTGGTATTCAAGTGTGTTCATCTTCATCACTGCCATCGTCCCTGAGGCCCCAACACTCAGAACCATTTATTGTGCACCTGCTATGTGCTATAAACCCTCTGGGTGGCTCGTCTCGTAAATTCCTCCCAGGTACTCTAGGAGGTCGGCAGTCTTACGGCCCCATTTTCCAGATGAGAACACTGAGGTTCAAAAACCTCCGTGTGGGTTATATATGGGCTGTATATTGAAGGCATGGGGGTGCCAGGATTTAGGCCAATGATTCTCAAAGTGTGTGCCAGGGCGCACTGGTGAGCCCTAGAAGATTTCCAGGTGCGCCCTATGGTATTCCAGAGAAATATGTGCCTGTTGGGGACCAAAAATCCAACAGGGTTTTTGGAGTTTAGATTTTGGGGGGACAGAGGTGTGGGGAATTGGCTGTAAGCTGACAGTCTGCCCAAACCCCCATCTCACTTGCCTGATTAGGTTGCAAAAGGCTGTTAAGCTGTGGTGCTGGATTGTTTACACTACCCCCCCCCCAGTTCCCCGGAAACACTGGAGGCAAATTTCTTCTATCCTTTGTTTGGTGTCAAGTTAAGATGATATGTATGGTGGGGGTTTTCTGCACTCAACACAATTAAGAGAAAAAAGAGAGGAATTCTTCAATGTATTGATGAGGAAATGAGAGTTTGGCTTTCAAATATATGCCCAAACATTGAAGAAATCGCCAGGACACATCAGGCTCATGTTTCTCATAAACACAAGAATGAGAAAACAACACATTTGGGCTGGGACCTGCCGAATTTATTAAATCTTACTAAGAATGTATCTATATATATAAAAATATAACTTTTTTGTCATTTTTTTAATTTTTTTAACCCCTCCTTTTTATGAATTCTAAAAAGCATAACTCAAACAAATGTAACATAAAAATGTTTTTTAATGTCTAAATAAATTGAATTTTGTCATATTTATTTCGTTTAATTACCATAAAAGCACGCTTGGACTTCGTTTTTTTTTTCTTTAATATTTGACTTAATTATTATAACATATTTCTCAGAAATTTGTATATAGCGTACCTACAATTATTTGTAGGATTTTAAATGCGCCCTGACTTCAGAAAATTTGAGAACCACTGCCTTAGGCCCTTGTCTTCGGTGTGTTCTTATACAATACATTTTTAATAAAATATGTATTTCCGATGGCTTTAGGCGAACCCTGTGTTTTGGTCTCTCGACCCCCGCCGGGGTCGCGACCCACAGGTTGAGAACCGCTGCTCTAGGAGGTCATCAACAGGTGAGGGCTCAGCTCTCTATCTACCTGGCCCCCACAGGTGCTCAATTAACACCCATTTGTTCTCTTTCACTCTCCCGGACACTTGGGAGGAGGAGGCAGATGCACAGGTTAGGACCGTCAAGCCCCCTTTGCAGCTGGAAAAACGGAGGGAAGAGAGTTTGCCAAGGCCCCACAGGAGGCGGGCTGAGATTGGGAACAGGTTCTGGGTTCCAGCAGCTGGCCCCAGTGGACTGAGCTGACACTCCTGCTTTCCAGGAGGGAGACAGGTTATCCAGGCCCCGGCGCCCTCCCCAGCCCTGCATGGGGACCAGGGCCCATCTCTGGGAGGGTGGCGCGGGTGTACTGCAGCCCAGCCCGTGGGGTCTGACTCTTCCCGTGCAGGACGAGCACCTCGCTTTATTCTCCATGACACAGATAGTCACCATGCATAATTTCATGACAGATACCGTCTATAAAACACAACACAATTATTTTTATATGTGGTACTTGAGGTTAAAAATTCAAACTAGAGGTTCATTGCAACTTCTAGAAAGTCTGTGGATAAGATGGCTTGGGGAGGAAGGCTGAGATCTTCAGATATACTCCCTCAGGGATTACAGATGGGCTCTCGCCAGCTGCCTACAACATGCATGTGCACACTCACACACGGTGCACCGGCACACACAGGCACAGGTGTGAGCACACGCCCGCAGGTGCACACACAGACATGCACACACTCGCACTACACTGACCCCTGGGCACCGGCACACACAGGCACAGGTGTGAGCACACACCCGCAGGTGCACACACAGACATGCACACACTCGCACTACACTGACCCCTGGGCACCGGCACACACAGGCACAGGTGTGAGCACACGCCCACAGGTGCACACACAGACATGCACACACTCGCACTACACTGACCCCTGGGCACCGGCAGGACCAGTTGGATCTGGTGCTTGCACTCATGGGAAAGCTGACCTCGAGGCTGGCTTCTCCCTCTGCCCACGACCCCCGTGTCCGAGCGGCCACCAGCAGCAGGTTCTGTGAAGATCAGGGAGCCCAGGGTTTGTGGAGGCAGGGGGCGGGGACGTGCACAGAGCTTGAGGTGCCAAGGAAAGGAGTGAACGTATCGCGTTTACCTAGGCTGGTGCCAGCTCTCAGCTTCTCCCCAGACCCTCTCCTCCCTCGCTCCCTGGAGCCAGAAACAGATGGAAATGTGAGTGAAGAGTGGGTCTGTGGACAGTGTGGGGTGAAGCCTAGTCAGAGAGGGGAGAGGAGAGCCAGCACCCCAGTCCAGAGCGGCCAGAGATGGGGTGTGCCCCCTCCAGCACCCAGGGGCAGCTCAGAGCCCCGCAGGAGAACCCTGGGGCTTCGGAGAGCTCCATGCGGCTTCCTGGGCTCTGGGGGGATCATGGCAAATATTCGCTGCTTTCTTGCAATGGGGAACAGCAGCCGAGGTTGGGAGAGAGCCGCTGCCCTGGGTTCCTGCCTGGCAGGAGCGGTCCTGCTCAGAAGGGCGGTGGCTCCGGGGAGCGGGGAGCGGTGAGCAAGGGCTGGAGCCTCCTCGTGTGCCACCGGGGCCCCTGGAGAGGAGATCCAGAGTTGGGCGGACTCCAGTTCGCCCCCTGGGGCGTGGGTCTTCCCCTTTAGAGGCCTCAGTTTCTTCATCTGTAAAGTGGGGATAATGACAAGTGGGTTGTGAGGAAGCAGAGATAAGCGCTTCTCACGGCCCTGGCACTTGGCCGCTGCTGCTGTTGGTATCATTACTGCTGTTGCTATTATTAGCAATTCACAGGCCGGTCCCTGAGAGAGCGGGCAGAGGACCCAGCTACACCCCCCGCAGCTGCCAGGCAGCCGATGGTCCTCAGGATCCCTCATCTCCCCAGCAAGGGGACGGGCTGTGTCCCAACCCACACTAGCTCCATATTAAGGCAAGACTGTCCCTCCTCCCTAGCCCCACCCTGGGGCAGGGCAGGGTGAGGAGAGCTTGTTGATTTCCATTGTCTGTGGCACATTCTGGGTGAGATGGAAGGGGGTGCAGGCAGCGCCTCCCCCTCTCTCGGCAGGGGCTAAGTCCATGGGGCGGGGGGCGTGCCTGCATGTCTTCAGTGATGCTCAGCCCGGAGCAGAGCAGACAATAGCCTGGGCCACCAGAGCAGCATCGGGACAGCCCAGGGAGGGGTTCTGTGTCACAGAGGCCCTCGGCATTCCCTGTGCCTGGGCTGAGTGTGGCCGTCCAGCCTGGTGGGCCTGTCCTCTCCCACAGAAGCTGGGCAGTCTCTGACCTGAGGTGACAGAGAGTGGCAGCGGGCTGTGGTGGTCGATTCAGAAGGGGGCCATTACCGCCCTGGCCTGGGCTGCTGGGCCGTTTGGGATCGTGCTGGGCTTAGAACCCCCTTCCGGGAGCCACATCAGACACTGAGCGGCAGGTACGCTTGACTCACAGACAAGAGTGGCCGTGGACTTAGGTTTCCTGCTTGACACGCCATCAGGTGAAATCAACAGTCAGTAACCATTTGCTAATCACCCTTCTGCATGTACTATATTTTGGAACCAATTAAAAAAAAAAACTGTATTTCAGGTCTCCCATTTTCCTGGGTCTTTGATAAAGCTCCTGGGCCCTCAGCATTGTAGGCCTAAAGGCTGAACAAAAGAGAGCTATGAGTCATTCATCCATCCATCCATCTATCCATCCATCCATCCAACCATCCAACCATTCTCCCTCCCTTCCTTCCTTCCTTCCTTCCTTCCTTCCTTCCATCCATCCAACCAACCATTCATCCAACCATCCAACCATCCATCCACCCATACACTATCCACCCACCCTTCCTTCCATCCATCATCCAGTGTTTACTGAGCACCTACATCGTGCCAGGCACCACTGTCCACACAGACAACCCCAGAGAGGGACAGAGAGAAACAGTCCAAGCAGATGTAAACAGTGATAGTGGAGTGGCTGGGGGAGGTGGACGGGGCCCCAACCCTTTCTCAGGTGGCAAGGGGAGGGTCCTTACAGGAAGTGCCAAGAAGTAAAGACGGGGTTGGGTGCCCTGGCCAGTAGTGCAGTGGATAGAGCATAGTCCCAGAGTGCCGAGGTCCCCAGTTTGATCCCAGGGTCGCTGGCTTGATCCCAAGGGTGCTGGTTCAAGCCCCAGTCAGGGCATGTATGCGAAGCAATCAATGGGTGCACAACTAGGTGGAGCATTGAGCTGATGCTTCTCTCTCTCTCTTACTCTAAAAAAATATAAATAAATAAATAAAGACTAGGTTGGGCTTTCTGATGAGGTGGGGAGATTATTTCAGCCAGAGGGAACAGCATGTGCACAGACAGGAAGTGCCAGGCTGGTGGGAGGGTTGTGGGAGGCGGGGGACCAGATGAGGCTGGCAGGGCAGGTCCTGGAGCTGGGCTCGAAGCTCTGGGCTGGCAGGTTCGCTGTTCTCTGGGTCTCGCTCAGGACAAGGGTGAGGAGAAGGAGACACCCAGGGCACAAAATGCAAAGCGGTGCTCACCTCCAGGGCCGTGCAGCGCCGGCTGGGGGTCCAAGACAGAGTCAGGGCCCTGCAGTGCCGGCTGGGGGTCCAAGACAGAGTCAGGGCCGTGCAGTGCCAGCCGGGGGTCCAAGACAGAGTCAGGGCCGTGCAGTGCCGGCTGGGGGTCCAAGACAGAGTCAGGGCCGTGCAGTGCCGGCTGGGGGTCCAAGACAGAGTCAGGGCCCTGCAGTGCCGGCTGGGGGTCCAAGACAGAGTCAGGGCCGTGCAGCGCAGGCTGGGGGTCCAAGACAGAGTCAGGGCCGTGCAGTGCTGGCTGGGGGTCCAAGACAGAGTCAGGGCCATGCAGTGCCGGCTGGGGGTCCAAGACAGAGTCAGGGCCGGGCAGTGCTGGCCGGGGGTCTCCTTAACTTCTGTTTTCTCAGCGCGGGATTTGTCTTCACATAGCTGTCCCTCCTCCACTCCCCAGGGCGCCCTCCGGTCCTCTGTGAGGAAACGTCAATGTCCTGATGGTTTTGAGTGTGTGTGTGGGGGGGTGGGGAACCTCGGCAGAGGTGCCTGACCTGTGGTGGCGCAGAGGATAAATCCTGGACCTGAAACGCTGAGGTCGCCAGTTTGAAACCCTGGGCTTGCCTGGTCGAGGCACATACAGGAAGCAATAATGAGTTGATGCTTCCCGTTCCTCCCCATCCCTTTCTCTCTCTCCTCTCTTTAAAATCAATAAACAAAAATCTTTAAAAAAAAGAAATCAGAAGTGCCAGGGAGGGGCCAGACACCCATTAGGAGAGAATGAAGCAAATGCACCCAACGGGCTGCTGACTCTTCTCCGTGTTTGATGCTGCTGGCTGAGGGACGGCCGCTGCAGGGCAGCCTGCCACCCAGGTGGGAGGGGCGGGTTGTGAGGAGGGCCAGGTGCTTCCTCAGTCCTGGCAGCCCAGGAGACACAGGCTGCACCGGGCACTCAGGGATGCTTCCTGGGACAGAGGAGGCAGAGATGGAACCGTGGTTGGGCAGGGAGCTTGACCCGTGCAGCCCACCCTCTCCAGGTAGATGAGGGGTACAGAGGGCCAGACTCATGCTTGCCAGCCACAGTGACACCTGGGGGTCCCGTGTCATGACCACCTTCCAGATATCATCCCACAGAATTCTCACAGCAATCGTCAGTGATATGCTGTACAGACAGGGAAACTGAGGCACGGAGCGGCAAAATTACTTACTGATTACAACAACCCAATGGGGGTACTCTTACACTACCCACGAGATTTAGAGAGCAGACAGGTAGCTTGGCCCAGGACCTCAGGACAGACAGACAGACTCTAGCTCACATTGCTGTTGGGCAGACTGCAGTGACACGCTGTTTCCCCTTTTATAAAGCAAATAATGACAGTGTCTCCCCCACCCTCACCCCCCACGGTTACTGAGGGCAGAGGAGAAAGTGCTTTGAGGTCTGGGAAGGATCCCACGATGTGAAGGAGCTTTGTGTGAAGAACCATCCTGGACCTAGGCTGTGGTGTGGGCACTGACCACGAGCTGCCTCCCCTCTCCAAGCACGTGCGATAGCACACCAATCTCACATTTCTCCAAGAATGGCCACTGATGGCAGGACAAGGTCTGTTTGACACCGAAGGAGGGACTTCCCTGGGTCCACATGTCTGCTGCTCTGTCTACAACTGGTCAATTACTCTGAGCCCAAAGAGGCACCTGGGAGTCACAGCCCAGCAGGGCTTGAGGCGGGGAATCAAGCCTAGAAGCCAGTGTAGTAGGGCTGAAACAAACACAAGGAGTTCTGGGTATCGGGGCAGGGGGCTTTTCAAATAGGGTCTTATAGGATGAGTAGGAGTCCACCATTCACTAGTTCATGCCACACCATCCTCTGCCTGTGTGGCTTTGGGTTAGCATGCTCCCTCTCTCCTTCATAGAATGGGTGGGAAGGACCCACTCTGCTGAGACTCCCCAGAAGTTATGAGCACGGAGGGTCTCCCAAAGAAGGTGATGTGATACACAAGGCGAGGAATGTTCCATGTTGTTGGTTCCCAAGAGGCCCATGGCTTAGGGGTGCTGGTCCCATGGCACAGGGAGACCCTCCTGTGCCCCTCAACACATTCTCACTTCCTCTCCAAATCTCTCCTCTTTCAAGCTCCCTGCCCTGTCCCCACCCCCACCCCGGCCCTTCTCCGAGCCCCCAGAGCGCTCAGGTCTTTAGCAATAAGCCTGCCTGCTCCTGTCTGATTTCTGCTGGCACCGCTGGCTAGCTGGATAATCTTGGGGACGTCCTCGGACTCCCTGAGCCTTGGTTTCCTCATCTGTAAAAGGGGAGTAAACAACTTGGTTTATCTGCCAGGGTGGTGCATTCAGCTTAGGGCCCTGTGCCCTAGGAACTGCTCCTCACGGTTACAGACTTTGTCACTGTGCCCACTGCCCCGCCCTGTGCCCCTCACGGTTACAGACTTTGTCACCGTGCCCACTGCCCCGCCCTGTGCCCCTCACGGTTACAGACTTTGTCACCATGCCCACTGCCCCGCCCTGTGCCCCTCACGGTTACAGACTTTGTCACCGTGCCCACTGCCCCGCCCTGTGCCCACTGCCCCGCCCTGTGCCCCTCACGGTTACAGACTTCGTCACCATGCCCCCTGCCCCGCCCTGTGCCCCTCACGGTTACAGACTTCGTCACCGTGCCCACTGCCCCGCCCCGCCCCGCCCTGTGCCCCTCACGGTTACAGACTTCGTCACCGTGCCCACTGCCCCGCCCTGTGCCCCTCACGGTTACAGACTTCGTCACCGTGCCCACTGCCCCGCCCTGTGCCCCTCACGGTTACAGACTTTGTCACCGTGCCCACTGCCCCGCCCTGTGCCCCTCACGGTTACAGACTTCGTCACCGTGCCCACTGCCCCGCCCTGTGCCCCTCACGGTTACAGACTTCGTCACCGTGCCCCCTGTCCCGCCCTGTGCCCCTCACGGTTACAGACTTCGTCACTGTGCCCACTGCCCCGCCCTGTGCCCCTCACGGTTACAGACTTTGTCACCGTGCCCACTGCCCCGCCCTGTGCCCCTCACGGTTACAGACTTTGTCACCGTGCCCACTGCCCCGCCCCGCCCCGGCCACTGTGCTTGCTCACCTGAGCTATCGCCTGTGACTGCCCTGTCAGTGGATCTCCACTTTGCAGATGAGGAAACTGAGATTCATTTAGGGTAAGTGGCCTGTGGTCATGGCTCTAGGCCAGTCTGATCCCAAAGACCCTGCACTCGGCCTTGTCACTGAGCGGTTCTCAACCGGCTATCCAATAACAGCACTACCTGGAGAACGCTCAGTGCATGCTGATGGCCAGGCTCCACCCCACACCTGTCGAGTCACATGCTTGAGCGTGGACGGGGATGGCCATCTTATTTTTATTTTTATTATTATTATTTTGCATCTTGTTCTTAAAAGTTCCACCTCTCCCCCACCCCCTCCCCAGTGAGTGCACGGAACAGGAGGGCTTGGGCCCCGTTCCACGGTGCTGCCTCCCCCCACCTTCCTCAGCCACCCTCCTCTCCCCTGGGCCTCTTGTTTGGTGGGGGGCATTGCCCTTTCCCTGGTAGTGGGTGTGTAACCTGTGGACCTGAGTTTTCTCTGGCGGGACCCTCTGGCACACTCTTGAGGGTAACAATTCACTTTAGAAAGGCCCCCCAGTGCTCAGAGCAGGTGATGTTTTTAGACACACATGTTGCACCAAACTGTTGGGAGGCCCTGGCCTGTTAGCTCGGTTAGTTAGAGCATCATCTCGAAGCGCAGAGGTTGCCGGTTCGATCCCAGGTCGGGGCACCTTCAGGAACAAACCGATGTTCCTCTCTCTCTCTCTCTTCCATCCTCTCTCTAAAATCAATAAAATAAACATTTAAAAAAATACGTTGCCGGGAAGGATGACAGGTTGGCGGGACCTGGGGTCTGGACGAACCCTCTCAAGGGCAGGGGGCCGCTGTCCCCATCACTGCAGGACCTGCTTTCCACGTCTAAAATGGGCTGGACACCTGCACGTGGGGAGGGAGAGAAGACACAGGCAAAACTGAATCTACCTCCCTGAGCTGGGCCAGAAATGGTAGCGCTGTCCTGCCCCCAGCTCCCGTGGCTCGTGACAGCCAGCCGTTTTCAGAATTTTGAAAGCTGGTTGTGAAATACAGATGCTCTCGAAAGTTAAATTATATAAACTTACAATTACACTAATTACATTTAAAACAAAGGTTTAAGTGGAACAAGAAATCGATGTTTCTCTTTCGCCGTCTCTCCCCCTCCACCCAATCAATAAAAAAAAATTTAAAACAAAGGTAATATAGTCTCAAAATCCACTTCTTTCTAGTCATCTGATTACATTTTACTGTAATTTATGTTCTTTTGTGTCTAAGGCATCTGGACGGCGGAGGTACTGCATGCTGGTGTGCTTTGCATCTCTCCCTAATTCTGCCTTTTTATTATTAGCGAGAGAGAGAGAGAGAGAGAGAGAGAGAGAGAGAGAGAGAGAAGAAAGGAGAGAGATGAGAAGAGAAGCATCAGTTCTTTGTTGTGGCATCTTAGTTGTTCACTGATTGCTTTCTCATATGTGCCTCGACCGGGGGGCTACAGCAGAGCAAGTGACCCCTTGCTCAAGCCAGCGACCTTGGGTCCAAGCTGGTGAGCTTTGCTCAAACCAGATGAGCCCGCGCTCAAGCTGGCGACCTCGGGGTCTTGAACCTGGGTCCTCCGCGTCCCAGTCCAACGCTCTATCCACTGCGCCACCGCTCTGTCAGGCTCCAGTTTTGCCTTTGTTAATGTTTCACTGTAGTTAGAAATTGGCCTTGATGGAAATATGTATTTACACCCAGACCTTGGAAAACATTATAAACTAAGGGTCCCTCCTTGCAGAGAACTGGTTGTTCAACAGTTACTAGCACATCACAGGCTAGAATTTAATTTTTAATTTTTCTCTCTTTTAAACAAACGCTTTTCAGAGAAACAGGTTCACAGTGACACTGAGTGCACAGGCCCCCCTCCCCCGCATGCACGCACAGGCTCCCCTGCCATCAGCACCCTGCCCAGAACCGCACGCTTGTTACAATCCATGAGCCTAATGGCTACACCACTGTCACTCAAAGTCATCCAAAGTCCATAGGGTTTGGACAAATATTTAATGACAGTATCATCCAGAATAGTTCCCGCTGTGGGAAGACGCCTCTGTGCTCTGTCCGTTCGCCCCTCCCCCACCCGGGCAGCCACTGACCCTTTCACTGTCCGTGTAGTTCTGCCTTTTCCAGAACTTGGGTCATCAGCACGCAGCCTCTTCAGATTGGCTTCCTTCGCTGAGTAATGTGCATTTCAAGTTCCTCCATGGTTCTTCGTGGCTTTATAGCTTACTTTTTCTAATTGTTGAATAATATTCTACTGTCTGGATGTGCCTCAGTTCACTTATCCATCGTCCACTGCAGGACAGCGTGGTAGCTTCCGAGTTTGGGCCGTTATGAGTGAAGCGGCCATGAACACCCACGTGTGACTTTTTGGGTGAACGTTAAGTTTTCATCTCCCTTGAGTCAACACCAAGGCGTGTGGTTTCCGGTAAGAGCTGGGTTTAGTTTTGTAAGAAATCTCCGGACCATTTTCCAAAGTGGCTGGACCACTTCGCGCACCCACCAGCAATGGGTGAGAAGGAGTTCCTGTTACCCCGCGTCCTCGCCAGCCTTCGGTGCCGCCGGGGGTCTGGGTTCCAGCCTTTCCCGTCGGTGTGCAGCGGCATCTGTCTTCCCGTTGTGCTGATGTGCGTTTCCCTGATGACACGGGATGTGGAGTGTCTTTGCATGTGCTTCTTGACCATCGGTACATCTTCTTTGATGAGGTGGCCCGTTTTTTAAAATCAAGTTGTTTGTAATTAAATTTTTACAAAAGTTTTCTCACGGTAGATAGTCTTGAAAAACAGTCGTTCTCTCGGAGCCACACTTGCCCCGCCAGCATTACCTGGCAAGGTGGTATTTCTGCACAGGAAGTGGGATCTTGTCCCAGTGGTGAATATGGAGGCTGGAGCATTTCTTCGACCACCGCTGAGGCCCTGGACAGGGAGGGGTTCGTGTCCCGGAAACACCAGACTGCTGCTCACTTATGTGCTTAAAGGAGTCGCGGCTGGCACGGCTCTCTCTGGATGTACCCGCGGGACCCGTGTGGAGGCCCCTGCGAACGTGTCCGCGCCGCGTGTGAGAGGAGAGAGCTCAGAGCCGGCAGCGAAGCCCACATCCTCTCTCTGGCTTTGTCTGGCACTCCCCCTGTGCCCTAGAGAGAGTCGTCCTCCTCCCTGTAGCTACAGAACCCGGCTCGGGATTGACAACTACTTTGCTTCCTGGTCAGAACCCCCTTCCTGAGCCCATGGCGCCCAGATCTAATGGACCAAGGCTGCTCAGCGGCCTCCTTAACACTGTTCCAGGCGCTACTGCCAGGCGGTTGGAAGCGCGGGAGGGACGAGGCCGGGAGCCAGCCCTGGTCTGAGTGCACCGAAAGCCCCCCACAACCCGGACCCCCATGCAGGCTGCTGCCTGGGGAAGAGGGGAGCGCAGACCATGCTCAGTAGGAAGGGAGTGTTGTTCAGTGGTTAGGAGCTTCGGTGCTGGAGTCTGGTGCATCACAGTGTGGGTGAGTCCCGTCCTTCCACTCACAGGCTGTGTGGTCTTAGGGAAGTTACTAGACCTCTCAGATCCTCTTTCCTCAACTGTATGATGAGTTGATAATATCTGCTTCCTAGGGTTGCAGGTGTGAGGTTGCACCTTCCACGTGCAAGGTGCCTGGCACGGTGGGGGCTCCATGGAGGACAGCTGGGGGAGCCCCTTTCAGAGTCACGATGCCAACTACGGTGTCTGCACGTGGCCCTGGTGGTTTCATGGCCTGGGCGGGCCTCTGGCCTGGGAGGCGCCGTACCCCTTCCCTCCCGAGCGCCTCCCCAGCCAGCGGCAGCATCCAGATGAAATGGGACCACCACACAGAAGAATGGGGCATGCGACAGGCCACTCGGAGAGTCTAGGGGCAGGGCCCCAGCACCCACAGCCAATCTTTTGGGGTTACCTGGCAAACCAGGGAGAAGCTGAGCCCCACACAATGAGTGACCAGGCCTGGCCAAAGCCAGGACCTCATGGGGATGGGGGTTGTTCTGGCCAGTCTAGGACACCACCCCACCCCGGGCCCTGAAGTGTGGGCAGGGTGTCTGCAATCAACACCCCTCCAGAACTTTCCGACTAAAGGGGAGTCAGGGGAGGCTGTGGGACAAAAGGAAAGTCAAGGGGACCAGACATCGCCACAAGGTCGCTCTCTGTACCAAGAGAAACTGCCTTTGTGGTGTGACCGGAGGCAGAAGGGGCAGAGGCCTGGAGGACGGGCTCCCCTCCAGATTCACTGCGCTCGCTCCAGGCTGCACTTGACCAGTTGGCTTGTTCGGTCTGGTTAGTGCACTCAGAGCCTGTGTTGCTTAGTCCCGGGCAGTGGCCTGGCCTCCACTCCTCCAGTCTTACCCTGGGGGTTGTCGAGAGCTAGGTTAGGAGCCCCCAGTGTGCTGGGGTCTCCCCTTCCTGCCCACAGTGCCCTTCCCCCAGACCCTGCATGTGTGTGAGTCGGGAGGTGGGGGGACAGGGGCCCCAGCAGCCGGGACCCTTTAATGTGGGTGCCGCTGGAGGGAAGAGGCTGCCTGTGGGTTTCAGGGCCTGGCCACGCTCACCCAGGCCCTTACGGAGCTTATTACCTTCAGGCTGGGAACTTTTAAAAAGTGTGGTTTTGTTCTAAAACCCAGAATTTCTGACAGCCAGAGTTAATAAGCCCCCCAAGTGAATTCAGGGGGTATTAATGGGAAAGTTCTAAACAGATTCCTTCTCCATCATGTAAGCAGCTCAGAAAAAAAAAAAGCTCTTCCTCCAGTTTAAGGGTGAGTGTGGCACTTTGATGTGGGCCCGTTTCCTTATAAAGTCTCCTCTGAGGAGGGGGAAAGCGAAAACTTAACCTGGAGACAACAAATTATTTGCAATTTGCAAGCACACATGCTCAGCCCATAGGGGCTAAGCTAAAGGCCAGAATATAGATAAATAAATACATAAATAGGGGTAGGGAGGGAGGGAGCAACAGAGGGTGAGAGGCAGAAAGACAAAACCGACCCGACCCACTTTTAGGCCACTCAGAGGGAGGAACCTTAGTTCTAGCAGGAGGCCGTTCCTAAGGTCCCAGCTGCCTCCCCCTCCCCCCCGTATGCTTTTGGGGAACAGTCTGTATCAGCAGCAGTGCTGGAACCTTGTCAAGGGCAAGGGTGCCCCCATATTCCTGGAGCGACCCGGCGGAGCCTCACTGCCCCCTGGCGCTTGGGTGAAAGGACCCCAGCTAGGGGATCAGGGTGCAGCTGAAGAGAGGGGGAGGAGGCCCACCTAGATGAAGGCGAGTGTTAGGGCCAATGCTGGGTGACCGTGGGTTCCAGGTGTGTGTGTTAGGAGTTGAGGAGGGGGGCACATCTGCCTGGGGGCTGGAGTCCAACAGCCCAGCTCTGCGTCCTTCTCGCTGTGTCCTTGGGTCAGTGCCTCTCCAGCCTCAGTTTCCCCGAACATAAAATGGGGGTGAGGAATAGTAGCAGCATACCGACCTGACTCCTAGGGTGATAAAGTGTGAAGAAGCACAAGTGGCACGCCTAGCCCAACTTTCGGCCCTCAGGACGCGCTGGGCACGTGGGAACCTCCTCTTATTAACTGTGTTTGGATTTCCCTCAACTTGGTTTCCCAGGATGAGAAGGGGCAGTCTCAGCAGTCCCCGTCGTAGCGGGGACTGGGTAGCGGGGTGGAGAGGGAGGTGTTCCAGTTGGAGGGCAGACAGGAGGCAGGAAGTGGAGGAGGAGGAGGAGGAGGGCGAGCGCTGCGCCTCACGCCCCCTCCTCGCACGCGCCCAACCCTGCGCGCCTCTCCCACCCCGCACTCACCCTGGGCGGCGGCGGGCGCGGGCCGCGCGGGGCTGGGCGCGCCGATCTATTAACGTCTGTGTGTCTGGGCCGCGGGTCTGCGGCGAGGCAGGCGCCAGGGGCTCGCCTGGAACCAGATGTGCCGCGGCGCCGCTCTGGCCGCCACCGGCGCGGCGCGCTCGCACGCACGGGCTGGCGCGCACATGGCCGGGCGGGGTGGGCGGTGGCTGGCGCGCCGGGCACCCCCTGGGTTTCGGGGTCGACCCCAGACCCGCGTGTGCGTAATAGAGACCCCTGCCCCCACCCACCAGCCGCGCTCTAACAGAATCTAGTCCAGATGGGAAATTGACCCCCGGCACGCTGGGCTCCCCGGGTGGTGCCTGCCCCGCCCTCTGGCCCTGTCCCGCGGGAGAGAATGCCTCTCAGAAAGCCCAGCCTCCCCAACACCCCCACACAAGGGCTCAGGACTCTTCCCGCATCTCCTACCCCACCCCCACCCCAGTTTGTTTTCTTAAGTTTGTGTGTAGGATTTTTTTAAATTTCTGAGTCAGAGCTTCCCCTAAGATGAAGAGTTTTGGCCATACTGAGAAATGCCAAAACGGGGGAAGGGGTGTAGGAAATAGGGCGAAGGAAATGTAGTGGTTGGCGGCTTGGAAACCTTGGGATTCGGAAGGGGGCTTTTACCCATCGGAGAAATACATGGATTGTACTGAGGACCGTCCCTGCTTGGCACCAAACACGCTTCAACCACAGGCCGGACCGCGCCCACCCCCAACCACCTTGAACCAGCTGCTTCCCTCTCCAGACTTCCTCCGGGGCCTGTAAAGTGAGGAGGGCGGGTCCTGGAAGCGCCGTTGTCTGGCCGCAGGGACGGGGGTGCCCCGCGGGACCACCCTCAGCAGGGGACTTTAGGAAGGTGGGGAGGAAATACTTTGTCCCACTTAGATGGAGGTGGCGTTAAGAGCCGAGAGGAGGGGTAGGACGCAGGACCTAGGACAGGGCCATGCTGAGGCTGCGCTCTCCAGGGCCTTTGGGTTTGGGGCGGGCCTTTGGTTTACAGCCTTTCTCCCATGCTTTCCCAAAGAGTGTTCCACAGAAAACCTTTGAAGATATGTGGAAAGAGTGGATTTTCCCGACCTTGCAGCCCTACCTGTTCCGGAAATGGGGGTCAAGGGATGTCAGTTCCTTAAACACCAGTTCCGGAGGGTGAGTCCTCTCAGGTGCCCGTGGGGTGGGGAAGGCTGCACTGTCTCCAGGGCTTAGGCCAGGGCGGGGAGGGCTGAGACGGGGCTGCCAGAGCTCTGGCCGTGTGTCAGTGCTGCGGTGGCTGCTCCCTCCTGCGTCACTGTCATCTTGTTGGAACCATCACATGCCCGCTTCCTGAAGAAACAGAGAGGCCCAGAGAGGAGCAGGGACAGGCTGAAGGTCACAGCCCGGAAGTGAGATTCCTACCCAGCCGCCCGGAGACCAAACCTTGGGCTTGAGATCAAATCCTCTTTGCGTTTGGAGGATCAGAGAACAAGGCAGTTTGTTTCAGACCTTTAGGAGGCAGAGAGAGGGTCCAGTGAAAGGGCATCCGGAGAGCCAGCTGCCTGGCCCAGCCCAGCCTGGCCACCCACCCTCCCCTCCGGGGCAGGTTCAGCGGACCCGTGCCAGGGGCCTCCTCTCTTCCCCCTTCCCTGCAGGAAGTGAGGTCCTGTTCCTCTAGCCCTGAGCACTGGCACAGCCAGGTGGAAGCCTTTCCCTTTGGGAGAGGGTTTCTCTGGCCCATGCTCTGGTTCCTAAATTAAAAAACAACAACAACAACAACAACAAACAATAAAGAAGTTCATTTCCGCAGATGGGAGGGTCAGGAAAGTGGACAGCTTTGAATAGTTCACACCAATTGAGAGTGCATAAAAGTCTTCACATGTCTGGATAGACAGATTGGGAATAGCTCCCCATTGGGACCCAAGTTCCAGTCATTCATTCGGATATTTATTCACTCAATATTTACTGAGCATCTACTATGTGCCAGACCTCGTGCCAGGAGCTGAGAATAAAGAGGCGAGTTCAGTCTGTGACTGTGGCAGGGCTTCCTGTCTGATCCACCCAGCTCCTCCTGCAACGTCTGTGACGAAGGACAGACCCCACCCCCAGGCACATTCAGGACATCAGAACATCTCTTTTTAGCAAGCTTCCCAGGGAGTTCCGAAGGACGTTGTCAGTGGACACCCCTCTGATAATCCAGAAGACCCTCGGTCACCGGTTCCTCCAGGATTCACAGGGTAGCCAGTGGGGTGGGGCAGGTTCCCAGAATCCCGGCGGAAGGTGTTTAAAAAGCTGCTTTTAAATATTAGCAAGGTAGTCCTGGGAAGAGTCCCTGTGTGCTGCCCCTCAAAGTATCAACCAGGACAATTGGGGACCCCCAGGGAGAAGGATTACGGCTCACTGTAATGGAGAGAATTTTAGAGTCAGGGTTGGCTGTTGTTTGAGGGGGGTGCTGGGGGTGCCGCAGATGGCTCCATGCTTGGGCTCGGAGCGTGCACCCTGTTGGTGAGGCAGGGGACCATCAGACTTGAGGGCATCAGGACCCCTGAGCCTGGTGTGTGGGTGTGGGCAGAGCTCTCGGGTTTGTTTAAGACGAGAAAGGTGGTCAGCTAAGCCACACGAAGCGGGAGCAGTCTGTGCCCCTGGATGCCAGCACTCACTCTGACTTCATGGGTGGGCGTCGGCCACAGGGCCTTCCAGAGGCCCAGGAGCTCTTAAAGGAGAGAGGAAACCCCACCCTGGTCCTTCACTGCAACTTCACCTTGGTCTGGAAATGGTTAACAAGGGCCACTTTCCTCCAGAGATCAGCCACTTTGGGGACAGACGGGCTGGGACATAAACCCCTGCCTCCTTACTGCCTGGCTGTGTGACCTGAGTCAGTTACCTCACCTCTCTGAACCTCACTGTCCCCAGCTGAGAATAAAGCTTAATAACAGTACTTCCTGCATTTTAGAAGGCAGGGCTTTATAACTCAGTGCCAGGCGCATAATAAAAGTTTAGTAAATTGAAGCAAAGAAAAAAGTGGGGAAGGAAGAGCCCTTCTCCCTCACCACCACAGGCCCGAGCTGCGGTCAGGAGAGGAGCGAGACCACTCAGGACAGCCCTGCAGCTTCACCGAGCTGAGCCTCACACTCACATTTTCCAGCATACTTGGAGCTCACAAGTGGGTCATAAAAACCTCCGGCGACGCTTTAAAGGGCAGCAGCCTCTTTGGGAGTACAGCACAGTCCAGAGCCAAGGTCACGGGAGGTCCTGCCAACCTCAGAGGAGAGGCCAGTGGGCACTTCCTTTGTCTTGGCTGCTTTCTGGGGGACTGGGGCCCAAGACAGGACCACAAGGTGGAACTGGGCAGAGGGATGGATTTTTCCGGGGCAAAAAAGCGTGACTCTCCATCAAGCTGACTTTTTTCTGGGGAAGGGTTCCTAGAATTTCTCAGATTACTCAAGGGGTCACTGGCTCTCTGGGTGGTCAGCTAGCTGTCCCCCCCAATTATGTCCAATTGCTGTGTCGGGGACATGCTCCCCTATCCACACCCCCCACCCGAGGGAAGAGAGAGGGAGCAGGGAGGGAGGAAAACGTGTGTTCTCAGGACTCAGATCTCGGTGGACGGAACTGGGGGCCCTCTGCTGTGAGTCCTTGGCCAAGTCTTTGCTCCTCACTGTGCCTCGGTTTCCCCATCTGCAAAAATAAGGGGCTCTGACAGATGACCTGTAAGGTCCCCTTCTCAAGGGTCTGAGTCCTTGAGAAGATGAGGATGCAGGGCTTGAACCCCCAGAGCTGTTGGCAGGTTGGTTTCAGAACTGAGCCACAAGAAGTCGCGACATCTCTGTCCCCAGCCTCGAGCCCTGACGTGCAGGTGCGGGCGGTGGGCAGCTCTAAACTGGGAGAGGAAACCCAACACCGAGCCCCAAGCAGGCACTCCACCCTGGTCTGGAAATGGTTAATGAGGGCAGCTCCCTCCAGATACCAGCCCCTTATTCAAATGTAAGTTTTACAATAAATTTGGCATTTGGCCACCAACCTTAGATTAAAACCAGACGCTAACCACCTTCTTAGACGAAATTTTGAGCAGAGAGCTGCTGTCAGCCTCCTCGGTGCCTCCCGACCCCCACCCCGCCTGCACCCCACGCCTCCAGTGCCCCCACTCTCTGGAGCTTGGATGTGGGGCCGCAGGAGCAGAGAAAACTGGGCTGAGCACAGACATGGCCAGGTTAGCCTGGAAGTTGGAACCCCTGGCTCTTCGGAGCTCTGAGGCAGAAAGCAGCCACGCCCCGAAGGAGGCTGGGAGCTTCCAGAGTCCCAGAGACTCTGAGATTGTCCGTTGTATCAGGCTTTGACCACCTGGTCCTTTTCTGCGCCTGAGAGTAGGACACACGTGTTCTCCATCCAATAGCTTTGTCCCTGCTCTCCCTTTGGGCCCAATGATCCCATTTTTCAAAGGCTCCCGGACCTCAGAAGGTAGAGCCTTACCCTTCCCACCCTCTGGCTTTCCCCAACTCCCAGCTGCTCTCTCACTGAGGACGTCCCCCAACCCCCCACACCCTGAGCAGGTCTGCGGCTCCCCAGCAGGGCTGAGCCACTATCTGGGCCTTGGCCACTGTCTCCCACTCCCTGTCACTCCCCTCCAGGTGTCCCCTCAAGCATCCAGGGGAATCTCCTTTTTTTTTTTGTCATTCTCTGCCAATCCCCACGTCTCTCTCTCACCTCTCTCCCTTTCCTGTTTTTTTTTTTTTTATTTTAATAAGAACATTATTGAGCTATAATTCACATACCATACAATCCACCCACTTCAAGTGTACAACTTAGTGCCTTTCAGCACACTCGGCTGGACAACCGTCGCCCCCGAGTGTTAGAACATGTCCGTCGCCCCCACAGAGGATCCCTGCGCCCTTTCGCCGTCACCCCCCCCCCCCCACTCCCTGAACCTCCCAGCTCCTAGCAACCACCCTGCTCCTGTCTGTCTCTATGGGTTTGCCCATTCCGGACACTTCATGTAAATGGGATCACACAGTAGGTGGGCCTCTGTGAGCCGCACTGACTTCTTTCACTCAGCCGGATGCTTTCAAGGTCCACCCACGTCGCGTCGTAACACGGATCAGCGCTGTATTCCTTTTTATCATTGAGTAATATTCCACGATATGGATATACGATACTGTGTTTACTCACCAGTGGACGGGCACTGGGGTTGTTTGCACTTTTTTGGCAATGATGAATAACGCTGCTACGAACATTTGTATACGAGTTTTTGTGCGCACGTATGTTATCGTTTGTCTTGGGTGCACACCCGGGAGCGGAACGTCTGGGTCATGTGATAACTCTATCTTTAACGTTTGAGGAACTGCCAGCCTGTTTTCCGAAGAGGTTGTACCGCTTTACATCCCACCAGCAGCGCAGGAGGGCTCCGCTGTCTCACGTGGTTTTGACTCTAGCCATCCTCGCGGGTGGGTGTGAAGTGGTATCTCACGGGGTTTGGATTTGCACTTCTCCGCTAGCTAATGACGTTGGGCATCTTTTCGTATGCTTATTGGTCATTTGTATATACTTTCTTTGGAGAAAGGTCTGCCGATCCTTTGCTCATGGTTAAATTGCACTATTTGACCTTTTTATTGTGGAAGTCTAAGAGTTCTTTGCTTACTGTATATAAGCACCTTATCAAACAGATGATTTAGAGGTACTTTTCCCATCCTATGGGCTGTCTTGTCACTTTCTTGATGGTGTTCACAAAACTTGTTAGTGTGGATGATATCTGATTTAGCTCTTTTCTCCTTAGCTGTCTGTGCGTTGGGTGTCTCGTGTAAGAAGAAATCATTGTCTGGACCTGGCGAGGGTCGAGTTGAGACTTCAAATCTTTTTTGTGAGATGAGGCATTCCTTCTTTCCTGTAATCATTCATTCAGAAATATTTTTTGAAACCAAACTTCTAGTTCAGCCCTGGAGATGCAACAGTGACAAGGCAAACCCAGTCCCCACCTTCCTGGTGTTTAGACTTGAACAGAAGAGACAGGCATGGAGCAGGTAACCAAAACAGAAGAAGAATGACTTAATTACCGGTGTGCAGGACAGGACAGGAGCGAGGGATCCTATCACAAGGGCACCCATCCTGGTCTGGGGGCTGGAAAGTCCTCTCAGGGCAGAAAATTCAGGCTCAGACCAAAGGCTGGGTAAGCGTTCACCAGGCAAAAGGGGTGCGGTGCTCCAGGCAGAAGGAACAGCATGTGCAAAGGCCCTGAGGTGGGTAGGAGCTCATGCTGTCAGGTGAGGCACATCCCTCTGGCCCACTGGTCCCTCTGCTAGGGAGTGCAGTGGCCGCATGGATGCATGCAGCATGCCATGTTCTTTGTAAGGAAGAGGCTGAGGACCCCAAAGAGACCCAGGTGCATTATAGATGCCTCAGGGCTCTGTGAGGTTTCTAGGGGCCATGCAGGAACCTTCCCAGCCTGCTCCAGACTCCGGGGTCAGCTCAGGCCTGCTGAGACCTTCCTGTAGAACCCTTAGTCACTGGCCTCGGGGCTGGGAAGGGGTGGGGGCACGGTAGTCCCACGGGGGGGTGGCCCATGACTTCAGCTCCTTACATGCTGCACTGAGGCTTGTGAGGCCAGGGGGCGTGGATGGGGCCTCCCACGAGCCTCTCTGACCCCTCGGGCCGCACTGCCACACCCCTCCTCACCTTCCTTCCTGAGGTGTCTGCTCCTGCTCCAGACTGGTAGCTATAAAAATGTGTCAGCACCTTGGGTTTTGTTCAGAATTAATGAGGTGAAACATCCTTGGAAGGAGGAGGGGACAGTGCCTGGCGGTGGCTGAGCCCCCTTGCTCCTGCCCTGGGGACATGATCTCACGTGACTCAGCACTGGCTGGGCCTTTAGAGCTCTGTAAGGAGGACCCTGGCCCCTGGAGACGGCCCAGGACAGAGGGCAGGCTCTGACGTCTCTCCACACCCTTTCGATCCCTCCTTGTTCGTTCGTCTGTTCATTAATTCATTCATTCATTCACTCACTCACTGTGAAGAGTTTACCTTGGGCCAGACCCTGTGATGGGTCGCAGAGAGACAGGAAACAGTAAGTTCCAGTTCCTGACTGATGAATGACCCCACACTTAGTCTATACAGTGACAGAGCTCTAGGGGGTCCAGGAAGGCTTCCTGGAGGAGAGGTGTATCTGCTGAGACCTGAAGGTGAGCCAGGGAGGAGAGTAGTTGCAAGCCCAGGAATGGTTTGAGCAGGGGTCCTCGAGGGAGAAGGTGTGTATGTTCGGTGTGGGCACTGACTTCAGGGAGGCCGTGAACCTGGACAGCAGTCCTGAGATGGCTTGAGAACCCCAGTCCTGGTTCTGCCTACTGGGGTGACCCAGGTGGCCTGGCAGGCTCCATCCAACGGATAGAGCCAGAAAGGCCGTCAAGAAAAAGGCTCCATCCTTCTGTCGTGGTCACCAATGATTTGCCAGGGCTGGCCCGGGGGCCAGGACCACCATCTCCCTCCATTATCTCTGGCAAGTGGCTACCAAGGGTGTGGCAAGGAAAGAAAGGGCCTGCAGTTTGCAGGCAGAAGAGCTGTCACCCACTCTGTGACCCTGGGTAGGTCCTGGGCCTTCTCGGGCCTCCCTGTCTTCTGTGTAAGGCAGAGACGGCCCTGCCTGCTCCTCCCAAGGTTGCCGGGGCCCCCTGGGAGGTGCAGCGGGAAGCCTGCCTGCGCGATCTCACCAGAGGAACCGAGCCCGCCCCTGCGCCTCGTCCCTGGTCTCCGAGTGTCCGGGACCGAGGCCAGCTTGGCTGGAGATTAAACCAGCTCTTGAGCCCCTTGCATGGGATTCTGGCTGGGGTGGGTGGGGCTGGCCTTCTGGGGAAGCCCTGGCAGCCTGGGCTCCCTTCTCGAGAGGCTGCTAGGACTGTATTTCTTGTCCTTTCCTCCTCCTTTCGGTCTGCTCTTCCTTTCTTTCTTTAAATATTGTTGACCTGACTCCGTTGCTGGCCAGACCTTTGTCCTGCCCTCATGGGTCTCACAGGCTGGGCAGTCTGTACACTGCCACCTCCAGGAAGCCCCCCGGCCTGCATAGCTGGGAACTCCAGCACATACCCCAGCTCCAGAAATGCTCCTCTTGGTGGTCCCGTATACCCTAGGGCCCAGGAGAGATGCTCAGCGCCTCAGGCACGAGGACCAGCTCGGGGCACCCTTAGGGCTGCTGCATGGGCCTCAGTCGTTAAGAGCCTGGGTGCTTGCTGATCTACCGGTTCAAATCCCAGCTGCAGCCTTTCCTAGCCATGTGGCTTTGGTGTGTTGCTTAACCCCATTGCCTTAGTTTCCTCATCTGTAAAATGGGGCTAAGAGCCCTCCACCTAGGGTGGTTATGAGAGTCAAATGAGGTAGTTTCTGTAGTTCCCATTTTTCAGTGAGCTCCCTGAGGCCGGGCGGGGTGCAAGTGTTCTCTCGCTGCTCCTCTGCCTACACCGGGCCTTAACCACTAGGCAGCACTCCCTCTCCCTCCTCACATGAGGTAAGAGGCTCCCTCTCAGTCTCCCCTGGTGGCACTTCAGTCCCCAGAAATGCCCCAGGCCGTGGCTGAGGACTCACATTGCAGAATTCCTGCCTGAGCCCCTTTTCCCAGGGGTCTCTCAGAGGAGCCCCAATCTCTCCCTGAGAGATGCGGGGGTGTGAGGGGAGGCGAAGGCTTTGCTGGCCTTTCCACGCCCCCCCCCCACCTCCACTTCCTTCCTCAGACTTTCCTGTCTGTAAATACTCTGCAGCTTCGATGCTCCTTTGACCAAGGCCCCGTGTTAATTTGTTAAATCCACATCAAGGTCCTGGGGACCCGTTGTTTATTTTTGCGAACGTGTTGGCAGAGATCACATCGGAGGGGGGGGGGAGGGGGAGGCTGCTGATTTGGTCAGAATAAATGCTAATTAATAATAGTTATTTATTTGGGTTGGAGCTCGCTGTGGCCCCGGGGTCAGGCGCAAACTGACTATTTGAAGCAAAAACAAATAGAGAGTGTCTCTCAACAGCTTGAGAAAGGCAGGAACGCAGAGGCTGGGTTTATTTGTCTTGGGAAGAATTTGCAGTTAATTCCCTCCAGACTATTTAGGCCCTTAAATTACACGGAATAAGAAAAACCATGGGTGCCGGGGAGAGGAGCCAGGAACACTTGATCATTTGGCTGAGAGCAGAGTTTTTAAATGTCTTTGGCCCGCAGTCAGCCAAATAAATGGTATGTGTGAAATAATTTAATGGCAGGGAACAGCGCACCAGTCGTTTTTTTTTTTTCCCATTGTAATAGAACTGGGGACGAAGTGATTCTGGTTTTCAGGGGGAGAGGGCAGGGCAGGCCTCCCCATCTGAACACGCCTCTCTCGGTCCCTCGTGACAGTGTCTGAGGAGCCAGGGTCAACGGAGGTGGTTTGGGGCTGTAATTTTAGGCCCAGAGCAAAGCACAACTTTTATTGAACGGAAGGACACTCTGGGCACAGCCCGACTTGGACCGAGCGGGCCCCAGAGCTCGCTGGCCTGGAGGCTGAGACAGTATTTGTTGATGCTCTGAGCCCCAGCGTGGAGTCCCCGCGGGGACTAAGATAAACAGCCCACCACAGTACATTTCTCAGGAGGTGATTCAGGCACTTGCGGCAACAGCACATCCGCTGGGAAGCAGAGGCTGCCCCGCCCGGGAGCCCTGGCTGAGTCCAGAACTCTGGGTTCGAGTCCTGGGTCACCTCAACCCCAGGCTGCCTCTTCTCTGCCCCCCTGCAGGGACTGAGACCATTTTTCCACCGTGGGCCGGGGTGACCGAGGAAGAGCTTTGTTTGCATACACCAAGTGGCTTTCACACAAGCAATAATGCTAAGGGCAGCGAGCATCTATTGGGAAAGTGCTATGCTCTTGACGCTGAGTTAAACTCAGCTCCTCATGGGGGCTTCATGTGACCTCGAGCAAGCTACTGTCCCTCCCAGCTCCCAGAGCTGGGGTCTTCCTTTAGAACAAAGCGGTGACCGGTGTGTCCTTCCCACAGACTAGGATGGGGGGCTCAGGCATTTCCACACCGGCAAGATGACCCGAACCTGGAGACCCCTCCCTATGACGTCTCCCAGAACTGGGACCGGGAGTGTGACAGATCCCCATGTCACCTTGCCTGATAAGGGGCGAGGTAGATAAGGGAGAAGACCCCCCCCCCCCCCCCCACGGAGACAGGCTCACCGTCTCCACCAGCTAAGCCTTCCAAAAGACATGCACTCCAATCCCAGCGGCATGACCTTGGGCATGCCACTCGGAGCCTCAGTTTGCCTGTGTGTGAAATGGGCGGTGCGGTGGAGGGAGAACGTGGAGCGCTGGCTGGGCCCCACGCCTGCCCACACCCACTCTCGTTGAGTGCCTTGGTGGGAACCCGGGGAGGGCCGAGTCCGCAGCCACTGCCACCGTGGAGGCCAGCTGGTGTCAAGGATGCGAGGGTCTGCAGTGGATGCTCTTGTGTGAAGGGTTTGGCTCCAAGTCACTGCACGGTTTGGCCAAAGAGCGGGGTTGTTGCTTCCGGCGCCCACTTGGCGGGGCGAGAGCTGCAAAATGGTTTTCATTTAGACGCCCTCCGTTTTTGCATTGCTCAGAAACTTCCTGAAAAAGTCTCCTTTTTTGGCTGAAATGCCTCCTGCATTGGGTGTGTGCCCAAGCAGCACTGCCTGAAGAGGGGCGGCCGTCCACTCTGCAATGGCTGGTGTTCCAGAAGCTTCCGTCCCGCTCGCTGGGGCTATTGATCGCCGCCCGGTTTTCAGCACAGGGGCCCTTGTTGTTGTGGTTTAAGGTTTCTTCCCGCTCGAGGGGGTGGGGCGCGGAGGAACAGTCACTGGCACCAGACATTCCCGTCCATCCGCGCCTTTCCTTGGCGGAGAGGGGTGAGGAGTGAGGACTGAGCCAGTCCAGGAGGGGAGCTGGCTCGCGTGGGGCCACCCCGTGCTCCCCACCCCTGCCTGCCCACCCCCACGTGTGTCCCAGGTGTTTTGCAAGTACGAACTTCCTGCAAGGGCCGAACGTAAACTCCCGGTGATGTGTCTACACCAGGGTTCCTCGGCCGCAGCACCGCGGACAGTGTGAACCGGACAATCCCTTGCTGTGGGTGTTGAAGGGACCCACAGCATACGGGCAGCATCCCAGCCCGTAGCCATTTCATCCTTGTCCTGATCATCCAAAATGTCCCCAGACATCGCCACATGTCTCTGGAAGGCACAGCTGCCCTCACTTGAGAACCGCTGGTCCAGACCCAGCTGTAAGGTCCTCTTTTCCCGGGGGGTCCTCCTTGGTTCCTGCCGGACAGCCCCTGAAGGTCCCCCACCACAGTCGCTAGCCAGTCTCGTGGAACAGTGTGACCTCAGATTGAATCAGCCGGTCAGTAACAGTCAGTAAACCCAGCTAATCTGGGAGTTTGTTTGAAGGCAGGGATCAAGGGGTGTCCACTGCAGGACCTGGAATGTTCCACATGCTCAGCTGAGCAAATGTGCAGCCCTGTGTGAAGAACGTAAGAGACACAAGGGAATGGGTCACTAGAGAAACAAAAATACAGGTACGGACTTGTAAAGTCCACAAGGTCGACAACATGCTCTGTTGGCCAAACTGGGCAAAACAGCCCTTCCTTGCTCCGCTGGTGGGAAGCCTCGCGGGGGAATTTGGCCACATCTAGCATCATACTCACCGACCTGGCAACCCCACTTCCAGGGCTCTGTCCCAAATACGCACTGACAAAAATAGAACATCCTGTTGGCACGGAGATGCATTGTGGCATCCTTTTGGTTGCAAAAGATCAGAAACACTCCCAGTGCCTGTCACTAGGACTCAGGTGGGTGATCCACCGTAAGTCAGACACCTGAGTGCTCTGGGGCTGTGAAAAGAACCAGACAGATTTCTGTGCACTGGATGGAGGGATCCCGGGACATGTGGTTCTGTAGGAAAATGTGAGTGCAGAACCGTACATGGAACAGCCAAACTGATTTAAAACCTGGGTCCCTACAAGTGGAGGGAGAGAACAAGGAGGGACCGTGAGTGTGGGAAACAGTCCAAAGAGAGAGGATGAGGTTTGTTGTCCCAAATGGATCGGTATCTGGGGTATTATTAAATAAAAACGGGACAGTTGAAGCATCGGCGTGTTCCGTGTGATCTCAGGCTTGTACGTGTTTTAAACGCACATTTGTAATCTTGTAAAGCGCAGGGCGTGGAGGTGGGGTGAGGGAAGTATTGGGTCTTACTTTATACCCTTCTGTGTTGTGTGAATCTGTTACTGTAACAAGCTGTGGCATTACTTTGTTATTAAAATATACATTTTTAATAAGAAAATCAGATACACCAGAAAGGGCTAAGCTGGGCTGGGCTGGTTCTAAGTGCCAGGTGAGCACAGTGGAGTGTGTGTGTGTGTGTGTGTGTAGGGGGATTCATGTGGACCCAGGTGGTCAGGGGAGGACTGGGCAGTGAGCTGGGCCCTGGGGGATGAAAGTGTAGCTTTTCTGCCCCTGGGGAAAATTTAAACGTCGAAATAGTAGCTGAACACCCTCCTTCCTTCCCCTCTGTACCTGGGAGTGACAGGGATAACAGCCCTGTGTGTGGGATTCCTACATGCACTCAGTGATCTGTGCGTGCTGAAGAGCCTGCGTGTAGTGGGCCCTTTGAACTGTGATGCTTACTGCTGTTTATTGTGTGCCATTGTAACCAAACAAGAAATATCAACAGAGGGCTTACCACTGAGCCACACCCGAGAGCGGGGACCAGGTGCTAAGGACACTCAGGTGTCTCCTGGACCCTCCCTGGCCAGGTCATTTGTTCCTCGGGGCAGCAGGCACCTGTTCCCAGGGTCCACAGGCTACAGGATAGGGGGCCTGACTGCTTTTGTTCCCCATTATATCCCTGGGCCCTGGCACTGAGCCTGCCAGGAAGAGGGTGCTCAGTGAATATGTGTGGAAGAATAAACAAATGGATGAATCAACAAAGGCGTGAAGTGGGGCGCTCCTGCTCTTGGGGCTGGACCATCCATCTGTAGAAGGAGACCCAAGTGAAGAGTTCAGTGCAAACCGCTGAGTAGGTGTCTGAGTGACTTTGTTGGAGCCACCAGGTGCAGGAGCGGTGGCCCGCAGGCGTTGCGGGCACCCATCGCTGGCCTTTCTTTGCCCTGCTGACCCTTGGGGCTCCTTCCCCGCAGGTGAGTGTCCCAGTCCCGGGCGCGGCGGCTCCACCAAGCGGAAGAAGAAGCAGCGGCGGAACCGCACCACGTTCAACAGCAGCCAGCTGCAGGCCCTGGAACGCGTGTTTGAGCGCACGCACTACCCCGACGCCTTCGTGCGCGAGGAGCTGGCCCGGCGTGTCAACCTCAGCGAGGCGCGCGTCCAGGTGAGCGCTGCCCCTCCCTGGGCTTCCATAGGGCCGTGCCGCCACCATTCACTCAGGGTTAGGGAGTTGCCGAGGTGAGGTGCTGAAGAGCAGGAACATCTGAGGCCAGGAGGGTTGAGGTTCAAATCCAAGCTGTGTGACCTGCAGCAGGTTACTCAACCTCTCTGTGCCTTTGGTGCCTCCCTGTAAAATGAGGATCACGTTGGTCTATTTTATAGGGTTCTTCTGAGAACCAAAGGAATGAATATAGTGTATATTTGTGCAGTGCCTGCCACAAAGGGTTTTGGTAAAAGCCATTTTATTATTATTTTTTTTTATTTATTTAAAAAAATTTTTTTTTAATTTATTCATTTTAGAGAGGAGAGGGAGAGACAGAGAGAGAGAAGGGGGGAGGAGCAGGAAGCATCAACTGCCATA
Source organism: Saccopteryx leptura (assembly GCF_036850995.1). NCBI lineage: Eukaryota > Metazoa > Chordata > Mammalia > Chiroptera > Emballonuridae > Saccopteryx > Saccopteryx leptura. Next base: position 6,583,207 of record NC_089504.1, on the reverse strand, counting down.
TGTGCCTTGACCAGGCAAGCCCAGGGTTTCGAACCGGCAACCTCAGCATTTCCAGGTCGACGCTTTATCCACTGCGCCACCACAGGTCAGGCCGTAAAAGCCATTCTAAAGTGCTGGGTTCACTCTGTTCCAGCTCCGAGCCACGCGCTCAGTGTGCCCCTCTCTCGTGATGACCTCACAAGAGCTAAGCGCACATTTATTCATCCTTTCACTCATTCACGTGCTCATTCTCCAACGCACACGTATCCAGCAGGAGGCACCATCTATCACTCCCATCTGACAGATGAGAAGACTGAGGCTCGGGCAGGTGAAGCTGCTGGTCCAGGCTGTCAGCAGAGCAGGCACACACTGGGTCCCAAAGGACGCTGGTCCCGTCGCAGCCCACTGCACCCTGCTCACCACCTCCTCCCACCCCCAGGTCTGGTTTCAGAACCGCCGGGCCAAGTTCCGCCGGAACGAACGGGCCATGCTGGCCAACCGCTCCGCCTCGCTGCTCAAGTCCTACAGCCAGGAGGCCGCCGTCGAGCAGCCCGTGGCTCCCCGGCCCACTGCCCTGAGCCCGGATTATCTCTCCTGGACAGCCTCATCTCCCTACAGGTGAGAGCCAGAACCCTCTCAGGTCAGGAGGGGCCGCGGCCAGGGGGTCCCCTGGGGCACGTTAGGGCCCGGGAGCTCCTCAGACCTGGGGTTCACCAAGTGGTAGCCGAGCAACGGTGTGAATGTTGGGCTCCTTGAGTGTGCACGTGTGGGTGTTGGTGTACGTGTGTGTGTTACATGAGTGTGAGCATGTACGCGCATGAGTGTGTGCATTTCCACATCAGTGTGTATACGTGGTTGTGAGTGTGCACACGTGCTTGTGAGTGCACGAGAGTGTGCATGTGCACGCTCAGATGCGCACATGAGTGTGCACGGGAGTGTGTGGCAGTGAGAAGGGGAGGCCTGTCTGGAGAAAGAAAGAGCCCACGTCCCTCAGGCAGTTGAAACCCTGCAGGATTTCTAGGCTGGTGAGGGGGCCCCGTACCCTGTGTTTGCCCCCCTGGCCAGAAACAGGGTGGGAGGGCTGAGAGGATGTCCTCCCTGTCCTCCTGGGGACCTCTGGTGCCCAGAGCCAAGCTCTAGGGCAGGGGTGGGGGTGCTGGGGAGCTGGGTTTCTGTTCCCCACAACTCCAGGGGGCGCCGCCCACCCCTTAGTCTGGGAGCAGCTGTGCAGGAGCCCTGGTCTGGAAGGTGAGATCCAGCAAGTTGGCTTGTGGGATCGGAGTCCTAGTGATGCTTAGTGACGTCCTAGTGTTGCCTGACATCTCCCAGCTCCCTCCCTGCCCTGTGCTTACCTGGGGCAGGAGAATCACCAAGAGGCACCCTTAAGGACAGGGGTGGTCATTCACCTTCATCCTGCTGCTCACCAGGCCCCACGCAGGTGTTGAGGTGAACAGAACCCAGGCCCTGCTGTCAGGAAGCTCCCGGTCCAGCGAGAAATGTCCACAAACCCACAGGGGTGGCTCCATGTCCCAGTGCTGGTCACAGGCGCTTCTGACTCCTTCCCAGACCCTGCAGCCCTGGTCACCCCACCCCGCCCCCTGGGGGCAGACTTCCCAGGAAAGCAACCTTTGACGGGAGGCAGGAAGGCCAGAGGCTGGGGTCCCCGGCCTGAGAGCCAGAAGTGCCCCGGGCAGCACGCCAGCCATTACAGACATATCCCTGTGCTTCCTGTCGCCCCCAGTACGGTGCCGCCTTACAGCCCCGGAGGCTCGAGCCCCGCTGCCCCAGGGGTCAATATGGCCAACAGCATCGCCAGCCTCCGTCTCAAGGCCAAGGAGTTCAGCCTGCATCACAGCCAGGTGCCCACAGTGAACTGACAGCCTGCTCCCTCGGGGCCCAGCTGCCTCCCCGGTCTACGACAACGGAAGGGGCAGACGCGCAGGAAAGGGACAGGACAGCCTCCGGCCCCCTGGACGGTGGGGGGCTCTCCTGGCCCTTCTCTCCAGCTCAGACTCCTGGGCCCGGGAGGCTGCGGAGACGCCCGAAGACCAGCTCAGCCCCTTGTCCGCGGTCGCTGGGGAGCCTCGGAGGGCTGGGCTGGGAGGCGGAGCAGGAGCTTGCCAAGGACCTCACTTACTCTGTGTATTGAAACCAAATAGCTTTTGTCTTTAAGAAATAAAAAGTTGTTTAAGCCCAAACAGGTTGTGGGAGGGCAGATATGGGCGGCAGACCGACTGGGGGCCAGCGTTCAGGGGCCCCGCTCTGGTCCACCCCAGCCACGGGGACGGCCCAGGACCCTCTGGGGCTGGCAGCTGCCCCCATCTCCGTTTTCCTCTGGATAAAGTCACCGGGCAAAGCCTCAGGCCCCACAGACATCCAGGTGTCTAAGTGACTCTAAGCAGGAGGACCCCTCCCCTGTCGGGTCAGGGAGGGACGCTCAAGCCCTTTGGCAAGGGGCAGGGGGGTGACCACAGACGGGCCAGATGCTGAAATTAAATTTCTTGCTTCAGGGCACACAGAAAACACGGGACCCCTCTGAGCATTTGACGGTCAAAGGGCCTGCGCAGATGGCCCACAAAGTGGGGGTGCAGAGTGGGGGTCCCAGGCGGGCTTACAGGACAGAGTGGTTGTGACAGCCAAAGCCACCAGGAGGCCTTCTCTTAAGTCCCCTACTCAGCTTTTTGCAGATGGTAACTGGGGGTGAGAGAGGACACCTGTGCCACCAGCAAGTGACAGCAATTATGAGGAGCTGCGAAAACTCTGGGGAGAGGGGAGTGATCCCAAAGCCAGCCCCTCTCCACCTGGCCCTCTGCCACCCCTTCTGAGGGGCACACCCTCCCAGGAAGTTAAAGTCCCTTCTGCAATCTCAAACAACTCCCAGGAGGTAGGACAGCACTCCCTGACCCCAGAGGGTACAGAGATGATCAGCCTCTCTGGATGAGTGGCCCTCACCGTGACATAGTGGGGTCGATATTCTACAATCTGCCAGCCACACTGCCTCAGAGTGCCCCCAAAGTGCCAACGTTCCCACCCCCACAGGCTATGTCTAGAGATGACCTCAAACAGGTCAAAGCCAGTGGACGAGCCTTGCATGGGGGATGGTCCCCATTTTCGTTTTAGAAGTTATGGTGACTATACCCACAAGTAAGGTGAGGACTCCTCCCCATTCTCCCCAATCCACCCTGTGTACTCCACTCTGTGAAATTCCACCACGGTCCTTGTGGGTGGAGCTTGGCCCTCTTCCGGTGTACAGACGTGTGGGGACGCCGCTGCATGACGTCCTTGTGGTGGATGACTCTGGTCAGCAGGAGAGCGAGGAGCACCGATGGGGGTGACGGAGGCACAGGCTCGGGCTGAGCCGTGGAGGGGGCATTCTGCCCAGGTCGTGAGCTGGCTCAGACCCCCCCTGCCCCTGAGGGCCAGGTCAGAACAAGGGAGAGACCTGCACCCGGACGGGGCAGTGCTCACAGCCACAGCTGTGCTCTCCCGCTCAGTCCAGCCTCTGCTCAGGTAAGTGCTTTCTGGACCTTCTCTCGCCACTTACCACTGAACAACTATTATGAAACACTTGCTGTGTGCCAGGCCCTGCCCCCAGCCCTGAAGAGAATGCAGAGAACAAACATAGGGTCCCTTACTGCAGAGGCCACACCTAGCACAGGGGGCCCCAATTTGTCTAAGGTATCCAGGCAGGCTTCCTGGAGGAGGTGTCTTGGAAGGATGAAGAGTCCGCCAAACAAAAAGGGGAGGGAGAACAGTGTTTCTGGCTAAGGAAACAGCAAATGTGAAGGCAGTGGGGCAAAGCAGAAGCTGTCTCTTTGGGCCAGCTCCAGGGCTGCATCTCCTGGTGTGGGACCTAAAAGTGTGATGTCACCCGGTACTGGAGAGCCACCGAGGGGATTTATTTGGGGGAGGAACTTGCCCCTGGGTCTGAGTGTGGAGGCAGAGAGATTCCTGCGGAGGCCAGGCCAGATGTCCAGGCAGGAGGGGCAGCCTCCCGGACCGGATGGAGACAGAATGGGCAGATCTGGGAGGCTTCCTGGACGCAGCAGGGACAGGCGTTGATGACTGGATGATGAGCGGAGGGAGAAGGTGGAGGCCAGGGCCTAGGGGCTGGCTTAGGCACAAGGAAGTTTCCTGGGAGGAGGAAGCCCTGGAAAAGAGACCAGCCTGATAGAAGTCTCTGGAAGATGCTGGTCTGCCCTTCCACCAGACAAGAGCTGCGGCTGTCGTGGTCTGAGCAGGGTCCTCCCTCACAAGGAGCTCACCTCTGCTGCCCTACCTAGGGGACGTGCACCAGCAAGGGATGGTGCCGGGGGCCCAAAGCAGTGAGCCCCTGGGCATTGGAGGCAAGTGTTTCTCTCCTCCCCAGAAGCACCGATCTGGGAGCGGGTGAGTGGACGGCCTGCCCAGGCAGCTGCCAATGCTCTAGCCCTCAGAGGCACGCCCAGCCTTTCTATTTGCAATCCAAAGGGAGGGTGTCATGACGCCCGGCCAGGGTTGGGGCTGCCTGCAGCAGAGACGGGGTCACACCAGGTGGGGGGCTCCGGCTGAGGGCTGGAAGGCAGGTCCCAGGAATACCAGCTTTGGAAGAGGGGGGGGGGAGGAGGCGGGTTCTCACAGAGGCACTGGTCCTGCCGTGGGGCGCAAGGTTGTCAATGTCACTTCCTCCCAAGCGCTCTAGAAAAAACAAACCAGCTTAATTGTTTACACATGTTGCTCTGGGGCGCTGAGGGCTGGGGCCGAGGGCCCTCCCTGTAAAAGAAAATATATTCGAACATTGCTGTTGTATTGCAGCCCTAATTTCAGGGCCATGTGGGAGCTTCCTGGGCACCAGTCCCAGGATATAATTTTCCATGAGGAGAAGGTACTCAAGGCCCCGTCCCAGGCTGGGAGAACTGGGAAGCCTCCCCCTGCCTGCCTTTGTTTGCGAGTTTGGGAGAGAGCATTGTGTGTATCTGCCTCTTTTTCTTGTTGTTTGAAATAAAGGAACGGGAGAAGGGGTGCGAGGGAATAAGAGGGAGATGGAGAGGGAGAGATGGAAAGAAAGGCAGTCTGGCCCTTGGAAAACCCCAAATCGGAGAACTAAAGACCAGAGTTTTGCCTTGGGCAAGGCACTTCTCTGCACCTCAGTTTCTGCCTCGGTAAATGGGGACAATAATGGAAGCCACTTCATAAGGCTGTTGGCACAAGCTACCCTCTGTTAATGGGTGCTTAGGTGTTTATGTTGGAGGAGAACAGTGAGGGCTAGAGTCTGAGGAAGTCAATATACTCCCCGTCCTGGCAGGGGGTGAGGGGCGCTGGCACTTTCCCTGACCAGGGAGACCAGCACATGTGGTGCAGGGGCCCTGGAATCTTGGAAGCACCAATTGGGGTCCAAAGCAAAATGGTGCCTCCACTCCTGCACTTCTGCCACCCGCCCCTTGAGGGCGCTGTAGGGTCACTGTCAGGCAAAGAGCCAGGAGTACACTCTCACTCTCCCCATACAGATCACTGGGCCAGCAAGAGGCTCTTGACCCAGCCCTCTCTTGGAAGACAAAGAGGCCAGCAAAATCCCCAATCACCAGCAGGGGTCACAGCGTGAAAATCAGCACCAGCCATGCGGAAAACCTACCAACAGCCACGAAAACGTGTGCGCGCCGTCACTCAGCAATTTCATCTCCAAGCCCACTTTGAAAAATAATCCAAAACGGGGGGGGGGGGGGGGGGGGACAACGTGTGCCAAGGTGTTTGTCACACATTTCCTGCGTGCGCTGTCCAAGGCCTGGGGAAACACGAACCAAAATGTAAATCGTTTAAATTCTACCGTGGCTCACAATCCACGTATCTCCATACTTTCTGTAATATGACTGATAAGCTGATAGAGAAACAAAACAAGCAGGCCAATGTCATAGCCTCAACTACATGAGGGGCTCTTTGAAGATTAGAAAAAAAAAAGTGCTTTCTTCCCTTTTCCGTCCCCTTTGGAGCCTGGGTCAGAGCTAGATGTGTCTCTTCAACACCTGCTGGGAGCGAGCAGCCCCTTCCCGAGCTCAGCTGGCCGTCCACCATCAGTCCTCTGGGCTCCGAGCTCTGTGGTCGGTAACCCCTCCCATATTGCAGGTGCCGGAAAGAAGGGGTTTGAGAGCTTCTTGCCTATAACTCAACCTGAAGAGTGGGAAGGGATTGAGCTGAGGATATGAGGAGTCAGGCGGGGAGCAGCTAGAAGTCGGAAGGACTAACAGGAGTGGTCTGATGCTAAGACAGTCCCGTGATCCCCAACCCGGGTGGCCTCACTTCTGCGTGTCCCCTCTCCCTGAGTGTGGGGGGGGGACCTCTCACTTGCTTCTAACCAACAGAATGTGGTAGAGGTGAAGGGATTGAGCAGATGCAATGAAGGTCCCTCATCAGTTGACTTTGACTTCATCAAAAGGGAGATTACCCTGGGTGGGCCGGACCTGACCAAGTGAGCCCTTAAAAGAGGATGCAGGTGTTCCCTGAAAGGAGAGTCAAAGCAGGGGGTGCTCTGGGCCGGCCTTGAAGAGCAGACGCCAGTGTCCTGACCCACCAGCGGCTGGGGGGCCTCAGGCTTACACCACGAGGAACTGAATGCTGCCTGCCATCTGAGTGCGCTTGGAAGGGGACACTGAGCTCCAGTGAGACCTCGGCCTGGAGGACCCCTTGTGCGGCCTTGTGAGACTCGGAGCAGAGGACCCAGTTAAGCTGTGCCCGACTCCTGACCTACAAAAGCTGCGGGATCATAAATGGTGTTGTATTAAAGCTGCTTCGTTTGTGGAAACTTGTTACACTGCATAGAAAACTAACACAGGTGCCCGTGGACCTTGGAGATCGCACCTTGAGCTTGGCCTCGGTCTGCCCACGGTACCCCCAGAACCCCCAGACCCACTAGAGAGGGGCCAGGAAGCCTCTGCTCAGATGATCTGCCAGGCCACAGTAACAGCCTGCTGTCCTAACTCCTTTCAGGCCATTCTGCACAAGCTGACAGATGAATTGCCCTAAAGCGCAGCCTTGGTCATGTCCCTGCCCTGGCTAACACCTCTGATGGCTCCCCAGCCCCCCCCCCCCCGCCCTGGCTAACACCTCTGATGGCTCCCCAGCCCCCCCATGTAAAGTCCCATCACCTAGGCCAGGTAGCTGAGGCTCCACCTTCTAGCCCTGCTAAACCCCGCCCCCACCCCATGTAAAGTCCCGTCACCTAGGCCAGGTAGCTGAGGCTCCACCTTCGAGCCTTGCTAAACCCCGCCCCCACCCCAGGCTGTTCAGACAGCCCGACATCTCAGTCCCCTCTCCCACCACACTCCCTCCGCCCACGGTCCCCCTGCAGCAGGGCCGTCCCCACCCAGCCCTCCTGGCCAGTGAAAATCCGTTCATTACCGCGAGGGTTACAGTACAGTGTCGACTTGTCCTGGACAGTCAGCAGGTGCCTCACCAGCACGTCTGGGTGTTAATGTTATCATTTTATATTTGGAAAATGGAAATTTAAACTCTATTACTTTCATAATTCAAGTTTTTATTTATTTATTTTGTATTTTTCTGAAGCTGGAAATGGGGAGAGACAGTCAGACAGACTCCCGCATGCGCCCGACCGGGATCCATCCAGCACGCCCACCAGGGGCGACGCTCTGCCATGACCAGAGCCACTCTAGCGCCTGGGGCAGAGGCCAAGGAGCCATCCCCAGCGCCCGGGCCATCTTTGCTCCAATGGAGCCTTGGCAGCGGGAGGGGAAGAGAGAGACAGAGAGGAAGGAGAGGGGGAGGGGTGGAGAAACAGATGGGTGCTTCTCCTGTGTGCCCTGGCCGGGAATCGAACCAGGGACTTCTGCACACCAGGCCGACACTCTACCACTGAGCCAACCGGCCAGGGCTCATAATTCAAGTTTTTAAAAGTGAAGCCACTCAAAGTCCTGGTTGGCGCAGATACCAAGGGGAGCAACAACCACTGCCGCCCAGGTGGCCACGTGGCAGGCTCTCCCGGAGCAGGGTGGACAAGCACGACCTACCTCACTCAGCCTCTCTCTCTTGGAGATGTCTAGAGTCTGTGGCTGCTGCATACATAGCTATAATACAAATAGATATTAATATGCACATATGTAAATATATTATGCACATGACACATAATATGCATATATATATTTACATAGCACAGAAAAACGGATATGCATAGTGAGAAAGTCTGGAAAGCCACAAATCCTCCTAGAGAATGATGATTTCCCCAGGGAGGTGGGAACGTGGGTGGTCTCCATTCTTGATCTATACCTTTGTAAATTTCTCTGCTTGGGCTGAATATGGACAATCCAGGGTGGGGCAAAAGGAGCTTTACAGTTGTGAGTACACAAAAACACAGGGTTTATTCTTGCGTTGTTATTTATTAACGATTGTATTATTTTCCATCTGAACAACTGTAAGCCTCCTACTGCCCCACCCTGTATTCTTTTAAAAATCCTATCCAAGTCGGAACCGCTGTTTTTGGAGGGTGATATATATATACCACACGCCTTCAAGAGAGGCATGCCTTTTGGCCCAGCGATTTTATTTCTAGAAACATACCTCAAGGAAATGGGTGTGCACGGAGATGTATGTACGAAGATGCCCATGAAAGCAATTCCTTACGCTGATGCAGCCTGGAGAATTAATGATCCAACAATAAGGGCAGATTAAACAAACGATGAGGGTATCCGGGATGATGGCAGAATGCTGGGCGCGGTTCAAATTCGTGATACCCACCCGGTGGAAAGCCCCGGGAGAGAGTGCAGGCATATTAGTAAGGAAGGTCTCAACCCATGACAAAAGGCCAGTCCAAGGGCTGGTTGCGAGACTGAGCCCCTGAGCGCAGATGCCACCCACATCTGTGACACACTGGTGTCTCTAGTGCCGAGAAACTCTCAATAAATATTTTTTGTTGTGGAATTCCATTCTGGATGAAAACAATCACGAATCCCTCTCTCTCCACACATTGATTTCACCCACCATTCATTCACTAAACGGAAACGCCCCAGGATCCAGGTGCTCTTCCAAGAGCAGGGTACGTGGGCACCACAAGGAAAAACACAGACCCAAACCCCTGTCCCCGAGGACCTCACAGGCTACAGGGAAGATGGACGGTGAATCAGGTGAAGACAGCGCGGGGCTTCCCTCCGAAGGCGGACATGGGAGGCTCAGCACGTGGGTGGGGCCTCCGGCGGGGGTGGGGCGTGGGCCGGAGGGCGCGGATGGACGCAGGGGTCCGGTTTGCAAGGCTGTTGCGATGACACGGACCCTCGTGGCACCTTGCGCGAACAAGGGTGCCAGAGCTCCAGACTGAAACAGGGCAGACTCTGCGTGGTGAGAGTCTTTTCTTGAGATTTTCTGTCGTTTCCACACCTTTTGGCATTGACTATTACACGTGAGTCTAGTTAACAATTATTGAAAAGCCCATCCGGGTTCCAATCCAAATGGGGCCTCTCCCGGGAAGCCTGCCTGGGGTTCCACCAGCCCCGACAGACACACATGCCGAGGCCCCAGAGTCCCCTGGACTTTATGTGGGAAATGGGCTCTGCCTCCCCCGGGAGTCCCCAGATTCTGTCCCTGCCTCCAGGACTGTGCAAACCAGGCCCCTTTGTCCTGTCATTTCTGCCTGTGTCACAGAAATTCATTAAAGGAGGGAGACCCGAGAGTTCCTCAGAGGGGCGCTCATGGGAGACTGGGGAGCCCAGGTGGGCAGGGCGCAGCAGCCATGACTTAGCTGTCTCGGGCGTCCTCCTTAGGTACATGTACTGGGGCGGGTGCCGGTTCCCATAGCATTAGACCAAACTGGCAACACGTCACGGAGAGGGCCCCAACTCGTAGCCGTGCCCTGACCCTGGGGTCTGCATGACCCCCCACCCCGACTCGGGCCTCTCCTGCACACTCAGAGCCCAGAACATGCCCCCAGACATCAGGCCCTGACCGGGGGCAGCTCCAGCCTCCCAGGCCCGGGCTCAGCCCCCAAGTCCTTGTCTGCCGCCCTGGTCTGCAGCCCTGAGGCCCTGGGCGCTGCCCGGCATCCTCTCCCCACAACAACCCGCCCCTAACTCCACGTCAGGAGGGAGGACACAGCCCCTAGGGCAGGCCCAAGTCTGGCTGGAGCCTGTCATGCAGCTGAAGGGATGAGGCCAGAACTCACTGGTGCCCAAGGTCACCTTGAACTTGGTGCCTGAGATGGCCTCAGAGGGTGACCGAGTGTGGCCAGGTCAGCAGACATGACCTCAGGCCCCCTTCCTGAGTTGTCTCACTTGCCGGGCTCACTCTGCTGCTGCCCACTGACAGGCACTGTCCCTCCTGGGTCACGTGCAGACATAGGGACGGCTGCTTCCGGGAGGCCACTCCTAGCCCTTCCCCATCCTGGACGGTTGGACCTGCCCCAGATGTGACGAGGAGAACAGCCCCCTACCCCAGGCCTTTTTCTTCCCTGGAAAACTATTTCAGCTTCTGCCAGTTGCCTCTTGACTGCACGCTAGGCCAGCCCCTCCCCGCCCTTGTCCACACCTGCCTCTGCCTTGGGCCCTCCAGCTCCTGGGTGGGCAGTCAGGGTGCAGTCAATGCCAGTCGGGAGCAAGGGCCACACCGTGTCCACTGCCGGCTTTTGACCCCACCTTCCTGTTGATCTCACTTCAGCCTCAGACACCCTCTGAGGACACACACCTGTTGCCCTAGTCCCACTTCGGCTTGACCCTTCACCCAGGCTCGAAATCCCACCAAGTCCCTAAGCCCCGCCCCCTCCCACACCCCCTACAACCCCCTCAACTTCTCAGCAGCAGAAGCCCAGGGGTCCAAACTTTGCCCATCTTTGGACATCCCTGCATTCTCACTGCCCCATGTCCCCCCATTAGGGTGCTGAGCACGTGGGGTTGTCCTGCTATCCCCCAGCTGTTGCTGCCCTCGGGCTGGGCTCAGGCAGCAGCGGGTGTTTCACAAGAGTGACTAAATGACCCGGCAGTGCACAAGGCACTCAGCCTTCCTGCGGCTCCGCCCCCTTCTCCGGGGCCCCAGGTTCACGTGGTCCCCGTGGCATCGGATGCCCTCCTCATCTGGGTCTGAACTAGACGTGCAGCCCTTTCCCCAGGAGGGAAAACATAGAAATATAAATACACACACTGGGTCTACTCCTCTGGCTTACCCCGTTCCAGGTCAGGGAAAGCCACCTCCCTTCTCTGAGCCTTACTATCTATCTACAGCCCCTCCTTCCTGGAATCGTTCTAAGGATTAAGTAAAAAAAAAACTGCAAGCACCGCTCCCAGCCGATGTTTAAGAAACAGCAGGCCCACACAATACAGGATCTGCAGGACGGTGCCCTTCGTTTCCCAACGTGCAGCTGCGGCGCAAGACTGAAAGCTCATCTCACCACCAGGGGGCAGTGTTGTCCGCTCCCTGCTCCGAGCTTGGGGTGGAGGCTAACCGGGATTTCCAGTGAGGTCTGGAGTCCCCTGAGCGGCCCCCCACGCTCTCAGTCCCCCACACTCCGTCAGTCCGCAGGGACAGACGTGCAGAAGCTGAACAGCGGTGGGAGGCAGGCAAGCCTAGGTTCTGGGCGAGGCTTCCCAGATCCTGGAGAAAAGGGCAGTGCGGGGAGGGGGGTTTAGACAGAAGGCAGCAATGCACAATGGTTAGAACAGGGCCACGCATGTCCCAAACAACAGTCTGGGAGAGACCTCCAATTCCCCACAGGGGTGCACATTTGTGGTTTTCAAACCTTGCAGAGGCTGGAGAAGCCAGAAGATCCCTTCAAGTGGTTGGTCATTCAAAGCCCACTGCCCTTAACGAACAGCCCTTAGGAGCTTCCAGGGCCTCAGGAAGAGAAGGTCAATCTTACCATGGGCCCCTGCTCTGAGAGAAGACCCAGCAAACAAATGTGGGGAGCACAAGGAGGTGTCAACAGGGCACAAAGGGGCGGAACGCCGCCACCACCTCACTACCCCCCCCCCCCCCAGAGAAATGACTGCACCACAGCTGGTGGGTCTGGGCCTCTAGCAGGAACTCCCAGGCCTGACCATGGCTACGACTCGTGGGGTAGCTTTCGAAAAACGCAGGGGCCCGGGTTCCACACTAGAGTGGCCAACCAGCACCTCAGCGGTGGGTCTGAGAGTCTGCCTTTATTAGAGCCCTGGATCCCAATGGTCATCACGTTTAGGAGCCTGAACTGAGTCTCGGTGCCCTCTTCTTGTCCCGAGAGAGGAAGAGGGAGTGATGTTTTCAATGCTCTGTTCTTTGAGGGGAGGGACTATCAATCTTGACAACTCGTCTCTAAATGGTTCCAAACGCCGCTTTACCCAGGAATCCCAGGGGCATACATGCCCGTGTGTGCACACATAGGCACACACAGGCCAGCTGGGCTAGGAACCCATGCCCAGCAGAGTGCCAGGAAACGAGGCCCCGAGGCCCATCCCAGTCTCGAAGGGACACCCTGTTCCCCAAGGACAGCTCCAGTGGCTGCTGGCCAGCGGGGCGGCACGGGGGGGGGGGGCAGCTGCTGGTCACAGGTGGCGGGCGGCTTCCCAGATGATCTGCAGGGCCATGGAGGCGCAGGGGAGCTGGGCCACTGTGTAGGCCAAGGAGCGGGTGGGCGCCTTCAGCTTCCCCAGGTAGGCCACGGTGTGCACCATGCGGCCCAGGAAGAAGACGAGGAAGTGCATCCGGGCAACGAAGGGGCTGGGCTCCAGGAGGGAGTAGACGAAGCCCAGGAACAGGAAGGGGTAGATGTTCTCCATGTCGTTCCGGTGCGCTCTGGAAAGGCAAAGCGCTGTGGTCAGCCAGGTGTCAGCTTTGAAAATGTCCCAGAAGCTGGGGCCCTCTGCCCTGCAAGGCCCTGGGCCACTGGGGAGCACCACCTCCAGGGCGCCCAGCTCGAGTCCATTCATGGCCAGAGGCAGAGATGCCCCGAGATGGGAGGTGCAGCCACGCCCGAGCTGGTGCCCGAGGAGAGCGCCCTGTGAACAGGCTGGAGCCAGGGGCGGCTGCTTGGCGGCGTCTGACCGAGCCCTACCGCCCGCCAGGACCCAGCTCCTGCCGGTCTCCCCACTCCTGCCCTCTGGCCTTGGGCTCCAGGCGGGAAAAGGAGGCTCCCAGGGGGTGAGTGAGAGCTGGGTGGGCCTAGGTCTGACTCAAGTCCACGCTCTTTTCCACCAAAGAGGGCTTCTGAGGCCACGCTCTTTCCAAAGGCAGAAGTTCCTGGGTGGGATGGACTAGAGCCCAAGAGCATGCATCTGAATCTGAAATCCATGCCTATCTCTTATTCTGCCCCTAAATATAAGCACACCCCCTCCCACTTTCAGGATTAATAGCAACACAGCTTCCCCTCACTGGAGCCAACCGACTGCCCACTCTGGCGAAGCTGTGTTTCATACGTGCTATCCTGCTTCGTTTTTGTTTAAAATAACCAAGTGTGTGAGTAAGGGGGAGGGGGGGGGAGAAGCCTGTGTATAACCCTGCCGTAAATAAATGACCAAGAAAGAAAACTCACCCAGTTTGGCTAAGAGTCAGTTCACATTTTCCATGACTCCCGCTAATGGATAGCTTCCTTACGGAGAGTGGGGAGGTTGAGTCCCATAAATTAGAGACTGAGCAAGTGACTGAGGCCATAGATGGCATGTTGGAAACTCACGTCAACAGGAGCCCAGTGCCCGGGGCCATGACCTCCCCCCCCCCAGACAGGCCACAGGTGGGGGGCACAGGGGCTCTGCTGGAACAGAAGCCCCTTCTCCAGGCCTTGCAGCTGGACTGTGTTTCGCCAATGCCGGGGCCGATGCGCCCAGCCCAGCCCCTCTGGGTGGTGACCCTTCCCAGAGTCCTCTGCCCTTCCATTGCAAGGAGAGCCTTAGGCAAGGGCTGTGGTATGTGGCCTCCTAGAAAGGAATTGGGCTGGGCAGGAGGGAGGGCCCCGGGAGCTGTAGGCAGCCCAATGCTATAGGGGTCCCTGCAGGGTGGGTATGGTCAGGGAAGAAGAGGTCTGCACTGCAGCCTGAATGTCTACACAGAGCAAGAACTCACCAGGGAGAGGCTTCGGTATGTGCACAGAAAAGTGGCCCGTGTGGTTGGAGTCTGGTGCATGAGAGAAAGCGAGGCAGGATGAGTGGGGAGGGACCGGAGAAGCAACGTGAGTCTGGAATTAGATCAGAGTGTACAAAAGCTCCCGGAAACCCAGTGGGGCCTGGATCTTCCTTGGATGAAACTCAGGACACAGCAGTTGGTGTCGCTGTCGCTGTATCTTGAAACCGACATGAGCCTCCCTTCTCCTTTTCTGTGGACCTTAGGAACCAGCCACAAGGGAAGTTCAGTCTCCAGCTGGGCAGGTCTCACCCATAAAGGGACAACATAAAGGGACTGCTGCCTCCCACACCTGAGAGAGGAGGCCCTGGCTGGATCCTGGCCCCAGGGAAGAGGGAGAGAGGGAAACTGAGGACTGGGCCCACTCCAATTCCCCAGCCAAGCAAGTCCCTTACCTTACTCAGGAATTATAGGGAGGAGGCTGTCAGTGTGCTTTTAAAAGGGCTCCACCCTGTGGGGATGGAGCTGTGACAGACATCTTCACATGGTTTTGTTTTGTTTTGTTTTGTTTTTTACAGAGACAGAGAGAGTCAGAGAGGGATAGACAGGGACAGACAGACAGGAACGGAGAGAGATGAGAACCATCAATCATCAGTTTTCCATTGCTACACCTTAGTTGTTCATTGATTACTTTCTCATATGTGCCTTGACCATGGGGCCACAGCAGACTGAGTAACCCCTTGCTCAAGCCAGCGACCTTGGGTCCAAGCTGGTGAGCTTTTGCTCAAACCAGATGAGCCCGCGCTCAAGCTGGCGACCTTGGGGTCTTGAACCTGGGTCCTCTGCATCCCAGTCCAACGCTCTATCCACTGAGGCCCCACATGGTCTTAAAGAGACACTTTTGGAAAACCTATTTTAGATGAAGACATTGTGTCCTAGAATGTGGTCTGTCTACCCACAAGATGATGCCACCTGGACAAGTATTTCTGTCGTGTGTGTGTTACGTGCTGTTGAGTCAGCTCTGACTCCTGTGACCCTCTGAGTGAGTGATGTCCTCAATGTCCTGTCAGCAGCCCTGCTCAGAGCCTGCGGGCCCCTGCCTGGAGCTTATTCTAGGGAGTCAGCCATCACCTATTCGGTCTTCCTCCTCTCCGGCCGTCTTTCTCTTTCCCCAGCTTGTTATCTTCCAGAGGACCCTGCCTTCCCATGATGTGCCCAAGGTAGGGCAGCCTCGGTTTCCTCATTTTTGCTGCCAGCGATGTTTCAGGGCCCATTGGCTCTAGGACCCACACACTTAAAGGAAACCTATCTGAATGAATGGGTCGCATATGCTGGCTTTGCTTATCCTGCAACTGTTAGCTACATACCGGTATATAATTTTTGTCATAGTTACGTATTTTTATCTAAAAGCTTCAGGAAAAGCGTAACTGGTGGTAGGAGACCCATTCATTCACTTTCCCTTAAAGTATCTATTTATATGTTAAGAGGGAGTCTATTTTTTAGAAAGCAGTTAAGAGACTAGCTGACCAAACCCCAAGTGGCAGGTGAGGGGAAGGAGATAAAGAAGGAGACAGTCACTTTTCACAGCAGGCCCAAGGCAGGGAGGCGCCCCTTGCAGGAAACCGTGTAGCACCAGGCACCCTCCTGGTGCCAGCAACTAGGGACTAGAGGACTCATGAGGAAGGAGAGGTGGCTGGGCGCTAAGAAGAGTGTGGCTCTCTGGCCTGGTCCTTCCTCTTCCCTCTGGGATGTCTCAAACCACAGCGGTGCCAAGGACAGGGAGACACAGGGACCCGACGGACAGAGATGACGGAGTCATGTGCCACAGAGACGCTTGGGCAGAACATGTCATTCCAATAACCACCACGGTTCTAGGTAAAAGTCATCCCAAGCAAATTCCCACTAGACTGAACTTGCACGGCCTGCTGCAGCATGGGGCCGGCCCCTCCCCCTAAGCGGAAGTTGCAACACTCACTGCATTTTACAGCATCAGGTGATGAGCAGGTGGGGAGACCTCGTTACCCCCAGGGACGAAGCTGGCGGCCACAGCGTCCGGCTCTCCACACACACTGGCAATGTCCTCGAAGTCAGGTTTGATACAACACAAAGGCTGCTTCGTTTTAAAGGCAGGTGTAAAATAAAGTCAGATCGCCTTCCCGCAGAGGGAAGGCCTTCAGGAGCAGAGCCCGTGTGCGTGCGGTCAGCCAGGCTGGGCTCAATTGAAACCTGCTTCTTCCTCTAGAGCAGGGGTCCCCAAACTTTTTACACAGGGGGCCAGTTCACTGTCCCTCAGACCGTTGGAGGGCCGGACTATAAAAAAAACTATGAACAAATCCCTACGTACACTGCACATATCTTATTTTAAAGTAAAAAAACAAAACGGGAACAAATACAATATTTAAAATAAAGAACAAGTAAATTTAAATCAACAAACTGACCAGTATTTCAATGGGAACTATGCTCCTCTCACTGACCACCAATGAAAGAGGTGCCCCTTCCAGAAGTGCAGCGGGGGCCGGATAAATGGCCTCGGGGGGCCGCATGTGGCCCGCGGGCCGTAGTTTGGGGACCCCTGCTCTAGAGATAACAGCTGCTGGGCGGCCGAGCAAGTTGGTCCCTACGAAGTGCTTAGAACACCACCTGTCACCAAGTCAGAGCATTTGAAGTGAGCTGCCTTCTTTGCCATCATTGTCACCGCCACCACCAGCCTTGTCTCGGACATGCTTGTTGGAGCTAATATCACTCTCTTGGTTTTGCCAGATTCCCGACCACCTCAGCCGCCTTGGCCAAACTGATAAAAAAGCATGTGGCGGAGAGGGAGGGCTGGGCCAGGAGCCTGCAGCTCTGCCCCGGAGCTCATTAGCACCGTGGCCTCCGCACGGCTTTCCACCTCCCTGGGCCTCGGTTCACCATCCCCCAAAGCAAAAGCAATGTGGTGAATGATGTCTAAGGGCTGAGGTCTCCCCAGACCCAATCTCCTGTCAAAAGAGCTCACTCACATTATGTCTACACATTCCAAATAGAAACAGTCCAAAGCTTGGTCAAGCATTTACCTTCCTTCCTTGGGACCACTCAGAGACCTTCCTCACTGCGGTTTCGTCTGCAGGGGTAGTCAACCTTTTTATACCTGCCGCCCACTTTTGTATCTCTGTTAGTAGGAACATTTTCTAACCGTCCACCGGTTCCACAGTAATGGTGATTTATAAAGTAGGGAAGTAACTTTACTTTATAAAATTTATAAAGCAGAGTTACAGCAAACTAAAGCATATAATAATAATAATTTACCAAGTACTTTATGTCGATTTTCGCAAGTTTGGCAGAATAAATCTTTATAAAACAACTTACTATAGTTAAATCTATCTTTTTTTTTTTTTTTTTTTTTCAGAGAGAGAGAGGGATAGACAGGGACAGACAGACAGGAACAGAGAGAGATGAGAAGCATCAATCATTAGTTCTTCATTGCGTGTTGCAACACCTTAGTTGTTCATTGATTGCTTTCTCATATGTGCCTTGACCGCGGGCCTTCAGCAGACTGAGTAACCCCTTGCTGGAGCCAGTGACCTTGGGTTCAAGCTGATGGGCTTTTTGCTCAAACCAGATGAGCCCGCACTCAATCTGGCAACCTCGGGGTCTCGAACCTGGGTCCTCTGCATCCCAGTCCAACGCTCTATCCACTGCGCCACCGCCTGGTCAGGCGACTCTATCTTTTTATTTATACTTTGGTTGCTCCGCTACTGCCCACCATGAAAGCTGGAGCGCTCCCTACTGGGCGGTAAGGACCAGGTTGACTACCACTGGTCTAGAGACTCAAGAGTTTGGCCAAAATACAGGAAGCCAGAGATGTGGGTGGATAGCAGAGAAGGAAGGCGGCTTTCGTCGTTTCCGCCGGCAGCCGCTCTCCGGCGTCCCAGGGCCAGCCTCACGTTCAGGCTGCGGCCGGTTCATCTGCAAGGCAGACGGACGCTCCAGGAAACAAGACCTGTGGGCTTTCCTGTTTGTGCGGAACGGTGACCCGGACTGCCCTGTAAACGCTGGTCTAATATTTAACCAGCTTTTCCTTCCAGGGCACCTTCCCCTCTGG
Source organism: Saccopteryx leptura (assembly GCF_036850995.1). NCBI lineage: Eukaryota > Metazoa > Chordata > Mammalia > Chiroptera > Emballonuridae > Saccopteryx > Saccopteryx leptura. The sequence goes on along the minus strand of NC_089504.1, from coordinate 6,565,152 downwards.
AACCAGCCGGTTCTCCAGCAGCAGACGACCGGATGCGTGATCCTGAGCTCTGCACCCTCGAGTTTCCGTGATGTTATGGGAAGTCAGGAGGAGGAGGAGCCCAGGGGACCAGGAGCTCCGGGTCTGGCATGGTAGCTCCCCCATAAATACTTGCCAAGCGGATATGAAACATCATTAGGTAAGAGATGTTCAAACAGTGCTGAACTGAATCTCAACCGTTTTAACATCAGTACTATTATTACAGACAGTGGGTGATTTTTTTTTTTGAAAGATCTATTTATTGTTTTACTTCTTGATGCATTCATAGGTTGATTCTTGTATGTGCCCTGACCGGGGATCGAACCTGCAACCTTGGTGTATCACGACAGTGCTCTAACCAGCTGAGCTACCCAGCCAGGGCAGCAGTGGGTAATTTTTTATCAGAAGGAAAAAAAAAGTGAACTGGGTGGGTGGAAGTGTCTCCCGCTGGCTTGGTTATGGCCGGTAAAAATAAACCAAGTGTTTGGAAGCCTGTGTAATCACTCCTGTGCTACAAGTAAGCTTGGCTACAGAGAACCCCAGATCCTGGGAGCCACCAAACATCCTCCTGGTGGCTGCTGTGAGCTGGCTCCGAACCTCAGTCTTGGCAGCCTGCTGCCTCGACCACCCACATCCTCCACTGCCCAGGGAGTCAAGCCGAAGCTGAGGGTGGCATAAGGGTGCCCAGAATGGATTAGAGTTCACTGAAGCACAACTGGTTCTTGCAAAGTATCTTGCACATAGTAGGTGCTCGTTAAATGTGGACTGGATGATGGATAGATGGATGAGCCTCATAGGAAGGACTCCATACTGTAGTTACATTAAAAAAGGCAAAATAGCAAAGAATTTCACTTCTTCCATTACACATTGCTGCCATTGTTAAAAGCCGCAAGTATGTATATTATTCTCAATGGCTGAGAAAAACCATAAGAAAATAATAAAAAAAACAGATGTTCTTTTAAGGCAACACTCGCTATTACTTACACTACAGTGTCCCACCCATTTCTGCCTGTGACGCAGAAAACCATCTGAGGGTCTGTCTCCTGACTCACTCCTGCCCAGCTACGCATCCTCCCGCTTCTCCACGGAACTCCACCGACGACCCCCATGCCCTGGGAGTGCCACCCCCTCGCTCTCCAGCCCCCTGGTTTAAAACAGCAGAGAGGGAACTGCCCAGTCTCTAGTCCAACATTGAAACTGGTGACATGAAATTAACACTTCGTCTCTGATGGAATTTTTACACAGCCATTTTTAAAGAATCATTTTTGAGTAATATTTACTGACATGGAAAATGCTCATGAAATAATGTTTACTGGAAAAAAAACAACTAGAACCTCAAATTGGATATACAATGCACGCCTAATTTTATGAAAAATATTTAGACCCGAAAGATAAAGAAGAGATAGAAGAAAATGTTAACAATGATTAGAATTGTGCGTGGTTTTTCTCTTTTTCTTCTATATATTGTCAACATTATCCACATTGCCTGCAATGAGTAGGTCTGATTTTTATAATAAGAAAAATTGTTTTTGTGACTGGGGGATGCTAAGCATATGAAAAGATGTTCAAGCTCACTCAAAATAAAAGAAATGCTGGCCATGGCAGGTGGCTCATTGGCTAGAGTCAGCCCAGTGTATGGACGTCCCAGGTTCGATTCCTGGACAAGGAAAAGTGACCATCTGCTTCTCCCCCTTTTCTCTCCCTCTTCTCATTCTGCAGCCAGTGGCTCGATTGGTTTGAGCATGGCCCCAGTTACTGATGATAGCTTGATTGGTCCAAGCATGTCAGCCTCAGGTGCTAAAAACAGCTTGGCAATTGAGCATTGGTCCTAGATGGAGTTGCTGGGTAGATCCCAGTTGGGGTGCATGTGGGAGTTGTCTCACTATCCCCTCCTCTTATCTAAAAAAAAAAAAAAAGTAATGCTGCCTGACCTGTGATGGCACAGTGGATGAAGAATTGACTTGGAGAGCTGAGGTTGCCGGCTCAACCCCAGGCTTGCCCAGTCAAGTCACATATAAGAGGCAACCACTATGAGTTGATGCTTCCTGCTCCTCCTCCTCTTTCTCTCCTCTCTCTCTAAAAAAATCAAAATCTTTTTTTTATTTATTCATTTTTTTAGAGAGAGAGAGAGGAAGAGAGAGAGAGAAGGGAGGAGGGGAAACCAGGAAGCATCAACTCCCATATGTGCTTTGACCAGCAAGCCCAGGGTTTTGAACTGGCGACCTCAGCGTTTCCAGGTCAATGCTTCATCCACTGCGCCACCACAGGTCAGGCCAAAAAAATCAAAGTCTTTGGCCTGACCTGTGGTGGCGCAGTGGATAAAGCATCAACCTGGAACGCTGAGGTCGCTGGTTCAAAACCCTGGGCTTGCCTGGTCAAGGCACATATGGGAGTTGATGCTTCCTGCTCCTCCCTCCTCCCCCCTTCTCTCTCTCTCTCTCTCTCTCTTTCTCTCTCTCTCTCTCTCCTCTCTAAAATAAATAAATAAATAAAGTCTTTTAAAAATCAAAGTCTTTTAAAAAAATAAATAATAATAAATAAATAAATAGAAAGCACATTACAGACCAGTGGGTGAGGTGTGAGGCTCCGAGGTAAGCAGGACAAATCCTAGTGCAAGTATTTGTAAGGGCAGAAACTCTGGTGACAGCATTTGCCCTGGAGAGTAGGTGTGGGTGGGCCTGCCATCAGCATGTATTACTTTTCCACAATTAGAAATCAAATCAATGAATAAAGTAGAGCCTGATGCTCCCCACTCCCCCTGCCTCTCTCTCTTTCTCTTTGTATATCTTTCCTCCTTCTTCTCATTGTAAAAATCAATCAATAAATTTTTTTTAAAAGTAGAACAGTCCGGGGGTCAGGAAGGCAGAAAGCCTCAGCCTGGTACCCTTCAAGCCCCAGCGTTCAGAAGAGGGCCAGGCTCAGGCCCAGCGGTACTTGCCTGAGGCAGCGTTCCACGTCCTCGTCGCTGCGGTAGTACTGGAGGCCTCCATGTCTCAGGGCGTCCTCGGGGTTGGCAAAAGCCTGAAATTCATCAGCTGAGTTACTATTCGCATGGTTGGACGGCCTAGTAGCCTGGGTCTGCTGCAGTACTAGTCCATTCATCCACGAGCTCCCATATACTGAGTGCCGGGGGCTCGCTGTGAACAAGGCTGCTCTGGACTCAATGTTTGTGTCCCCCGCAAATTCAAATGTTCAAATATGACCCCCAATGTGATGGTCTTTGGAGATGGGGCCTTTGGAAGGGAATTGGGTCATGAGGGTGGAGTCCTCCCCAATGGGATTAGTGCCCTTATACAAAAGGCCTCAGAGAGCTCCCTTGTCCCTCCTGCCACATGAGAACACAGAGAGAAAAAGGCCATCTATGAACCAGAAAGCAGGCTCTCGCCAGACAAAGAATCTGCCAGAACCTTGACCTTGGACTTCCAGCTTCCAGAAATGGGAGAAATAAATTTCTGTTGTTTATAAGCTGCCCGGTCTGTGGCATTTCGTTATGGCTGGCTGAACAGACTAAGGCAAAGGTTCTCCTGTCCCTGCTCTTGTGGAGTTCACAGTCTGATAAACCAGGAAAGAACAGGTGGTGAGTGTTAAGAAAGAGAAGACAAGGGTGGCCTAGAGCACATTCACAGGAGACCTGATTGAGTCTAGGAACCAGAGAAGTCTTCTCTGAGGCAGTGACATTAAAGCTGAGGCCTAAAGGATGCACCAACATTAACTGGATGAAGGGAGGGCTGGAGCAACAGCAATCAAGGAAGAGGAACAGCATGTGCAAAGGCCCTGGTGTCAGAAGAAGATGGGCACTCAATGAACTCTCAAAGCAAAACAAGGACTTAAGGTCACACTCAGGTCATCAAAGGCCCGCACGCATGCGCCACTGTTCCCTGCTGGCACCCAGGTAAGCCAACCCCACCAACCTACAGCAAACCCAACCTCAGCACCAGGTTTTCTAAATTGCTCACCCCATGGCAAATCCTGTTGCTGCTGCCTCAGGAGCCCTTGTGACAGGCTTGTCCTGCCTGGTGGGCCTACCCCCTGTCCCCCAAGGTGACTGTCACCCATGCTTGATGCCAGTCTCAGGATCGGGGGCCACCACACCCAGAATTCTTCTCCACTGGCCCCTTAAGTCATGGAACCACCAATTCTGATGGCCCTGCACACAGTCCATGGATTCGTGACATTCTTTAAAGGGTCTCAGCATTGAGTGAGAAAGCAGTTAGTTGCCTTTGGAGTCCACAGTCCATGGGGTTGGTCACCCCTGAACACAACTGGAATGCAAGACAGCCCGACCAGGGGCCAGCTACGGCGTGGACCGGCAGAGGCCCGTCCTTAGAAGCTGAATGCTCCCTCCAGGAGGGGCGAGGCTGTAGGCTTGCATGCATCCCAGGAAGGGATCCAGTTGTAAGTAATGAGAACAAACACTGGGGACGGGGGAAGCATTTGCTGGCTACCATGCACTGAGCTCTCGCTACTACGACTATCCCCGATGTACACGTGAGGAAGCCCAGACGGGCCGAGGCCCCAGGCTGGGGGGTAGAGGAGCCAGCACTTGTATCTGTCGCCTCCCTGTCACATCCAAGCAGAAATGAGAGGGAAATTCGTGACCATAAACAGTCCCTTGGGGACAGCCTGAAGTAAGATTCCTTCTGCCACTCCCCACTGACCAGGCCGACAGGCACTCACTAAGGTGTGTCTCCTCTCTTCCCTGAATTCACCTAAAAAGGAAAGCTCTGGGACCCTGCACCTCACTGTTGAGAACCCATCCCCCCTGCCCTGGCTGGGTGAGCTCAGCTGGTTGGAGCATCGATGCTGAAGCACAGAGGTTGCTGGTTCGATCCCAGGTCAGGGCACATACAGGAACAGACCGATCGATGTTCCTGTCTCTCTCTCTCTCCCTTCCTCTCTCGCTAAAATCAATAAATAAAAAATTGAGAGAACCCACTCCCCTGTGGCAGGATGTGAACTCCGCAGCTGGACAGGAGGGTTCCAATCTAGCTGTGTGGCTCTCTGAGTGATGTCTCCTCTTCAGCTCAGCTTCCTCACCAGGAGAACAGGGACTACCTCCCCCAGGGCCCTGGTGAGGACTGAACGCTCAGCTCCCCCAAAGGACCCCGTGGCTGAACGTGCAGCTATGCCAGCTGGGGTCCTGCATGCAGCAGCCCGGGAGGGTCCACGGCAGGAAGGAGGCCAGGTGATAAGTATGCCTGTGCCTCCAGGAAGTTACTTCACCTAATGAGCTGCCCTGCCTTCCGTCCTGCCCGTACCTGCGGCAAGGGCTGAGCCCGGTTCTCCAGCGTCCACCACCCGCCACAGGATGCCAAACCCCGCCTCACCTTGCCTTTGAACTGGACAAACTGGGGGACAATGGGGCACACTTTCCAAGACTGCTTCCTCTATGGAAATACCTGGGAGGGGTCACCAGCACGGGCCCCCTGGGACGCTCAGCGTCCATCCAGGCTGCGGTGGGTGCCCCCTGGGACGCTCTGCGTCCATCCAGGCTGCGGTGGGTGCCCCCTGGGACGCTCTGCGTCTATCCAGGCTGCGGTGGGTGCCCCCTGGGACGCTCTGCGTCTAACCAGGCTGCGGTGGGTGCCCCCTGGGACGCTCAGCGTCCATCCAGGCTGCGGTGGGTGCCCCCTGGGACGCTCTGCGTCTATCCAGGCTGCGGTGGGTGCCCCCTGGGACGCTCAGCGTCCATCCAGGCTGCGGTGGGTGCCCCCTGGGACGCTCTGCGTCTATCCAGGCTGCGTGGGGCGAGCGTAGCCTGCAGCTTCTCCACTCCTGCTGCTCAGCGCAAACGGCGTCCCGTCCACCCGCTCGCCCTGGCTCTGAGCTCAGCTGCTTTATTGTTGTTTTGGCTCCGGGACCGGACTAGAGGGGAAAATTCCTCCCTGAAATCTCCAGTGGAGCTCAGCTGAGAGTCGGCCGGCCTCCTCCGGAACGCTGCGGAGGGTTTGTAAGTGACCTGGCCAGCAAGTTGGGAATTTCCACTTAAAGCTCTCGGGTCCTGTTTTGCCGGTTCCCACTCCACCCGAGTATCAGATCTCCTGTCCTGGGAAGCCGCCAGGTTAGAGGAGCGTTTGTGCGGTCTCGCTCCACCCCGGGGACCGGTGTCTCAAGAGCTCAACCGCACTCGTCGAGTCTCATCGTGCCTAGAACTTACCTGGTGGCCCAGCGAGTGAGTAACTCCCTGAAAAGAGAGGACAGGGAGGTGCGCGCCCTACTCAGACCCACGGCCACACAGAGGAGCCATCCCGAAGGGCTGGGAGAGGCGCCTGGTCCCCAGCCCCGCACACTCACACTCTGGCCCTGAAACCACCGAGGCAGCGAGAGGGGAAGCGCGCGCGCGCACGGGGCGCTGGGCTGGGGTCCGAGGGCGCACGTACCTTCTTCCGCAGCCTCACTTGGCCGGTGATGACGGCCACCGCGTACATCTTGACGATCAGCAGTGTACTGCAAAGCAGGAAGGCCGGGAGTACCTGACCGCTGACTATCGCCAGGGCCGGAGGAGGCATCCTGACGGTGAAAGATCCGGGGAGACGCGCCGCGGGCGTGCGGCCGTGCCCGTAACTGTCTTTAGAGCCGGGAGAGGAGGCGGGGAGAGCCGCGAGGAGGCCAGTCTGCGCTCAGCGCCCGCCCACTCCCAGCCGTCGGAGCAAGGTCTGCTCCCAGGTGCTGGGACAACGGGGATCCTGGGGGTGTCCCGATCCAGCCCCTGGCAAATCCTTACCCCACTTTCCAATCTGTTTCCTGTTAAAAAAAAAAAAATTCAATCGAGCAAATTTGAAGAGCTAATTGGTTTTATTAAGGGATTCATGAATTGGGCGGAATCCCATCTAGCAACTAGAAGGGTGCTTGCTCCAAGGGGCTGTGTAAAATCAAAGGAGTTCCCTGACCTGTGGTGGCGCAGTGGATAAAGTACTGACCTGGAATGCTGAGGTCGCGGGTTCAAAACCCTGGGCTTGCCTGGTCAAGGCACATAAGGGAAGCAACTACTGAGAGTTGTTAACCACTTGTCCTCCCTGCCCCTTTCTCTCTGTCTCTCTATTCTCTCTAAAAAAATTAAAAAATAAAAAATAAAAGGTCTTTACAGGAAGGGGTGGGAGGCAAGGGCGCTAGCTGTGAAAGGAAAGAAAGGATTATTTTGAAGCCAGCGACATCTTTTCTTTAGGGGAAGGGTTTATTATTTTTATCATGCAGATTGTCTCTTCTTTCTATGCGGGGTGTGGAAGGATGGGGAGGGCTCACAGGACAGATTACTGATGGTGCTTGACCAGAAAATCCCAGACTGGTTGATTAAGATGATAAACCCGGGGCCGTGGCCAGCTAGCTCAGTGGTTAGAGCGCTGTTGCAAGTCACCAAGGTTGCGGGATCCCACACCTGGTCAGGGTACGTATGGGAAGCAACCGATGATGCACAACTAAACGGAACAGCAAATGACTGCTTCTCTCTCTCTCTCCCTCTTCCTACCTCTCTCTAAAATCAATCCAAAAAAGAGAGGTTATGGTCCTGGAAGAAGTTGACATTGCAATTAGATTAGGTATTAAAATCTAGGTTTGGCCTGACCAGGCAGTGGCGCAGTGGATAGAGCATCGAACTGGGATGTAGAGGACTCAGGTTCGAGACTCGAGGTCGCCAGCTTGAGCGCGGGTTCATCTGGTTTGAGCAAAAGCTCACCAGCTTGGACCCAGGGTCACTGGCTCCAGCAAGGGGTTACTTGGTCTGCTGAAGGTCCATGGCCAAGGCACATATGAGAAAGCAATCAACGAACAACTAAGGTATCGCAATGTGCAACGAAAAGCTGATAATTGATGCTTCTCATTTCTCTCTGTTCCTGTCTGTCTGTCCCTATCTATCCGTCTCTCTGACTCTCTCTCTGTCTCTGTAAAAAAAAAAAAAAAAATCTAGGTTTGAAAAAAATAATAATCTGGGTTTGATATTATGGGCTTTTAGAATGAGCGATGCCGTTTGGGGCCTGAGGCTTTCGCTTTGGCATTCCTTATCTGTAAAATAGGGGTGTATGGCCATGCCTTTCTTCTGGGGGTGCAAAAAAGCAGGGCACCTGGCAGGACCTCCACAGGCGGCAGGTGTCCCTGATCTGTGCTCACCCCCCTGAGAGTCAGGGCAGATGGTGGGCATGAGAACTGAGCCCTCTGTCTCCAGCTCAGCCAGGACACCTGAGCCACCGCGACACCTACATTGATGTGACTTCACTACTTGCGGTAGGCTGCATAATGGCCCCTCAAAGATGCCCACGTCCCAATCCCCAGAGCCTGTGAATGTTACCAGACCTGGCAAAAGGGACTTTGCAGGTGGAATAGGCAAAAATATTGAGATGCAGAGATTGTCCCAGATTATCTGGGTGAATACAACTTAATCACAAAGGTCTCTCCTAAGAGAGAGGCAGAAGAATTTGTGAATAAAAAAAGGGGAGGGGGAAGGTTCTATGGAAAGAAAACGTATGGGGTGACCTGATCTTAAATTCCTAAGTGTGCCTGACCAGGTGGCGGTGCAGTGGATAGAGCGTCGAACTGGGATGTGTAGGACCCAGGTTCGAGACCCTGAGGTCACCAGCTTGAGTGTTGGCTCATCTGGTTGGAGCAAAGCTCACCAGCTTGGACCCAAGGTCACTGGCTCAAACAAGGGGTCACTCGGTCTGCTGTGGCCCCACGGTCAAGGCACATATGAAAAGATAGTCAATGAACAGCTAGGGAACTGCAACGAAGAATTGATGTTTCTCATCTCTCTTCCTTCCTGTCTGTCTGTCCCTATCTGTCCCTCTCTCTGACTCTCTGTCTCTCCCACAAGAAAAAAAAAAATTCCTAAGTGTGCAGGTCATGGTGGTTAGTCATGCCCCAGACATACAACTTTTTAGTAAAAAGTTTACCTTTGCCTCACAGGCAAACCCTGTCCATCTAGGTTAATACGCCTTTGAAATCAACACAACTGTCCTCAGTCTTAACTCTCCTGCAGTCGGACCCCCACCTGGCTTTCTCCTGCCTCCATGTCATTCATCTTCCTTATGTTCCCTCCTTAATTTCAAATGCTTGAAAGAAGCTGCAAAACTGTTATTCTTTCTAGAGCACTGGAGATCTTGCTCCCTGGCAACTGTCCTCAGTTTGGCTCAAATAAACTCTTACAAAAACTCTCTGCAGGTTTGGATGTTACAGGTAGACAAGCAGAGGGAGAAAGAAGAAAGAGCAGAGGTCAGAGAGGAGGGAAGATACTCTGCTGCCAGCCTTGAAGATGAAAGGAAAATGAGCCAAAGAAGCGGGTAGCCTCCAGAAGCTGTGAAAGACTAGGAAACCAATTCTTCCCAGAGCTTCCGGGGGGACCTGGCTTCGCCGACACCTTGACTTCGGTCTGCTGTGGCCCCACGGTCAAGGCACATATGAAAGCGGCACAGACTTCCCTGTGTTGGCGCCCCTGGACTCTCCCAAGAGGCTCCCAGGAGAATGGCTTGATCGTTCATTCTGGGAACTTCCCCAGAGATCCATCAGCTCTTCCATAGTAAGCACCAACAGCTTGTGTCCTAAGATTCTTTGAAGCCCTTGTTTAAAAATCCTCACCTTGCTGTGTCCCCCTCTCCCGTGGCCCCTCCCCCTGGGCCCCTTCCCCATGTTTGGGGCAGGGCTTCGGGGATCTCCTCCCTTTAGTTTTGCCAACGTTGCTTGCTCTGGTTGGGTGCCCTGGGGAAGTGCAGAAGAGGGAGAATTCAGTGCCTGCTCCACCTCAGGCCTGCCCAAAGGGACAGCAGTGTCAGTCTGGCCTGTGCCCAAAGCAGCAGAGACCAAGGGAAGGACAGGCCAGAGGGCAAAAACACTGCCCGGGTGGAATCCCAGAGTCAGCTTTGGGGGGCAGCTGTGTGGCTTCAGGCTAGCAGTTTCCCTCTCTGAACCTGTTTTCTCGACTATAAAACTCAGCGGGCAGTCACTCTCCATAGCAGTTGAGAGAACGGAAGAAAGTCATGTCTAAGTATTAAGCACCTGGCATGCCCATCAGTATGAGCCTCTGAGCCACAGTTTCCTCAAAATGAGGACAATAATTCCTATCTAGCTGGTCTGCCAGGAGGAAGATGCTTGGAAACCCCTGCCCTTGCTGCTGGGGGGACAGATTGGGGGTGAGGAGTGGGGAGGTGGGGAATAGCTTCTTGTCCATGTGCAACATGCCACACCTTCCTTTATCTGAACAAAAGATGCACTTGCAAACCGAGACCTGTTTCTGGAGCGTGGGGCTGCCAGACAGCGCTGTCCCAGCTCTGAGAGACAGCGCTAGCTCACAATCAGGGGCAGGACATAGAAAGCACTGAATGTCCTGAACTCAGTTTTATCTCTGACAGCCTGTCGGGTGGAGTTGTGCAGTCCTGCCCCTTGGGTGTTTCTACCTTTGGACGGAGGATGCTGACTTCCCTTGCCTCGCCCCACCTTGGGGGAACCACTGGAGGAGGCTGTTTTCCTTGTCAAGAAGCTCTGTTATGTGGTCTGGTGACTGTACCAGCCCCAGAGTCATGGACCAGAGACAGCCCGAGAAGGCACCCTTGGTGTCAGTCCCTCCTCTAACAAGGAGCTGTGTTCTGCCTGCATCCTCTAAAACAACAAGACAGAAACCTCACCAGCAGAAACCGGGAAAACCAGAGCGGGCAAAGAGCAGCTCATTACCTGCCGGTACCTGAAGCCGGAAACAAGAGGGACTTTGTAGGGAAGCCCTCTGACTGATGTGTGTGACTTCCTGGGAGGGATCTTTGCCTCATCGGCTGCTGGAATCAACCAGTTAAGCCAGGGCCTGGCAAGGAAGACAAATTCTTCTCTGATCTTTGGCCAAGAATTTTCCTAAAGCCTCCCTCCGTCAGGGGACACGCTGTGTTGTTTCTGGTGGAGGAGATGATGGGGTGTGACATTTCCCTGAGCTCCAGTTACATTCTCTGCCTATATAATGGGATCGGTGCCCCCTGCCTGGCAGGGGGTGAGGGAGACTGGAGAGGGGAGGGGTGCACCCCGTGGGCCAGGCCTCGAGGCCCGCGGGGAACACGGCGGTGCCTGCCTGGAACTGAGAGTGAGCCAAAGCTCACGTGCTGGACAAGTTTCATATCTTGGCCCGGGTCATGGTTACACAGGTAGATATGCAAGTAAAAATCCATCCAGCTCTATCTTCAATGACTTTATTGTATATTTACATCTTTTATTTTTTAAAAATTCTTTTTCTTATTGTATAAGAATTTTTAAAAGCCCACAAAAGTTCTGCAGTCACAACTCTCCATCTCGGGGCAAAGAGGAACTGCTGTGTCTAAAGCCCCGTGCGGCCCCTTCGGCTCGCTCTCCTTGGCATTTCCTGAGGATCAGAGACCCAGGCCTTCAGCTGTGTAATTGTCTGACTTCAGAGGAGGCTTAGAGAGAGGAGGAAGCGGCTCCACCTCAGCTGCTGGTCCCTGACCTCAGTGAGTATTGCTGGGTCTTTCTCCAGCCAACCATGGGGAAACACAATGATTAAAAAAAAAAAAAAAAAAAAAAGACTATCCTTGAAGTGACCTTCTGCGTCAGATCTGTATTTGTATTGTGGTCATCACTGCAGCATCGACCCCCCTTTGGGAAGCAGTGTTTGGGAAACGTGGTCTGTGGTCTGCAGAAGAGGCAAACGTCGATTAGCGAGCTCTTTCTGATGGCTCTGCAGCCCGCCCTGGGGCAGAAGCCCACCTGATGGGACCCCTGGACTCCCCTCCAAATGAGCAATTCAGGGGACTGCTGTTTTGTCTGCGAGCTCACCTCTTTTTCCTACCTTCCTTTGGGAGATTACACCCTCCCTTTCAGGACTAGTAGTATCTTTATTGCCTATATACTTCTGGTGGGGCTGCCAATGAGCACACTCCATCTTCTCAGTATGGGGTTGACATGTGACCCAAAGCAGCCAATCACAATGTTACTATTATTGGGACACTGATTGGTCCAAGCATAGCCAATCAGAGACCTTCCCTGGGAGGTTATATTCTGATACCAATAGACCCCTCTTGGCTCCAGGACTGGGCACTGGGATGGTATTGGCCTGAAGCTGTGTGCAGCCGTTCCCCCTCCCTGCATGGAGAAGGCTGTGTTATGGAAGAGACACTGAGGCCCCAGTCTCTGACTCACCCGGGTCTAGGAATCTAGGAGTTCCCTTTTTTGTTTAACAAAACATCAGTCAAATCTGGCATTTAGTCCCTCTTCTGCGCCAAACTCTCAAGTGGCTCCCATCTTACTCACAGCAAAAACCAAAGTTTGGACAATGGCTCACGGCCCTATCCCATCTGGTCCCCATCTGTTCTCTCTGACCTTCTGTTTCGCTCCTTCCCTGCCTCACTCAGTCGGCCAGTCACCCTGGCTGGTCCTCCTTGCTGGTCCTCACACATGCCAGAGGACCTCTGCTCTGGCTGGTGATCCCTCTGCCCAGAGGGGTGCACTGGGCTGACACCTCATCTTCAAGTTTGCTCAGATCTCTCCATCTCTGATAAGACACACCCTAATCACCTTCATCGGTTCGGCAGCCTGTCTGCACCCGCTCCCTGACTCCTTTCTCATCCACAGTCACTCAATGAATGACACACCTTATAATTTAATCATTCTGCTATATAACACCTGGCTTCCTAGGGCCGGCACCTTGGTTTTGTTCACTGAGGAGCCTTAAGCACTGGTCCTGTGCCTGACATATATAGACACCACTGTAATTTGTTGAATTGAATTAAGCTCATTTGATTTGGATTTCTTTCTTTTCTTTTTCTTCTTCTTTTTTTTAATAACTAAAGGAGTCTAGACCAATATAAGTAAAAAAGCTCCAGAGTTTGGTTCTGGGCCCTAAGTCCTGCCCCCCCGCCCCCTTCTTGGAATCCCTGGGGAGAGCCTGGCTATCTCTCCGGACAGCAGAGAGCCAGGGAGAAGGCCCAGCATCTCTGAGTGGGACTGGTGACTGGGCCGGCTGGGACCAGAACAAGACAACTGAGCCATCACCCCAGGGCACCTGCCTTTGATAACCACTCAGTTAAGACTGGAAAAGGCAGGTGTGGTTTTAGGTTTAGTGAATTTGCACACTGGCAGCACGAACACCCATCTAGCAGTGTAGAAGCGCAGAAGCTAACATTTATGGGCAAGGGTATAGGGTTTGCTAAACCTGGCCACTGCCCATCAGCCCAGCAGGCTGACTTGGGGCCCCGTGCCAGACTGCCTGCCTGGGGCCCCGTGCCAGACTGCCTGCCTGGGGCCCCAGGCCAGCCTTGCCCCTGAAGCCTGCTTCTGAGACAGTCAAGATGGCCTTCAGGGATGATGCCATTCCTCGTAAGGACAGCACTCAGAGGGGGTGATGGCCACAGGGTCACTGGGCATTGCCCTCACACCTGACACCTGGCTAGTCGCAGACACCATGGTATTGCATCCTCCTAAGGAGAAACGACTGTGAGGCCCGTTTCGGGGATGTGAGTCCTGGGCTCAGGTTGGTGGCTGTGCTTGCTGTGGGTCTCAGAGCTGGGCTTTGGTCAAGGTAGATGGCTGTTCTGGCCACAGAGGCAGGACCGGTCCAGCTGTGGGGCCCAGGACTCAGGCCCAGAGGAACTGACTGGTGTGTGCTAAGCATGCAAGAGGCAGCAACTCTTTTTGTTTTAACTGATTTTAGAGAGAGGGGAAAATAAAACATTGATTTGTTGTCCCACTTACGTATGCATTCATTGTTTGATTCTTTTTTTAAAAAAATTATTGATTCTACAGAGAGAGAGAGAGGGGGGAAGAGGGAGAGAGGAAGGGAGAGAGAGAGAGACTGATTTTGTTGTTCACTTATGTATGCAATCATCAGCTCCTGCTTGTGTTTGCCCTGACCAGGGATCAAACCCGCAACCTTGGCATATTGTGATGATGCTCTAACCCCCTGAGCTACCTGGCCAAGGCAAGGGGCAGTGAGTTTTAATGTGTTATTTAAGGTCCCTTTCACTCTCTCCATGTTTCCCTGAGTCAGGAAATTGCCAGAGAGCTCAGCCAGTCTTGGGAATGAGGAATAGCAAGGTTGGTCAGCTGTAACGTCCAGTGGTAAGGAAAGACTGAACAGCCACACATGAAATATTAGCCATCAAAAGGAATGATGCACTGACAATGCCTCAGTGTGGGCTAACCTGGAAAACTCTCCGCTAAGTGAGGGAAGCCAGACACGGAGAGCCGCACATATGATTTACATGATTTATATGAAACGTTTGCAGTAGGCAAATCCATACGGACAGACCGTGGATTGAAGTGGAGGGGGAATAGGAGTGACTGCTCAAGATATACGGGCTTTTCTTTGGGGAAGATGAAAATTCTAGAGATGGATGGTGGTGATGGCTGCACAACAATGAATGTACTTAATGCCATTGAATTGCATTTTGTTTTTTAAGCGAGAGGAGGGGAGCCTGACCAGGCAGTGGCACAGTGGATAGAGCGTTGGACTAGGATGCAGAGGACCCAGGTTCGAAACCCTGAGGTCGCTGGCTTGAGCTCAGGCTCATCGGGCTTGAGCATGGGGTCATTGGCTTGAGCATGGGATCATAGACATAACCTCATGGTCGCTGGCATGGGCCCAAGGTCACTGACTTGAGCAAGGGGTCACTTGCTCTGCTGTAGCCCCCTGGTTAAGGCACATATGAGAAAGAAATCAATGAACAACTAAGGTGCCGCCACGAAGAATTGATGCTTCCCATCTCTCTCCCTTCCTGTCTGTCTGTCCCTCTCTCTGTCTCTCTGTCACACACAAAAAAAAAGATGAGAGGAGGGGGGATAGTGAAACAGACTCGTGCATGCATCCTGACCAGGATCCACCCAGCAACCCCATCTAGGGCCAATGCTCAACTGTGCTATTTTTAGCATCTGGGGCTGATTCTCAATGAGCTATCCTCAGCACCCGGGCCACCGCTTGAATCAATCAAGCCACTGGCTGCGAGTGGGGGAAAGGGAGAAAATGGGAAGAGAGAGAGAAGGGGAGAGGGAGAGAGAAGGGGGAGAGGTGGGAGAGAAGCAGATGGTTCTCCTGTGTTCCCTGACCGGGAATTGAACCCAGGACATCAACACGCTGGGCCAACACTCTACCACTGAGCCAACCAGCCAAGGCCAGATTGCACATTTTAAAATGGTTAGTTTTAGGCCCTGGCCGGTTGGCTCAGCGGTAGAGCGTCGGCCTAGCGTGCGGAGGACCCGGGTTCAATTCCTGGCCAGGGCACACAGGAGAAGCGCCCATTTGCTTCTCCACCCCTCCGCCGTGCTTTCCTCTCTGTCTCTCTCTTCCCCTCCCGCAGCCAAGGCTCCATTGGAGCAAAGATGGCCCGGGCGCTGGGGACGGCTCCTTGGCCTCTGCCCCAGGCGCTAGAGTGGCTCTGGTCGCAACATGGCGATGCCCAGGATGGGCAAAGGATCGCCCCCTGGTGGGCAGAGCGTCGCCCCTGGTGGGCGTGCCGGGTGGATCCCGGCCGGGCGCATGCGGGAGTCTGTCTGACTGTCTCTCCCTGTTTCCAGCTTCAGAAAAATGAAAAAAAAAAAAAAAAAAGTTAAAATGGTTAGTTTTATGTTAAAAAGGAAAAAGAAAAGCCAGGACCACTGTCATGTTCACAACTGTATTTACACACCCAACATAGTGTTTGCACAGAGCCTGATCGTGTGCAAGAAATGCTGGTGAGTTCCCGGGGCCGGGTGCGGTGCCCGTCCCCTCCTCCTGTCCCAGGGGAGAGAAACACACGTGGCTCTTCCAAGTTCTGACAGAGCGGGGCCCTGATGCAACCCATCTGTTGCTCCTCAGACTCTGGCCTCAGATCCCGTTACTGATGCACAGAGCTGTGGTCAGGCAAGGGGCATTTCCTGAATGCAGCTTGGGGACATGACACAGCTGACAGGACAGGCAGATGGGGACAGAGGGAGAGGAGAAATGTTGGTCTCAGCACAAACCACTGCCAAGCTGTTTCCAGGGAAGCTACTGCCACCCCGAGTGGGGTTCCAGGCAGTGGCTCCAGCACCGTGAGAGCTGCCCGGATGTCGGAGGGCACGCGCGCTCTCACGCTCACCACCCACCGACGCAGTGTTCCCACGGGCGAGGCCAGTGGCTGGCTCTCAGCCACATCAGGAACCCATTTCCTAGGCGGCCCTGGGGGGGAGCTCTGCATTCTTGGGATCATGTTCAGCGGCAATAGCTGGCCAGAGGTTTTCAGAGGCAGGAGTAATGGGAACCTTCCCACTTCAACAGCCCCCCAAGAGCCAAATCTTCCTCAGTTCCACAGGAAGCACCACCCCGCTTTCCCCTGGGGCCTCTGTCATGGAGACAGGGTTTTTTTTATGACTGTGGGTTTTTCAACTAATCCTCCAAATGTGCCAGATGCTGAAATTGCCACAGGGGCGAAGTGCGTGCTTCCTCCTTGGCTCTGATGCAAGGACCGAGTCTGCAACTCCCCGAGGGTCCCTCCCCACTTGAACCCTGACCGTCCAGGGAACTCACCGAGCCCAATCACGGTAATACCAATGCCCTGGCTGGGGAGCTCAGTTGGTGAGAGCATCGTCCCGATAAACCAAGGTTACGGGTTCAATTCCTAGTCAGGGTGTGTACAAGAATCAACCAATGAATGCATGAATAAGTGTGATGACAAATCAGTGTGTATCTCTCTCTCTCTCTCTCTCTCTCTCTCTCTGCCTTCACGTGTTTTATGTATAAATCTGCCTTGTTTTATCTTCACCACGTATTATGGAGCATTATGAGGCCCGCTTTACAAATGGAAAAGTAGGCTTGGGGCTAAGACTGTCTGTAAGGTCACAGATCTGGGCAGAGTGGCGCTGTCCCAAGCCAGAGCCCGTGCTCTTAACCCCATGAAGAGTTGAGGTTTGAATTCAAGCCAGCCTCTCCCTTCTTGCATAATTCTCCTGGTTCAAAATTCTTTGCTTCTGCCGAGCTCGATCTGCCCTTCGGGGCCACAGAGAACACACGCGCTCCCTTCTCCTCCTCACTGCCCCTCTGACACCGGAGGACACGCTGGGTCTACCCTAAAGCTCCTCTTTCAGGCAAAACCGCTGCCAGGCCATCAGCCTGCCCTTGGTCCCATGTTTCCTAGCCGTTGTGACCCAGTCTGTAAAGGTCCCTGTGAGCCCGTGAGCCAGCTCAGATAGGAGGGGCCCCATCACCCCCTATTACGAGCACAGGAAGAATTGTGGCTCAAAGCAGATCTCATTACGTGATTTGCAGGGCCAGTGCAAAACGAAAACACAAACCTTCTTGTTCAGAAGTTATTAAAAGTTTTAAGATGCCGAAGGAGAGCATTAAACTGAGCACAGGACCCTGTGAAACGATATGAAACCTGCCCGATTCCAAGTTCAGGGTGACTCAACACAGGGTGAGTAAGCGGGCCTGTCCGCATCCAAGCCGGAGCAAGGATAACATCAGATCTTGATAGGGCGTTTCATCAGCTCTATCTAATACAATGGATGCCAACATTTTTATTATAAATTGAACAATTATAGCAGCCAGCATTTCTGAGCACTTCCCCTGAGCCAGGCATCATGCAATTTTCTTTTTTTAAACAGCACTTATATAATGTTCACCACATGCCCGGGAATTTTTTTTTTCCCCCTGTGGCAGAGACAGAGGGAGTCAGAGAGAGGGACAAACAGACAGGAAGGGAGAGAGATGAGAAACATCAACTCCTCATTGTGGCTCCTTAGTTGTTCATTGATTGATTTCTCACATGTGCTTTGACTGGGGGGCTACAGCAGACCGAGTGATCCCTTGCTCGAGCCAGCGACCTTGGGCTCAAGCTGGTGAGCCTTGCTCAAACCAGATGAGCCCGCACTCAAGCTGGTGACCTCGTGGTCTTGAACCTGGGTCCTCCACATCCCAGTCCGATGCTCTATCCACTGCGCCACTGCCTGGTCAGGCCCAGGAAATATTAACTTATCTAATCTTTATAACATCTGGTTAAGGGAGGCACTATTATTATTCCCATTATATAAATGAAAAACTGACATGACAGAGTAGTTGAGTAATTTACCAGCCACCCAGCGAATAAGTGGTCTCACACAACTTTTCGGGGTAAGGACTCATAACACTCTTAGCTCCAGTTTTCAGAGAGGGCTCCTTGAGGCTCCGGGAAGAGAAAACAACCATAGTAAAGAGATCACAGGTGGAAGCTTGAAATCCAGAACTACACGGGCACAGAGTCCCTGCCGAGCCCCCTCCAGCCTCTACCAAAGGCCCGGGTGACATGCCTAGGGCTTGAATAGCATCCCCCCAAAAAGACATGTCCAAGTCCTAACCACCAACCCCCAGCACCTGTGACTGTGACCTTATTTGGAAATAGGATCTGTATTAGTCAAGGTTCTCCAGGGAAATAAAATCAATAGGAGAGAACCTGACCAGTGGTGGCACAGCAGATAAGAGTGTTGACCTGGGACGCTGAGGTCCCAGGTTGGAAACCTGAGGTTGCCGGCTTGAGCATAGACTCGCCAGCTTGAGCGTGGGGTCGCCAGCTTATGTGCAGGGTTATTCGCCGGCTTGAGTGCGGAATCGTCAGCATGATCCCATGGCCGCTGGCTTGAGCCCAAAGGTCTTTGGCTTGAAGCCTAAGGTCAGTGGCTTGAGCCCAAGGTCACTGGCATGAGCAAGGGGTCACTGGCTCAGCTGGAACACCCCACCCCCCGTCCCTGGTCAGGCATGTATGAGAAGCAATCAATGAACAACTCCAGTGTTGCAACTATGAGTTGATTCATTTCTCTCCCTTCCTGTCTCCACACCCCTCCCCCCAAACAGGAGAGAAACAGACACAGAGAGATGCACACACAGAGCGGTGTTAGGAAGAACTGGCTCATGCAATCACAGAGGCTGAGAAGTCCCGTGATCTGCCATCTGCAAGTCGAGTCCACTGATTTAAACACTAATCTCATCCAGAAACACTCTCACAGACACTCCCAGGAACAATGTTTAATAGGAGCGCCCATGGCCAAACAGACACACACAAAAATAACCATCACGGGGTCTTTGCAGATGTAATTAGGTTAAGGATCTTGAAATGAAATCATCTTGGATTTAAGGTGCACTCTAAATCCAGTGACTGGTGTCCTTACAAGAGTAAGGCGAGGAAGGGTCAGACAGACACAGAGGAAAAGGACATGTGACAAGGGAGGCAGAGACTGAACTGCTGCAGCCACAAGCCAAGGACTGCCAAGCGTTGCCAGAAGCCCCCAGAGACAGCCCCCAGGAAAGAGCCCTGACGAGGGAGCCCTTCAGTGCTTCTAGAAGTAACTGGGGGCTGGGGGCTCCTCTACCCTTCTAGGTTTTTCCAGGTGATCTAATACTTAAATGGGCATGAGACAGATTAACAAGAGAAATAAGCAAATTTAATTACCTATACATGTATGAGACCCCCACATACAGGGGAGGTGCAGAGACAGGAAGTTCAAAGGAGAACGATTTGGCACTCCAACCTAAGGATGAGGTAAGGTGCCTTGGGGCTTCAGGAAGGTCATTTACATGACGACAAGAAGAGCAGATGTTTTGAAATGAAAAGTTTGCCCTGCCCTATAGACGGGTCACAAAAAGTTATTTCTGACAATTACTCTTATTATGGACTAGGCCCCTATTTAAATTCTATTCTGGCTGGATAGCTCGGTTGGTTAGAGCATCGTCCTGAAGCACAGAGGTTGCTGGTTTGATCCCCGGTCAGAGCACATACAGGAGCAGATCTATGTTCCTAACTCTCTCTCTTTCTCCCTTTCTTTCTCTCTAAAATCAATCCATTAAAAAAATGTAAAAACCAAATTCTTTAAGGGAGAGGTAAACATTTCTTTGAGTCTCAATTGCCTTCAGCTAAAAATCATTCCCATGCCAGGGCGGCACACCTGGAGGAGGCCGCTGACCCCTTCACAACCAACGCAGCTGGCACCTGAATTGCAGACGTCTGGCCCCCAGAACTTTGCAAGAATAAAGCGTTGTTGTTTGAAGCCACCAAGTGCCTGCTAATTTGTTAGAGCAGCCCTAGGAAACGAATGTAATGCCTTCTCGTGTTTCTAAAAATGTCTGCATGTGCACAGGATGTTGTATACCTGCCAGGTGACCCTCCAGCAAGAGCGTACTTCATATAATTCAACCAAAGACTAAAGATTTATTTAACTGACACTGCCAACTTGAAAATAAATCTAACGATCCCTTTCTGGACTCCCAGAAACCCGAGGATTGCAAGTGGGAAGTGTCGTCCTGGTTCAATAGACAAGGAACCAGGGACGGGCTGGCTTCTCTGCGGACAGTAGGGAAGTGGGAGGAGGGCCCAAGCTCACCCGGACCAGAGCAGCTGCTACAGCAGCCTCCACAGGTGCCGGCCATATTAGTAATTTAAAATTTTCACGTAGCGCCTGCCCTGTGGTGGTGCAGCGAACAGAGCATCGACCTGGATCGCTGAGGTCTCTGGTTTGAAACCCCAGGCTTGCCTGGTCAAGGCACATACCAGAAACAAACAACGTGTTAACAACCAAAGTGAAGCAACTATGAGTTGATGCTTCTCACCCTCTCTCTATAAAAATCAATAAATAAAATCTTTAAAAATTTTTTCTAGTAGCCAGGTTAGAACTATATATATAACAAGTGAAATTAATTTAAATAATCAATTTGTTTTCTGTGGCTACTGAAACAAATGACCAGACACTTGGTTACTTAAAACCACAGAAATTTATTCTCTCACAATTTTGGAGGCCACAAGTCTGAAACCAAGGTGTCAGCAGGGCTGTGCTCCCTGCCACAGCCTCACGGGGAGACTCTGTCTGTTCCTCGCCCCTTTCTGCTCCTCGTGGCCGCCAGCATTCCTTGGCTTGGGGTTGCCCTGCTCCACTCTCTGCCTCCGTGGTCACACGGCCTCCGCCTCTTCTCTGGGTGGCTGTGTCAAATCTCCCTCTCCCTCCCACCAATGGGGATACAAGTGATTGCATTTAGGGTTTACCTGGATAATCCAGGCTAACCTCCTCATCTCAAGACTTTTAACTGAATCACAGCTACAAAGTAAAACCCCTTTTCCATAAAGGGTAACATTTAAAGGTTCCAGGGATTAGGACCTGTTATCTTCGAGGAATATTATTCAGTTTACTATAATTTTTTTTTTTTTACAGAGACAGAGAGAGAGAGTCAGAGAGAGGGATAGATAGGGACAGACAGGAATGGAGAGAGATGAGAAGCAATCAATCATTAGTTTTTCGTTGCGACACTTTAGTTGTTCATTGATTGCTTTCTCATATGCGCCTTGACCGTGGGGCTACAGAAGACCGAGTAACCCCTTGCTCAAGCCAGCGACCTTGGGTCCAAGCTGGTGAGCTTTGCTGAAACCAGATGAGCCCGCGCTCAAGCTGGTGACCTCAGGGTCTCAAACCTGGGTCCTCTGCATCCCAGTCTGATGCTCTATCCACTGCGCCACCGCTTGGTCAGGCAGTTTAATATAATATTTTATTTAACCCAATATATCCACCATGTTCTCATTTTAACCTGGCAATCATTATTTTTAAAGGATTAATGAGATAGTTTATGTTTTTTCTTGTTGGGTCTTCAGAGTCAGGTGTGAATCTCACACTGTGGCACATCTCAGTTTGGACTTTCTACACTTCAGGAGCTCGAGGACCACGTCTGGCTTGGGGCTGTCATATTGGACAGTGCAGCTCTACAATACTGTTCTGAGACTTAAGTCTTTCTGGGGTTTTATTTCTTTAAGACACACGGTGCAAAGGCCACAGATGTGATTAGAATCTCAGACGAAACGCAGCCCCTTCTGTTCAGACCACGAGCCCTGCGCATCAAGACGCGGCAGCTGCCTTGGAGGGATGTGCCCGGGTCGTGGGCTGATTTTAAGCAAGCTGGACTTGGGTTGACTCTGCAAAGCCCAGTTTATCACCCAAAGGTCATCTGCGATAATGCCAACCTAGGGGTTGAGTTTTACAGTTTGAAAGGTGCTGATTTTCTGTTAAATCTCGTATGTTAAATCTTCTTATCCCACTTTTAGAAAAGGGGAAACTGAGGCCTGGAGATGCCATGGCCCAGCGACTGGGGAGCTGGAAGGGGCACAAGGCCTGAGCCAGTGTCTGGTTACTGTCAGGCACCATGGCTTCCTGTCTGAGCTCCATGCTTCCCCTCTCTGAACCTCATTCTCCCCGTCTCTGAAATGGGCGTGATCACAGGCCTTCCTCCCAGGATTACTGAGATCATCCAGGGAGCACGCAGCGTTGTGCCTGGCATTAACCATAAACTGTCACTGCTGGTGGGTGGTGCTGGTGTTGTTGTTGTATCGGAACAGCGAGAAACAGACGTTTTGCCACACAATTAAGTGGCCAAATTAAGGTGTCTTTATTTTAAAGCCGGTGACCGCACGGAGACCTGAGTCAGTCAGATCATGTGGCCCTGAACACAGTTTGGGGCCCACTTTTAAAGACAAAAATATACTGGTTGGGGTACAGGAAGAAGGGGGGAGCTCCATGAACATGGTACAAAGGCAATAAATCATATTCATTAATTTCGCTACAAGCCCATTAAAGTTTACTGTCTTGTTACAACATTTATCTATAGGATCCATTAAAAATAAAAAAAATATTTCTACATACTAAGACTATAAGCTTTTGAAGATGATCACACAGTAGTGATAAATGTTTCGCATACCTAACAAAAACATTCCTACACGTTCTAGGATTTACAGCACAGCCCTGACACCTCTGTGATTTGGCGAGGCCAGGGGTAGGGGCTTTTAAACCTAAGTAAGTTCTGGGGTTATTTAGAGATTAAAATAGAAGAGAAGCTAAAGGAAGTTGCTTATGCTAAGAGCCTTTAAAATTATCTATTGCTAAAAACTTTCTTTTCTATATTTCAGTGTATTAACAAGTGAGATTCAACCAGACCAGTCTAATTCCAGACCAGAGCCTAGGGGCTGGGGCTGGGTGTATGAAGTCCACTCGCCCTCACCAATGACCACCAGTCCCAAGCCGGTAGAGATGCGGGTAGAGACCAGTAAAGAATAAAGAACTGATCACCTTACAACAGGATAAGAATCATGATGTGTGTGTACCAGGTGAGAGACAAACATGGAGGAGAAGGGGTGGGGTGGGGTGGGGGGTCTTGCTGGGTCCCCCAGGAACTTGATGGTCTGGTTGGAAACCATGTACTGGACAAGCTCAGCCTGAGCCCCTGTAAGGGGGTTCACACGGCCCCCACCAACACCCCCCACACACACACACACACTCATAGATACCTCTCCCCCATTTCTTGGGTCCACCCACCATGGCCACAGCTGATTGGACAGCAGAGAGCACCTGACCACACGCAACCAATGGGGGCTAGCCAACAGCCAATAAAATCAATAGCTGCGGAGCGCGCCCCCGGAACAGGTGCTCCCAGGTGTGAATGGAAGACACCCAGAGAGAGATGGAACAGTGGTGTGAGCTCAGGAGCCCAGACACACGGAGAGGAGGCTGAGCTCAGCGGCACAAGGGTCTCTGCGAGCAGCAGCAGGAGCAGTGCAAAGGATGTTGACAAATAAGTCCCTCCGAGCATCCGCTTCAGGACCTGGCTTGTACCAGGAGCATCCGCCCGCGAGCACCTCTACCCGGGGATCCTGCGTGCAGCTCTGCGCTATCAACACCGAAACAAACCAACTATCCCCAACCGGATCTAGTTCGTGCCGCTCTACCACCTGCTCTACTAGGCAGTCGGTCCACCAGAAGCCAAGACCTCATTGAAGGCCATTTCCAATCCTGCTTTTCCTTTTGTTACCGTAGAGTAAGCCATTTTCTGTGCCAGCCCCTCACTGCTTTCTTAACCCCCCCCCCCAACTCCACCGCGGGAGACCTCCCTGCTCTCACCTTGCCCCGGAAACCAGGTCCTCTCTGGCCCAGAGGAGCAGAGTATTGATCCAGATGATCCCTTGCAGCCAGAAGCCCGCTCCTCACTGCGTGTTTCCTGCCAGGCCTTCTCTGGGCATGACGCTGACCATGTGGACCCATCAAAGGCCAGCAAGCCTGTGGTTGTGCGCAGTTGAGCAGGTTGCAGGCAACAGTCCAGCGAAGAGACCAACCAGCACTGCAGGGGAAAGGCAGACACAGGGGCTGATCAGGCACAGTTTGGTTTCAAGACAACGTAAGACCTGGCAACAGCCTCCCCCTACCCTCCCGAGGGGCAGCTGAGCGACAGCTTCAGTGTGGTCTGGGGACACACGCCGGGTGGTTCAACTTAGTGATAAAATAACAACTATTCTTGACCAGGCGGTGGCGCAGTAGACAGAGTGTTGGACTGGGACATGGAGGACCCAGGTTCGAAACCTGGAGGTCACCAGGCTGAGCGCGGCTCATCTGGTTTGAGCAAGGCTCACCAGCTTGAGCAAGGGGTCACTCGGTCTGCTGTAGCTCCTGGTCAAGGTACATATGAGAAAGCAATCAATGAACAACTAGGGTGCCGCAAGGAAGAGGAGATGTTTCTCATCTCTCCCTTCCTATCTGTCTGTCCTTGTCTGTCCCGCTCTCTGTCTCTGTCACAAAAAATAAATAAATAAATATAAAAATAATAATTATTACATAACAAGACTGATGATCATAATAGCTCCCTTTACCTGCCAGACACTGTGCCCAGCGCTTTATAAACATTAGCTCATTGTCTTCTTGTAACAACTCTAGGAGGTGGGTCTATTGTTATCTCCACTTTAGAGATGAGGAAATCTGGGTTCAGAGAAGTGAAGTGACTCAATCAGTCTCTGTGCGCACCCACAGCCATGTGTGTATACCACTCACCTGAGAGAGACTCTCCAGAGAGCCCAGGTGGGGAGGAGACCTGGCTGGGAAGGGGCACATGCCCAGAGCAGGGTGTGGAGACCCATCAGGCTGATCTCCCGTGGGCCCAGCTGGAGCTCCGACCTCCCCGGGGGTCTCGTTTCCAATCTGGACTGTCCTTGTCAGAACCGCCACAAGTACCGCATGCTCTCTCAGCTGCTCGGCCCAGAGCAGTGGGCTGGGGGTGGTGTTCTGGGAAAGTTCTGAGCTCGGAGTCTGGAAAGGACCAGCTATGTCTCCTGCTGGTCCCCCACCCCCACCCCCAGCACAAGGGACCCAGGCAGCCCGGTGTGGCCACCCCGGGAGAGCCTGACCCTCGCATCTCATCAATGCAACCCCTCCGGCCCTGGCACAGCGCAGTTTTTGGCTTTTGAATTGCACGTTCTCCTAGAGGAAAATGCTTCTTCCTCCTGGTTGGATGCCAAATTTGCACCCAGCTGTCAGTCATTCCCCAGCTCTGCACAGTCAAGCCACACTCCCAGAGCGGTGAAAATGACAGGTCTGTAACCAGAATGCCAGGGTGAGTCTTCATGGCAACCAAGGACACGGGAGGCCCCAAAACAGCCGTTTCTGAAGGTCGCAGAGTTAAAGTGGGAGACCGGAGTGCCCAGTGGAGGTGCCTTGCGAGCTCATCCATTCATTCATTCATCCATTCATTCATCCATTCAACCCCGGAACCCTGGGCACTAAGTGTGCAAGACACTGTTCCGGGTGCTAGGGACACAGGGGTTGTGTCAGAGGCTCCCCGACATTAGGAGTGGCTTGAAGCTCCCGGGAGGCAGACCTTGACCTGTGACCTCTCTCCAACCCAGGCCTGGGGTTCCGGTGAGCCTGCTTCAGCCCTCTCTCCTGCCTCAGCCCTCTCTCCCGCCTCTTACCGTGTCCCCAGGCGCCTCTGCTGGAGCTCAGCAGGCGCTGACTTCAGCAGTGTCAAGCTGGAGGCCTCGGGCGGCTGGAACTGGAGGGGCTTCGGGTTCCCTCTTTCCCCTCCCGCCCTCCCAGGCGTGACTCAGGCGGGGCAGAACCTGGGCTGTGGTCAGGCTCCCCACTTTTATGCAATCGCTTTCTTCACTCCAACCACAGGCCCTGCAAGGGGGCCCCCTCCCCTGCCTCTCAACCCTCTGAAGGTCAAGGTTCAGACGCTGGGCCTATCGCTCCGCTGGGTCAAGGCCAGTCCTCAGGAAAGTGCCCCAGCGGAGTAAAGCCTCCACTGCAGAGACACCTCCGTCCTGCACTGCTAGATCCTCCCCCCTCCCCCCTCCTCCCCTCCCCTGGCCCCTTTCCTTCTCCTTTCTCCTTCTTCAACCAAGAAAGTGACTTCATAGCCATATGATTTTTCCAAAGGGTACCTGTATTTCTAAAAAAACAAAAAACAGGCCCTGGCCGGTTGGCTCAGCGGTAGAACATCGGCCTGGTGTGCAGGGGACCCAGGTTCGATTCCCGGCCAGGGCACATAGGAGAAGCACCCATTTTGCTTCTCCACCCCCCTTCCTTCCTCTCTGTCTCTCTCTTCCCCTCCCGCAGCCAAGGCTCCATTGGAGCAGAAATGACCCGGGCGCTGGGGATGGCTCTGTGGCCTCTGCCCCAGGCACTAGAGTGGCTCTGGTCACGGCAGAGCGACACCCCGGAGGGGCAGAGCATCGCCCCCTGGTGGGCAGAGCGTCGCCCCTGGTGGGCGTGCCGGCTGGATCCCGGTCGGGCACATGCAGGAGTCTGTCTGACTGTCTCTCCCCGTTTCCAGCTTCAGAAAAATACAAAAAAAAAAACAAAAAAAAAAAAACAAATAAACAAGCCTTGTCCTAGACCATCCATCCACCTACTCCTTCCTTCCTTCCTTCCTTCCTTCCTTCCTTCCTTCCTTCCTTCCTTCCTTCCTTCGGAAGTGGCACGGTTAAGGGCATGGGCTCAGGAGTCAGAGAACCTGTCAGTGTATCCCAGCTCCACTTGTTGCCATAGCAACCCTGGACCAGTGATTTCCCATTCTGCCTCCATTCCCTCCTCTGGGCTGTGGTGAGGACTTGGGTGATGGGGCAGCCAGAGTGCCCAGAGTAAGGAGATGATTAGTTGCGGTGCCCAGCACACAGGGCTGGCACCTCTCTGAGGGCACTAGGAAGCCTTGGAGGAGTCTCAGGCAGCAGGGTGACCTGGTCAGGTCTCTAGCTGCTGGGGGGAGGGGGTGCCAGAGGAGAAGGGACAAGTGAGGATGCTGATGTTGTCACCCAGATAAGAGATGATGGGCCTGCCTTACCAGTGGTGGCACAGTGGGTAGAGTGCAGACCTGGCACACTGAGGTCCTGGGTTCGAAAGCCTGGAGTCACCAGCTTGTGTGCAGGCTCGCCAGCTTGTGCATGGTGTCTCTGGCTTGAGTGCAGAATCATCGACATGATCTCAAGGTTGCTGGCTTGAGCCCAAAGGTCGCTGGCTTGAGCAAGGGGCCACTAGCTTGACTTGAGCCTCCCAGTCAATCAATGAACAATTAAGTGAAGCAACTATGAGTTGATGCTTCTCATCTCTCTCCTCTCTGTCTTAAAAAAAAGAGTCAATGAGGCTAAGAAAGATATGGAGCAGAGAACTGACAGAGGCTGGCTGCTTGGTGTTAGAGAAAACAGAATGTCAACAGAAAGCAGAACAGTGGTCACCTCCAGTGCCGGAGGGGTACTGACCGGACGGGACACGAGGAAACTCCCTGGGTGCCGAAACATTTCTGTGTCTCCTTCTGGGTGGTAGGTACAGGATGTCTACATAGATTTTAAAAAATTCATTGAACTGTGGGCCCTGGCTGGTTGGCTCAATGGTAGAGCGTCGGCCTGGCGTGCAGAAGTCCCGGGTTCGATTCCCGGCCAGGGCACACAGGAGAAGCGCCCATCTGCTTCTCCACCCCTCCCCCTCTCCTTCCTCTCTGTCTCTCTCTTCCCCTCCCGCAGCCGAGGCTCCATTGGAGCAAGGTTGGCCCAGGAGCTGAGGATGGCTCCATGGCCTCTGCCTCAGGCGCTAGAATGACTCCGGCCACTACAGAGCAATGCTCCTGGTGGGCATACAGGGTGGATCCCGGTCGGGCGCATGCAGGAGTCTGTCTCTGCCTCCCTATTTCTCACTTCAGAAAAATACAAAAAAAGAAAAAATTCATTGAACTGTGCACTTAAGATTTGTGTATTTTACTTAGGTAAGCTGTATTGTAATAAAATAAAATCCTAATGCCCAGGTCCCTGACTCAAAGAGCTGAGCGGATGAGGCTGCGATTGGCTGCATTGGGAAGCCTGGAAGAAATGATGAACTGGGGAAACATCAAGAATTCAGTTTTGTGCCTGACCAGGCAGTGGCGCAGTGGATAGAGCGTTGAACTGAGATGCTGAGGACCTAGGTTCGAGACCCCGTGGTGCCAGCTTGAACGTGGGCTCATCTGGTTTGAGCAAAAAGCTCATCAACTTGGACCCAATGTTGCTGGCTCGAGCAAGCGGTTACTCGGTCTGCTGAAGGCCCACGGTCAAGGCACGTATGAGAAAGCAATCAATGAACAACTATGTGTCGCAATGCGCAACGAAAAACTAATGATTGATGCTTCTCATCTCTCTGTTCCTGTCTGTCTGTCCCTGTCTATCTCTCTCTCTGACTCTCTCTCTGTCTCTGTTAAAAAAAGAAGAATTCAGTTTTGTGCTTACCCAGTGCTGCACACTTTGGTTGTTTCCAATGCATGCCCAGTATAAACAATGCTTAGATCAGGGGTCAGGAACCTTTTTGGCTGAGAGAGCCATGAACACCACATATTTTAAAATGTAATTCCATGAGAGCCATACAACGACCCATGTACCTTACGCATTATCCAATAAAAATTTGGTGTTGTCCCGGAGGACAGCTGTGATTGGCTCCAGCCACCCACAACCATGAACATGAGCGGTAGGAAATGAATGGATTGTAATACATGAGAATGTGTTATACTTTTAACATTATTTTTTTTTTATTAAAGATTTGTCTGCAAGGCAGATGCAGCCATCAAAAGAGCCACATCTGGCTTGCGAGCCATAGGTTCCCTACCCCTGCCCTAATGGGTGCACAGAATGAAAACGCTTGGCCACAAACTTGGCCTGAAACCAGCACTTTCTGGATTTATTTCTCTTCCATAACCAGAGAAAGCTATATTAGAGAGCTAGAGCTGGCAATGCTGCGGAGGAACGAGCTCCAGTGGGGGGAAAAGCATTCCAGGACAGGGAACAGAATATGCAAAGGTCCTGCCCTGAGGAGTACAGGACAGGAGAGCTGGGCCAGGCAAGCGGTTGGCACTTCATCCCAAGAGCAACGAGAACCATGGGAGGATTTTAAGCAGTTGAGGGATCTGGGTTTTTAAAAGATCGCTCTGGCTGGAGTGGGGTGTGTATGTGTGTGTTTAAAGTCCACTAAGTAAGTTAGATGTTATATATCTTGTCCATAAACTTTGAATGGAAATCCCCCAAACTCTCCACACAGGGCTTAGCAGCAGCTTGTACAGCAAAGAAGCATGATGTTTAGTCAGCCGAAGCTAATGTGATCTTAAGTTCTATTGACAGAGGTTCCCTATGAAGACATGGAGAGGCGGCCAAATTACACGGTAACTTCTTTGTTATAGCTTTTGTATTGATCCTGGGTTTTGTACAAACGAAAGTAAATGTCCACACACAAGGACAGCTGTACGACACTGTTTAAACAGTAGAACAAGGTCTGCAAGGCAGAACACCCAGCCAAGAACAGTGTTCCTCTCTGGGGAGAAGGAGCAGGAAGGCAGGGCAGACCCTCCGGCCTGAGGTTACCCACCTGAGTCATGGGAAACTTTCAGCACACGCTCCTCTCCCCAACCACCGGGCCTTGCCTTAACTCCAGGTTAGAGGCAACACAGGGGATAGAGGAAGAAGTTGACGGATGCCAGGAGGCGGCAAGAGACAAACCTAGAAGGGGAGTCTTCCCATAGAACACCTGACGCAGTCTCTCCCATGGTCCTTGTCACAAGAACGGGGGCACTGGCGTAGAGCCTCAAGGGCCTGTG
This sequence comes from Saccopteryx leptura, assembly GCF_036850995.1. Lineage (NCBI taxonomy): Eukaryota > Metazoa > Chordata > Mammalia > Chiroptera > Emballonuridae > Saccopteryx > Saccopteryx leptura. The sequence continues at coordinate 6,535,334 of NC_089504.1, read as the reverse complement.
ATCAGACAGGATACCAGGCGCGGGACTGAGCTCCCGTGTGCACAAACCAGCTGTAAAAACCAGTTTGGGGCTCCCTGGCAATGTCTTAATAAAACCTTGCTTTAGATAAGATAGCGAATTTTCTGAAATGGAAATCACTGACTCATTAAAGGAGGTCATAAAACAGTATATTTTGTTTTGTTTCCATAGATGAAATCTCATTAAGATAGTAATTAACTCAGCTTCTCCCAAGGACAATAAACATTCTCAGATAAAACCGTGGCATCTCGTCATCCGGTGACGTACGTCATCCATGGGCTTACATCTCAGAAAAGGAAACCCTAACTCGAGCACTTCCTTGAGTGTGTGTGTGTGTGTGTGTGTGTGTGTGTGTGTGTGGTAAAAGTTCCAGAAGGTTCTTTTTATCCTTCTGAACAGTGATGGTATCTCAGCGGTGGGGATGCGATTTTTTATTTTTGCTTCTTTGTATTTTCTAATTTTCTTCATTGTATATGTCCTGTTCTTGTCATTTTAAGAAAAGTTTTAAAATATATACATGCATTATGGGTACTTATTCTTCAAAACTCTCAAGTCAAAAGAAATGGTGGCCACAGTGGAAGCACCCCACCTCCCTCTGTGAGACCCTTCCCGGGTGGCTCAGGCCCCTTCCAAGCCTCTGTGAGGTCTGAAGGGGGCAGGTGCCCACCAGGAAAATCTTACCCCGCAGGGCACCTAGCCGAGGAGGGCACCCCGAGCACGGTGCCTTGGCTTCGCCGGGGCCATCTCGCCTCTTTGCTCTCGGCTCTGGCGTTTCACCTGGGTTCCCCTTATGACCGCCCAGACTCGGCCCACCCGGCGCGGCCTGATTCCACCTATCACCATGGTGTGGGGCGCTGGGAGCCCCTAGAAGCGCGGGTACGGGGGGGGGGGGGGGGGGGGGGGCGGGCGGTCCCTGCCCTGGCGCGTCAGCGTCTTGGCGCTCCGAGTCGCCAGCTTGAGTTCAGATCCCGGCTCCTCCACTCTCACGAGGTGTTTCAGGTCCGTTTCAGGTTCCCAGACCTCGCTGCGCTCAGCTTTCTGCAAGGACAGCAGCGAGCACACCCCTCTATAAAGTGTGGGCGGTGGCCCCCACGGGCTGTGTGCACAGAACTCCGCTCAGGCCCTGGCTGGTCCGAGTTCCCACGCAGACGAGCGATCTCACGCATTCTGGTCAAATTCAAAGCCTTGTTTCCCATGGCAACTAAAATGTAAGGCTTAATCCTTGATTAGCTCTTGGATGAAAAGAAAAACAACTCTAAAGGACATTATGGAGACAACTGGGGAAATCTGAATGTGGACCGGATAATAGAGAATATTATTGTATTAAAATTAAATTGGCTAAGATGGTGGTGTTGTGTGTGGTTTTACAGGTGTCCTTGACTTTCGGAGATACAAAACAAAGGGTTTAGGGATGAAGTTTAATAATATCTGCAAAGTGCTTTCAAATGGGTCAGTGAAAAAGCGAGAGAAAGGGAGGCCCAAGTGGGAACGTGCTGGCATTGGGTGGGCCCAGGGGAAGATGTTCACGGCACTGTCTTTTCTACTTTTGTAGAGGTTCAAAACCTTTTTTTCCCCTCAAAATAAAATGCTATCACTCAGTTTTCTAAGAAGGAGGGTCTTGCTTTCTCCCACTCCCTGTGCGCATCAAGTTGGCTGTGGGCTCACTGCATACATATCTCAACGCTGCTCCCAGGAGAACTGCTACCCGCAAACCTTCAGTACCTCCACGGCTGAGATACGGGCTCACCAGCGTGTCAGTCTGGTCATTGCTGACCGCTGTCCTCCAGCCTCCACCAGCAGAGCCTCTGAGCCGAGTTCCCAAGCAGAGACCCACGCCCTTTGACTAGCACGGCAGACGGTGCCACCTAATTTAGACGGACTTCACCAAATCAGCTTCGTTTAGTCTACGAGTCGTGCTTCTCAGCATTTGGGAGGATGGTCAGAGTGTCCTTTGCCACTCTATTACAAGTACAGGACTTCTCTCAGAGTACACACACACACACACACACACACACACACACACACACACACACTGTGTACCAAAGAGCAGGCAGAAGCTGTGCCGTCCGCCCACTGGCCCTAGGTGAAAATCAGAAATGGGAGACAACCTAAATGTCTCTCAGCTGCTAAATTACTAGACAAAATGTAACATATCCTTAAAATGAAGTACAGTTCGGCAGTAAAAAGGAACCATCACAGGTACATGCTATGACACAGATGTCCTTCAAAAATATTATGTTTAGGAAAAGAGGCCAGACACAAGAGACCACATACTGTATGGTCTATTTCTATGAAACGTACAGAAAGGGCAAAGTTATAAAGACAGAAAGTAGATCCGTGGTTGCCTGGGGCAGAGACAGGAAGTAAGAGTAATGTACAAGAGCGATCATCCTGGGATGATGCAATGTTTTAAAACTGATTTGTGTTAATGGTTGCATAACTCTGTAAATTTATTTAAAATCACTAAATTGCACCCATTAAAAGGTGAGCAATGAGACATGCAAATGTGTCTCAATAATGTTCATTTTAATGTCATTGGACTGGAACATATTGACTAAGTTTTTTCCCCCAAAGAGCCTTATGTCTGAAAGGCTCGCCCACCTCTGGTGAACACGCAGGGTCCGTAACCCACACTCACAAGATCTTGTCCCTGCCCTTGTCTCCTTTGTTCAAATCCTCACCACATATTTGTTTTGCCTTGACTGGACGGTATGTCCCCGGGGAAGGGAGGGGCCGTGTCTGTCTTGCTCACTGCTGTGTCCCAGTCCCCCCCCCCCCACTCACTGGGAAACTGCTCTCTAAATACTTGTCTAATGAGTGAAGAAAGAAATGAATGTGGTCACTCTCCTCCCCCTTGGGGAAGTGGTAGGGTATCTAGCTGTTCCTTTTACACAGTCATCAAATATCTAAGCACTCTCCTTTCCTATAACTGGGTATCTGGGACTATGTACTCCGCAGGAGGACATTCAACTCTGTTCTCTGCGTTCCTGGTTCGAAGCCTGGACCTTGCTCCCTGGAATTGCTTTTTTAGAGCCGGTTGGGCATTAGGGGCTAATGTTTCTACCATTTCTCAAAGGCTTACCATGTGCCAGGGACTTCGTTTATATAAATAATCTCATTCAACCCTTGCAACAGTTCTCTGGACTAGGCCCTGTTATTATCCCTAGTTTGCAGATCAGAAAACTGAGGTCTGGTGAGGTTAAGATGTCACCCAGCTGGTCAAAGTGCTCAGTAGCAGAACAGGATATGAACTCTGGGCTTTTATGCTGAAGCCCAGGCACCTGAGACTAAACACGAATCATTCCGCCCTCCCGAAGGTGCGCCCACCTCTGGGTGCTGCAATGGAATGACGTTAATCAGACTTGGGAACTGGAGTTTTCCTGAACCCCTGTTGACATTTATTTACAGGCCTCCGAACTATGTACTGGATAATTTTAAGGACTAGAAAATAGGTACTTTATCAACATCAGTACATGGTATTGCTATTTCAACAAGCGGTCCTTTCTTTGCCTGGGTGCTGTTTTCTACCTCTACCTGCCTCTAGTGTTCTCAGATGAATTCTCTGCCTTTTCTTCTCTCTTGCAAAAACGGCCTCTTCCTTGTTTCAAGTTGTTGAGGCAATTGGGGCTCCCTATTTCTAACCCTGCATGCTGGCCCCATCTAGTGGTTACAGGTAGGAAGTACACCAGCCTTCCTCTGACAAGCAGCCGGCCAGGCAAGGTTTGCGGAAATGAATGCCGTCTAGCCTTTCTCCCAGAACAAAAATAGCAATACTCTCTAGGTGACCAGAGGCCAGATTCTCCAGATATCATCAAGGTACCTCTCTGGAGGCCGTCTTAACACTTGTATTTAATTATAAACTATTTCATTAAAGGAAGCAACATTAACACCCCAGATTTAATAGATGCTACACTTTGCTATATTTCCTTCAGTTCTTTGTATCTTTAATAAAACCAAAGCTCCAAGAAACCCCTTTGGGCTTTCTTCCCTAAAGTCACCTCCATGCTGAAGTTGGAGTGTATCAATTCCCTGTCATGTCTTGTTTTTACTTTAACCACACATGAATGTATCCATCCACAGTGTAGCATGTGTGTATTTTAATGTGTAAATAAATGGTAAACTATTTCTACCTTTTTGCTACTTTTTCTTTTTCACTCAACTCTGGTTCCTGAGATTTATAGACATTTATACACATAGTTCAAGTGAATCCATTTTTGTCTGATATATAAATAATATTCCATTGTAGGTCTAAATTGTTTGTTTATCCATTTCCATAGTGAGAGAAAATTAGGGTCCCTTTAGGGCTGGGCTTTGTACCCTCCCTGCTGTAAATGGAATAAAGGTGGGAAGATGGGATAGGACAGGGGCAGCCAGAGCCCAGGGCCCGGCCACCGTCCCCAGCAGCCCCGCTTCTAACCCCAGTGGATTGGCACCATACGTGCTATAATAAAGGCTCGAGGAGTGGACTTTCTGGGCACACACAGCTTCAATCTTGCCAGCTATTGCTAGAATGGTCTTATCTGCTACCTTACCTCTTTAACTGACTTTGGGGGGCTGTTGCTCCCCCAAAAGATCCTGGGTGTGTAGCTTAGGACTGGAGAGCATCCAGCCATCTACTCATTTCACAAATACGTATCGTCACCAGCTGTGCCATGAAAAATAGAGTCTCCATCTCTGACCTGAGAAGGGCACGTCCTCGCCAGCCGCTGTGAAGCCGGCAGGCTGACTTGTGAGCGGGCCAGCAGAGGAAAACGTGAGCCCCTTCACTGTTCTTGATGAGACACCCCCATCCCTGCCATGTACAAAGCACTGTCACCTGGGCTTCTTTTGAAGGGAATGATACCGTGTTTCCCCGAAAATAAGACAGTGTCTTATATTCACTTTTGCTCCTAAAGATGCACTAGGTCTTATTTTCAGGGGATGTCTTATTTTTCCAAGAACAAGAATTCACATTTTGGTTGACCAAAAAAGTCAACATTAATTAATATACTGTAGTCATGTCATCACAGACATCAGTATAACCAGCCAAACTCTGAATTCCATCAAGAATTTCTTGTGACTCTATTTCCATGTACAACAATCTACCCTTTCCCCGAAAATAAGACAGTGTCTTATATTAATTTTTGCTCCTAGAGATGAGTGAGATCTTATTTTCAGGGGATGTCTAATTTTCGGGGAAACAGGGTAGTCAATGGCCAATTCCTTAGAGTAAATATAATATATTTATATATTCAAGTGTTCTGTTATCTCTGGAGAGCCCTGAATAATTCAAGTAGTGGAAATTTCCATTTTACAGGTAAAGAAGCTGAGATCCAAAGAGGTTAAATAATGTGCCCAAGGAACTTACCACATGAGTAGAAAGGATGGATCCAGTAAAGGAACTTCAGCACCATGCCCTGGTTTTTTCTCACTAGCCTTTATTACGATCCTTAGTGACCACAGCAGTGTGTTTGTTCCCTTGTTTATTGTCTGTCTAGCACAGCCCCACAGAGGAGGTCCCTAGTCTGTCGTGTTCACCTTTACACACTGCCTGGCATACGGTGATGCTCAAAGAATACTGCTGAGTGAATGAGTGGACAAACTCAGGTGTTGGAAGAGGGCTGAACAGTGTTGTTGGGCGACTGAGAGGTGAGGCAGCATGGAGACTTTGTATGGGGGGAGGGGTGGGGAATAAGGTTGCTGACTGTATATTCTGAACATTTATGCACAGTCGCCTACACCAGCAGTGGGGGGGGGGTGTCATGGCACTCAAAGCCAACACAAGAGAGACGGATGTGCATTTCGTTCCCTTCGCAGGATAGCTCTTTCCTCATTCACATAGTTACAGTGGGGGCAGCCATACTGACCCCAACCGTGCTGCTCCCACCCTAGGCTGCAGCTGATTGGATCAAGGGGTCACCTGATCCAGGAGGGCCAATCAAACTCGTCCCCTGGGAGTTTGGAATGAGGCTGAGAGAGTGATAGGGGGGAGAAGAGTCAGTGTGTGGTCTCTCTGGGTGTCTGGACCATGGCACACAGAGCCAGGTGCTGTGCGAAGAAGAGTGGATCAGATCCGCAGGGGGAAAGTGGTGAGAGAGAATGGAGAGAGCAGGCACTCCAGTCCTGTCTCAAGTCCCCTGGGCACCTCTGAACATCAGATTTCCTTCCCTTCCCCATTATGTTTTGCTTATTAAGCAGGTTGGCAGCCCTTGCACCCACACCCATTAAGATTTCATAGAAATAACCTCTGTATCACTGCATACAAGATAACAAGAAAAGGAGAACACCTGTCTGACCAGGCAGTGGCGCAGTGGATAGAGCATCGGACTGGGATGCGGAGGACCCAGGTTCGAGACCCGAGGTCGCCAGCTTGAGCACAGACTCATCTGATTTGAGCAAAGCTCACCAGCTTGGACCCAAGGTCACTGGCTCGAGCAAGGGGTTACTCGGTCTGCTGAAGGCTCACAGTCAAGGCACATATGAGAAAGCAATCAATGAACAGCTAAGGTGTCACAATGAAAAACTGATGATTGATGCTTCTCATCTCTCTCCATTCCTGTCTGTCTGTCCCTGTCTATCCCTCTCTCTGACTCTCTCTCTCTGTAAAAAAAAAAAAGAGAGAGAGAAGAAAGAAAAGGAGAACACCAAGTGCCATGCATCTCTCTATATAATAATATTCACTGACAAGACTTGGATGAGGGCAGGGCTCAGTATAAACAGCTGGCATTTAAAATAATCTAGGTTTCGAAACTTTTGCTGTTATCATTTTTGGTGACCTTTTGAAGGTCAGAGCTAGTGAGTTGGGATTTGAACCCACGTTTTTGAGTCCTCAGACCAGCAGGTCACCAGCACCCCCTAGTGCTTCCTGGGGGGGGGGGGGAGCTGATCTCTTCAGCCACAGGCACTTGACGAGTCCTGATACCTCTCCTCAATCAAACCAGGAGCTGCTTGGGAACAGGTACTGACCAGGACGCGCTGTCTCTGGTACTGAAAGTCTCACCCTCCGCGAAAGCGCCCGGCAGAGCCCTGGCTACTGCAGCATCCCTCTTCCAAGTCCTTCCTGGGGCTTCCAGGTTATGATGGCCTTAGGAGTCCAGCTGGTGTTTCTGAATGTTTCTGATTAACAATTTAAACACCGCAGGCAATGCTCCAGCAGAGCAATGACAGAAAGAGGAAAGGGAACGGGCGGCATAATGAATAGAGGACGATGGGGGATGGGGAAGGGACCAGCCTTCTAGCGACAGTGATGCAAGATGGCAGCCACCATGGACTCGAATAGTTTATGAAATCCGAACGTACAGCTTTAAAACTGAATGTGGCTCGAAATACCCAGTAGCACTCCCCCTTGTAGTATTTGTAACAAAATTTACATGAGGGGAGTTGATAGTTCTAATGGAGGGGTCACTCAAAAGCCATATCAGTGCCGGCAAAATGGCAGACTCCACGGAGCGTCAAGATTTTCTTGCAAAAACTTTGGTGTCTAGTGGTGTCTACAGAAAAGATGAAACTCTCTCAGATGCAGAGGACAGTGTTTCAGCAATCAATAAAGAGGCAAGTCTTGATACAATTAAAACAAAACAAAACAAAAAAACAACTGGCTGGGTAGCTCGGTTGATTAGCGCATCGTTCTGATACTCAGAGGTTACCGGTTCGATCCCTAATCAGGGCACATACAGGAACAGTTCGATGTTCCTCTCTCTCTCTCTCCCTTCCTCTCTCTCTAAAATTAATTTAAAAGAATTGTCAGGAAAAATTTCCTACTGCATCCAAAGAGCGAGATCTCAGGAAGATAAGTTCAGAGATGGATTCTGTGGGTGCTGAACCGCATTCGATGTTTCCAGGTCCTTGCTAGAGAAAACAACGGCATGCAGACAATTGGATGGAAGACGGCAGGGGATTGGGAGGACCGGGCAGAGCTGGCGCCCCAGCCCCTCGGAAGCGCTGCAGCTGCGCGTCCCCCCGGCCCGAGGCTCAGCTGTGTCCTCCATTCAGCCTCGGCGCAGCCCTGTTGGAGGGTGAAATCTAGGAACTGAGTAGGAGGTAAGGGAGGGATCGCAGAATGCTCTATTTTACATAACCAGGCAATCTACTGAGGGGTATGAGAGCTCCAGATTTTGAAGATTATCTGACCAAGGAAGGGTCTCCACCAGGTGAAATATTTCCATTTCCCAAATGGCACATCTCATATATTCTGTTCTTTGTGTAGGTCATTCTGCTCCTCACTTTTTGCCTGGCGAACTCCTAATTCCCGGTTTAGACAAGAGCCTTCCCTGCTCCACGCCCCGGGCTGCTCCCCCGGCTCCGTATTGGCCCAGAAGCTCCGGAGGGCGGGCCACTCTCCCGCCCGCGGCCCTCCCAGCGGGGGGCCTGCCTTGCGCCGCGGAATGAAAGGACAGGCTTCGGGGTCTGACTGCGCGGCCAGGGCGCGTCTGTCGCGCTGGCCCCCAGCGAGCCCGGCAAGTGTGCCAGGAAGGCAGGCAGGGGGTCGGCCTGAGAAGCGCTCCTCGTGGCTCCAGGAGGCAGGGAGGATGCTACGGCAGAGTGGGACCAGCGAGAAGCTCGTGAGAAAACAGGCCGACGGCGCTGGGCAGGGGCTCCCCCGAGGCCAAGGGCCGCCGGACAGCTTGCGTTTCACTCGCGGAGCCACGCCCCTCACCCACCTGGCAGCCCGGGGTGGGGGGCGGGCCTGCGGGCGGAAGTGACGCGACCCGGAAGCGCACCGGTCCTTCGGCCGCGGGGCGCATGGGTCACCGGCAGAGGCAGGTTGCGAGCGGGGCGATGCTGCCGGCCGGGCGGCTCGGGGTCGGCGGGGCGCTGTGGCTGCTGCTGGCGGCCCAGGCGGTGGCGGCGATCGAGCCCGTCAGCATGACCATCGCCATCGGGGCCGCATCGATCCTCACCGGCTACGTATCTTACTCGAGCCTGTACTGTCGCTTCGCCGAGTGCTGCCCGAAGGAGAAGCCGCTCAACGCCTCGGGTACGGCGGGTGGGCCTCAAGGGGCGCGAGGGACAGGCCCCCGTGGGCATCCGGCGCCCCGCACACAGCGCTACCCAGGGGGGTGGGGGGGGAGGGCGGGGAAGACCGGTGGGACTTCGGTCGGGACCCCAACCCTGGAAGTCGCGCCTTCTGTGCACGAAATGTCCAAGACCCTGGCCGGGTGGCTCAGTTGGTTGGGGCATCATCCCCAACATGCCTGGGTGCGGGTTCCATCCTGGTCACGGCACCTGCATGAATAAGTGGAGCAGCAAGTGGATCTTTCTCTTTCTGTTTCTTCCTTCCTCTCTAAAAACCCATTTTAAAATATCCAAGCCTGTAAGAGTTTTTATGAGTTTGAGCCAAACTGACAACAGTTGCCAGGAAGCAAAATCTCAACAGGTTGAGAAAACGCTCTGGGAAATGTCAGTTTTACCACTTCCATTCTACATCAGCATCAAAGGGCAAGCCAGTAGGGGGTTATGTGAAACTCACTGGTGATAGCTCAGGGAGGTGGAGAAAGCCAGGCTGTGCCTCTCTTGGGCCAGCTGGGGAGAGGGCTGCCTTCCCCCCGTTCATGTTTAATGAGTGTTTTACTCTGTTCTCCGGCTGGCTCCTGCAGCCCTCAAGCTGGACTTGGAGGAGAAGCTGTTTGGGCAGCATCTGGCCACCGAGGTGATTCTCAAGGCGCTGACTGGCTTCAGGAACAACAACAATCCCAAGAAACCACTGACCCTTTCCTTACATGGCTGGACTGGCACCGGCAAGAATTTTGTGAGCCAAATTGTGGCTGAACATCTCCACTCGAAAGGCCTGAAGAGTAAATTTGTCCACCTGTTTGTATCGACTCTGCACTTCCCTCACGAGCAGCAGATAAAACTGTACCAGGCAAGGGAACCCTGTTCTCCCACCCACCCTCCACTCTGTGGACCGTGTGCTTGCTAGCTCCAGGCCGGCTTCCTTCCTTCCCCCTGCAGTAGTCCCAGGCCCTGCTGAGTTAAGGCACACTCACCCCCATAACCATCTGCCATTTGCAGAGCTCTCCTACAACTTTCTGTTCTCTTAATTCCAAAATAATAGAGTGGCGTTGATGATATTTCCATTAAAAGATGGAGGCAAGAGAGGTGGGGGTGACTTGCTCCTTACAATCTCTGTGACCTGGTAGCAAATCAGAATCTTGGGCCCAAATCTCCTCTAACTTCCGGGTGGCAGGGTAGCCACTTTCTGCAATGAAGGAGCACGTTCAGCGTTCCCATCACAGCCCTTGGTTAAGCGAGTGGTCTCAAATGGCTTAATGATCTGCTTGGACACAGCCCCGTCTCTGCATTTGGCAGGGGCCACCGGAGGCGCTGTTTCCTCCACTACAGCTTTGACTCCCGCTGCCTTCCCATCCTCATAACCTTGGCGTTGCTTTCTTCAGATGAAAGCCTCAAAGAATGGAACCTTAAGACCTTTCCTCTTTTGGAATAGTCTTTCCACATTTTATTCATATAAAGTTGTCTAGTAGGTTTCTCTCATTTAAATGAATGTCATCCTTGTAAAGGTTACTATTCCTACTGGTCTGTGAGGAGGAAGAGAAACAGAAACTGAACTGAACAAGGAAGTGCAAGAGCGAATCTAGGTCTCACAAACAGTAAGATAGGAAAGATTGACAAAGAGAATCGTTTTCTTGCTTTCTAAATTCTTTCATACATCTCTAGACATACAGTAGCGGCGAGGGCCTTTCGTATTTTGGGGTCGAGGGCTTGTTGCTTGGGTGTCTTTTTGTTTGTTTCAAGAGAGCATCGGAGAAAATGCTTTTCGTCAAATGTCATCTAGGTCAGCAGTTTTGTTCCTGGTGCCAGGAAAAGCCGTGGGTCCTCGGCCCTCAAGTATCCCTCTAGTTTCTCATTCCTCGGTGTGTCTGGTAAAGTTGAGACTTCAGTCCACAGGGAGATGGAAGTTATGGGTTGGTCAACAATGAAATGATAAATGTTCATGTTAGCTTATTCCTTTAAAAAGTGACACTTAGCATGTATATGATTTAGGAAAACACTTTGCATTTTAGCATCTGTCTCTGCTAGTTTCCACTTTTAATAGATGACGCTTTGGGTGAGCTGTTACCCAGTGAATGCAGGTTAGGGTGCAGTTTCTGAGAGTTCTTCGTTAAGCCCCAGAGAGTTCTGTTTCCCCCTTTCAGAGCACGAGGGGCAGGGGAGCACTTCTGCACCCCCTGGCCCACCCTTTCAGTCCCCACATTCTGTTTCTTTCACGGTTGGTCTAGGACCAGTTACAGAGCTGGATTCGGGGTAACGTGAGCGCCTGTGCAAGCTCCGTGTTCATATTTGATGAAATGGATAAACTGCACCCCGGTGTCATCGATGGAATCAAGCCGTTTCTGGACTACTACGAGCAGGTGGATGGCGTGTCTTACCGGAAGGCAATCTTCATCTTTCTCAGGTCAGTGGAAGTGCTTTCTCAGCGACGCCCTTGCCCTTCATTCTCAGGGCTCGGAGGGAGTCCTGGTCACCATCAGCATTATTTCCCCGGGACAAAGGTGCCAGCCTGGCAAAAGTGACTTCCTGATCTCTTTTATTCTGGGGTTACCAGTATCAGCATGACACAGAGAGAGGGCAGGAGACAATGAATGAAGTCATTGCTGATAACAGGCAATTTCATCACCTGCACACGGTGTTTCTGAGGGTTACAAAAAGTCATAGCGGCCCTGGCCGGTTGGCTCAGCAGTGGAGCGTCGGCCTGGCGTGCAGGGGACCCGGGTTCGGTTCCCAGCCGGGGCACATGGGAGGGGCGCCCATTTGCTTCTCCACCGCCCCCCTCCTTCCTCTCTGTCTCTCTCTTCCCCTCCCGCAGCCGGGGCTCCATTGGAGCGGGGATGGCCCGGGCGCTGGGGATGGCTCCTTGGCCTCTGCCCCGGGCACTGGAACGGCTCTGGTCGCAGCAGGGCGACGCCCCGGAGGGGCAGAGCATCGCCCCTGGTGGGCGTGCCGGGTGGATCCTGGTCGGGCGCATGCGGGAGTCTGTCTGGCTGTCTCTCCCGTTTCTAGCTTCAGAAAAAAAAAAAAAAAGTCATAGCATTGTGTTAGCAAGCTCTGAAAAAGCAGATTTTAAGCTCCTTGAGGACAAACACTTTTTTCTTTGTCTAGTACACTTAGAAAATATTTCTTGGTTAAGAATTGACCTTGGAACAGGTACGTTTCTGATAAGACACAGAAGTTTTTTTTTAAATTTATTGGGTTGACAAGGTTGGCAAACTACAGGTTCAGGTGTACAACTCAACATAACACCATCTACACAACACATAGATGCCCCCCCGCCCCCAACCCCTCTCCCACCCGCACCCTGCCCTCCTGCCCCTACCTCCACGCCCCCATCCCCCCAACCTCCATGCCCCCATCCCCCCACCCTACACCCTGCCCTTCCCACTACCTCCACGCCCCCATTTCCCCCCACTGCTCCCTCCCCTACCTCCATGCCCCCATTCCACCCCCACCGCTCTCTGTCCCCCCCACCTCCACGCCCCCATTCTCCCCAACTGCTCCCTGCCCTCCCCTACCTCCACGCCATTTCCCCCCCACCTCCACACCCCCATTTCCCCTCACTGCTCTGTCCCCCCACCTCCATGCCTCCATTCCCCCCCCACTGCTCCCTGTCCCCCCCACCTCCACGCCCCCATTTCCCCCCCACTGCTCCCTGCCCTCCCCTACCTCCAGGACCCCATTTCCCCCCCACCTCCACGCCCCCATTTCCCCCCCACCTCCACACCCCCATTTCCCCCCCACTGCTCCCTGCCCTCCCCTACCTCCAGGACCCCATTCCCCCCCCACCTCTACGCCCCCATTTCCCCCACCGCTCCCTGCCCTCCCTTACCTCCATGCCCCCTTCCCCCCCACTGCTCCCTGCCCCCCCCACCTCCACGCCCCCTTCCCCCCCACCACTCCCTGCCCTCCCCCACCTCCACACCCCCATTTCCCCCATTGCTTCCTGCCCTCCCTTACCTCCATGCCCCCTTCCCCCCACTGCTCCCTGCCCTCCCCCACCTCCACACCCCCATTTCCCCCACTGCTCCCTGCCCTCCCCCACCTCCACACCCCCTTTCCCTCTAGCTATGGCCACTCGTCTGTATATGTGTATTATGTATCTATGCTGCTGGCTAGTCTCTTCACCTTCTTTGATCCAGTCCTCTTTTCCGCCTTCTCTCTGACAGCTGTCCATCTGTTCCCTGGCACAGATGTCTAAATATGTGGTTTTAATCTTTGTGTCTTGGGCAAACGCAGCAACGCAGGCGGGGACCTCATAACTGAGGCAGCCCTTAAGTTCTGGCGGACAGGACGAAAGAGGGAGGACGTGCAGCTGAACGACCTGGAGCACGTGCTGTCCGTCGGCGTCTTCAACAACAAGCACAGTGAGTCTGCAGGGTGGTGCGCCTCTTCACCCAGCCAGCAGTCGTCTTCTGTCTAAGCCTTTCACAGAGCCACGACTCCGCTCCCCTCCGTGGCTTTACTGACCCAGGGCCTTCCCTAGGGCACCTCTCGGGTTCTATGAAGAGTAACCTCCCAGGGTGATCTGATCCTAACTTCTCACTAGGCAGGCTGGGGTGGGTAGTCATGCCCACACACGTAACTCTGTAGTAAGAGGCTTATCTCTGCCTTTAGCAAACCCTGCCCCTTGCTTCTGTGCATCTAGGTTAACACATCTTTAAAGTGTTAGAGTAACTCTGCCTGGCAGACCCCTCGAAGGCATAACTGCCCTCAGAGGAGCACCTTTTGTTAGCCACCCTGTGATCCAGTCCCCATCTTGCTTTCTCCCATCTTCATTTAACCTTCCTAATGCTCCTTCCTTAATTCCAAATGAAAAAAGAAACTGCGACTGTCACTCTAGTAAGCATTTTTCTCAGTCTGTTGAGATCTTGCTTCCAGGTGTGTGTCCTCTGTTTGGCTCAAATAAATAGTCAGAGAGAGGGATGGATAGGGACAGACAGACAGGAACAGAGAGAGATGAGAAGCATCAATCATCAGTTTTTTGTTGCAACACCTTAGTTGTTCATTGATTGCTTTCTCATGTGCCTTGACCGCGGGCCTTCAGCAGACCGAGTAACCCCTTGCTCAAGCCAGCGACCTTGGGTCCAAGCTGGTGAGCTTTATGCTCAAGCCAGATGAACCCGCACTCAAGCTGGCAACCTTGGGGCCTCGAACCTGGGTCCTCCGCATCCCAGTCCGACGCTTTATCCACTGCGCCACTGCCTGGTCAGGCTCAAATAAATTTTTATAAAAATTCTCTATAGCCCTGGCTGGGTAGCTCAGTTGGTTGAGTGTTGACCCAGCTGGCCTGTGATGGCACAGTGGATAGAGCGTCAACCTGGAATGCTGAGGTCCCAGGTTCAAAACTCCGAGCTCACTGGCTTGAGCAAGGGGTCATTGGCTCAGCTAGAGCCCCCCGTCAAGGCACATATGAGAAAGCAATCAGTGAACAGCTTAAATTCCGTAACTGGGTTGAATCTTTTCATCTCTCTCCCTTTCTGTCTCTTTCTCTCTCTTGCAAAATAAAATAAAAGGGTGTGTTGTCCCAATACCAAGGTTGGGGGCTTGATCCCCAGTCAGGGCACATACAAGAATCAACCAATGAATGCATAAATAAGTGGAAAAACAGACTGATGTGTTTTTCCTTCTTTCTCCAAATTCAACTAATAAAAATTTAAAACAGTTCTTTATAGCTTTGGACATTTCTTAGGTTGACATATTCTAGAAGCCAGTTAGCAGGGTATCTAGTCAACCCTTCCGTCAGGCTTGCTGCACACTTGACAAAAAGGGAATTTCAAGGGGGGAAAGACATGAAGAGTGGACTGTGGGTCGCTCTCAAAACGGGCCCTGGGCCCTGGCCAGATGGCTCGGTTCGTTGGAGCATCGACCCGATACGTAGAAGTGGCGGGTTGAACCCTGGTCAGGGCACACACAGGATCAGATCGTTTCTATCTCTCTCGCTCTCTCCCTTCCTCTCAAATTAATTTTAAAAAGAAAAAAGGAAGAAAACAGGCCCTGTAAGAGCAGTGACCTTGGCCAGGTGACCGTGACAGTGTCTTGTCCGCAGGTGGCCTGTGGCGCAGCAGACTCATAGACAGAAACCTCATCGATTACTTTGTCCCCTTCTTGCCCCTGGAGCTCACGCACGTGAAGATGTGTGTGCGGGCAGAGATGCGGGCCCGTGGTTCTGCCATCGACGAGGACGTTGTCAACAGAGTGACAGAGGAGATGACGTTTTTCCCCAAAGGTGAAGAAATCTACTCGGACAAGGGCTGCAAGACCGTTCAGTCCCGGCTGAATTTCCACTGACCTCACTGAGCAGGGTCGGAGCAGCTGGGAGCGCAGTGGGCCTGGCCGAACCGGGCCGGGCCTTTCCGAAGCACTTTGAAGACCTCAGTGGGGTCTGCACACCTTCCACCTGTGGACTTTGGGATCTGGAAGCTTCTTAAGAGCTGGTTTTTGATGAGCCCCTAATCTGCTGAGTGTACTTGTCATTTTGCCGCGTGGTAGCAATCCAACTGTCATTGCAGCGGAAGACGGACTCGTACAATGCGCCCTCCCTCACCCCTTACTGTCCTTGACTGTGCCTTCAAAACAGCCGTGCTGAGACCCCGCTGTTCCTACCTCAGAAGCTGCCGTCATAGCTGACGCGCAGGGGCCTGCTGCAAGCTGGGAGCACTGTGTTCACTGCGGGACGTCCTGCTCTGGCTCCATGTCTACACGGACGTTCCCTGACCTGAAGGATTTTCAGTTGAAACTGGTGGCACCTTAGGTGGAGGAGCATCCCGCGGGCGGACATGTGGGGCGGGGGCCCCGTCCTCTGCCTGTGCCACAGACCAGGACAGACAGGACCTCGCGGGCTGGCCGTTGCTCTGGCCACTCGTGGAACCTCCGCTCACCTCCCCCGTGGGCTGCTCCCGCCCTCCTTGTAGTTCTTCTACTTAACGTCAATTACCATTGGATGCCCCCACCCCTCACCCCCAGTCGACCTGCAGTGAGACTGTTGGTTTTTAATTTGAATCCTCAGTCCCCACGGTGAAATGTTTGTTGGTTTATACGTCAGTCTCTCACTTTACTCCCCAGAACTGCCTGGAATCCTAGGCCAGGTTCATCTCCGTGGATGACGTGCCCAGACCAAGTGGTCAGCTTGCAGTCTGCACGGCCAAAGTGTACTGGTAACACTAGTTTTCAAGGGTGTGCCTATTTTTATAATGTTTTTGCTTCTGAATCTTAGAGAAGATAAATCTAGGATGCTTCTTATTTTACACTTGATCTTAGCTAAGAGGCCAAGATGTGAGAGAATTTTTTTTTTAAAACATGGGAAGGACACAGATGGAATTAATTACCTATTCTTT
Organism: Saccopteryx leptura; assembly: GCF_036850995.1. Classification (NCBI taxonomy): domain Eukaryota; kingdom Metazoa; phylum Chordata; class Mammalia; order Chiroptera; family Emballonuridae; genus Saccopteryx; species Saccopteryx leptura. Next base: position 6,518,991 of record NC_089504.1, on the reverse strand, counting down.
TAACAAACTCTGGAAACAAATGATATAATTTACTGTCAAGTGCGTGGTGATGTACAGTAAAAAAATTACTAAACCAAGTACGTTAGTCAGGAATTGTGGCTGGTCCTGGGTGTCATGACACCCTCTGTGACAGTGCCAGGCTGGACTGCCCTGGTCACTGGGAAATCAGACCCCTACAAATGTAATGAGGACCTGGAGCCTTTTTATGTAGATTTGGTAGAATGAATATTTTTATGACATGGAAGGCCTTATAGAGGATCACACTTAGTCCTTTAAAAATGCCAAGGTGAGGCTTTAATCTTTAAGTACAAATGCTGAAATTAGAGCTAAGTTACATTTCTTTCATAATCTTTTGGGTGTCTGGAGACAAGATTTGTTACGTACTGGCCAGGTGGCTTGGTTACTTGGAGCACGGTCCCTGTCCCACTACACTACGGTACACCAAGGCTGCGGCTCGATGCCCGGTCAGGGCACATGCAGGAATCAACCAGTGAATGCAGATAGGTGGAACAAATTGATGTCTCTCCTTTTCTCTCTAAAATCAATCAATGAATTTTTAAAAGGTTTTGTTTACAATGATGCAATAAACTCAACACGTGTTGGCCACCTTTGGACCACTGTTACTGATTTGTAACTTGAAAAGTCCACGGCTGATCGTGGCCCAACCTCCCCAACCCGTAAGATGTAGACAGGAGCTTAAATTGACCTAGTGAATATAAAATAAAAAATTTTATCATGTGGGTTGTCATTTGCAAAATTTCCCCCCTACTTTATGTATTTGGTAACTCAGAAAAGCTTGAGCTTGTAATAAAGGCTCAACAACTCAGGTGTGAAGCTCACTGTACCCTGAACATGCCGGTTGGCAGGCTGCACCTTCCGGAACCAAATCTACCCTACGGGCTGTCGTCCCCAAACAAGTACATTAGCCTGGACTAGCTGCTGAGCTATGCACACTCCCACTATATTTTCACAGGTGGAGGAGGTATAGAAAGAGTTGCACTTCTATCTGATACCGTCTAAGATTAATGGGGAAATGTGACTGCTGACTTTCTGAACCTGAGCGAGGCCAGGCTCATCCCGGGAAAACTAATGCCCGGTCTGCCGCCCAGAACTGGAAATGAAATCCTAGTTGCCCCCCGGATCTCAGCTTAGTCCCATTTAACTTGGCATCTTACCTCTACCAGTGAATTGTTAACACCAACCCTTTTCCTAGGACGGACTTTCTAGAAAGTTCACACCCTCTTGGCTGTCACTGCACCCATTGCCCTCATTTCAGTGGGGGGAGCTCATGTCCCAGGAGACCGGCCCTGGGTCTGGCTGCCAGCCCACCTCGACTAGACTGAGTTTCCCAAGTTTAGTTAGGGGACCTCTTGTGTTCCCTAACTGGGGACCCCCAGGTGCTGGGGCTGCCACCTTCCAATGAATGATAAGCCCAAATGTGTGACTCCTGGGGATGTGACAACAGGCCCACCTGGGCTCAACATCAAGAACCTTCCAACACTTGGGCTGTCCCTAGGAGGCCCAGGCAGCCTGGAGGAGCCTCTACCCAGGCTCGGTAGCCGTTCGTCAGCCCAGCAGCCAGGCTGCCCCCCCACCTGGCCTGCTCAACACCAGACCTGTGCACACCGCTCGGGCACCCGCCTGCAGGAGCCTGGCCTGTGTGTCGGTGCACAGGCGAGCTGTGACATATGGCATGCTCCGTCTCCCACGGCGCTCCATGCTCCTGCCTGGCATCTCCGGACCGAGCTCCACGAACCCCACGATGGTGCGCAGCACCCTGTGCAGCGGGGTGAGCAGCCGGCCTGCTCCAGGCCCCTCCGTCTCTGTGCCCGCCTCACGCCACTCCAACCTGAACCGCTCCTGGGAGCACTGCACTCACAGCTTAGGCGCGTCAGGCCTGCGGGGCAGGGATATGTCTCCTTCAAAAATATTACGTGGAATATTATATGGAAATTACAGTTATAAAATAGTAGCTATTGGCTTTAATAATAACACTTCTCAGCATCCTCAAAGGGGCGTGGATAGGAAGCTGGGAGACCTAATTAACCACTGAAAGTAGTGATAAATGAGTACGGTTTTTAAATATGGCGTAACTTGCCAGACAGCACGTGGCTCCATCATGAACGGACGAGGAGGGCTCTCCTTGGTAGAGCTCAATGACTGGCAAGGGACAAGCTGGCACACCTTCCTTTCGGAGAATCCGTTTCTAACCAGCGTTCAGTGTCGCTGAGACGAATGCCCTTGGGAAGGACATTCAACGCTTCTGCCGTGCCTGTGTCCTCCTACATCCTTGTCCTTCTATCTGAATACTTCGCTGCCTCTTGCGATGGTTATCCTGTGACAGATTTGGTTCCAGCCCGGGGGACAGAGACCAAGGACTTGGCCTTTTTTTGCCATAAAGACATCACAGTGTAAAAGAATGGGAACTTAAAAAACACACGAAGCCAACAACTTAAGAGTCTAAAAAGTTTCTCATAATGTTAAAACCATTTTAAATAGTTTTATCTTCAGTAAAATTTTCATCCTTCCTTGAAACAGAAACTTAAAATTAAAACATGATTTTTTAAAAAGTCTTGAGCCCTGCCTGACCTGTGGTGGCGCAGTGGATAAAGCGTCAACCTGGAACACTGAGGTCGCTGGTTCAAAACTCCGGGCTTGCCTGGTCAAGGCACATATGGGAGTTGATGCTTCCTGCTCCTCCCCCTTCTCTCTCTCTCGCCCTCTATTCCTCTTTCCCCCTCTCTTTCTCTCCTGAGAAATTAATAAAGTCCTTAAAAAAAAAAAAAAGAAAATCACGAGCCCTGATCCGAGTGGGCCGGGAGCGGCCCCTTCCTTCTGGAAGGCTCGGACTTTTCCGGGCCCCTGTCTGTAAGGGGAAGGCCTGCGGGCTCTGCCGAGTGACCAGGGCCCGGAGATGCCGGGCAGGTCTAACAGGAACAATTCATGGACTCCTGTTTCAGGGGGCCAAGTGGGGGAAGGTGGGCACTTCGAGCTCGCTCTCCTCCAGCCCAGCCGGGCAAGGGCTCCTGAGCGTCAGTCATCGTAGTAATAATCCAACTTGGTGAACACAGTCTTGCAGCCTTTGTCCGAGAAAACTCTCTCCTCTTTGGGGAAAAACGTCATCTCCTCAGCCACTCGGGTTACAATGTCCTCATCGACATCATAGCCTCGGGCCTGCATTTCAACACGGATGCACATTTTCAGGTGTCTGTACTCCAGCGGGAGGAAGGGGACAAAGTAGTCGATGAGATTTCGGTCAATTAAGCTGCTGTGCCAGAAACCACCTGTGAAAAGGAAAAGGCGCTGTTCATCCACCGTCCAGCGGTCCGTGCCCACCCGGCCATCCACGCTCCTCTCCCGGGTGTGGACTGGTGCCCGCCCCTGGCGGTGGAGCCCGCCCTGCCCTCAGGGAGCTCAGGATCCTAAGACGTGACTCAAGGATCTGAAATGGGACAGAGGCCACCAGCCCCGTGTGCCTGCAGCCTGGACCAGGCACCATTCACAGGCCGAGTTTCAAAGAAAGGAAAGGAGAGGAGTGCGCGGGGGACCAGACACTCTTGATTCCGGAAACGTGGGACTCACTGGGTCAGCAGCTGGGGTAGCAACAGGGACGAAACCCACTGCCACTGCCGGCGCGTCCACAGCAGACAGAGCATCCGGGCGACAAACACCAGGCCGTGTGGGGTCATCAGGATAAGAGTGGCTCTGGCCCACCCAGTCACGCCCCTCCCAGACCCTGCTCCAGCCTGAGATGACAAAGCGCCCTCTGGACCACACCCGGCATCTGTCCGCCTGCTGCTCTCCTCTCATGTCTTTGTCCTGGGCTGAGTCGGACCCCAGTTCCCACGTGTGGGTTTGTTTCACACCGAGCAACTCTCCGACTCCAGCTAGGTGTCTTACACTTCAGTCAGTTCCGACACTACTGCCTGGAGACCGCATCAGATCCCACACTTGAGAGCTCAGCACCCCCACTTCAGCCAACTGCAAGTCCAGGATATCGCCCACGCTTCCGACCAACCAGCTACAGAGGTTCCAATGACGCCCCTCCAGGGTTCGACTCATTTGTTAGAGTGGCTCACAGAACTCAGGAACATTTTACTTACTAGATTGCCAGTTTCTTATTAAATGCTGGAACTTAGCCCTGGCCGGTTGGCTCAGTGGTAAAGCGTTGGCCCAGCGTGTGGAAGGCCCGGGTTCGATTCCCGGTCAGGGCACACAGGAGAAGCGCCCATCTGCTTCTCCACCCCTCCCCCTCTCCTTCCTCTCTGTCTCTCTCTTCCCCTCCCGCAGCCAAGGCTCCATTGGAGCAAAGTTGGCCCGGGCTCTGAGGATGGCTCCGTGGCCTCACCTCAGGTGCTAGAATGGTTCCGGTTGCAACGGAGCAACACCCCCAGATGGGCAGAGCATCGCCCCCTAGTGGGCATGCTGGGTGGATCCCATTCGGGTGCATGCGGGAGTCTGTCTATCTGCCTCCCCACTTCTCAGTTCAGAAAAATACAAAAAAAAAAAACCAAAAAACTAGAACTCAGGAACAGCCAGATGGAAGAGACTCATAGAGTCAATAATATTATAATAACTATGTATGAGGTCAGGCGGGTACAGAACACTTTGTAAAGTACGATTGTCTAACCACTATGCTGTACCCTGAAACCAATACCTAACACTGAATGTAAACTGTAATTGAAAAAGAAGAAACAAGAGCTCAGAGGGCGAGCTCGGGAACAGGACGGAGCTCCCATGCCCTCACCGAGTGTGCCACAAGCCCACACTTACACGGGGTCGCCGACCCGGGAGCTCCCATGCCCTCGCCGAGTGTGCCACAAGCCCACACTTACACGGGGTCGCCGACCCGGGAGCTCCCATGCCCTCGCCCAGTGTGCCACAAGCCCACACTTACACGGGGTCGCCGACCCGGGAGCTCGCCGAGCCCATCCTTTGTAGTTTTTACGTAGGCAGGCTTCACACACAGGCAGGACGATCCAGTCTGGACGCCCCAGCCCTCTAATGACCGGAGGTTCCCTGGAAAGCAGCCCAGCCCTGACCAACACCAACTCAGGCTGTTTGTGAAAGAAGTCTGTTACGAATATACCTTTATGGCTCTTTTTTCTCTTTTTAAAGGAATTTTATTTAGATTTTATTTATTTATTTTGAAAGAGAGAAGGGGGAGGAGCAGGAAGCATCAACTTCCGCATGTGCCTTGACCAGGCAAGCCCAGGATTTCAAACCGGCGACCTCAGCGTTCCAGGTCGACATTTTATGCACTGTGCCACCACAGGTCAGGCATATGGCTCTTATTACTTAGGAAATTCCAAGGCTTTTGGGAGCTCTGTGCCAGAAACAGAGAAATACCAAATATATGTTTCTCACTACACATCACAACGCCAAAACTGGGGTTTAAGCTTTTCTTTGCCAACAGTGGTTTGCACACACTGGTGCTCAAGAAATCTCTGGTTTGACCAGGCGGTGGCGCAGTGGATAGAGTGTCAGACTGGGACACAGAGGACCCAGGTTCGACACCCCAAGGTCGTCGGCTTAAGCGCGGGCTCATCTGGTTTGAGCAAGGCTCACCAGCTTGGACCCAAGGTTGATGGCTTGAGCAAGGGGTCACTTGGTCTGCTGTAGCCCCACAGTCAAGGCACATTTAAGAAAGCAATCAATGAACTCTTAAGGTCCTGCAACTAAGAACTGATGCTTCTCATCTCTCTCCCTTCCTGTCTGTCTGACCCTGTCTCTGTCTCTTTCTCTGACACACACACACACACACACCTCTGACTGCCTGGATGGGTGGAGTGTGAGGCCGCCGGGAAGAACCCGAGCGGTAACGGGGCGGCTCCCACTCCCGCGAGCGAGCGCACTGGGACAGCGCCTTTCCTGAAGGCTGACACGTGCCAGGCACGCCCCGGGCCCCGGGAATAAAGCACAGTGCCAGGCAGACTCGGACTCTGCCCTCAGGAGCTCATAATCGGGAAGCCCCCAGGAAACCAGTAAACAGACAACATCAGATGGCGCCGGGGCTGAGTACACAGACGGCGCGATGAGGCAAGGAGAGCAGAGGGAAACCAGCCGGGTGGGCAGGCAAGGTCTGGCTGAGGAGGTGACCTCCAGGCCGAGTCTGAACAAGGAAGAGTGTGCTGGCGCCCTCAGACACAGCACAACAAGTGTCCTCGGAACCTGCAGACCCTCCCCGATCTGTATCCTCAGCCTGACGCCCCCTCAGACTCCCCTGGAACAGCCAGTCGTCGGCGCCTCTTCTCCGCCAGGATGCTGCCAACCCATCATCACTCGGCGACCGTGCCCGCCTCCGCTGCCCACCCTTCCCACAAACCTGTGGCTCCGTAGCCCGCTCCCTAAATGGCCAGGCACCTTTCCAACGGCTTAACCAGATGCTTGGTTCGTCTCTCTCAGTCCTACACATAAGCCTTTAGGAAATCTTACCGTTTCACCTTCAAAATGCATCTTCATCTGACAATCCCCCACCCACCTGCTGATCCAAGCCCAAGCTCCCAGCATTCCTCCCCCGGGCTGTTACAGCAGCTCCTGGTGTGTGTCCCTGTCCCTGCTGCCTGAAGTCTGTGCCCCACCCAGCAGCCTGTGTGGTCTTGTTAAAACTAACTCCAACCATGTCACCATCTGCAAGAAGCCCTCCAGGGGCTCCCTCCTCTACATGGAGTCAACCCCAAAGCCTCACCATGGCGCCCAGGCCGTCCGCGTTCCGCACACACATACCCCTCCCCGTCTCCGCTCTTATCTGACCTGTTCTCCTCTGTCCATCCTGGACCAGCTACAGAGATCCAGGCGAACTCCTACCTCAGGGCTCTTGCACATGCTGTTCCCGCTGATGCCCACATGGCTCGCTCCCCCACTCCTTGGGTCAGCTCAAATGTCACCCTCACATAGAGCCTTCCCTGATCTATTTAAAACTGCAGCCCATCTTCGCCCCAGCACTCCCAAACTCTTTCTTTAATAACTCTCTCCCTGTTGGGGGGAGGGCAGAGGAAGATACATCTCTCCCTCTGTTAGATACTGATATAGCCCATCATCCTACACATCTACTTACTTATTAGCGTTAGGACGGAAACCCCTGGAGAGTAAGGATTTCTGTGTTTTTGTTCATGGCTATGTGCCCGGTTCCTAGACCAGTGCCTGCCACCTAGTCATTGCTTAATAATTATTTGTCAAACGAATGCATGAGAAAGACTTCAGCCACCTGCCCAAGGCCATGGTCAATAAGCGGCCGAGCCAGGTCTGTGTGACTCTGCAGCTTGTGCCCTGGCTCCCCCGTAGCTGCCAATAAGGTGGGTTCTAGGCACCTGGCCTCACCCACTGCAGGATTTAGGCTAAGGTGTCCAGTGCGCATGTCCATACTTTCTGGCATGCCAAGAAACTATTGAACAAATACTCTGTCTTTTATCAATACTATTCCAGTTGCACAAATCGACATAAAATATCCCACACTGTTCACATAACTACAGAGGACACATCTCTTGGCAAGTCTGTTTCAAAGGAGACCTTTCGCTTTGTAATCTCAAGAACAAACCCAAGTAGAGCCAAGAATGGACGGTAACGGCCAACCTGCACAGCTCACGGGTTTTACCCAGCACGTGTCTCCATCATGGCGGCTTTCCACCTCCGAGGGCTCGAGTCTCAGGTGTGCGATTCACTGGAATAGCACGGAGCTTGGAAGCCTGAGTGCGGGCTCTGAAACCGGGGACACCTAGCAGGCTGTGTGGCCTTGGCAAGCTGCTCTACTCTGGGAATCTCAGCGTCCTCATCTGTAAAACGGGGACTGTAATAACAGTTTCTACCCCACTGGGTTATTGTGAAGATTAAGAAAAGAGGCAGGGAGAGGGTTGCACCCAGCACCCAGCACAGAACAAGGACCCAGCGCTGTCTGGCTGTTAGTCTCAGGCACAGCACCTCCGAGTTCTGGGGTGACACACACAAAGAAAGGGACCTAACAAGACATCTCCTTCAGAGGTGCCTACGGCAGCCTTCCTTGCTCAACCATTTGCCTTTCTTTTACAAAGGAAATAGTTTAGCTAAAGAAAACAAGCACTTCTTTTCAAGCTCTTCATGATCAACAATTTCTCTCTTTCTTTAAAACATCGCTTCTCCGGCTTTGGTGTCCACCAGCGTAGGCAGAGCGCAGAGCGCACTCCTAGCAGCTGTGGCTGATGCAATGCTGTGAGAACACTCGAGCACCTGAAACCCTCCTAGGCACACCCAGGAGGGAGCTCGCCCGCTGTCAGGAAGTAACTCAGCGCCAACCAGGCAGCTCCCTGACCTTTTCAGCCACTGGCTGTGAAGGACACGCTGTAACACCCTATAGGCTGAACCTGTGTATATAAGCTAGCTTACTCCCTGAATAAATCGGGTCTGCGTCACTGAACCTGGTCTCCGGAGTCGGGTCTCTGCGTCTCCGTCGTCCTCACCCCCGGTGGGCCTTGTCCACACACCAGGGTCACCTGGAGTTTCTGACGCAAAGTCTGCTCAGAACCGGTCTTTGAAAGGCGAGAAGCACTTGTGTTTCTACCCAGATCCGGGGATGGGGAAGTTTAAACCAGGGCGTGGGTTCCTGCACTTACTGTTCTTGTTATTGAAAGCCGACACAGACAAGGCAGGCTCCATGTCTCTGAGCTTGATCTCTTCCCTCCGCTTCCCGCTTCGCCAGAAATCCAGAGCCACGTCCGTGATCCTTTCCGCCCCAGCATTGCTGCAAAGTGTAAGCGCAGTGGGTGAGGGCTGGGCTCAGCTTGGGCTCAGCGCGTGTCAGCCGTGTCCCCGCCCGGAGCGTACCTGAGGAATATGAAGATGGCTCTCTGATAGGAGATGCCATCCAGGTGGTCGTAATAGTCTAGGAAAGGCTTGATGGCATCGATGAGGCCAGCGTGCATCTTGTCCATCTCATCGAATATGAAGATGGACCTGGCACAGGCGCTCACGTTGCCGCGGATCCACATCTGTAACTGATCCTGAATGGCAAGGGGGAAAGCCAACACAACGTCCTCAGCAAGTGCAATTAGGATACCCAACAGCACTATGAACACTCTAACTGCCCTGCTGAGAGCTCGGATGGTTGGAGCATTGTCCCGAAGTGCAGAGGTTGCCGGTTCGATCCCCGGTCAGGGCACATACAGGAACAGATAGATGCTCCTCTCTCTCTTAGTTTCTCTCTAAAATCAATAAAATAAACATAAATAAAAAACTAAAACTGCTTCCACAAAGACTACATTTACAGAGCGCGTACTGAGGTCTGGGCACTGTGCTGAGAACTTTATACACACAAGCTTTTGTTCCTCTCCAGTCCTACCTAGTGGGCGTTACTATACCCATTTTACAGAAGAGAAAACGGAGGTGCAGAGAGCTTAATCAACTTGTCCAAGATTATAAAATTACTATATGGCAGAGCTGGTATCTGAACCCCAAAGCCCCACACTTGTCATTCCTGCGCTGTGAGATGTCCTGTCAATGCTAACGCATTGACTTGCTGGTCTTTTGTCATTAAAATGACAACATAAACATATTTCCTGGGTATACCATCCTTCTAGAAAGAAGGCAGAGACCAAGTGAACTATTCTGCCATTCAGTCCTTAGAGCAGCCCCGAGGTGCTGACTTTCCGAGGGGGGAAGAAAGAAATGCAGGCTCCGTGAAGTGAGGCGCCTGAACTCGAGCAGCGTGCTTTGGCATGAGTGTGGTAAGCGGACACTCTTGAGTTTCTGGAACAGTGACTGGAGGCTTTGCTTAAACAGAAACTTTCCCTAAGAACATATTCAGGTACTTCTTAAAATACTAAGCAATCAGCAGAAGAAGGAGAAAAGACCTTTGTAATCAGACCAAATTTGAACTATGTGCCCTCCCGGCTTTTCCCCACAGAGTGAAGAGCAGAAATTAGCTGTCTTCTGAGGAAGACTCTGGACGTCACAATGTAAGTCTTTAGAAAGAAAACTTATTGATTTTAGAGAGAGAAGGGAGGGCGTGAGAGGGAGGGAAGGAGAGAGAGAAACATCAATTTGTTGTTCCCTTACTTATGCCTGTATTGGTTGATTCTTGTATGTGCCCTGACTGGGGGTCAACCTGCAACCCTGGCGTATTGGGACGATGCTCTTGTCATCCAGCCAGGGCACAGTGTAGGTCTTAGCTTCTTATAAATTTGCTTTTTGCCTGGCTACTATGGTCAGTTACCATGTTCCATTGTACACAACTAACCTCAGAGTAATTCTGCTCTACAGGCAGGACTAGCCTCTATTCACAGCGGAGGACCCTCAGGAGAGTCTGTGGCCCCAAAGGAAGTCACTGTTTAAACAAGGCTTCACTCAGATCTGCTAGGCTCCAGCTGCCAAGGTTTTCCACTCTGCTACCCCGATTTTCAGGCAATAACAGAGAATATGTAATGTGCACTCACTACAGGTCAGCCACTGTTCTAAGCACTGTTCACATGTTTTATTGTGATCTCCCATCAAAGTTGTACACTAAAGAACACTATTGCATTCCCTATTTTACAGCTGAGAAAACCCAGGCACAGAGAGGTTAAGTAACCCGCCCAAAGTCACACAGCTAGTAAGCAGTGGAGCCTGAGTGCTAACTAGGATGAACAACTCATCAGTTTGTCTGGAACTTTCCCAGTTTTAGAACTAAAAATCCCTTCCTGGGAACCTTAAACAGTTGATGTCCCTCATGTTCACCCAAGCAGCAGGGAAAAATGTGTTTACACAGGTGAGGGCTGAATTGCCATCCTGCAGGTTTGTTATACGGACCAGGAAAGGTGATAGTTAACATTTATTTGAATGCTCATGTGCCAGGTTGCATGACACATACCTGACAGAGCTCACTGAACTCTCACCGCCCCCACTGTACAGATGAAGAACCCGAGTCTCAGAGAGGGCAGGCAACTTTCCTAAGATTGCAGAGCTGGTAGGTGGGAAAGTTAGTACTCAAATCTGGGTGTCTGCTGCCAAAGCCCAGGCTGTTAACCAGTGATACAAAATAATAAAAGCAATTTACAACACTGCAGTTAAACAAACGCAGGCCTCTCTAGAGACGGTTCCTCTTTCACAAAATAAGTTAGACTTGATCATATTTAAGTTGGATTTGAACATGTCCATCTCTAAAATCCTATGATCCCACTTACTAAAATGAGTATCACACTGGGCCTGTTTTTGGAAGTCACAAAGTAAGACAGCGTTAACTGCTCCAGGTATCTCGGTTACCCTCGGTAACTTCCAAGCCTCTCAATGGGGAACTGAGAGGTCACCATTTGCAGGGCTCACTATTTCAACACGAAATTCCCGAATCCCACCCTACAACCAAGAAACCCCAAACCGAGCACCATTGCAGGAAGGATTCCAAAGTCCTGCGCTTGCCTTATACAGGGTGATGTTGGAGGCATGTGGAAAGTGCAGCGTGGCCACAAACAGGTGGACATAGTTACTGTTCAGACCACCGTGGTAAAGATTCTCCGCGATGATCTTGCTGACAAAATTTTTGCCGGTGCCGGTCCAGCCGTGCAGGGAGAGGGTGAGTGGTTTCTTGGGCTTCGGGTTGCTTATGAAGCCAGACAAGGCGTTTACGATGACTTTCTTTGCAAGATGCTGCCCAAAGAGCTTGCTGTCCAGATCCCTCTGCAGAACTGTGAAAAACACAGCCAGTCAGGGAAGAGGGGAAGGCCCACACTGGCTGGCAAAATTTCGCCAAGTATACAGGCTCACGTGGAAGCCAGCAAGGACAGCTAAGCTCTCCAAGCACCTGCGAAGCACGTGGCCCAGGGACAGCAGGTGGGCACAGGAGCCCCTCCCTCAGCTAGTGCCTCCCCGGCCGGAGTCAGGCTCCCCTGCCCCGGCCACCAGCGTGCACTCCTGACCACAGGTCTGCCCCTCCCGCCCCAGGGCCGCGCAGGGAAAGGGCAGCGGCTCGGCCGCCACGGGTCCGCACCGGAAGGGTCGCCGCCACCCTTCCCGGCTCCGCTGACAGCCAGGAGCAAACACTGCCTTAGGGGAACTTGACCACCGTCCACACCCCCGTCTCTGCGCGAAGCAGCGTCAACCTGCGGCTCGCCTCCTAAGCGTCCGAGCAAAGTCCGGGCTGTGTCTGGCGGCGGCCCAGGAGCCAGGCCCCACCCGCTCCGGTTCCAGGTCTCGGCCCCGCCGGCCTCGGCGCGGCCCGGGCTTCCTGCCCTGCGGCCCCGACCTCCGCCTCCGGCCCCCCGCGCCGGCCCCTACCTTCCCGGCTGAGGCTCCGCTTCTGGCCGCAGCACTCGGCAAAGAGGCAGTAGAGGCGCGGGTAGGAGATGTAGCTGGTGAGGACGCCGGCCAGGGCCAGCCCCAGGCTGATGGGCTCCACCGCCCGCACCACCAGCGGCGCCAGCAGCAGCAGGCCCAGGGCAGCCCTGCCCAGCTTCATGCCCGGACCCCTCCGCCCTGCGCGTGCTCGAGCCTTGGACCCGCGCTCCCGCCCGAGGGCGCTTCCGGTTCCGCCCCTTTGTCACCGCCATCTTTGCATGGGGCGGTCCTCTTTCCGACGCCGGAGCTGCCATATTTGTGACGGGCAGAGCAGTTCTCAGCACTAGGAAGTGGGCGCCAGAAGCCAGTGGTGGTCACTTTTTTTTTCTTCTTTTTTTCTTCTTTTTTTTTTTTTGGTGGCAGCGGTGGGATTTTTTTATTTTTGACAGACTCAGAAAGAGGGATCGATAGGGACAGACAGACAGGAAGGGAGAGGGATGAGAAGCATCAATTCTTCCTTGCGGCACCTTAGTTGTTCATTGATTGCCTTTCTCATAAGTGCCTTGACGGGGAAGGTGGAGGGAGTACAGCACAGCGAGTGACCCCTTGTTCAAGCCAGTGACCTTAGGCCCAAGCTGGTGAACTTTGCTCAAACCAGATGAACCCGCGCTCAAAGTGGTGACCTTGGGGGTCTTGAACCTGGGTCCTCCGTGTCCCAGTCCTACACTCTATCCACTGCGCCACCCCCTAGTCAGGCCACTTTGTTTTTAAGATTTTTTTTTTAACAGTTTTAGATATACAGAACACACCTGGCACATAGTTTCCCTTATTATTAACATCTGTATGTTACATTTGTTATATATGAACCTATATTGGTCTAACAAGTTCGTTCAGATAGTGCCTTAGTTTTTACATCATGTGCTATCTCTGATCCAGGGTCTCATCCAAGATTCACTATATTTAGTTGTCATGTCTCCTTAGGCTGCTCTCGGCTGTGTTTCTCAAACTTTCCTTGAATTTGATGACCTTGACAGTTTGAGGGAGTTCTGGTCAAATGTTTTGTAAGGTGACCCACTATTGGAATTTGTCCGATGTTTGTCTCATAGTTAGTCTAGGATTATAGGTTTTGGGAAGGAATATACTTTAGAAGTAATGTGCTATTTTTATAATATTATATCAACGGTACAGACTATCAGCATGATTTATGACTCTTGATATTGACCTTCATCCCCTGGATGAGGTAGTGTCTGTCAGGTTTCTCAACTGTAAAGTTACTTCCACTCACTTACTCATAGTTTTGAGTACTGCCTATGGGCCTGGTTATGAACTGGACCCTGGGATTCAAGAAAAAAATTAGGCACATATGATTCCTGCATTCACCTTCACCTTGCATTGTACTGGAGCAAGAGAACGAACAACAAAAGATCTTCATTCTACAGATGAGAAAACCGAGGTTCAAAGGGAAAGGGGTTCATCCAGAAACATAAGCCATGAGCAGGGTTCAGATTTGACTCAAAAGCCAAACGTCTCTAACCACAGTGCATGCTCTAAGTCAGCCCAGAAGTCACCCGACTGGTTATTTCCTCATGCCAAGCTGTTTAAATGACTCAGGAAAAATGACAGCTCAAGCAGCATGGTCCTTGACAGCTAACAGGTTGGAGCCTGTCTGCGTCTCTTGAATTAAATGAGAAGCTCCCAGTAATTTAGTTTTGCATTTGAGCTGCCCTACCCTGGGGCTCTGAACACAGTGCCTGGTGCCAGTGTAAAGAGACGCAACGTGAACAAGGCTGGATTCATTTCATATTTAATACCAGAGAGCGGAAGTGATAGAGACAGATGAATTTTTTCCTTCTTAGTGAAAAGAAACAGGTAACTAAAGCGTTGACCTGAAACACTGAGGTTGCCGGTTCAAAACCCTGGGCTTGCCTGGTCAAGGCACATGTGGGAGTTGATGCTTCCTGCTCCTCCCCACTTCTCTCTCTCTCTCTGTCTCTCTTCTCTAAAATGAATAAATAAATTAAAAAAATAATAATAAACAGGTAACTTTGTAAAAGTCAGAAAATACCACTGTCCCTTTGATCCTGTCGATTTTTCTGCTGTCCATCGAATCCACTGGAAATAGTGAAGGATGCGTTTCTTTTTTTTTTAATATGGACCACTTCACGAATTCACACGCCATTCTTGCACAGGGGCCACGCTAATCTTTGTATCGCTCCAACCCCAGTATACGTGCTACCAAAGTGAGCACTGAAGGACGCATTTCTGAACCCTACCCCAGATCACTGAAAGTAGGAAACAGGATTTCACACATAATAATAAAAGCACAATGTAAACGGTATTATTTCACCCTGAACACACAGCTGTTTCCTCCTGAGCCAGGGCAAATATTAAGAGAAAGTCAACATATTTACAAACAAGATTTAATAATGTGCACAAGAATAGTTTGCCCCCAAACAAGAAAACCACATACTGTTTTGTTTCAAAAGGTTACAAACTCAGAGCCTGAAAAATCCCGAGGTCACCAGCGGAGGAAGAGTCCGTTTTTGGAACCGCCCACCAGCGGACGGTCAGGTTTCTGTCCAGGCAGCCTCTCATCGTGAGGACGAGGGCAGTGCGGTTTACATCCCACTCTGCACGCTCCCCCTGAGCCACCTTCAGTACCGCCTGTTCATCTTCTTGAACTTCTCGTAGTGATAGTCATCGGTGGCCTTCTCGTTAGCGGGGCGCTTGCGGTTAGGGGGGGACCCTGTGAAGGGAAAGAGAAAGGCCGTCTGCCACGCTGGAAGTCACCAGGCAAGGGCCATTCTCCACAGGAGCCCCAGTGCCTACCCCAGTGAACAGGTACTTAGTAGGGCCTCAGGAAATACTTATCGAGTGAATAAAAACAGACACGTGGTAGAGTCAGGTGCCGGCCAAAACATGCCGACATCAGCATCAGACCAGGTGGACAGTGGTCGCTATGCCTCATTGGGTTTGTGTATGTACCAGGCGTGGCGCTAAATCCTTTCAGATATGACCTCCTTTACCCCTCACAGCAATCCCGGCAGGGGCACGTTACCATCTTTGCTCAGAGAGGTTAGGTGACTGGCTCAAGGCCACTCAGTGAAGAGAGACTGAGCATGAAACTCCGAAGTCCTTGCTTACCACGTGTTTAACACGAAGCTCTTTGGGAATCAAAGATTACAAAACCAAGATGGTAAGAAAATAATTTCCTAAGTAAGAAAGAAGAATCAGAGTAACAGGCTGGATTTTCAGAAGGCTCAGCCAATTTCGCATTTCCTTGGAATCATCCCAGAGTTGATGAGAAAGATGACACCACCTGGTGCAGGTGAACGTGGGATGCTGCTGGCAGAACGGGCAGCTTTTCAGAATGTGGCCTGAGGACATGGCATGGCCCAGAATGAGCATCAAAACACTGTTTAAACAGGGGAAAGTGGGGAGCAACCTAGGTGCCCAACCAGAGGGAAATGGTTAGACTACAGTACATGTCTTTCCAATGCAACATGACACGGCCTTTGAGAAAGGAAATATTTACTGACATGGAGAGACATGCAGGGTGGACGACTGAGTAAAACCCAATGACATGCTAGTAAGTGTACATACAGTGTCTCCTGTATGTATTAAAAAGAAGTTTGAGGCCCTGGCAGGTTGGCTCAGCGGTAGAGCATCGGCCTGGCGTGCGGGGGACCCGGGTTCGATTCCCGGCCAGGGCACATAGAAGAAGCGCCCATTTGCTTCTCCACTCCCCCCCCTCCCCCCTCCTCTCTGTCTCTCTCTTCCCCTCCCGCAGCCAAGGCTCCATTGGAGCAAAGATGGCCCGGGCGCTGGGGATGGCTCCTTGGCCTCTGCCCCAGGCGCTAGAGTGGCTCTGGTTGCGGCAGAGTGAGGCCCCGGAGGGGCAGAGCATCGCCCCCTGGTGGGCAGAGCATTGCCCCTGGTGGGCAGAGCATCGCCCCCCGGTGGGCAGAGCGTCGCCCCTGGTGGGCGTGCCAGGTAGATCTCAGTAGGGCGCATGCGGGAGTCTGTCTGACTGTCTCTCCGTTTCCAGCTTCAGAAAGGTACAAAAAAAAAAAAAAAAAAGTTTGAAAGGTTGTATGTAAAAATGTTAACAGTGATCATTTTTTGGTGGTGAAATTATGAATAATTTTTCATTTATTTTGGTTTATTGAAAGTTTCTAATTTTTTGAATCTATATTTGATAGCCCAGTGAATCCTCAAAGCAACCCCAAGTGGTAGGTTGTTTTTTGTGTTTTTTTTTTTAATTTTTATTTTACTATTGATTTGAGAGAGAGGAAGGGAGAGAAAGAGAGGAGAGGGGAGGGAAGAGTGAGAAGCATCAACTCGTTCCACTTAGGTTGTTCCATTTAGTTGTGCACTCATTGGTTGTATCTTATATGTGCCCTGTCCGGGGCTCAAACCTGCGACCTAGGTGTCCCAGGGACAACACTCTATTCACTGAGCCACCCGGCCAGGGCCCAAATGGTAGGTTTTATTACTGCTCCCATTTTGTAGATGAGGAAACAGGCTTGCAAAGAGGAAGGCACAAGGCCATGGTCAAGAACACAGACTGAAACCCGGATGCTCTGGCCCCGAAGTCCGAGCCCCCCCCTGCCGAGTGCCGCCTGCCTCCACGGGCCACTGAGGGATGTGACCACTCCAGGCAGCCTTGAGGCCTCTGCTGTACTCACGGTCAGGCTCTGGCTTCTCTGTGTCACCCACTCTCAAGGGACGGGCTTTGGGCTCTTCTTTATTTCTCCGAATGGGGGCATTGAGCTCCTCGTGATAAACTGGCCAAAAGAGACCAGGGGACATGTCAGACAAAACATGGGAACTGGGGGATCTCAAACCAATGGGGCAGAGGCAGGAGAGGGGCTGTTTCCCCACAGACGCTTACATCGGTTGTGCTGCACGTAATTCACCGCCATGTTGGTGGGCACAAAGGATGTCTCACTGTCTTTCTTCTTGTTCTGCTGCTCTGCCAGCAAACGGGCCTTGGCGTCCTCCGTGGAAATGATATTTTTTATTTTAGCACTGAGGGGAGAAAGGAGTCGTGCCACGTGTTAGATCGCCGCACCTCGGGTCCCGAGAGAGAAGTGATGCGTGAGGCGGGCGGCCCACCACAGCGTAAGGAAGTCACCTTCCTGGGGGCACAGCTCTGCACAATTTACCAACTGCCTTCCAGCCATATGCTCAGTGGAGCCCTCACGGCTACTGGAGAGGCGGGGCGATTCTCCTCTGATCAGCAGGAAGCTGAGCCCCCAGAATTAGAGAACCGCCTACATGAGGCTCACAAACCAGAAAGGCCAGCGAAGCGGTGAGAGCCGGGGCCTCCCAACTTTCCACGACACCCGAAGAGGATTCTGACCACCGTACTTTCTCCACGACAGCCCGCTTTACAGCAGGTGTTCTGTCGTGAAGACAAGAGGAGGATTGTCGGGCGGCTAAGCCTTTAACACTGCTCCTGCTGGAGCAGAATAGAATACAGGGGCCTGACCAAAGAGCTGTGAACAGGCTAAAGAAAAACAAACACTGCTCTCAGTGCTCAGGGTCCCTTACGTGTCTTTAACTACTCTGACCTACTCTTCAGAGAAGCCCTCCAGACAGAAGATGGTTTATGTGGGTTTCCAGGGAGACCCATAAAGAAAGAGTCCCCTCAGGCCCTGGCCGGTTCGCTCAGTGGTGGAGCGTCGGCCTGGCGTGCAGAATTCCCGGGTTCGATTCCCGGCCGGGGCACACAGGAGAAGCGCCCATCTGCTTCTCCACCCCTCCCCCTCTCCTTCCTCTCTGTCTCTCTCTTCCCCTCCCGCAGCCAGGGCTCCATTGGAGCAAAGATGGCCCGGGCGCTGGGGATGGCTTTGTGGCCTCTGCCTCCGGCGCTAGAGTGGCTCTGGTCGTAACATAGGGACGCCCAGGATGGGCAGAGCATCGCCCCCTGGTGGGCAGAGCGTCGCCCCCTGGTGGGCATGCCGGGTGGATCCCGGTCGGGCGCATGCGGGAGTCTGTCTGACTGTCTCTCCCCGTTTCTAGCTTCAGAAAAATACAAAAAAAAAAAAAAAAAAAAATCAATAAATAAAATCTTAAAAAAAAAAAAAAAAAGAAAGAGTCCCCTCAGCTTTTAACTGGAAAGCAGAGAGCCCTCCTCCAGCCCGGGGCGGGGCGGAGGGCGGGCCCGCGGGTCTGACACGTACTCGATGCCCAGGTCCACCTCGGGGATGCCGCTCAGCATCTGGTTGGAAAGCATCTCCTCCGTCTTCTTTGCGGAGGAGACGCGGATGTTTTCCGGGAGTTCGTAAAGACAGTCCTCTGCATTCTTGGGCTTCACTTTCTGTTCTTCGTGTTCCACGATCCCTTTCCTCTTCTTCAGCTCCGTCTCAATGTACTTCATCCTGAAACCGGACACGCACAGGGCTCAGGCAGGGGCAGCAAGTCACAGCAGGCGTCTTGCCCGTTAGCGGTGCCCAACACTGGCCCACAGAGCAGTGGCACTCCATGAGGAAGTTTTCTTTTATTTGTTTCAAATTATAAGAGAAAGTTGATTTAGAAAGTTACAGAGGTAGTAGAAATGAGCCAGCTGGGCTGCACAAGCTCCAGAAAGAAGTTATAGAAGCAAAAGCGGACCCTTGGAGCTTAGGAGAGAGAAAGGCAAAAAGGTAAGGTGGGGGGGGGGGGAGATGCGGGAGTGGGTGGGAGATGAGAGAGTGGGTACGTGGGAGATGAGAGAGTGGGTTCGTGGGAGATGAGAGAGTGGGTACGTGGGAGATGAGAGAGTGGGTTCGTGGGAGATGAGAGAGTGGGTGGGTGGGAGATGAGAGAGTGGGTACGTGGGAGATGAGAGAGTGGGTGGGTGGGAGATGAGAGAGTGGGTGGGTGGGAGATGCGGGAGTGGGTACGTGGGAGATGAGAGAGTGGGTGGGTGGGAGATGCGGGAGTGGGTGGGTGGGAGATGAGAGAGTGGGTACGTGGGAGATGAGAGAGTGGGTGGGTGGGAGATGAGAGAGTGGGTGGGTGGGAGATGCGGGAGTGGGTGGGTGGGAGATGAGAGAGTGGGTACGTGGGAGATGAGAGAGTGGGTGGGTGGGAGATGCGGGAGTGGGTGGGTGGGAGATGCGGGAGTGGGTACGTGGGAGATGAGAGAGTGGGTGGGTGGGAGATGCGGGAGTGGGTGGGAGAGAGGGCGGATGGCCCAGGCCTGCTTCTCAGAGGGGCAGTATGCCCACCATCAAGTTTTCATCAGTCCACGGATGGGTGAGAAAAATAACTCTGGTTTTTCATCAAGGTAAAATTTACAACTTAAAGCACCAACTTTCTTGTGAGATTATGTCCTACCGATCTACTGGTTTTATTCTACGTAAGGTTCTTTAAAGACAGAAAGAGCTTGGGAGATGGTAGTTGTTAACAGCCTTGCTGGCAACATAAAAAGTAGGCCATCCAATGTTTATCCCTGGGATGTTTTAGGGCAGTGGTCCCCAACCTTTTTTGGGCCACAGACCGGTTTAATGTCAGAAAATATTTTCACAGACCGGCCTTTAGGGTGGGATGGATAAATGCACAAAAATAAAATTATGCGGCTGGTGTAAAAATAGTGGTATTTTTAACTATAATTGTCGAACTTACGAGACAAGCATCAAGAGTGAGTCTTAAACGAATGTAACAGAGGAAATCTGGTCATTTTTTAAAAATAAAACATCGTTCAGACTTAAATATAAATAAAACAGAAATAATGTAATTTATTTATTCTTTCTCTGTGGACTGGTACCAAATGGCCCACGGACCGGTACCGGTCCGCGGCCTGGGGGTTGGGGACCACTGTTTTAGGGAAATGTTACTACTAGTCAAGAAATCTTAAATCTCACAAACCAGAGATTTTTCAAAGTTCTCAAGCCTGAGAGGTGGGCCAAGAGGGCC
The DNA here is from genome assembly GCF_036850995.1 of Saccopteryx leptura. Taxonomy (NCBI): domain Eukaryota; kingdom Metazoa; phylum Chordata; class Mammalia; order Chiroptera; family Emballonuridae; genus Saccopteryx; species Saccopteryx leptura. The sequence continues at coordinate 6,498,870 of NC_089504.1, read as the reverse complement.
CAACACATTCCGTCTTTGGATAAGTCTAGAAATGTCATCTGTGACTAAATACCTTGCGCTGTGTCTGGCTGGAGCCCACCCCCACCCCCGACTGCTCACAGCCGAACAAACTGACACCTACATGTCGGCGTCCTCATCCCTCCGGTTGGTTTCCGCAGAAAAAGATGTCCCCAGGTGGAGGTCTTCCTCTTCGCTGATCCTGAAAGGAGGGGACAGTGAAGCAGAGCTTTAACAGCAAAAGGCAACAAGGCTGTTTTGTGGTACACCAACAAAACAAGTACACACAGGAAAGCGGAACAGCCTGCCCTGGTTAGGAAGCTCGGCTGATTAGAGCATCATCCAATCGGCCAGGTTGTGAGTTCAATCCCCAGTCAGGGCACGGTACAAGAGTCAACCAGTTGACTGTCCGAGTGATGTGGAGATGTTGTCTCTAAATCTAAGTACTCTAGTTGGCCAATGTCACCCTGTCAAATTTGTCTAAGTTAAAAAAAAAAAAAGAACCAAAGAATGTACAAAAATGGAACAACAAATCGATGCTTCTCTCTTTCTCCCCCCTCCCTTCCTCTTTCTCTAAAATCAATAAATAAAATTAAAAGAAAGTTGTTTTTTTAAAAGTGTAGTTTTTTATAGTTGGGGGAAAAGATGTTATGTAAATAAAATAAATATATGTAAGCAAACTATTGGTTTTCTGGAGATTCCTCTGGAGAATTAGCAGATATTTTAATTTTTTACTTTAGCATTGTTTGGAAGTATTATTCTTATAATTGCGTTGATTTCTTAAAAGAGAAAAATAAAACTTCCACATGGATTTGAAAGACAATAACCAATGCACTTTTACAAAAGAAGTGTTCCTCATCTCTCTAAGCTCACTTTTAAAGGGTTTCCTTTTATTTTTAAACAACATCTAGTTTACAAAGCAGAAAGCATACTTGAGCCTGACCAGGAGGTGGTGCAGTGGATAGAGCATCAGACTGGGATGCAGGGGACCCAAGCTTGAAACGCTGAGATCACATGGGCTCATCCGGCTTGAGTGTGGGGTCACTGGCTTGAGTGGGATCATAGACATGACCCCATGGTTGCCGGCTTGAGCCCAAAGGTCACTGGCTTGAAGCCCAAGGTTGCTGGCTTGAGCAATGGGTCACTCGCTCTGCTGTAGCCCCCTGGTCAAGGCACATATAAGAAAGCAATCAGTGAACAACTAAGGTGTCGCAACAGAGAATTGATGCTTCTCATCTCTCCCTTCCTTTCTGCCTGTTCCTATCTGCCCCTCTCTTTGTCTCTGTCACAAAAAAGAAAAAAAAACAACAAGCATACTTGAAGCGGTCCCACTAAGGCTTCTGCTGCAGGCCCTAACTCTGTGGGGGCACAGGGACCCCGGTAGGGGCTCCAGGCGCACCTGTAGCTCAGCGTGTCCACACTTACTTATCTTTGCCCCTTTCCTTCAGTTTCTTCATGTCCACCATACCGCCTGTCTTCATCTGAAAGGGATCATCCTGCAGAAAGCAGATGCCGCTGAGAAGAAACATCTATGCAACTGGCAGCAAATTTTCTTTTCTGAAGAAACCACCATCACCCACTGAGGGGCATCCCACATCTTTCTAGTGCCCAGAGGACCCGACCACTTACCACGAGAGTGGTCTCTTCCTGGACCTTCTCTCCCACCAGCAGCGCCACAGCACTGAGTAAAGCCAGAAAGGGAAAAGGCAGAGGGAGAAAGAGCACGCTTCAGAGATGAGAAGGAACATTTAGGAAGTTTTTAGATTGCAACATTCCTGCAAGGGCGAGATTTGAGGGTGGATACCAAAGCCAGCTGAGAAAGTCTACCGGAATAAAACAGGGCTCAACAACACTCTAGATGCCAGGCTAGGGGGTGGATGAGGTGGTGAACGGTTCTATAAAGCCAGTTGGCATTATCTTGGCTTGGAAACCTCATTTCTAAGACTTTTTGCCTTCTGGCGAAATGAAGCTAGGAACAAATGTAGGAAAATATTATCGCAGCTTTATTTGATGAAAATACTAAATTACCTACAGGTCCCCAAATAGGGAATTAGCTAAATTATTGCACATACTTGTGGTGGAGTACTATATAGCCATTAAACAGGTTTTTGGAAAAATAACTCACAATGTGAGCGAATGTCCACAATGTCACAATAAGTTGAAAATAGCATAGAATAAAAGTTCTCACTACTCTTTTCAAAAGAGAGAAAGCATTCAGACTGGAAAGAACATTAAATGTTAACACTAGTTAGCCGTGGATGGGAGAATTACGGGTGCTGTTTACTTTCTTGATTATCTTTTTCTAAATTTTCCAAACTAACAATCCATGTGCTTTCACAGTTAGCAAAGTGCAATAAAAATACGAGTTAGTGACCTATTTTTGCACCTCTGGAGCAAACCTTAAGACCACAAAGCTGGGGGAATCCCCTGGTTAAACGTTTTCAAAGACCACTGGACCTCTTTCAGGGTAGAGGAAGGTGTACAGTGTGTCAAGAGAAGGGGCTAGGTCTGAGGGAGCTATCTTGTGACAGCGACCAGGACGGGGGCGTGTCCGTAACCCCCACCTCCTCCTCCTCTGGGTCTCCCCGCCCTGGTACCCACACCTCACTCCGTTGGGCCTCTTCCTCAAGTTCTGCACCTCTCGGGTCTCTTCTAGTTTTAATCTGAAAAAAGACAATGTACAGGTTGAGAGCCCTCCGCAGCACTCAGAGTCAAACAAGCAGCTTCGACCAGCGTCGCAGCCGACTGCTGAGCTGCCGGCACAGTGGTCCAGAGGCGCACCGGCGCTAGGACCCAGCGGGAGTCAGATCCACTGCCCATCCCGCGGACACCTCTTCCAATTATGTGGCCTCAGTGGTGCCGGCCTCACCCCTAGAAGCCTCCACTTCTTCGTCTGCAGAAAGGGACAACACCGGCTCACTGTTACCAATGTAGTCAACGAGGCGCCAGGCCGGCCGGTGGTGAGTCCCCAAGCCGGTTTCTCTTTTTCCTGCCCAGTGGAAACCCCGCTCCAAACGCACCGAACCTCTTCTGAGTCCTGCTCATCTTCCTCCGACTCCGAATCGGCCCGGCGCCGGCGGAAAGTCTTCCCGGTGACCGGCATGGTGGCGCCGGGCCCCCGCGCTCTCGGTGCTGCGCTGCTGCGCTGCTGCGCGGTGGCCTGGGCTGTTTCCGGCGCGCAGCAGTGATGTCAGAGCGCCGGCCCCGCTGTCGAGGCCCTGCCGGCTCCCAGACCATCTGGCCACGCCCACGTGGGGGTGACGTATGCTTCTCCCTATTGGGCAGCAGAGGAGGAGGAGGCGGGGCGAGGTCGGCCGGGCAGCCAAAACCCCGAGCTGCGCAGCGGAGGGCACGTTTGAATGACAGGCTGCGGTGGCGGGGTAGCGACGGCAGGTGAGTTTCAGGCTGCAGCCGGCTGGTTCAGGGGGCCGGGCCCTGCCAGGTGCGCTAAACACCAAGGCCAGATGAGCGGAGTCCCGGATCCCCCAGCCGCCATCATCCCCCGTCCGGCCGGCACGGGGGTCCTCTAGGATCCCGCCGCCCCAAATCTAGACCCCGGGGACTCGTTGATTCTCCGGAAGGGGGCCGCCATCTCTTTTATTCTGCCGGGGCCTGATCCAGGGTTGAAAGCATACGTGTGGCGTCTCGGGGCGCTGACTTTTATTTCCTCTGTGTCTGGACCCTGAATTGTATTTTTCCCTTTAGGGACAAAAGATGACCACTCATTAGTGATGGTGATTTTAAGTCCCAACACAGACTGCCCCGCTAAAAATGACCCCGACCATTTCTCCGCACGGACATGCGCGTCTGGTGTTTTTAATCCGCTCGGAAGGGTTTGAGGCATAAGACCCCTTCCTGGGTGTTAGCCGGCCGTCTCCCTGCACCTTCCGGGGGCCTGTTTTCGTCCTTGTCACAAGGACTATCGCTCTGCCTTTTGCCCCTTCCACCCTAAGGATGCTGTGAAGACTAAGCTTGCTTGAAATACGGGCATCAACAAACGCTTAGGAAATATCTGATTGCATACATAGTGGCTTAGAAGACTTTTAGGAACCCCCTTAAATAGTAGTTTTCCTTTTCTCATTATAGGCCGGTCCTGTCCTTTGAAAGCACCACCTCTTATTAAGCTCTCACTGTGTGGCAGGGACTAGGCGAAACATTATCTCATTGAACTCTCCCAACAAGCTGATGAAGTAGATTCAGATATTTTTCATTTTGCAAATGAGAATACCGAGGTTCAGGGAGGCAGGAAGTGCCTCAAGTTACACAGCTGGAAGGTGGAGCAGGGATCAGTCGCAGGCCTACCTCTGCTGCCTGTTTTGCACAGTGCCTGGCACAGTTGACAGTTCAGTAAATGTTTGCTGCAGCTGCTGTTAGCACAGCTCATTGGCTGGGAGGGGGTGCTGATGGAGACTGTTTTGGGTCCCCTCTTCTGGAAGACCATTCTGAGGCTGGGTAGCCTTTCTGGAATGCCTGCCTTTTCTCTGGGATAGCTTCCTGTAAGGTTGCTGTTCTCTCCCGTGGACTGAGACAAATGAACTTCTGAGGCAGACTCAGGACTTCTCATAACAGCCTTTAGGCTTGGGTCAAAAGCTGTTTAGTAACTTTGTGACCTCTAGCCAGTTAACTCTCACTCTCTGAGACTCATTCCTCTTTTAGCAATGGAGGTGGAGATGGATTTAGCTTCCAATGTTGCCAGGCCTTCCCACCTCCTGCTTATGAGGATTTAATTAGGTCTGTTAGTATCAGCTTAGCACAGGGGGCCATTTGGGCGTGGCAAGGTGCATAGGGCCAATGAGGATAACAGGAGGTGTGTGGGAAGCAGGACTTGCCAAGGCAAGAGGAGGCTTGGAGTTCTGCTTTGAGAGTCAGAAGAATGGCAGACTCAGCGAATTAAGGCTGTGTTAAAGGAAGGTACATGTTGGGGACTTAGGGGAAATGGACTTGCTTGGAAGTCTATTAGAGAAAAGAGGGCAGGAGGGAGGGAAAGGGTGTGTGCTCTGAGGGGCAGAGGGGTGTGGGATGGCTAATGCTTTGAGGACCAGGTCAGGGGGAGTCCTTCTGTTATGGGGGGGCTTGGCAGCATCATTTTTCCTGTCCTGAGGATCTTGGTTCCTGGCTGGGAGGAGGATGTCACCAGAACCTCCAGGAAAACGATGAGTAATGGGCACCAGAGGCCTGGGCTTGGCAGCTGGTGCCAAGCCCGGCAGTACTGCCCACATGCCTGCGTCCCTGGGGAGGCGCTTTCCCCTCTCTAGAGGCAGGCCACAGGGAAGGAGGAGGGCCTGCCCTTACTGAGGATGAGGCGTCGTAAAAGCCTCACCCGAGCCCGGAGCAGGTGGGCCCTTTGCCAGACCTGCCAGCCAGCCTCTTTTCCCCCTGCTTTCTCCTCCCCAGGACAAGAGCAGGCAGTTCTAGTGGGGCAGGAGGGAGAGCTGCCCTGGGGTCGCTGTGGTGAGGGCACAACCCCTCTGGCTGGCATTGTGGGCACTGGCTAGGGGCAGGCACGTCACTGACTCCCAGCTGCTCTCAAGAGGGCCTGTTCCCAGGACCCAGTTCACTCAGCAGTGCACGTATCTCTCCCTTGCAGTCTTTGTTAAATGCCTACTGTGTGCACGCCATTTCTTTGCACCGAGGGTAGGGGGCGAAAGGCTAGGAAGGCAGACCTGGCTCTTTTTCAGCTGCGTCACTCCCTCGCTGTGTGACCTTGGTAAAGGGGCTTCCCATCTCGGAGTTTCCCTTCTTCCTCTAAAAGATCAGGAGCAGCAGCCCTCCCTCAAGAGAGTGTAGGTGGTTATCGTGTCCAGCTCAGGTTAGGCCCTAGATCTTGGGGCTCCTGCTGTTGAGTTAGGGTCACCTTTTCCAAAAGACCCCCTCCCTGCACCCACCTTAAGTAAGAGAAAAGGAATCTTTCATAGGTTTCTATTATGAAAAAACAAATCAAACTTACAGAAAAGTTATGCGAATAATAGAATGAAATCCCATGCATACCCTCCACCTAGATTCACCAATTATTAATATTTTAGCCCTATTTACTCTATATATATACTCATTATCATCATCATTATTATTGCCAATCTATTTAAGACTAAGTTGCAGATATCATGAATCATCTTTACCCCTAAATATCTCAGGGGAATCATCTAAGACCAAGGGCATTATCATTCACAACCAGAAAACAGTTACATCTTCAGAAACTCTAATGTTGATAGAATGCCATGTTAGTCTGCTAGGGCTGCCATGAAGTACACCAGACTGAGTGACTGAAACAACAGAAATTAATTTTCCCACCGTTCTGGAGTCTGGAAGTTCACGATCAAGGTGTCCACAGATTTGGTTCCTTCTGAGACCTCGCTCCTTGGCTTGTCGTCAGTCACCTTGCTGTGTCCTCACATGGTCCTTTCTCTGTGCGTGTCCTTGATGCCCCCTTTTGTGTCCAAATTTCTTCCTCTGAGGAGGAGACCAGTCAGAGTGGATTAAGGTCCACCCTAAATACCTCATTTGAACTTAATTACCTCTTTAAAGACCCTGTCTCCAGAGATCAAAGGGGCCAGAGGAAAAGAGGACAGAAGGAAAGGGGGGATGATAGGATGGGATAAACCTGAAGGGAAGGGGGGAGGGCGCTATGGGGAGGGGGAGATGTTGAGGGGAATACGGGGGAGGGGGGATGCATTTGGGGCAACACTAGAATCTATGTAAACACAAAAAGAAGAAGAAAAAAAGACCCTGTCTCCAAATAAGATTCCGTGCCGAGGTACTGGGGCTAGGGCTTCCACGTAAATTTAGGGGCACAGCTCAGTCCATATTCTGATTTGTCAGTAGTCCCACTAATGCCCCTTTTCCCATTAATCCAGGGTCCAGTTTAGTCATGTTCTGCAGTGCCTTGTATCTGGAAGTCACGAAGGGAATCAAGTCCCTGGCAGCAGTGGCGATGGCCGCCTAGGAACAGGAGAGCTGTCGGAGAGGCTTCACTCCCTGGGCTTCCGTCTCCCGGCTTTAGTTTGATGTCAGAAGCACCACGAGGTGAGCTTGGATCTTAGAAAGCAACACTGAGAATCAGCACTCCCGGGTGTGTGTCGTACTCGGTCCACACAGTACATTTCTTGGCTGGGCCGGTCAGGCCCGGCTGCCCTGGGCGATGGAGCCCTGAGTGAAAAGCTGTTGGAAGCATGTGAGTTACATTCCTACCAATCTCAGTTTCCTGACCGATAAAATATAAAACATGGCCAGTGACACAAATTATAGGACTAAATATTTTTTGAGTATCCTTGCTGTGCAGATAAATGCAAACTGAGCCACCCTGAAAGTCCACGTGATCAGAAGCCGTTAGGGTACCTGCATCCGTGCACTGTCTCCTCCATCCCTTCAGTAGCCCTGTTTCTGTCTTCATCGCACTTCACAGATGAGGAAACTGAGGGTTGAGTGGCTTACCTAGAAACACACAGCTTGCAAGCAACAAGAGCGAGGAGCTGAACGCAGGGCTGGCCATCTTGTTACTGCCTTCTGTAGTTACAGTCCACTCCAGGGTTGATGTGTGCGAAACAGCCAGCGTGTTGCGATAAAAGGTGGCTGCCCTTTGTCCTAACATCCCCGGTGGCTGCACACGTAGCCTGGTGCTGAAATCTGGAACTCTGAGCCCCGTGAGGGCGGACCGTGCCTGGCCCAGTTTCCATTATCCACCTCATTGCCTGAGGGAGGGGCCCTCTCAGTGTTAGCTGGGGACCAAGATAAAGCAGAGGGAAAACTTGGACAGCTGAGATAAGTAAGGCACAGTCCTCGCAGACATGCGGACGCCTCGTGCTTCAGGTTCTCTGTGAAGAATGTTAAGCACCCTCTGTTCTGGGTATCCCCGCTCAACGTTTTCCATTCATATAAACCAAGGCTTAACCATTAACTTAAAAAAAAATGTTAGTGAATCTTAAATTTTCTATGTTGGGTATGCTAAGTGGGCACATACATCTGTATAATCTTTCTGGAGGGATGTTTGTCGATTTATATCTGGAGGCTTCTAAACATCCATTTTTGACCCAGTAATTTTTCTTTTGGTCAAAGATGTAGTCATTCATATTCCAAAATATTGCTGACGCCTTATTTATGTAGGCAAAACACACACACAAATACCCTAAGTGTCCACAGTAGGAAAGTAGTTAAGTAAGGTATATGTAACTTAAATTGGACTTGTTATACTATATTATTCAGCCATTAGAGATGAAGTTTTTGGCCACGGCCAGATAGCATTGTCCCAGAGTACAGAGGTTGCAAAGGTCAACCCCTGGTTCAATCCCTGGTCAGTACACATACAGCCATTAAATACTGACTGGGAAGTCACTGTGTTCCAGACGCTGTTTTAGGCATTTTGGATACAACTGTGACCAAAAGAGCTCCCTGTCCTCAGGGCGCCTGCATTCTTGAGTAGAGACAGGCATTCAACTAGGACGACAGAAATGGGTCTTTATCCCATGGTGTGGAGCATGCTCAGTACAGGTTGGACTGGAGAGAGGGCCTGTCTTGGGGGAGAGGCTAGTGGCTGTGACAGCCTCCAGCAGGGTGGCCAGCAGATGCCTTCACTGGTCAGGGGACAGTGAAGCCAGGCCTGAAGGATGGGAGCACAGAGGCATGTGAGCAGTGTGACAGTGCATCGAATGGGACGAGCATCTGTCCTGCTCCTTGACGCTTTCACTTCCTAATCTCTCTTCCTGCCCAGCTTTTTCAAATCTTTTTATTTATTTATTTTTAATTTTTTTTCTAAAGTTAGAAGCGGGAAGCAGTCAGACAGACTCCTGCATGCACCCGACCAGGATCCACCTGGCATGGGGCCAATGCTCTGCCCATCTGGGGTGTTGCTCCGTTGCAGCTGGAGCCATTCTAGCGCCTGAGGCAGAGGCCACAGAGCCATCCTCAGCACTTGGGCCAACTTTGCTCCAATGGAGCCTTGGCTGCGGGAGGGAAAGAGAGAGACAGAGAGGAAGGAAAGGGGGAGGGGTGGAGAAGCAGATGGGTGATTCTCCTGTGTGCCCTGGCCGGGAATTGAATCAAATCTTTTTAATGGTGTCATACTATGTATCCTCCTGCAACTTTTAAAAAAGTAAAGAGAACTTAGGAAAGTTATCATCTTATAAGGTGTCATCTTAATCGTTCTCCGGTGTCCTGTACAGTGTTCATTCACATGACGCCACCATACCCGCTATCCAGCTCCAGGACTTTGTAATCATTTCCAACAAAATCCGTCCCCATGACTCCCTGACGCCCCATTCTCCCCCCCAGCCCCCGGCACCCACCATTCTCCTTCCTGTCTCTATGGGCTTGACTGCTCTGGGGACCTCATATAAGTGGATTCACACAGTATGTGCCCTTTTGTGTCTGGCTTATTCACTCAGCATGTTTTCAAGGTTCACTGTGTTGCAGCAGGTGTCAGAGTCTCCTTTTCAAGGCTGGATCCTATTCCCTTGTGTGGGTGGACCACATTCTGTCTCTCCAGTTATCTTTCTGTGGACACTCAGCTTGCTCTCACCTTGGGCTCCGGAGACTCATGCTGCTATAAGCGTGGGTGCGCGAAGACCTGGTCAAGTCCCTGTGTTCCAGCACGTGCCCAGGAGCGGGACGGCTGGGTCATCGGTGATGCTGTGTTTGATTCCCGAGGTGCTTCCATGCTGTTTTCCGTAGTAGAAGGTGTATCTACATCCACCAACGGTGCACAAGTTTCAGTTTCTCTGCATTGTCTCTAACACTTGTTCTTTTCTGTTTTCTTTTTCTTTTTTATTTCTCTGAAGTGAGAAAAGGGAGGCAGAGAGACAGACTCCTGCTTGTGCCCAACCAGGATCCACCCGGCATGCCCACCAGGGGGCGATGCTCTGCCCATCTGGGCTGTTGCTTCATTGCAACTGGAGCCATTTTTTTAGCGTCTGAGGCAGAGGCCATGGATCCATCCTCAGCGTCCGGACCAACTTTGCTCCAGTGGAGCCTTGGCTGCGGGAGGGGAAGAGAGAGAGAGAGAAAGGAGAGGGGGAGGGGTAGAGAAGCAGGTGGGCACCTCTCCTGTGTGCCCTGGCCAGGAATCGAACCCAGGACTTCCACACGCCAGGCCAATGCTCTACCACTGAGCCAACCGGCCAGGGCCTTCTTCTTTTTTTATTTTTTCCGTTAGTAGCCGTCCCAATAGGTGAGACATGGTACAACTTGTTTTTATTACTGAGCATTCTCTGAGATTTTTATCTGTATTAATAATATAGGTCTCAGTCACTTACTTTATTCCAGAGTTTTAAATCAATATTTTGAAGTAGAATTTATATCCAATAATCTGCATGCTTTCAGAGAGCGTTGTCAAATGGCGCCTCTTTGCCTCCCCACCCTAGCCCCAGACAACACTGAGATGCTTTCTGTCACTGCAGACAAGTTGTGATTTCAAGTGCTTTTGATCAACTTTACTGAGGTGTAATTTACATAAAATAAAAATGCAGGCGACTTCCCTGGCCTCCATCTTTCTTTCTTCGGGGCCAGGGAACCTCGCTGGGCGGGATGCGTGCTCTGTACTCAATAAAGCCTTTTGTTATTCCACACTTGGTGGCTCTGGCCCCTTCATTCCTTCTCGGCGGGGAAAAATACCTTACATTTTGGTGCCAAAACCCAGGAGGAGTTGAAGTCCACAAGGACCGCTCCTCTTCCTCATCCCCTCCGAGAAAGAACCAGGATCTCCGACCTTCCACCCACTTTGGCACACGGTGCGGTAAGTCCCCTGCCTCCGGCCACCCTTGTGTTCTTTCCTCCGAGACTCCCTGTCCGAAATCGTAACTACATCAGGGAAGTCTTTCCGTCCGAGTGCGTGTGCTTGTGGAGACATCCCAAGCATATCCACTTTACCTTATCCATCTGTGGCCAGACCTTGAGATTTAGGATGCTAATACTCAAATCTGACCACTCCGAGAACTGAGGGCAGCTGTGGGGGCACAGGAATCTTCCTCCATAAAGAAGAAGAAACTGTTCTTCTCTGCTGTGGCCAGGCCACAGAACCCACTGAATTAGCCTCCTGAAGGGACTTTCGGTTTTAACACCCTCACCAATTTTACTATCGCCAAAAAAGCTGGGGACTGATTGGAGATCTCTTACATACACGGCTTCTAATTATTTGCGCACCCGTCCTTAGTCTCTGTGCCGCCTGTTCCACCGCACAGGCCTTTTTCTGGCCAGAGAAACCTGACCTAAAACCTCCACTCCTGATCTTTCCTTCTCCGCGGACTCCCAACTCTCTCTCCCTCCTGTCTGACCCCCGGGGGCACCCCTCTCGGGACTTTTCTCTGGTCTCTCTGCGGACCTCTTTTGTGCTCGAGTCTCTTCCCTCTGAGAGCCCCCTCCCCTCCCTTCGCAAAATCTTGTTTAGGCCAGGGCACACAGGAGAAGCGCCCATTTGCTTCTCCACCCCTCTGCCGCACTTTCCTCTCTGTCTCTCTCTTCCCCTCCCGCAGCCAAGGCTCCATTGGAGCAAAGATGGCCCGGGCGCTGGGGATGGCTCTGTGGCCTCTACCTCAGGCGCTAGAGTGGCTCTGGTCGCAACATGGCGACGCCCAGGATGGGCAGAGCATCACCCCCCCGGTGGGCAGAGCGTCGCCCCTGGTGAGCGTGCCGGGGGGATCCCGGTCGGGCGCATGCGGGAGTCTGTCTGACTGTCTCTCCCTGTTTCCAGCTTCAGAAAAATGAAAAAAGAAAAAAAAAATGCATGCACTTTTCAGCTATACTTCCCAAGGTTTGACCTGGTTAAATCCCACCCCAGTCAAGATCTAGAACATTCCAACACCACAGAAAGTTCCCTCTTGCCTCTTTGTGGTGTAGCCTCACCCTCCGCCCCAGGCAAGCACTGGTCCAGTTTCTCGCGCCGAGGATTATTTTTGTCTACAGACACGCACTGCATGACGACTTTGGTCAGTGATGGACCACAGATATGACGCTCCTGTAAGACTATAATGGAGCTAAAAGTTCCTAGCGAGGTCGTAGCCATTGTGCTGTTGTGACATCGTAGCGTAAGGCAGCACCCACATTTGTGGTGATGCTGGTGTAAGCACACCACTGTCCGTAGTGCAAGAGTACAGGAGGTACAATTATGTGCGGGGCACGAGGTTTGATGACAACAGTAAGTAGCTCGCTGGTTTATGCACTTACTATGCTTTTCATCATTAGCGTGTACTCTACTCATAAAAATAGTTTGCTGTAGCTGTTCACCATTTTTGGTGGCTCGGTAGTGCAACGGTGTGTGACTGTCACTGTTTACCTCGTTGCCTGTTGCTCACTGAGATGATATATAGTGTCCCCCAGTATAAGCAGTGCTACAGAATAGCTTTGTTTCCTGTCTTTGTGGACACCCTTGATTACTTGCTTAGAAAAAAATGTGGAGCCAGGTTAACGCTCTGGACTATTCTTTGCCATTTGCCTTATTTACTTATTTATTTATTGAGAATTTTTATGAGTTTATTTGAGCCAAACTGATGACGTATGCCAGGGAGCAAGATCTCCAATACTCCGGTTATTTAAACCGGTGATTTGTGTGTGCAGCGGGGTGTAGATTGCCAGTGATCGGGGCTCCCTTTGGTGAGGCCAGACAGCACAGGGCGGTAGCGTCGGGGCCAGCAGAACGGGGAGTAGGCCCAGGTGGTTTTGTCAAGCCCTTGAGCTAAGAATTGTTTTAAAATTTAATTTTAACGAGAGAATAAGGAGAGAGAGAGAGAGAGAGAAACATCAATTTGTTGTTCACTTATTTATGCATTCACTGGTTGATTCTTATGCGTTCATTGGTGATTGAACCTGTAACCTTAGCATATTAGGACGACGCTCTAACCAAATGAGCTACCCAGCCAGGGCAAGAATAAAAAAAATACTTTTAATGAATTGTAAATAAAAAAACAAAAATAAGAGTATGTGTTAAGGATCGAAGTGGCAGCAGAGCCTGAAATATTTACCACCACCTGTACCTTTACAGAGACGTGTGCAGACCCCGGCTTTAGAGATGGGGGCAGAACGCCTCAGCGCCACGCCCACGGCCCTCAGCCAATGGCTGACCTGGGCGCGGTCCTTAGCTGCTTAGGCTCCGCTCTGTTTTCTTCATCAGCAGAACAGGGGCAGTGAGAGCACAGGCGTGTTAGCCACACGGCTTTTGGTTTTTCTATCTGAAATCACAGAAACTTAAATAGTTTGATTGTATGTGTGAATCAAGAGTGGGCCTGTCACCGTCATCCTTGTCGTGGGCACTGTTCCTGGCACTAGGCATCAAGCTTATAACCTGGCTGCACCATGTAGCTGGACACACGAGTTATATATCAAAGACACTTAACAAACAAGCAAACAAACCACATACTGCAGCTCAAAGTAACATGGGACCAAGTGCAAGCTGCTGAAAAGACCCCAGAATCTGGCTTTGAGTGAGGAGGCTTAGAATTGAGAACTTTGCACCTGTCATTGTCATGTGACCATTTTAAATGTTAGCTGCTAATCGCCACTGAGGAGAGGGGGCAGTGGTGACATGTGGATGACCCGGTTGTGCCTGCAGCCTGGGGCTGCTCAGGACTTGGGGGTCAGGAGTTCTGAGCAGCACAGTGTCATTGGGAGGCTCGAAGGATGATCTGAGGGTCCCAGTGACTTGTGCGGAAGGGACTGAGCCCTCTGTCCTGAGGGTTACAGGGCTGGGACGGCCACAAGGAGCCGTAGTTGGAGAGGCCCCGTGTCCCTCAGACCTCTGAAGGCCCCTCCTCGTGGGAACACAGAGGTAAGGCCCTGCCGTGCCCGGGAAGGGCCCGCTAGCGCTGCTGGTCGGCACTGAGTGACCAGAGAACAGTAGCACTACCTGAGGCACCCCGGCTTGTCTCCCCAGGCTCCCTGCCAGACCTGTCACTCTGGCCCTCTGCCCACCAGTGTCCACTGTCTACGGAGGATGTGGATGTTGGCTGCCCATGCCCGGGAAGGGCCCACTAGCGCTGCTGGTCGGCACTGAGTGACCAGAGAACAGTAGCATTACCTGAGGCACACCGGCTTGTCTCCCCAGGCTCCCAGCCAGAGACCTGTCACTCCGGCCCGCTGCCCACCAGTGTCCACTGTCTACGGAGGATGTGGATGTTGGCTGCTTCCTGGGGGCGTCGCTGTGCACAGAGGTAGGCCCTCAGGCACAGACTGAGGAAGGAGTATGGATTTTTCTTTTTAGGCAAAATAATAGAATTGGTTTGTTTGTTAGTTAGTTTGTTTGTTTTCCAAGTCCTTCTCTTTTAGAAAAACATACATGAATGAAATGATAGGCTATCTGGGATTTTCTGCAAAAAAGAGGAAGTGGGAGGTTGAGATGAAGGCAATCAAAGCTGGCCTCGAATTAATTGCTGAAGCTAGGTGGTGGTCAGGTGGGGGGCGTGATGCTGTAGTTCCGTCCACTCCCGCCTGGGTTTGCATTTTCAGTAAGTCAGAAAGAGAGAACGTGAGCAGGGGCCTTAAGGCTCCGACAAACCTGGGTCTCAGCTTTAGCTCCAGCACGCCTGTCTGTGAGACCTGGGCACGGAGGAGCCCTTGCCGGGGCTGTAAGACGGGGCTGGCTGCCACCGCCTCGGACAGTGCTGGGGGGAGCCTCACCTGGCACCTGGCACCTCGCCGGCCCACCTGTTCTGGCTGGGAGCCTGGGATGCCTGGCTGACCATCTGGGGTGGGGGAGGTGGCTCAGGAGAGGGGCCTGGGTGTCTACCTCCCTCTAGTGGACACATGGCCTCTGCCTTTCATTAACCCTTCTCTACTCCACTTACATCTTTGGCTGGTTTGGGCTTTCTTTTTCTTTTTCTTTTTCTTTTTTTGCAAGAGAGAGAGGGAGAGAGGGAGGCAGGAAGGGAAAGAGATGAGAAGCAGCAACTTGTAGTTGCGTCACTTTAGTTTTTCATTGATTGCTTCTCCTATGTACCTTGATAGGTAGGTGAGATGCTGGAGGGGGGGGGCTGCAGCCGAGCCAGTGACCCCTTGCTTAAGCCAGCAACCATGGGATCATGTTGATGATCTCATGATCAAACCAGCAACCCCGCGCTCAAGCTGGTAAGCCTGCGCTCAAGCCAGATGAGCCCACACTCAAACTTGTGACTCTGGGGATTTGAACCTGAGACCTCAGCATCCCAGGCTGATGCTCTTTCCACTGTAGCACCACTGGTCAGATGGTTTTGGACATTTCTTGGCAACAGTTTGGAGCTAGAATCAGCAGTCAGAGTCCTTGGTATGATTTCTGCTCAAATATTTGGGTGGTGGAGGCATTTATTCAGTTATTTATTTTTAAACATTGTCTTTTGAAATAATTATAGTTTACAGGAAGTTGCCAAAAATGTACCAGGAGGTCCTGCATGCCCCTCACCCAGTCCCGCCAGTGGTACCACACCTTTGGTGTGTCTGTGGTGCGGTATCACAGCCAGAAAGGTGACATTGACTGATTCCGACTCCACCAGTTCGCACAGGCCCATTGAGAACCCTCCGAGCAACCCAGGGGTGGTGTTCTGTTCACCCCAGCTCCCAGGCAAGAAGAGTGAGGCTCAGACAGGTGAAGCAACTTCCCCTGCTCACGAGCAGACGTCATGAGGCCCGCGTCCTGCACGGAACCACCCGCCTCCCTGCCTCCTTTAAGCAGCGTCTGCCGTATCTAACCTGGGACTCTTCTGTGTTTCCTGTAGGTGAGACCAGGCCAGGATGGGGGACTCCAGGGACCTTTGCCCTCACCTTGACTCTGTAGGGGAGGTGACCAAAGACAACTTGCTGCTTAAATCTAAGGTAAAGCGTCACACATTATGAGGCCGAGACCCACGCTCAGGGCTTCCACATTTCTGGAGTACCGACATTCCTGAAGCAGCAGAACTGGCTTCGCAACGGCCTCCGCTTCTCTGCGGGAGAGGCAAAGCTGGCGTCTGCTCGAGGGGCCTTCTGGGCCGGTGTCATCACTGTCAGCCACTGCCCCTCCCGCCTGTCTGGGAGGCACCGAGGCTCCGCCCATCCGCCCCCGCAGCAGGTGCGCAGAGCCTCTCTAGGGCAGGGAACCGGCAGCCCTGAGACTCTGCACTGAGACTGCGCTGAGACTCTGTGGACAGTATTTATTACCCGCGTGCCTGGGGGAGGGCTCAGGGTGACCCGCCATGAGGAGGTGGGCCTCTGAGAAGGGAGGATGTGTCACCGTCTTTCTATGTTAAATTAAAATTTTTCTGAATAGGTAAGACTCTCACATGGTTCAAAAATGAAAGATTATAAGAATAGAAATGGGCCTGACCTGTGGTGGCACAGTGGGTAAAAGCATCGACCTGGAACGCTGAGTCGGTTCGAAACCCCAGGCTTGCCTGGTCAAGGCACAAATGAGAGTTGATGCTTCCTGCTCCTCCCTCTGTTTTTTCAATCTCTTTCTTCTCTCTGTCTCTTTCTCTCTCTGTGTCTCCTCTCTCTAAAAAAATAAATAAATAAAATGTAAAAAATAAATAAATAAAAGAATAGAAATGGCCTGACCAGGTGGTGGCGCAGTGGATAGAGCGTCGGACTGGGATGCAGAGGACCCAGGTTTGAGACCCTGAGGTCGCCAGCTTGAACATGGGCTCATCTGGTTTGAGCAAAAGCTCACCAGCTTGGACCCAAGGTCGCTGGCTCCAGCAAGGGGTTACTCGGTCTGCTGTAGCCCCCCTGATTAGGGCACATATGAGAGAGTAATCAATGAACAACTAAGGTGCCGCAATGCGCAACGAAAAACTAATGATTGATGCTTCTCACCTCTCTCCGTTCCTGTCTGTCCCTGTCTATCCCTCTCTCTGACTCTCTCTCTGTCTCTGAAAAAAAAAAAGAATAGAAATGTGGGGCGCTCTCCCCCTCTGAGCACACCCACACCTTTCCTGTCCCGCCCCCCCCCCCAGGTCCCCTGAGCTCCAAGGCCCCTTCTTTGCCTCTGTAACTTGTTTCCTGGGCCCGTTTCTTCTACGACTCATTTTTTTAACCTCTGTGATTTTCTAAATAGACTTTCTCTTATTCAAGAAAAAGAGAAAGAAATGTCAAGAAGCCCCCTCCCGCCCCCTGTGCACACCCTCCCCAACCCACTCTCAGGTAACCACTTCCATTAGTTTATTTTGCATCTTTTCAGTTTCTTCATGCAAACATATGAAAATAGGCTTATTTTTCCTTTCCCCCTTTATTTCATAGAAGGTAGCATACTGGAGACCCTTTTATAGCGTGCTTAATTCACATGACAACGTGCCTTGGAGGTTCCTGACGGTGGTCCACTGGGACAGCTCTCCCATTGCTTGTCTTGTTGCACTCTGTTTCACCGTGTGGACTCTATAACCGACCCTCCGTGGGTGGACAGCTGGGCTCTTTGCCACCTACCGCTGGAGCAAGTGACGCTGTGATGAACGGTCTTGTAGAAATGTCACTGCTGCAGGGACAGAGCCCCACGCAGGGCACATTCCCAGAAGTGGGGTCGTTGGGTCGGGTTCTTAGGCATGTTGTCAGCTCTTTGTTCCGGGCATGCAGGCCGGTGTTCAGCCTCCCTGCACCAGCAGGTGCTGCTGGCCTTTGGCCTGAGCTGGTTTAGTCCTGGCCAGCATGAGGGATCAGTTCTTCAAAGTACCTGTGACTTCTTTTGAAGTAGCTTCGCTTCTTGTGCGGTTGGGAGGAGGGACTGCGCTAGGCCCTGCGCCTTTGCCTTGTCTGATGCTGAGTTTCTTTCCGAGTCTGCCCAGAGGACTAAGGGAACCCACCGGAGGACGTTTCCTCCAGAGGAGGCAGGAACGGGGGAGTGTGAGAACTGGGAGAGGACTGAGATGGGGAGGGGGAGGCAGAGCACGGGAAGGCGTGGGCTGGGCCGTGCAGCCTCTCGGAGTGTTTGGGTGAGAGCGGTTGGAGACATGTTAGGTCTGCGTTTCAGAGAGCATGCCTTCAGCACCTACAGAATGAAGCCAGCATGGTTTAAAGAGCCCCTCAGGGGGCGAGGTACAAGCTGGCAGCTCACAAGGAAGAAAAAGTAAACTATCTCGTGTGAGGCACTGAGCTCCATGATCACAGTGCGGGTTGAGAAACCCGTCCGCAGCTGGCTGGCGAAGGGCCCAGCCAGAGTTCCCGCGTTCTGTTATTAGAATGAGCAGGGGAGACATTGGTTGACAAGAAGAAGGCTCTGTCACTCAGATCACCAATAACCTGGTTGTTTTTTGTGGTCCACAAGTATATTGATCTAATTTGTACAGACCCTGTCACTGTCACAGGAGTACACAAAACAGGCCACCTCTTTTTCCTAGAGCCCATTGTCTGGGGGGGGGGGGGAGAAGAGAAGGTGTAATGAGATTGCAGATGAAGGGTCTAAGTCTCAATAATTGTATGGAAAATGTTTCTGCAGGCACATAATAAAACACAAGTCAAGCAATAAAGGGTAAAATGGGGAACAAATTTAGATCCATGGGCCGGTGAGAGCCTTTCTGGTGCAAACTAAGCGTCTAAGGGGAGACATTCAGTCCTGAGTGTCAGCGAGGTGGTGTGCCCTCCCCGGCTGGAGCGGCTGGGGCTCGGAGGGTCCCCCTCAGACTGTCACAGCTCCAGCTTTCTCCTTCGCCTCCCACAGGGCAGCTGTCAGACCTGTGGTGTTTCTGGGCCGAACCTGTGGGCCTGCCTCCAGGTAAGACGGAGCAGCTGCCGGGTGTGCTAGGCTGGGAACGCCTGTCCCCTCTGGGCCCTGCCGGAACCTTGGGCAGGGACACAGCGCGTGAATGTCTCAGGTGCGGTTCCCAAGCCAAGCAGACCCCGGAGTCAGCCAAGTCTCTGGCTGGCCACCTTGGCAGCCATTAAAAATGACAAGAGGAAAAAGCAGGTCTAAGAAAATTCTGGACGGGATGGGCCCATCTGCATAAGAGGCAGCATTTCCTACTCACACGTGCCTGTTAGTCTTGATTTAGTGTTCTTGCTCTGAGCCTGGGCACTTTTAGCAGCAGCCTGTCCCACTGATGACTAGGAGCCACGGCACAAGGACATCCCTGCCCTGTGGAGGGTGGGGGAGGGAACTCCAGGAGAAGATGCCTGTGATGGGCGTAGCAAGGGGTGTGGCTGTCCACAGCATCCAGTAGGATCTGGTCGTGTTTTGATTATTGTTTATTAAAAAGACCAACAGCCTGACCTGTGGTGGCGCAGTGGATCAAGCATCGACCTGGAAATGCTGAGGTCGCAGGTTCGAAACCCTGGGCTTGCCTGGTCAAGGCACATACGGGAGTTGATGCTTCCAGCTCCTCCCCCCTTCTCTCTCTCTGTCTCTCCTCTCTCTCTCTCTCTCCCTCTCTGTCTCTCTCTCCTCTCTCTCCCTCTCTGTCTCTCTCTCTCTCCCTTTCTGTCCTCTCTAAAAATGAATAAAATAAAAAATGAAAAAATTAAATAAATAAAAAAAGACCAACAACATATATCATAACATGATGGTTTTTGGTGGGTACTAGAATTATGGGTAATATTGATATATTGATTTTTCTCTAATTCTCTAGTATTTTTCAAATTTTCTACACACACGTTTTACATTTTAAAATCATACTAAAAATGACTTCATATTTTTTAAAAAACAAATGCAAGTAGAAAAAAAAAAGACAGCTTGAGGTGGTGACAATGTCACAGTTCAATTCTGTCTTTGCAGAAGACACAGGGCCCCCCGGGGGACCCTGGCTTCATCCTTTTGGTCCTGACACTCAGTATAAAAGAGATTGTAAGACACTATCTGGGCCCCCGAGTGGACGACAGGAAGTGTGAGACATGGTCCCGCCTCCTGGGAGCCCACAGTTCCCCCAGAGAGACAGATACAGAAACTTCATGCAGAAAACCACGTCCCTTCTGACTTGAAAGGCCCTCGCCAGCCTGTGCAGGGCTGACCACGGGTGGAAAGGCCCGCACGCGCTCCCGGGGAGACGCAGGCCCACCATGGGGAGGCCTGCCGTGGGGAGGCCCGCACTGGCCCTTGGTGGATGGGTAGATTTGGGAGGGGAGAGGGCAAGACCAGAGGCAGGGTGGTCAGGGCCATGCTGGCTGCACCACAAGGCACCGGATCGGCTCTGGGCCCCACCACCTCTGCCCATCCAGCATCCCCCACTAGAAAGTGGCTGAGACCCAGGCATCCCACCAGAACTGTAGACCCCAGTGACTGGCCCATCAGGAATTTGGTAAATAGGGACAAGTGGAGGCACAGAGGGTCTTTGCCCAGGACCAGCTGTGGCCCTGCCCAGGCTTTTTCCAGGAGAGGGAGGGACAGCTTCTCTGGAGCCTGAGGGGTAGACACCTGTGTTTCCGCAGAGTGGCGGAGCCTCCCTGTTGGACAGAGCCCTCTCAGGTGAAGGTGGGGGACGCCGGCTCACTGCGCTGGCACCCTCTCCTGGGCCACCCCCAATCCGCTCTCCTCCCCTCTTTTCCCAGGTCGCGTGCCCCTACGTTGGCTGTGGAGAATCCTTCGCTGATCATAGCACCATTCACGCGCAGGTGAGTGTGGCGGCCGGAGCAGGGCCCACGGTCAGGCAGCCCAGAGCTCCTGCCCCTGCTCCGGCCGCCTCCCGGCCCATCTCCCCGCTCTGGGCCTCACGGCTGTCTCCACAAAGTGGGAGTAATCACAGCACAGAAGCGGAGCTGAAACCCAGGCAGGCAGGCGCTTGCTCAGCGGCAGCCCTGCGTTCCTGGCAGGAGGCAGACTGGTTCGCAGCTCCAGGCCTCTGTCCCGGGGTCTTTGCTGAGAGCTGAGGGGCGATGCAGCCGACACCGGCTTGGGGCACCTGTTAGGCCTGTGTGTTCTTTTTTTCAAGATTTTATTTATTCATCTTAGAGAAGGGAGAGGAAGAGAGAGAGAAAGAGAGAGAGAGAGAAAGGGGGGAGGAGCAGAAAGCATCAACTCCAATATGCACCTTGACCAGGCAAGCCCAGGGTTTTGAACTGGCGACCTCAGTGTTCCAGGTCGAAGCTTTATCCGCCGCGCCACCACAGGTCAGACCCTAGGTCTGTGTGTCCTTGACCTTATTTTGGGCCTTGCTTTTTAGGTAAAAAAGCACAACCTGACGGTGAACCTGACCACGTTCCGGGTGTGGTGTTATGCCTGTGAGAAGGAGGTGTTCCTGGAGCCGCGGCTCCGGGCGGCTGGGGCCACGCTGCAGGAGCACAGGTGTTCCCGGCGGCCGGCGGCTCACCTGCCGGCCTCCTCACCCAGATTCTCTGAGCAGGTAAGGGCTACGGCAGGCTCAGCTCGCTCGGTTGTACTATGTGTCCGGGGCGGGGCGGTATGACCAGAGTCCCCGTGGAGCATGGATTAGTGTGTCCCAACAGTGCCTCTGCCTGGTCACCACTCCCTGGTGGCTTAGGGGCGCTCGTGTCAGCGGATGCTCACTGAACCCCACTCTGTATCCAGGCTTGTGTGAGGCGATGAGGACGCGCAGGTGACTGGGATCTGGGCCTCCCTCAGGGAGCGCACACGCCAGGGGGAGACCCCGTGTGTAAATGCAGGGCTTGGGTGAGCCCGAGCCAGGGGCCAGCGCAGACGCTGCCAGGCCTGGGAGAGCCCCTGGCAGCTCCAGATCTAAAACGGGTCCCAGGGCAATCATGAGTCGTCAGGGCTGTGACTTTCTCTGTGGGAAACGCCTGGAAACCACCCAGGCGATGCTCCGAGCAGGACGCCGTGCGGCCCTCACAGGTGGCTGGCTCAGCGAGCCCTCGCAACAGCCCGGCCTCGGGCTGGGGCTGTAAGCAGCTGTCTGGTTGGCCCGGAGCTCTGGGAGGCCTGGAGGTGTCTGCGCACTGCACCTCCTCCGCACTCAGGGACCTTCGTGTCACAGTGCTCAGTAGGGTTTGTGGAATACATTTGCAGATGTGGTAGCTGTTTGTGATTTTTTTTACAAAAAAGACTATAAAGTAACGCTTACAATAACATTGTATTGTGCTCTGTGTGTGTGTGTGTGTGCGCGTGCGTGCACAGGTCTATTAACAGTCAAAAATTTATACGAATACATATAGACTTTTGTTACATAGAGACTTTTAACTGGTTGCCTCAGGACAGTAGGATTGCATGTTGTTATTCTTTGTCTCTATTTTTCCCAAATGTATTATAAATGAAATAAATAATTATTATTCTCTATACAAGTTCCCAGGGCGGGGCCAGCAATTCCAGCTCTTTCCACCGGGTCCTCCACGCAGCAGGCCTGTCGGTGCCTCTCCCCCCTCCCCCCCTCCTCACCCCCTCTTGTCCTTTCTCCGGTTCTTGCACACAGGACTCTCCACCGCCCTCCCACCCTCTGAAAGCTGTCCCTATTGCCGTGGCCGATGAAGGAGAGTCCGAGTCGGAGGACGACGACCTGAAACCTCGAGGTAGCGGCCCCAGAACAGGGGAGGCTGGTGGGCCAGGCTGGGGCCTCAGCTCTGGGTGGGGAGGCTGTGCCCGCACCGGGTGCTGGGCAGAGTGACGGCTGGCTTGTATACTGGTACGTCGTGGCTTCCCTTGGAGGGCCGGCTGCCCAGCCGAGTCCTGGAGGCTGGAGGGTCCTCCTGCCCGGTCTCCGTGTGTGACACTAGGAAGGCTGGCCCCTCTGCACAGACCCCCTTGCCCGTGGTGCGGACAGTGGGCCGGGAATGGATGGAGGGCAGTTGTCCTGTCTGAGACACTCAGGTGACCGTACTAGTGAGTGGAAACCACGTTAGCTTACTTGGCAGATCTCTGGGGGGAACCCCAGCCCCCCGTGTCCCCCTCTGGCTGGGTCCTGTCTCCAGGTGTGGACTGTGAGGGTCCCACGCGGGGCAGGCGCTCACCTGCCCTCCCCCATGCACCGGTTTCTAGGCCTGACGGGCATGAAGAACCTTGGGAACTCCTGCTACATGAACGCGGCCCTGCAGGCCCTGTCCAACTGGTAGGTTGTCCCACATCTGGGAGTGGGGCCGAGGAGCTGTCCAAATTTCCTTCCTTTTTTTCTTTTGCCAGAGAGATAGAGACAGGAAGGGAGAGAGATGAGAAGCATCAGCTCATAGTTGTGTCACTTTAGTTGTTCACTGCTTGCTTCTCAGACATGCCTTGATCAGGGGCTCCAGCTGAGCTAATGACCCTTTGCTCAAGCCAGCGACCATGGGATCATGTCGATGATCCCACGCTCAAGCAGAAGACCCCACTCTAAAGCTGGCATGACCATGCTCAAGCCGGCGCCCTCAGGGTTTCAACCTGGGGTCTCAGCGTCACGGGTCAGTGCTCTAGCCACTGCACCACCACCAGTCCGGCAAAATTTCCCCTTCTTAATAGGACATCAGTCACATTGGATTAGGGCCTACCCTGATGATGTCATTTTAATGGAATCATCTTTTTAAAGACCCTGTATTCAAAAACAGTCCCGTTCTGAGGCACTGGGGGTTAGGACTTCAACATATAAATTTGCGGGACAGAATTCAGCACGTGGCAGGCATCCACAGGCATCTTCAGCTCCAGGCGCTGCAGTGTGCCCCCCCCCCCCCACACACAGAGCTTGCACCTCTCCTGGTTGGTTTTAAATAATGCCGCATGCCCCTTCTCTCCCCTGACCCGACCCACTCCACTCCCCGTGCCCCAGCCCCCCGCTGACCCAGTTCTTCCTAGAGTGTGGAGGTCTGGTGCGCACAGACAAGAAGCCAGCCCTGTGCAAGAGCTACCAGAAGCTGGTGTCTGAGGTCTGGCACAGAAGACGGTGAGTGGCAGCCCGACTGGGGCAGGTGTCTGGGGCTGGGTGGGGATTTCCTCTCTGCTGCTCCGGGGGCACTTCCTAGGCACTCAGCCCCGGGGGCCCTTGCTGCACTGTGCCCTTGGCAATGCTGAAGGCAACGCTTCGGGCAACCCTAGGAGGTGGGGGGCATTGCAGGCTCTGCTTTATAGCTGGGGAAGCTGAGTTTCAGAGAGACTGACGGGGCCTGCTCGAGGTCACAACTAATGAGAGAGGGAGCTAGAATTTGAACCTGGTGCTGCTTGCAGCCGAAGCCACGTCACAGGTGTGAGTGCCAAGGCCCAGACAGCCATCGTGACCGCTCCTGAGTCCCAGCCGTGGCTGTGCGCAGGAAGACCTCCTAGGTGGTGACTGGCGCTTTAGCTCAGTGGGACATGAATTAAAGAGCAGGAGCTTAGATTAGACCCATTTCTCCAGAAAAAGTAAAAAGTGGGAAAATTTAAAATGAAGGTTTAGAAATTTTTAAATGCAGAAACAGATCATAAAGTAGTATGATGCTATATAATTCCAATTTTGTAAAAGGCCACGTGTACTTACGTATATACATTGCATGTAATTTTGTGTATGTGCTTGTGTTTTCATGGAAAAATCTAGAAGTGTGCATGGTACTTTATCTCTGGGTGGTGCTGTTAGTGATATGTTTCTTTGTTGGGCTTTTCTGAAATTTTAGACTTTTCTTTTTCAGTTGCACTTGACATTCAGTATTATATTGGTTTCAGGTGGACAACGTGACGGTTAGACACGTACATCACCTCCCCAGTGAGGCCGCTGGTCAATCTAGTGCCCATCTGGCACCATGCTTGCTTACTGACTATATTTTATACTAGATTTTTCAGTAATGAACATGTATTACTTTTGAAATGAGAAAAACCAGAATAATTATTTTGGAATGGAAACAGTTTTAAAGTAGATTTGTCATGGGACTAGTGGGAAATGATGGCATCGGGTCAAGAGCTCGTGGCCGGGTGGGCCCGCTGGGGCTGCTGGCCAGTCACCACCTCCCGAAGGTGCAGGAAGCCCCTCGCGAGTCCGATCGGCCCTCCCGGCGGGCTGCCTGTCAGCCTTCAGGGGGTGGGAGCTCGGAGCAGGGCGCCTGCACTGACGGGTCTGGTCTCCTGCAGCCCGAGCTACGTGCTTCCTACCAGCCTGTCCCACGGGATCAAGTTGGTCAACCCGATGTTCCGAGGCTATGCCCAGCAGGTAGGCCATCTGAGCTGCCCCGGGGACACGCAGGGCCATTACCGACCAGGCCTTGCTTTGAAGCCGAGAACACCGTGGAAAACGGCGGCAGACGCTCCGTGCCGTGAGGGGGCCTGAGCCCTTCACGTTGAAGGTATTGGAGACTCCTAGCAACCTGCTGGGGTTCTCTCCCCGCCCACACACCTGACAGACGGGGAGACCGAGGCTCAGCGGCCAAGGCGCTTGCCCAGGGTACACGGCTGGTACACATGGTGGAGGGAAAATTTATTTATTTTATTTTTTTACAGAGAGAGAGAGAGAGAGAGGGATAGATAGGGACAGATAGACAGGAACAGAGAGAGATGAGAAGCATCAATTATCAGTTTTTTGTTGTGGCACCTTAGTTGTTCATAGATTGCTTTCTCATATGTGCTTTGACCGGGGGGCTACAGCAGACCGAGTGACCCCTTGCTTGAGCCAGTGACCTTGGGCTCAAGCTGGTGAGCCTTGCTCAAACCAGATGAGCCTGCGCTCAAGCTGGCGACCTCAGGGTCTCGAACCTGGGTCTTCGCATCCCAGTCCGACGCTCTGTCCACTGCGCCACTGCCTGGTCAGGCGGTGGAGGGAGATTTGACCTCGGGCAGGCTGACTCCAGAATGTACCTCAGCACCATATTCCGAGTGGGATGTGGTTTCTCATTTTCCAAACCACAGGCAGAGTTTCACTTTTATTAAAATAAACATTTTATCAGAAGTCTTGTAAATCTAGAGCTCCCCTTTGAAACCGATATCTTCTGTTGCATAAAATAATGAGACTAAGATGAAGCAGAATGAAGCCACATAGAAATATCGGCCCCAACCCAAGCTGATCATGGTGCAGTTTCTGGCCCTGACTGTCACTCAGCTGGGGTTTCACTGCTGGGCTTGCCGGTGGAGCTGGCCCTGTCTGGGGTGCTGTTTCTGCTACCAGAACGTGGGGGGGCCAGGAGCGGCAGCGGTCATGTGAGGGACGCCTCGGCCCCCACCGCCCTGCCCCCCACCGCCCTGCCCCCGTCGCTTCCCTGGGCGAGCTGCTCGCCGCTTCTCTGCTCATCCCTCAGCTGGATGAGCACTAGGCTCCCAGCTGAGAAGCCCGGCGCTGCCTGAACACCACTCTTTCTGGCGAGTGATAATGTCTGCACAGGGATCAAAATCCAGCAGCTGCCGTTTATTAAGTCAGGTTGCCACCTGCCACATAGGCACAGCCCTGTTTGTCCCCACAGAACTCTTAGAGTGGGCCCTGTTGTCACCCCTGTGTTATTGGTAAGGAGCTGAGGCTCAGAGAGGTTCTGCAGCTCGCCCAGGTCACACAGCACAGGCCGCAGGGATGGGATCTAGGCCTAGGGGGAGCCGTCCCATCCCTCAGGGCCACCCTCATCCTGCCCGAGGTGCCTTGCTGGCCCTTGGACTCTCGGTGAGGACGCTGTGGAGTAGGGCCACTCGCCTGCTGCCTGACCTCCACCCAGATCGGGACATTTCTGAGTCTGACTTGTAGACACAGCCGTTGCCTCTCGGTGGCCAGAAGGTGCTGTAAAAGGAAGAACCAGAAAGAATAGTAGATGGTGTGTCGGGGGCCTGTTTTCTTTCTTCTTCTTTTTTTTTTTTTTTTGTATTTTTCCGAAGCTGGAAACGGGGAGAGACAGTCAGACTCCCACATGCGCCCGACCGGGATCCACCCGGCACGCCCACCAGGGGGCGATGCTCTGCCCCTCCGGGGCGTCACTTTGTTGCGACCAGAGCCACTCCAGCGCCTGGGGCAGAGGCCAAGGAGCCATCCCCAGCGCCCGGGCCAACTTTGCTCCAGTGGAGCCTCGGCTGTGGGAGGGGAAGAGAGAGACAGAGAGGAAGGAGAGGGGGAGGGGTGGAGAAGCAGATGGGCGCCTCTCCTGTGTGCCCTGGCCGGGAATCAAACCCGGGACTTCCGCACGCCAGGCCGACGCTCTACCGCTGAGCCAACCGGCCAGGGCCTAGGGGGCCTGTTTTCTAAAGAAGCTTTCAGTGCCCCTGACATGGGACTCATGTCTTCACCCCCCACCCTGACACCAGATAAGGAAGTGGTTAATTTCTCTGATCTTTGAGTTTGGCATTTTGCCCAAGGAAATCCATGCTGAGCACCCCCCCACACACAAGAATGGAGAGAGCGAGGCCCCCTCCCCATATCTGATGCGGGGCTTTGGGTGCTGGGCTGGGTCTGGCCACTGCACGATGCCTGCCCCCTGTGGTCAGGAGGTGGGCTGGGGGTGGGGGTGACATCCGGGCTTCACCCCAGGGGCCCAGCATAGCACGAAATGCCCCCAGCTTTAGGAGACCAGCTGCTGTCACCATCTTCAGACATTTTAAAAACCATGAGTTTTTGTTTGTTTTCTTAAGATTTTGTTTATTGACTTGACAGGGAAAGGAGAGAGAAGGGCGGGGGAGCGAGAGGTATCAGCTCAGAGTTGCCACACTTCAGTTGTTCGTTGGTAGCTTGTATGCGCCTTGACCGAGCAAGCCCAGGCCTTTGGACCGGCGGCCTCAGCGTTCCAGGTGGACACTATCCGCTGCACCAGCACAGGCCAGGCTGAGTAGTGTTGTTTAACCCCGGTCCGGTTTCCGGGTTTCTGGCGGGCCGGCACTGGGCCGCAGGCCGACGGTCGGGACACACCGCCCTAAAGCCCCTCCCAGGTGCACGTCGCTCTCGGCGAGGCTCAGGGGCCGGCTGTGCCAGAGACTGTGCTGCCCCGGCGTCCTGCTGGGCTGGTGACACAGTCAGAGAGCAGGCAGAGTAGAGTGTCACCACTGTGACTTGAGACCTGAAGTGACAGCTTAGCGCAAGTCATACCCAGTCTGTGGGAAGGTGAGGTCCTGTGCTCCTGCTCAGGGCCTGGGAAGGCGGGCATGGTGGCCGCAGCAGGGCTCCGAGAATGAGAGCAGGTCGAGGGTACAGGCGGCCTGGCCTGCAGGTGGCACTGCTGCCTGTGGAACTTAGCCGAGGCCTCGTGTCCCACGTCACCTTCCTTCTTTCTGGGGCTCCCTGCCTGCCCCCAGTGTCCCTTCCTTTAGAGAGCACGGTGACTTTAGTGGCTAAATGTGATACCTCTGCTCTCTCCCGCGCTGAGTCGGAAGCCAGGCTACAGGTGATGAAGAGCAGCAGCTGGGAGTCAGATAGACACGGTAGGAATCTCAGCTCCGCCACCTTACAGCTGCTGTGTGACCTGGCAGGGGACACTCACCCTCTCTGAGCCTCAGT
Source organism: Saccopteryx leptura (assembly GCF_036850995.1). Taxonomy (NCBI): domain Eukaryota; kingdom Metazoa; phylum Chordata; class Mammalia; order Chiroptera; family Emballonuridae; genus Saccopteryx; species Saccopteryx leptura. Next base: position 6,470,737 of record NC_089504.1, on the reverse strand, counting down.
GTGCTCAGCAGAGCGGGGGTTAGGACAGGCTGCCATGGAGGGTTCTGGGAGGAGTCGACCGGTACACCCGCACAGGGCACCAGTGAGGACCTGCTAGATGAAGTGACTGGCCTGACCTGTGGTGGCACCGTGGATAAAACATCGACGTGGAACGCCGAGGTCGCTGGTTCAAAACCCTGGGCTTGCCTGGTCAAAGCACATATGGGAGTTGATGCTTCCTGCTCCTCCTCCCCCCTCTCTCCCTCTCCCCCCTCTCTCTAAAATGAATAAATAAAATCTTTAAAAAAAAGTGACTATTGTCATCAGAAGCAGCAGGGGGCTTGTGGCAGGCTCCTCCCACCCCGGGGAAGCCCTGCTGACGGCCCACCCGCCCCTGGTTCCAGGACACTCAGGAGTTCCTGCGTTGCCTGATGGACCAGCTGCATGAGGAGCTCAAGGAGCCAGTGTTGGCAGCAGCAACGACCCTGTCGGAGGCCCGGGACTCGGACTCCAGTGACACGGATGAGAAGAGGGAGAGTGACCGGAGCCCATCCGAGGACGAGTTTCTGTCCTGTGACTCAGGCAGCGACAGGGGTGAGGGCGACGGGCAGGGGCGCAGTGGAGGCGGCTCGCAAGCTGAGACGGAGCTGCTGATCGGGGACGAGGCGGGCCGCGCCATCTCCGAGAAGGAGCGGATGAAGGACCGCAAGTTCTCCTGGGGCCAGCAGCGCACGAACTCGGAGCAAGTGGACGAGGACGCCGATGTGGACACCGCCGTGGCCACCCTGGACCACCGGCCCCCAGAGGCTCAGCCGCCTTCCCCACAGTCCACCAGCCCCTGCCGGACTCCAGGTACCGGCCGGCCGGCCGCCCGGGGAACCACAGCTGTTTGTCCAGCACCTCCTGCAGGACGAGCACCGACATGCTCAGTTTGCCCCCACTGGGGTCTCCCACGAGGCCCAGCTGGGTGAGAAGTGGGCTCAGTGATGTGTCCAGGCTCATAAAGCTGATAAAGCTGGGGTGGGACTCAGAGCCCCCCGGAGCCGAGTCCTCTGCGGTAAACATGAGGTGTGTGCGTGGGCACAGACGGGGCACATGGTGGGCTCAGGCCTCAGTCCCTGTAGGAGGTGCTGGTGGGTCGTCCCTGCCCCCCTCCACTCCAGGCCCCGGAGCTGGCTCTGCCGCCCTGGCCAGCACGGCCGCCTCTCTGCCCACAGAGCCCGACAACGAGGCCCACATGCGCAGCACGTCTCGGCCCTGCAGCCCCGTCCGCCGCCACGAGGGCCACGCCAAGCTGGCCAGCAGCCCCCCTCGAGCGAGCCCCGTGAGGGTGGGGCCAGCCTATGTGCTCAAGAAAGGTTTGTGGGCCGGCTGGGTGGGCGGGCTCCGCGCCTGTTCTCAGGGTGGGGAGGGGACATCCTGCCAAACCCCCGGGACACGAGTGGGGAGCCCCACCTTACGGACCATGCCTGAGGCGCCAGGAGATGAATTGCACACCCGGCCAGAGATAGGGCCCCACGTGCTGGCCAGGCACACCCCAGCTCTGGCCCCTGGGCCCAGGCAGGCCAGGGGGGTGGCCCTAGTTCCCGCTGTGCCCCCAGCCCAGGTGCTGAGCACGGGCAGCCGGGGGGGTGGCCCTAGTTCCCGCTGTGTCCCCAGCCCAGGTGCCGAGCACGGGCAGCCAGGGGGTGGCCCTAGTTCCCGCTGTGCCCCCAGCCCAGGTGCTGAGCTCGGGCAGCCAGGGGGTGGCCCTAGTTCCCGCTGTGCCCCCAGCCCAGGTGCTGAGCACGGGCAGCCAGGGGGTGGCCCTAGTTCCCGCTGTGCCCCCAGCCCAGGTGCTGAGCACGGGCAGCCAGGGGGGTGGCCCTAGTTCCCGCTGCGCCCCCAGCCCAGGTGCTGAGCACGGGCAGCCGGGGGGGTGGCCCTAGTTCCCGCTGTGCCCCCAGCCCAGGTGCTGAGCACGGGCAGCCGGGGGGGTGGCCCTAGTTCCCGCTGTGCCCCCAGCCCAGGTGCTGAGCACGGGCAGCCGGGGGGGTGGCCCTAGTTCCCGCTGTGCCCCCAGCCCAGGTGCTGAGCACGGGCAGCCGGCGGAGGAAGGAGCAGCGCTACCGCAGCGTCATCTCTGACATCTTCGACGGCTCCATCCTCAGCCTGGTGCAGTGTCTCACCTGTGACCGGGTGAGTGCCCGGCAGTGGGGAGGGACTGCTGCCTGCAGCAGCCTCAGCAGCCTCAGCTGGGGGCGGGGGTGGGGTGAGAGGGCACTTGTCACCTGATGCCCCTGCCTTCCTCCAGGAGGAGGGCTGGGGAGCAGCCCCCTGCCTCACCTGCAGGCTGATGGCTGGGGATTGGGGTGCAGACGCTGCTTGGTCCGAGCAGGGTGGAACTCTAGAAGGTGGAGACCCAGGCTGACCTTTAACCCCACAGGTGTCCACTACGGTGGAGACATTTCAGGACCTCTCACTGCCCATTCCTGGCAAGGAGGACCTGGCCAAGCTCCACTCGGCCATCTACCAGAATGTGCCAGCCAAGCCGGGCGCCTGTGGGGACGGCTACAGCGCCCAGGGCTGGCTTGCCTTCATCGTGGAGTACATCCGACGGTACGCCCCTCCACCCGCTGCAGACACAGGACTGTCCCGGCCCAGCCTTCCTGGGACTCATGGCCAGGGCAGGTGACAGACCCTAAACAGCAAAGTATGTGTTTGGAGGCATGACCAAGCCCAGAGGGGCGCAAGGCTGAAGGATGTGTGGTACTGGCTAAGTGGGGTGGGGGCGTCCCTTGTCTGTACGGGGATGGCCTGAGTTGGGTGGGCCCTCGGACTGGAAGGCAGGTAATGACAGGAGTGGCCAAGCAGCAGCTAGAAAGGAGGGTGGCAGCTGGACTGCAGGCCTGGCCCTGGCGGAGGGCAACAGGCTTTCCATAGCCCCCTGGTGCCCGTGGCCTGCTTTAGCAGCCTGGCCTAGGAACCTGTGCTGTGCCTGGGGCATGGCCAGCGTGGCCAGGGCCCCTCACAGATGGCGAAGGAGAGGCTCAGGGAGAGATGACGTCACTCTCCAAGGGCACTGAGCTGCTGGCTGGTGGCCCCAGGTATCTGGCTCCAGACTCTGTCCATGCCACCACCCACTGGGCCAAGATGCCTTCCTGGGCCCAGGTTGGCCTCAGCCCAGAGGTCCCCAACTCTGACCCTTGCCCAGGGTCTAGCAGCATCCCTGCCACCCCCTTTCTGTCTCCATAGGTTCGTGGTATCCTGTACCCCCAGCTGGTTCTGGGGGCCGGTCATCACCCTGGAAGACTGCCTCGCTGCCTTCTTTGCCGCTGATGAGCTGAAGGGTGAGGAGGCTAGGCCGGCGTGGGCGGGCTCGCTGGGTTGGCACGCAGCGCCAGGTTCCCGGGTCTCACCCATCAGTGTCCCGAGCTTGCCCACCAGGCTGGACCTGCGACCGCTTACTCTCCTAATCCACAACCTTGTAGCTCTTAGGGGTTCACCTGGTTTGTTTTCTTTCTTTTCTTTTCTTTTCTTTTCTTTTCTTTTCTTTTCTTTTCTTTTCTTTTCTTTCTTTTCTTTTCTTTTCTTTCTCTCTCTTTCTCTCTCCCTCCCTCCCTCCCTCCCTCCCTTCCTTCCTTACACCAATTTGGCAGACAAAAATGTTATTTTTCTCTTAATTTTGCATTTCCTTGATTATTGATGACTTTGAACTTTTTTTTTGCAAGTGTATTGGCTGTTAGTATTTCCTATTTTGAAATTCCCCATTTCTGTCCTTTTGCTGTTCTTCTGTTGACTCTGGCTAGGACGTCCAGTACTATGTGGACTAGGAGGAGTGAGAGAGGGCAGCCTTGACCCTGATTTTTTTTTAATTTATTTTATTTTTTATTTTTTGCACTTCTCTGAAGCTTGAAACAGGGAGAGACAGTCAGACAGACTCCTGCATGCGCCCCACCGAGATCTACCCGGCACGCCCACCAGGGGCACACTCTGCCCACCAGGGGGCGATGCTCTGCCCCTCCGGGGCGGCCGCGACCAGAGCCACTCTAGCGCCTGGGGCAGAGGCCAAGGAGCCATCCCCAGCGCCCGGGCCATCTTTGCTCCAATGGAGCCCCGGCTGCGGGAGGGGAAGAAAGAGACAGAGAGGAAGGAGGGGGGGTGGAGAAGCAAATGGGCGCCTTTCCAATGTGCCCTGGCCGGGAATCGAACCTGGGTCCCCCGCACACCAGGCCGACGCTCTACCGCTGAGCCAACCGGCCAGGGCCAGCCTTGACCCTGATTTTAGAGTGATTTTTAGTGTCCCTGATTCTTCTATCACCTTTACCCTGTGGAGGCTGGTGTTGGCTGTGGGCTTGTCACGTGTGGCCTCTATTGTGTTGAGGTATGCTCCTTATACACCCAATTAGTTGAATTTTATCATGAAAATATGGGTACTGACATCTGTCAAGTGGTTTTCTGTATCTACTGAGAGGATTATATATATGATTTTCGTCCTTCCTTCTGCTGATAATGTAGTATAGTATAACGCATTTATTGACTTGCATATGCTGAACCATCGGTGTGTTAGAGATAAATTCCACTTGATTGTGGAGTATGATCATTTTTAATGTGCTGTGGAATTTGCCAGAATTCTGTTGAGAATCTCATCAGGGATGGTGGCCTGTAGTTTTCTTTTCTCTCTGTGTTCTTATCTGGCTTCGGCATAAGGGTAATATTGGCCCCGTAAAATGAGCTTGGGAGGGATCTCTCCTCTTCAGTATTTTTGTAAGAGTTAGAGAAGGGTTGGCATGAATTCTTCTTTGAATATTTGGTAGAATCCACTGGGCTTTTCCTTGTTGAGAGGTTTTTTTTGTGTATTTTTTGTTTGTTTTATTGCTTTAGTCTTTTTAGTCGTTAGTGATTGGTTCAGATTTTCTGTTTCTTCATGACTCAATTTTGGTAGGTTGTATGTTTCTAGGAACTTATTCATTTCTTTTAGGTTATCCAGTTTGTTGGTGTATGATTGGTCATAGTCGTCTCTTCTGATCCTTTGTATTTCTGTGGTTTCAGTTGTAACATCTCCTCTTTCATTTATAATTTTGTTTGAGTCCTCTTTTTTTCTTCCTTAATCTAGCTAAAGGTTTGTCAATTTTCCTTATCTTTTCCCAAAAAAACCCAACTCTTAGTTTTATGGATTTTCCCCCCTACTGTTGTCTATCTAGTGTGTTTCATTCAGGTCTGTGCTAATCTTTATTATTTTCTTCGTTCTCACTTCGGGCTTAGTTTATTCTTCTTTTTCTAATTTCTAGAGGTTTAAAGTTAGGTTGCTTATTTGAGGTTTTTCCCCTTAACTATAGGCATTTGTTGCTATAAAATTCCCTCTTAGGACTGCTTTTTCTGCATCTCATTAGCGGTGGTATATTTTATTTTCATTTATCCATTTCTAGGAATTTATTCATTTCTTTTAGGTTACCCAATTTGTTGGTGTATGATTCGTCTCAGGATACTTTCTGAATTCCCTTTTGATTTCTTCTTTGACCCACCGGTTGTTGTGAATTTTTTAGTTTTCCTTTTATTATTGGTTTCTGGTTTCATACCATTGTGATTGGAAAAGATACTAGATACGATTTCGGTCTTCTTAAATTTGCTAAGGCTTGCGTTGTGGTCTGGCGTGTGACCTGTTCTGGGGACGTGGGTTTTGTTGCTGCGGGGTGGGGCGTTCTGCATGCCTGTTAGGTCCATGGGATCCACACTTTCAGGTCTGCGGTCCCTTCCTGTTCTGTTCGGATGATTGAGCCAGTGTTGAGAGTGGAGTTTTGGAGTCCCCTACTATTATTGTGTTGCTTTCTGTATCATCCTTCAGTTGTGTTAATATTTGATTTAAGTATTGGGGTACTCCAGTGTTGGGTGCATTTATATTTACAACAGTCACATCCTCTTGATGAATTGACCCCTTTGTCACTATGGTGACCTTCTTTGTCTCTTCTGATTTCAACAGTCTGTTTTATCTGACATAAGTGTAGCCATTCCCTCTCTTCTGGTTACGATTTGCATGGACTATGTTTCCATCCCTTCACTTGCAGCCTGTGTGTCTCGCAGGCTGAAGTACATCTCTTGCAGGCAGCATGCTGCAGGTTTATTTCTTTAGCATAAACCATTACGTGCATTTCTGCTTCCCCATTTCCCGTCCCTGCTGACCTGTGTCTGTATTTCCTGCCCCAGGTGACAACATGTACAGCTGTGAACGGTGTAAAAAGTAAGTGTGTGCATTCCGGGGCTTCTCCCCAACTTGCTGTGTCCGCCCTCTGTCTGTTCCACATTCAGGCCCCGCTTTCCCCAGGAGGTTCGAGCCTGACCTTGCAGAGGGGACCAGGGTGGGTGGGGCGTTCGTCCGGCCCTCAGCTGCCACGCCGGGCCACCCACTGTCCCTCACTGCTCTCTCCTCCCAGGCTGCGGAACGGGGTGAAGTACTGTAAGGTCCTGCGGTTGCCCGAGGTGAGTGGAGCAGCCCTGCGCCTCAGCCTGCCAGGCCCTCTCCTCGCCAGCCGGTGGCAGCGGAACAGGCAGAGGCCAGCCCCTCCCTGACTCAGAGGCTCCGAGTTAAAGAGGCCTGTGTGTGTGTGTGTGGGGGGGGTGCTGCTGCTGTGGCCGAGGGATCTCCCGGGAGGGTCTGGCACAGGGACAGGGCTCATTTTACTTTGTAATATGGTGCGCTCTCTCTCGTGGCCTCCACGAGGCAGGTGTCGGGGCGCTGAGGGGGCCCCCTGGCGCAGACAGCTGGGAGGGGAGGGGACCTGGCTGACGGGGCTTCGGGAAGGCCTTTCTGAGGCGATGGCGTGGGCTGGTGCTGGCCTCATGGTGGGAGAGCGGGGCAGGGGCAGGTGGCAAAGCCCCTCAGTGGGAACGGGCAGGGCTGAGCCAAGGGAGGCCCGTGTGGCGGGAGCAGAGGAGCGTGGCCCGAGGCGTGGCTGCCCGGGATGGCCCCAAGCAGGTTTGGAAAGCCTTTGCGGAGAAGCCTTCTAACAGTCAGAGCCAACAGCACTGGCTGTCGAAGTCTGGGGACGGTAAACGCGGCGGGCCAGCTCTCGGGACGGCCCCTCGGCAGCCGGTCCTGTTGGTACAGCTCAGCCCACTTCACGTCTGCTTTGTTGTGGGACTTAAGGAGCCAGCTTGGCTCCCACGCAGAATTCCTCCGTGTCAGGGGGCAGAGCGACCAGCAGCCTGGGCCCTGGGAAGGCTCTAGCCACTGGGTTGCTTGTTTGGACTTGAGTGACAAGACCCGAGTGGGTCAAACAGTAGCTAGTGAGTGTCCCAGAGCCCTGCCTTGAGGCCTCTGTCAGGGTCCCCAGGGTCACAGGGCCCTGGCCAGCCCGGGAATGACCACCACTCCCGCTCCGCCCCCAGATCCTGTGCATTCACCTGAAACGCTTTCGGCACGAGGTGATGTATTCCTTCAAAATCAGCACCCACGTCTCCTTCCCCCTTGAGGGGCTCGACCTGCGCCCCTTCCTCGCCAAGGAGTGCACGTCCCAAATCACCACCTACGACCTGCTCTCGGTCATTTGCCACCATGGGACGGCAGGCAGTGAGTCCCGGCACCTCACCCCAGCCCGCCCCGCCCTGCCCCCGCTCGTTCCTTGGGGCATCTGCAGCCTGCCCGCCTCTTCCGGCACAGGTGGCCACTATATCGCCTACTGCCAGAACGTGATCAACGGGCAGTGGTATGAGTTCGATGACCAGTATGTCACCGAGGTCCACGAGACGGTGGTGCAGAGCGCCGAGGCCTACGTCCTCTTCTACAGGTGTGCGCCCCGGGCAGGCGCTGCGCCCGGACCTCCCGCCCCTGCTCCCCGGGGCTGGCCTCTGGGCACTATGGCGTTGGGGAGCCTGCAGGGTTTTAAGGCCCAGGGCAAGGGTTCAGGTGTTTAAGAAAGAGCCCTCTGGCCGTGGGGAGCGGGGAGCCTAGGGCGTTGGGTTTGGGTTTTCTAGGTGGTCCCTGTGGGAGGTGATGGTGGTCAGGTCTCTGGCAGAGGTGGTGGGGCCGCTGAGAGATGGATGGATGGCTGAGGGGCTCGGGGGTTCGATTCGGAAAGTGGGAGTGCTCTGAAGGGAACCCTGGACAGGGCGTCTGGTGCCCCTGCAGGGCGGTGAGCCCAGGGCTGCTGCTAAGTCTCCATCCCACCCCACCCCGCCCCCTGCCCCAGGAAGAGCAGCGAGGAGGCTGTGAGGGAGCGGCAGCAGGTGGTGTCCCTGGCCGCCATGCGGGAGCCCAGCCTGCTGCGGTTCTACGTGTCCCGGGAATGGCTCAACAAGTTCAACACTTTCGCTGAGCCGGGGCCCATCACCAACCACACCTTCCTCTGCTGTCACGGAGGTGAGGGCGCCTTCCCTGTGGTCGCAGGGTGGGGCAGGCGGGGCAGGCGGGCGAGCCCCCACCTCTCCCTCCCTGTGCCTTCCCCTGCAGGCATCCCGCCCAACAAGCACCACTACATCGACGACCTGGTGGTGATCCTGCCCCAGAGCGTGTGGGAGCACCTGCACGGCAGGTACGGCGCCGGGAGGGCAGGACAGGACGGCAGGGAGGACTGTCCCCCACGCTGCCTCCACTCGGCCGGGGCTTCCCCTGCAGCTGGGTCCGCCCTGAAAAAGATGTCATCTGTGGGCGTTGGTGGGTCCTTCCAGTCACAAGGGGCAGGAAACTCGCCCTAGGAAAAGCAAGCGTATTGGCCCCCCTCACAGATAGTCCTGGGGTGCTGGCTGCAGGGCAGGCTGGTGGCGTCCTTCCCCTGCCCCGTGCCGGCTCGAGTGGCCGAGGGCTGGTGCTGTCCAGAGCCTTCCAAGTTCAAGTTCATTAGGACTAAGAGCCTGTGGCTCTCTTGAGGACCAGTTCAGGCCTGAGTCACTGCAGCCAGGCGGGCAGGATGTGCCATGGCCTCAAGAGAGGGGTCAGACGGGTGTGGAAGAAGAGGCCACGGAGTTCTGGCGCCCCGGCCTCCTGTTGGACCGGCTTTGCCCACCCACTTGCAGGTCAGGGGCAGACTCTGCCCTGTTGTCGGTGGGTGGGACAGAAGCCCACAGGGTGATGCATCGCAAATCCTGTGGGATCCATGTTCCCACCTGTACAAGGACCTGCAGCTCCCCTTTGACACTGTCCTTAGGGTCCAGCTGGTCAGGCGCTTAGCCACCACAGCCCTGCCCAGTAGCCAGGAGAGGAAGCGAGAGCATTCATGTGTCCTTCAGCCATGAGAGAGGTACTGGGCCGCAGGTGCTTCGGCACCCTTGTCAGTCTAGTGAGGAAGACAGATGGGTGAAGAGGCTGTGCCCAGGGCGCACAGGGGACCAGTGCCAGGCTGCCTCCACGGACGAGGAGGACTGGCCACGTGGACAGCAGTAATCACTCCAGCAAGTTCCACGGCCTGCCCCACTGGGACCCCCCTCAGGCTGTGTGTGTGCTCTGCCCCGCCCCCTGCAGGTTTGGGGGCGGCCCTGCTGTGAACCACCTCTACGTGTGCTCCATCTGCCAGGTGGAGATCGAGGCGCTGGCCAGGCGCAGGCGGATTGAGGTCGACACCTTCATTAAGGTACATGCAGGTGGGGGTGGCGTGGGGGAGCTGAGCCTCCAGCCTCTGCTGGGGACACGTGGGGACTTGAGGACAAGAGTCAGTCGGGCTCGGTTTGGAGGCTGCGTTCTGTGGGAGATCAGTGGCCGCAGGCCTGGCCAGATGTTTAAGAGTTGTAGGGGCAGAGTGGTTGGGTTTGGTAAGTTTGGGTCTACCTGCTTGGCGTACTAGTAAGCAGCTGTTAAAGGAACAGGGTACTGCTACTGGGGGCCGGATGAGTATTGTGGGAGCTGTCCCATGTGTCACAGGAGGCTTAGCAGCATCCCTGGCCTGTATCTAATCGATGCTGGTGACCACTGAGATTAGACATTGGCAGGTGTTTTCCCGGGGGATAGAGTCCCCCTATTGAGAACAAAGTGGCATGGGAAGGTGCATTCAGGGAACAAAACAGGTGGCAACCTGGACAGGTGTGTGTGAGGATGGAGGCCCCAAGCTCCCCTCTGCCGCTCACTTGGGGACTTGGGGACCGTCTGTCATTCAACAGTAGAGGGCTGGGCAAAAGACGCTAGAGGGCGCCGTGCTTTGTGGCCACTGAAACACGGTGTGGACAGAAGAGTTTGTGCGGGAGCCCCTTCTAGACCGCGGGGAAAGCAGCAGCAATCACGTGCTCTCGGTAGTTCTTAGAAGGCCGTGGAAAGCCCTTCGTCAAAATGTTAGCGGCAGTTGTGTGACTGGTGGGACGTGGGAGACACTTCCTCTGCACTGTGTGGGAGTTCTGCATCTCCTGCCTTGGTATCTGGTGGTGTGTCAGAGCGGGGGTGGGGCTGGGCGGTGTCGGGAGATTCACGGGGACCCTCCCTCGGCTCCCTGTCCCTCCCGCCCCGCCCAGCTGAACAAGGCGTTCCAGGCCGAGGAGTCACCGGGCGTCATCTACTGCGTCAGCATGCAGTGGTTCCGGGAGTGGGAGGCCTTCGTCAAGGGGAGAGACAACGGTGAGTGGAGCGGGCCCTGGCTCCACGCCTGAAGGGTCTGCTGGGAGCGTCCCGGGAGGCGTAGGAGGGGCCCCACCATTGCACCTGCCCACCTCTTCAGTGAACAGCCGCCTGTCTCCACCCAGGCCCGGCCCTTTCCTTTGGGGCTTCTGTTGCCCTAGTTGTCAGATCTCGTAGGAGAGGACAGTGTCCTCTGAGCCCTCGATGTAGCGGGGTAGAAACAGGCCCCTCACAAGGCAGGTCCCAGAGCCCCTCACAGAGCCAGGAGGCCCTGCGCAGGGGTCATTGCCTTCAGAGCGCAAGCAGCTGCCGGAACTTGGGGAGGGGGCGGGGCCTCAGCCACCCCCAGGCGGGGCCTCAGCCCCCCTACCCCCTACCCCGGGCAGCAAGTGGACCGGGACACCCCAGCCTTCCAGGTGTTGGTGGGGGCAATGGGCCCCAACTGGGGCCCTGGCTTTGCCTTCTGCCAGCTCTGACCTGGGCGGTGACCTCCCCACGCTCTGTGCACAGGTCTCTCCGACACAGTAGTTGAGGGTTACGTCAGGTATTGGGGTACATGGGAAGGGTGCTCAGTGAGTGGCAACTGCCATCAGAGTTAGGGTGATGTCCACCCAGTGCTGGCCCTGCCCCTGTGCCCCCACCCTAGGATCAGAAGTTAGTGCAACAGTCCTTGAAAATCCCTCTGCTGGGTCCGGGGACCCTGCGAGCCCCTCTGGTACTCAGACGTCTGGAGATGAGCGTTTGGTACCCCGAGACCCGCCCCGTGTGAGGACCTCACGCTGCCCCCTTGGGCCCAGGACAGCCTCTTTGAGGTCAAGGTCTGGGAGTCGCACCTTGAGATTGGCTCTTACCTGTAGGGTGGAGGGCCACGTGGGGGCGGGGAGTGGGGCTTCTACCCGCCGGGCAGAGGTGCTGAGCCCGAGCTGTCTGATCCAGAGCCCCCGGGCCCCATTGACAACAGCAGGATCGCGCAGGTGAAAGGAAGTGGCCACATCCAACTCAAGCCCGGTGAGTCTCCCCGGCCCTGGCCGCCCCCGCTAGCCAGCAGCGCCCCTCTGTCGCTGCAGGCTGTCAGTCGGGCCCTCTGGGAGCCCCCTCGCTGTCTGAGTCAGGCTGAGACACCCCCCCCTCCCCGGGTCCAGGCCCAGGGCCGCAGTCAGTGCACGGAGCTGCTTGGCCCTCTGGGGGTCCTTGAGGCCCCTCTGCCGGCTGTGCTTGCCGGTCCTTCCTCCTTCTTATGAACCCCGCGCTGGGAGGTGAGGGGCGCAGCCAGAGACGTGCCCTCTGGGTCCCCCAAGAAGGGCTGTACTGGAGAATCCTGAGACTTCCCTCTGAGAGCTTTGCACAGAAGCCCGTGGCGGCCCTCCCTCCCTGGGGGCCTGGCCCTCCCGGAGCCCCCACTGCCAAGACAGTGGCTTTACTGAGGGGACAAGAGCATGGGGTGGGCGGTGAGCTCTGCCCCGAGCAGTGGCCTCTTGGGCCCGCAGGCGCTGACTACGGGCAGATCTCGGAGGAGACCTGGGCCTACCTGCACCACCTGTACGGCGGCGGGCCCGAGATCGCGATCCGGCAGAGTGTGGCCCAGCTGCAGGACCCAGAGAGCCTCCACGGGGAGCAGAAGATCGAAGCTGAGACCCGGGCCGTGTGACTTGCTGGGTGGGTCTGTAAACCCCCTCTTCCCTCTCCAGAGACCCTCTTGTGTCCCCTGAGTGTTGGTCCCTGAACACACCTTCCATGAGGCTATTTGGAAGGACAGTGGATTGGGCCCCGCTGGGCCGGGTGACCTGGTGTCCCCACAGGCCCCTGTCCTGTGGAGGGTATGTTTGCACCTGGGAGAGAGGCTGGTGCCATGGAAGCCCAGGTGTGTAAAGAAGCAGAATTGTCAGGTTCCCGGTGTGACCGCTGGGACTGGCAAGTATACCCACCTCAGGCTGGTCTCGACGACACGGCTCTGTGGCGTTGACTTGGGTCTGTCCTGGAAGTGCCCACACATCACTGTCGCGGTCGCTGTGGTCATATCCCCCGGCTGGCCCTCTCGCTAGCAGGCCCAGCTCCTGTTCCTGAGCTCTCAGCTGGGCTGCGGCCTTGGGACAGAGGGTCAGCATTTCCGAGCACGCGGGGCAGAGTCAGAGCTGAGGAGTGGGGGGCCTGGGGCCGCTCCCCCAAGGCCCCGCTGTGCCGCCCTGCGTCTCCTGGTTGTCGCCCAGTGGCTCCTGAACCCTGGGCTGCTCTCGTGGTTTTCCTGCGACTAACGAACGACTCACTGGAGTTTGGGACTCAGAGGGGGTTGTTTTTGGAGGCAGCTGACCCGTCACGGGGGCTGCAGAGTGGCTGTGGAGCGGCTGTGACTTGCCCGGCCAGGGAACCAGAGGACAGAACTGGGTGGAACAGAAATACCTCCAGCTGCTATTTGCTGTCACTTACTGATGTTAGAGAAAAGCACTTCCCTCCCCACTCTGCCCCCTGGAGGTGGCCCAAGGGCAGCCGTCATGGAGGTGTGCCTTCTGGATGCTGTGAGGCCACTGCCGGGGCCCGGGGACCACCAAGCACAGCTCTGGTGGCACTGAAGCCGCTGGAGGAAACAGCAGGACTAAAGTGAATGTGGGGGTGGGGAAGGTCCGGGCACCAAAGCTCTCGAATGCTGTGGCCTTCAGTCTCCGTAGAAGCAGATGTCACGGAAATTCCGGCAAGTGGTCCCGGCCGAGCCCCTGAAGCTTTTGCAACATGTGGCTCAGGCCTGTGATCTCGGTCCACTGGGACCTGGTACCTTCCCCGCTGACGCAGCATGTGATCACAGAACGAGACATTGCTGGAATTTCTTGACATTTACCCCACTGTTTGGAAAGCTGCTGTAGCGGCGACCCCACCGCAAGGCCCGGCAGGCGCATGCTGCCCTGTGTGACCTGGAGGCTCCTCCCTGCAGGCGCATGCTGCCCTGTGTGACCTGGAGGCTCCTCCCTGCAGGCTGGACTCCCGCCCGGCTCTGCCCGGTCTAGTCTGTGTTTGGGATGGCATAATAAACCCATAGGCGTTCCCTACAGCCCTGGCTGCCGTCTGTCGTTGCAGGGGAAACCTGAAGGCCGCGTGTGGGGGGAGGGGGTTTGCAGGCTCTGAAACCAGAGGCAGCAGGGGCTGCAGGTATGAAAGGCTGAGCTGCTTTAGTCACCGGTCAGGGCCCTTCTCCTGGAACCAGCCCCAGAGGCGTGGGCCGGTGTGGCCAGGGAACAGGCCAGCACGTCCACAGACTGGTCCCCTTCTGACCACACTGAGCCACCTTTACCCTCCCTGGACCCCAAGGGCGCCACTGCCTAGGGTCCCTTTCCTCGCCAAGGCCTATTGCATATTGAGGTTCGTCCTCGCTGGGTGCTCCCTGACATTTAGTGATGCTAATGTGTTACAGTCCCTGAGGCTGGGCTGTTTTTTAAAAATATTTTTTGGGTTGGTGTAATGCCGGTGGCTGAAGCCAGGCAGGTCCACACTGGATTCGGGCAGACGGTAGAGGAGCTGTGGAGGCCGAAGACAATGGGCCATTCCCATTTTATAGAGTCTCACAACGGCGGGCAGACAGACAGACAGTCAGGGAAAGCCACTCCTCAGACGCTTGAACAGCAAAACGGCCCCTCCCAGTGGGCCATCCACAGCCTCCCCTGAGGGCCAGCACCCGTGGCCTTACATAGGCTCTGACAGGGAGCACTCATCAGGGAAAGGCCGTGCAGCCGGTACACCAGCCAGCAAGCCTAACACAGTTGTTCTCCCCAGTTGGGGAGGGGGAGGGCTTTGAGATTTGTATGTTTTTAAACATTAACTTATCAGATCCTCCCAGACTTGAGTGTGCAGAAACGTGCTCACGTAAGGAATGACAGAATGGTGCCAGTGCCCGCCAGTGCCCAAGAAAGCCCTCTGGGGCCCTCGGAACGCCGCCACCCTGCCCACCAGAGGCCCCGCCCGGCTGCGGCTCCTTCCTCCCTCCCTTTTCCTTGCAGTTTACCACATGCGTGTGACATTTGAACATGTAAATGGGATCCCAGGGTGTGTGTATTGTGATTGGCTTTTCTCGTTTAACATGGAGGATGAGAGTGGAAATGTTTTGTCTGGAGGACTGAGTGACTTTGGGGGTTTCATATGTTTATTCTGCAGGAAGTTGAGAAACAGGCACCAAGTGGTTCCCTAAAATGTTTCCTTTATACCAGGGGTCCCCAAACTTTTTACACAGGGGGCCAGTTCACTGTCCCTCAGACCATTGGAGGGCCAGACTATAAAAAAAACTATGAACAAATCCCTATGCACACTGCACGTATCTTATTTTAAAGTAAAAAAACAAAACAGGAACAAATACAATATTTAAAGTAAAGAACAAGTAAATTTAAATCAATAAACTGACCAGTATTTCAATGGGAACTACGGGCCTGCTTTTGGCTAATGAGATGGTCAATGTCCGGTTCCATATTTGTCACTGCTAGATGTAACAAGTGATGTGACGTGCTTCCGGAGCCGTGAGGCGTGCATCCCACGTCACTGGAAGTAGTACTGTATGTGAGCGATGCCATGCTTTGCGTCTCTCACTGACCACCAATGAAAGAGGTACCCCTTCCAGAAGTGCGGCGGGGGCCGTTTAAATGGCCTCAGGGGGCCACATGCGGCCTGCGGGCTGTAGTTTGGGGACCTCTGCTTTATACACTGCTCACAAAAGGTAGGGGATGCTTCAAAATGAATATGAAGCGATAAAAAGAAAGAATTTGATTTTTTATATTAATTAAACGAAAACATCAGAAAAGCAAATGACAAGACAAAGTTGTCTGATTATGCAAATGAGATGCAAAACCAACTTTATTTCATTGGTGAAAATGCAGTGTACGTTCCCTGATCCCCTAACTTTTGTGAGCTGTGTATTTTCTCTTGAAATTCCATGCTTTTAGGCGGCTCAGCCAAACTTAGATGCTGGAATCTGAAGACAGATCAGGAGTCTGCGGTTGTTCACCTTGCAGACTGAGCGGAGACAGGAAGTGCTGGGCGGTGCCTCTGGTCTTCTTTCTCCCACTCACTGTCCCCCGGTCTGGGTGGGCCAGGCTGGGACTCCGTCCAGCTGCGCCACGCCCTGCAGGCTGGGGAGTGTGAGCTCGCAAACCCGCATCAGAAACACATCTGCAAAAGGCAGCCTCCAAAACGGGTCACTTCCTACCTTCCTTCTGGCGTGAGGTCAGGGCAAACACGAATTACTTGCGAGCCTTCCTCGGTCCCAGTGTGAGAGCCCCAGGGACCTCTGGGGAAGGAGTGGTGTTCTGGAGGCAGCCTCCTCCCTCTGGCTCCCTTCCCTCGGACAGCTTCACCTCCAGCCAGGAGGGCCTGCACCCAAGGAACGGGTGCCCTTAGGAAAAGCTGAGGGAGAGCAGTCAGCCTTCTGCACAAAGTGTGTTCAGGAAATTGCCCCAGGGATGAGCTAGGACATGCTCTCCTGTCCTTGGATTTGACAGCAGCCGGATGAGGGGGTGTTTGGAGAGCTGGAACTGTGGCAGGCTGGGCCCACTGGGGGCAGAGACCCTGGCCCCCTGCTTCCTGGGGGGCCGTGGTGGAGGGGGGAGTCCCTGTTTCCTCCTCCAGCTTTGGCCTCTTGGCTCAGAGAGTCACACGGGCCTGTCTCAGTTCCTGCTTTCTCGGTTCCTTTGTGGCTCAGCGATGGCCCTAGCTAATGAGAGGTCATTTAAGTAAATGTCACTCACGCTACCAGCTGGACAGAGACAGAAGTGTTTAAATCAGGGCCTAATGGGTGAAACAAGAAAAAGCTACAGCCACAGTGGCTGCTGAGGGCTGGTGTGCAGCATTTGCCCTTAAATCTCTGGTCTCAGAGGGCTTACAGCCTCTCCTTCCGGCGGGGCGGGTGAGGCAGGGACTAGACTTCCTCTCGGGTCAGGACACCAGGGACTGACCCCCACAGGGCTAGGCGGGCTGCTCATGCCATCTGCCCCCCCTGCTCCCATCCCACTCAGACCCGTGCCTCCGTCTCTGCGGCCGCAGTTCAGAGTTTGGTCTCCAGACTGTCCCGTGGATGTCACAGTTCCAGAGATTGAATAAAACATGGCAGGGCACACTTGAACCCCTACCTCTGCCCACTTCCATTTTCTTCTAAGGCAGCCTGCTGGGGACGCAGTTCTCCCCTGGCACCGACTCCTCTGCCAGTAGGGGCGCCGTCGCGCCCGTGCACCCAGCAGGCGGGCCCAGGTGTGGCCCGCAGGTCCGGGAGGAGAGGCCGGCCACGCCCGCCCGAGGCGAGGAGCTTCCTAGACCTACCGGAGGAGCCAGACCGGCAGGCCGGAGCCCTCCGCCGCGGGCGTCTCCGTGCGTCAGGGAGGCGGCCTCCAGAGCGCACCAGGAAACGAACTGTCCGCCCTGCGCTGCGCTGCGCCACCTGCTCCCGACCTCAGAGGGGCAGGCGCGAGTGGCCGCAAGGCCCAGGTGGATGGCGGGAGAGGTGCCAGCCACAGAAACGCTTGGTCCAAGTAGGTGCATAAAGACAGGACACGCGGGCAGCAGCTCCGTGGGTCAGACCCGAGGGTGCAGTGTGGTCATATCGGGGGAACACGGACACCGTCCAGGCGCCTGGAACAAGCTCGAATCAGAGCCAGCGTTGGCCAGCTGCTGCGGAGTCGCCCGCCTCGTCCCCAGCGGTCATGTTCCCGCGGCAGCTCCCGAGGGCCACGGTGTCCTCGCTCCACAACCCCCACACCGAAGCCCAGAGAGTGGGGGCGCGGGCCCCATGCAGGACACCCAGCTCCCAGCCCAGCCAGGCCCTTCAGGGAAGGAATGTTCTAAGTGAGATGGGGACACGTGTCATCTCTGACAGGGACCAACTATTCCCCAAATATGACAAAGCCCAAAAAGAACATGCTGGAAACATTCTTCCTAGATTAACCTTTTGCTGACAAGCTAGACAAGAGGCCTCAGGGCACTAATCAAGTGACCTGGGTCTCTTTACCATCTTCCTGGGAACCAGGACACCTGGGTTGTTGAGAAGCTTTGGCTCCCTGATCGCATCCTCCCGACACGGATGGCCCATTCCTGTGTGGGAGGCGGTGAAGGTGCGGGGAGACTGGCCTCCCCTTCCAGCCTCAGCACACGAGTGCACACGTGGCCTTGGCAAGCCTGCTCTGCTCACAGGCGGGTGCTCAGAGACCCTTAGGAAACGAAGGGGTGAGAACACAAACCAACCACACTCCCCTCAAAGGCCCCGGGTGAGGTTTCCAGGGCTGGATGGAAACAGCCTTCCACTGCACATGTCCAGGGGACGCCAGGCACGAGGCCCCCACCCCAGAGCGGCACACCATCCACAGCTTCACAGAAACCGGGGGTGATTCAGCCAAGCCACCCGATGGTGGGCTCTAGTCCCCTGCCCCCACAACAGGGTCCCTGAAAACCTACAGTAGCTGCCAGCTGAATTTGCACGCAAAAAAAAAGTCCTGGTCTCCTGGCCTGTGTTGGCGCAGTGGACAGAGCATCAACCTGGCATGCTGAGGTCGCAGGTTCGAAACACCAGGCTTGCCTGATCGAGGCTCACACAGGAATCCACTACTGCAAGTTGAGGCTTCCTGCTCCCCTCCTCCCTTCTCTCTCTCTACTCTCTCTAAAGTCAATCAGTAGGATCTTAAAAAGAAAATGCCCCGGTCATCAGAAGTGTCCCTCAAATCCTTTGACAGAATCCAGAAGTCACCAGGCCCTCCCCAAGCAGATGGGGAGGGCGTGACTGGCCCAGGGTTTGCCCAGTTAATCGGGTGCCAACAGGAGCCCAGCCCCAGCCCCAGGGACTCGGGCTGCGTCTGTGACCCGAATCCTCGGTGTGCCACAAAACACTCCCGCGATACCGTGCCAGGAGTCATACTTTTATTTAACATTTAGAGGATTAACATATAGTTACAAGGTCAATAGAAGCCTTCCAATGGAACACTTATTTGGTTTAATTCTATCTCCAGAGACAAACGGGCAACTGCAGAACCTTGACATTGGCGATGACCGTGACCACAGTAAAGTGCCTCCACAGTTTCGAGTTAGTGCAACACACACAGACAAACCAGAACGTTTAAGGGTGCTCGACATCAGGTTAAAATAGAATCTTGGATTGCTTTTTAAAGGTTTTTTGTTTTTGTTTTTTTGGATGACAAGCACAGGAGGCAGCGCCATTAAGAAGTCTGAAATCAAAATTTCTGGAAAAATATTGAGCATCAACATAACTTTTTCTTGTCCAGTCAACTTTCTTCTGTAATGGCCAATGTTACCAAAAGGCATGAGAGGCCTCTGTGCTCCCGCTGGTGAGACGAGCTCGGGGCTTATGTTGTCGCTGCTGGAGAGAGGCTTCCAGTGTCAGGATGAAAACCAAGGGGAAACACACCCTGCCCTTTCATGCTCCCCATCCTGCAGATAACAAGTCTCTCTCGTTCATCTGAAGTCCTTTTCAGGGCAGGTTCTTTAAACATTGTGTCATTCTGACAACACAGCAGTACCCCAGCCCTGGTGGGGAAGAGGCGGGCGGTGTGTCCGAGCGCCCAGGGAGCCCGTGTGCGGCTCCGCGTTTCCGCTCTGCGGGCGCTGCCCCTCAAGGCCAGGGCACTTTGCAGGAGGGTTCCCAGGATGAGCGAGGTGTCCCCACTCTCACGCAAGGACCTAACCCCTTCAGTGAGCCCGGCCGCGCAGTTTGGCAGACCAGCTGATGCCCAGGTGAACACTGAAAAGCACTCACTGCCCATTCTTCTTTGGACACAGGTGGCACAGAAGGGGAAAAAAAAAACGGTGCAGGGGACACAAGAGGAGACAAGCATATTCCATACTGGGTTTAACTGACATGAAAAGAACAAATGACTGCAGCTTATACCTCTCCCTATGTTGCAAGAAATTAACCTATCCTGACCCATTACAAGAGGCAATGCACATGCGTGACGGAGGCTCTAAGATCAGAGTTGAAAAACCACTAACACCCTCGCGGAGCGGAGAGGGGCCCGCTGGCCTTGGTGGAGCTCAGATCCCGGAGGGAGCCGATCACCCCGCTGCCGGAGGGACCCTGGGCGGAGTCGCGTTGCCCGTGCACCCGTTGGTTTGCAGAGACACAGGTGAGGCCCTGCCTAGTCTCACCTGCGGCATCCTGGCTTCAGTGTCACCTGCCCAACCCTCTCCTGATATTATTTTTGCTACAATGGGCTGCCCACCATGAGGAATGTAAGCTGCTTCGGAGGCGGCAGCCCTGAGACTCCCCAGCTGCAAGGCTCCAGGCAGCTGGTTTGGGCCCCCGGGGCTGGCTCCACTTCTGGGGAAGAGAGAGTGAGAGAGGGCCCAGGCGCCTCGCTCGCTTGCCCTGGACCTGAAGCCACTTCCTCCGCCGGCTCACCACAGGCGCCATCGCTCTCAGTCTGGTGGCCAAGGGTTGGCTGAGCCGCCCCGGAGGGGGCCACTCCCCCCCACTGGACAGAGGCCCAGCCCCCAGGACCGGTCGCTCCTTCCCCTGACCCTCTGGCTCCTATAAGACGGCCTTGTCTTTGATTCCATCACACCGGGAAGAACCAAGGATGTCCGAGGTGACTGCCTAGCTCCTGAAGGCCAAGCAAAGGCAGAACAGGCCCGGTTTCATCCTTGGGCTTCTGATGGCCTCTCGTCCACAGCTCACAGCCAGTGACTTCTCTCGACTGTTTCTGCACCAAAAAAGAGAAGCTTCGCTGCACTAAGGCGTGAGCGGGCACAGGCTGCATGAGCTCACGGTTTCTTCCGAGAGCCGTGAGAGGAAGGAAACGTGCTCAACAGCCAACTCGGTCCACTCCAAGGGGCCCGCCGAGCAGGTGGCAAATGCAGAAGCCGGAGCCGCAGGGTCACTGCAAGGACCACAGGAAGCACAGGGTCTCTGGTGATGGAAGCCCGAGAGCCTAGGAGGCCAACCTGGGGATTCACGAGGAGGGGGGTGTTCACTCTGCGACTAGCTAGCGGAGGGGAGACACTTGTTCACCGAGCACCAGGGCTGCGGTTCCCACGGGGGGGCAGTGGTCGCCCCAAGAGGCGGGCACAGGCAAGACAGCAGGGCTGGTCCGCGAGCTGGAATCTGAACTCCAATGTGAGCCCCAAACAAAAACGTGTGCACATGTGTGTACGCGCCAGTGCCCACCACTGACACGCTCAGGCTGAGCAATGTTGCAAGGGCCAATGTTTAGTATGAGGTGAGAAGCTGCCGTCAGGAAAGGTCCCCTGAATGCTCAGTGGACCTGGGAAAAGATGAGTCCTTTCTAACGTAAACAACACGGGACCACGTCCATGGCGTCTGGGCGCTCAGTCCTCCCAGGGAGCTCCTGACCCTCCTGGCCCGGGTTCTGATAGTCTCCCTAGGAGACCAGTGGCAAAGTTTTCACAAAAGGCACAGTACGAACCGTGGATGGGCCGGGGCGGGCCAGGAGGCCTGCGCACCGAGGCAGGATCTGGGGGCAGAGGGAGCCCGCATCCAGCTGCCTTCCATGGTCCTGTGTGGGGTGAGGGGCGGGACAGGGACAGACCAGCCCCCAAGGGTGGTGCGACTGGGCCGTGGGAGGAGCTGGGCCCCAAGGAGCATGCTGTGAAAGGAAAGAAAGAAGAGGCAAGCCGCTGGACGCGTGGGGGGGTCACTTCGGGTCCGGTTACCGGAGCCACACCCCAGCCAGCCCGGGAGTGGTCCGCTCGCTCGCTTGCGGCGCAGGCCGGTGGGGACAAGTGGACCGAGGGGTTTCTCCTGGGAAGGCTCCCGCGGCTCTGGCTCCTTAACCACCTTTAGGAATCTACAACACAAAAAGAGAGAAAAACACTCCGTTAGAGGAAGGCCCAAGGTCCGGGGTGGGCTGTCTGCTGTTCCCGGCAAACTGCACCACCAGGAGGGGCGTGGGCGGGGGAGGGGGCCAGGCCCAAGGTCCGGGTGGGCTGTCTGCTGTTCACGGCAAACTGCACCACCAGGAGGGGCGTGGGCGGGGGAGGGGGCCATTTTAGAGCAGCCGTTATGGGGGCACCACAGATAAGGAACTTTCACGGTTTACTCTTCCCCCTCCCTCCAGAGCCCACCTAGAGGGCGCGGCACCCATCCACCCAGATCGTCTCTAAGCAGCTGAGTCCTGAGACACCGACAGGCGGCCGCTCCCCGGAGGGGAGCAGGAACGTGGAGCCGCTCCCGGGTGGGTGCAGTCCCGAGTCCACAGCCACCAGAGCTACAACCTTTGGTAAAAAGGCAGGCCTGTCGCTCAACATGCACCCGCCATAAACAGTGAAAGTTCTTCATCGTGGAGGGGGGAGAGAAGCCCGAGAGATGGACTCCTGAAGCCCTGAGGTGCACACAGGGTACAGACAGAAGGTATCACCAGGTAAAGGGGGAAAGGGCAGAATGTTTAAAAAGCATCGGCTAGAAAATTCCCCATTACTGAAGACAAAGGAGTTAAATACTTATAACACACAGAGTCATTTTCTCAGAACGGTGAAAAAGAAAAATCACTTAACAACACTGAGAAAAATATAACGTTTATTAGAGAGGTGGGTATGAGGGTACAACTAGGAGGTGCCAGACAGATTCTTTTCTTTTAGGGTGAGAGTAGAGAAAAACAATCATGTTGGCCATATTCAAACAAAACTTACTCAGAACCCAAGTGTCTATAATAAACTCAAGTGTGGAGCAGCTGGCAGGGCCCTAGCTACCCGTGGAAGTCCTTCCGGCTTCCCCGGCGGTTACAAAAACAAAAAGGTCATTAGGCAGCAGAGTCACCAATAAAACAAACAGATAAGAGAGTAAAACATTAAAACAACGAATTCAAGTAATCCTTTTAGTTTATAAATTGCAGTATATATACAAATATATTGGGGGAGGGCTTATGGACATATATAACAGAAAGCAACTTTGACAACAAAACAGAACCATGAAAGACGGTAGTCACGGTAGTCTAAATATTTTGGCAATTTTTAAAGAGTCACATCGTAGACGCCACACACGCACAAGGGCACGGGCGAGGCTGAACACGAAACGAGCAGCCGCGCCGACCAATCGGGGCGCCCCTGGTGACCGGGCGGAGGGGGGCGGGCAGGGTTGGTAGAGGGGGGGCGGGCAGGGTTGGTGGGGGGGGGGGGGCGCGGGCAGGGTTGGTGGGGGGGGGGGCGCGGGCAGGGTTGGTGGGGGGGGGGCGCGGGCAGGGTTGGGGGGGGGGGGCGCGGGCAGGGTTGGTGGGGGGGGGGGCGCGGGCAGGGTTGGTGGGGGGGGGGGCGCGGGCAGGGTTGGTGGGGGGGGGCGCGGGCAGGGTTGGTGGGGGGGGGGCGCGGGCAGGGTTGGTGGGGGGGGGCGCGGGCAGGGTTGGTGGGGGGGGGCGCGGGCAGGGTTGGTGGGGGGGGGGGGCGGGCAGACCTCTAAACCCGGAAGGGAGAAGGCTGCTACACAGACGTTACTAACCTAGAGTGTAGCTCTAAAGTAACAGGAGAAAACTTTATAGAACGTGCTGAGACCGCTGCTTTTATGAGAACAGATAACTAGGGGAGAAAACAAATTATACTTTGGGAGGAAAGGGACGTTCCGGATTCTTTGGGAACTGTTTCAGCAAACTGAAACTACAAAATACATCGCCATTTAATCAATATTACATCGATCCATGGCCTACAGGTACTGAGGCATACAACTTAATAAGCATAAGATAACTGATGCACCCAGACCGCAGGGAAAACCGTCTGAGCTATTTCCTGAACCACGTTTGCACAACACCAAAGGAAAAACAGAAAACAAAGGCAAGGACTTCACAGAATGCTGTACTTTTCAAGGCAGGCCTTTCAAAGGCTACTGTTGTGTGGCCCCATTTTCAAGACTTTTTTCAGTGTTAAGGTTTTTTTCCGAGTAGTTCATCGTCTGGAAATGCATCTATCGCTGGGCAGAAGAGTTCGATCTTAAATCCTCGGTTATGGGCCTAAAGCTGTGACCTCCTGCTCATTAAATCGTACCCCTGTGGTTTAAGGGCCAGCTGATTTTCTCGTCACCATGCTTGTCCTAGACCCCCCCCCCCCCCATGCACTGCTGTTGCTTTTAAAATCAGCTCCAAACTGACTTGGGTGTATAAAAGGAGCCCGCAGTATCGAGGCAAGGAGCTAACTTCCCATTTAAAAGCAGGAAGGATATGAATAATTTTCAAAGCCAAATAAAAAGCAGCTCAATCCGACACCTTCATCCTGACCAACTTATAGTTACCCTCTGTGATCCCAGGGTAGATTCTGGAAATGGGCAAACCCTGGGCTTGGTACCATTCTGTGCATGCAACAATTTCACCACCAGTCCTGCCAACTTCAAAATGCAAATCCCCATGTGACCCAGTTCCCTTTAGAGATGGTGAAACATTGTATCTTATCCTGGCTACAGTTAATTATGTGAAACCAGCTAGCAATTCCAAAACAATCTGCAGCCAATTTACACTTTGGGGTTTAAAGAACAATGATTTAAAAAAAAAAAAAACCCTCTTCTTTGACAAGTACTGTGCTGGACACAGGTGCTGCTCATAGTACTTACAGCTACGCCCAGGAAGGACCAGTGGGACACAGCTCCACCTGCCACACCACCTCCACAGAGCAGAACAGAACTAAGAGAGCTATTTTTACAGGGGTTTGTCCAAACGACACTGGCAAACCTGATCAACTCTGTCAACTGTCGGAGGGGAGGTCACTAGTCATGTATAAAAATCAACTGGGTAATTAACCAAACTTTTCCGGATTTCAACTGGTTGTTTGGGATGAAATAGGCATACTAGGATAATCCTGATGATCTAACAATGACCTTACCAGGTTTAGGTGAAAATAAACCCTTCTGGTTCCAATGAAAGAATCTTATTTGCTTCTCTACTCAAGAAGGGGGCTTTTTATTTATGACTTCCTCCAAAGTGAATGACTGTAAAATTTAACAAACTAGTGTGGGAATTGAAGTCTTCTGCACGTGGTGTGTGTGTGTGTGCGGAACTTTCAAATTCAGAAATACTGATTGGAAACTAGAAGACAACTTTTTTGTTCTTATCTACAGATGCTGCCGAAAGAAGAAATGTCTATCAGATTTCAAATGACACAGTTGTGAATTGGCGGTTGGCAGCTTTCCACATAAAATTTCATCAGCAAGTGAAACCTGGTCTACAGTCACACCCAGACCAGGAAACGCGGTGTGCGATCCCTAACGTCCACAGAGGGCTCTCTATGCAAGCATGTTCTCCGTCCAGCCTTTTGAAGAACTGCCTGTAACAGTCACAGGTGTGGGGAGAAAACTCCAACTGTTTTTTAAAAGTTTTTTTTTTTTTAAGTTGTATTAAATATAAGTCTTAGCACCTTTGGCATTTTTGTCCAAATAGACTTCGACGTATGAAGTGGGGACATAGCCCTCTTCATCTTCATTTCGCCGGATGCGGGTCCACCCGTCCCCTTTGTCTTCCTCTATGACATACAGCGTTTCTCCTTCAACCACTGAAATGGTTCCTTCATTCTGACCTGAAACAGCAACATCAGAATTTATCAGGTTTCTAGGCAAAGCCGGGTTGACAGCAAAGAGGGAGGTTTGCAGTGAGACAGGTGCAGTGAAAGCGTAGGCGCTGGGGCGCAGTGACCCCGCCCCCCCCGCAAAGGCCCCGCCCCTCCTCACACGGGGAGGACTTCCGGTCCTAGGTATTCATCCCGCACCCCTCCCCACACACACCTCCTGTCCTTTCCTCGCCTCTTCCCCTCTCTCCGGGTGTAGGAACTCCCACAGCTTCAATGAAACCTCTTTCCACACCATCCCCCCTTCTCTTTCTCCGTTCTGGTTCTTTTCTGCACCTAAGGTTCCCCTTCTCCTCCTGCCTGAGCCCGTGTTCGCCTGGATGTTGTCCCGACACCTGGAACACTACCAGGGCGGACCTGAGCCCGGACGGCCCCCTCTCCCCGTCCCAGGATGCCCCATCTTTGATTTCCTTCCCGCTTTGTCCCCACTGGCCAGCAGCCAGGAGTCTGGCGGGGTGTTAACTGCAGCATCGCTGGGTCCGTCCCTCCTGCGAGCTCCCAAGGCCATCTGCTCAGATAATTTCCCAAGACAAGCCACCACTGCCCAAACGGTTCTGAAAGGCAACCTGTTTCCCGAGCTGTCAGTAGGGGCACGGTGGGGGGAGGGGGTCAGGATGGAGACGGTTTAGACGGAAATACCATTGAGAAGGTTTAACCTGGTCCTTCTCTGTTTTGTCACAGTGAGGACTCATTTACCGCAAGGCTTCCCCGCCGTATGGGAACTCGGACTGCTTCCTTCACGGCATCCTGTCGACATTCTGCAGGGTGCTGCCTCAGGTTCACCCGTTTATAAAGCACGGCTCATCTTTCTAACCATTATCCCTGCTTTCTAATTGCTCCTACATATATGGCAAATGTCCCAAGACACAGCTTTGACCAGGTCAAGACCTTGCTCAGATACTCCAACCAGCTTCTCAGCGGTTGTCCAATAAAATCCAAATGTGTCTCTTAGCACACCGCCCACTTCCTCGTGTCATATTCCGCTGTTACCACCTAAGACGCCCGAGCTCAGCCACACAGAGCCCATGCGTGACAACGCCTGTGCCTCCAATACGCTGCAGCCCAGAGGTCTTTAATTCCCGTAAGGAAGTGAGGCCACTCCTGTGACTCCCCCACCAGCCTGGACCCCTCCCCCGGTGGGTGCTGCAAGTGCCTGTCCTAGACACCGTCTGCTCTGTTTCTCCAGGGGTGGGCACCACACCCCACCTGCGCCCCACCACCATTTCAGGAGTCTTTTCAAAACAGGAGTCCTATAAATAGTGAATGAATGCATGAAATAATCATTATACCATATTATCCGCTGCAATTAAGCTCATTGAAAGTTGTCAAATTATATGGACCAAAAGGCAAAATATACAGCTATCAACCTAATAAATAATGATAATAATAATAATAATAATGATACTATCAGTGGAACAAGAGTCCTAAGAGAAAGATCTGGGAGGCTTTAGCAGAGTCACATCACAGAAAGCGCAGGGCGGCTGAGAGTTTATGAGAGGCGGGGTGTTGGGCTGAAGCTGAGTGCTACCGTCAAACGTGTAGAGCGCTTTGCAAGTCCCGATGGCAGGCAGGGGCTCCTCGTCGTCAAACTCGTCGTCGAAATCCGCCGCCAGCACCTTCACCTCGCTCTCCTGACTCTGCTCCTCCGTGTAACTGCCATCCGGGCTGCTCAAGAAAGGAAAACACACAGCAACTATAGCCACTGCGCCCAGACGGGACGCCAGCTCAGCCCCGCGGGAGCACGGTGCTCAGAACTAGGACCGTCTTAGCTCGTCCTGAACCCCGGGGGGAATCAGACACCCGCCCGCGGGAAAATCCTAGGTCCATCATCGCCGACACGATGGTGTCTAACACGTGTC
This sequence comes from Saccopteryx leptura, assembly GCF_036850995.1. Classification (NCBI taxonomy): domain Eukaryota; kingdom Metazoa; phylum Chordata; class Mammalia; order Chiroptera; family Emballonuridae; genus Saccopteryx; species Saccopteryx leptura. The sequence goes on along the minus strand of NC_089504.1, from coordinate 6,443,866 downwards.
GTCTTACAACCGCTTCCAGATTCTGGAATGGAGCAGTAGGAGCAAAGCTGCTGGCCCGCCAGGGAGCAGGGCTGTACCCATACTGTACCTCTCCCGGGCCTGCGCGCAGTTGTTGACCGTCGGGGCAGTCTGGGCGTCGTACAGTCCACTCTGTCTGCGGGCCTGATCGCTGCGAGCCGGGAGCCTGCCTTCCACTTCCGCCAGCCAGGCCTGGAAACAGAAGCCACCCGAGAGCTGGCCTGAGCTCAGCTGAAGGCCCCACCCTGGGGTCTCAGGGCCCCCAATTCCATCTGCTCCTGGTCACCGAAGCTGATGGAGGAGGACCACCACACGGGGCAGGCCTCCAGTGTTTTTGCATTCAGCTGTATAAACAGACTGGAGGAGACTGTTTCCACTCCCTCCCAGGTTGGAGAAGAGGAAGTAAATGCATTTAGACAACTGCTCAGGACGGGGCAGGAGGGACACTGGGCAGTGTTGAACTCTTGGGCTTTAAACAGCTGTGGGACTTTGGAAAAGTCACTTCTTGTTCCTTCTGGTTCCTAAACTTCCGTGACCATGAGGAGGTCACACTGGGAAGCATGACGGTATTGCTAAACTTGAGCAGTGACTCAGTTTGAAAGTCACACTTCCCTTTTCCATTTTTTTTAGGAGTGTAACTTTATTTAATAGTGGAGAAACTTGTACACAGGACATCAAAGTAGATCATGTTACTGATGGTAACATCTAAACTAGTAGTTACACTATTCAGCTTGAATTGTTACACTGTTCAAAAGGCAAAAGAATACAAATGATCGGAAAAGGACATTTCTAGGTTCTAAAAACTCAAACATTCATGACTTATTGACAGATTCCAGAAATAATGAAAAAGCTATATTTGACCCCACATTGATAGAAAGAACCTATTCTGATGGGAATGATTGTTTCTTAGTTGCTCTGAAGTCTTTTACACGGGGGGAGGGGGGAAGAAGCCTTTTGTACATAGCTTCCGTGTACTCGCCTCTCTTTAAAACATTTATTAAGGTGTTTTCAGAAGGGTTTCAACCTCATTTGTATTTCCTACAGGTTTTCACATCTATAACCTTTTAATAATGGGTCCTCTGAAAGAACAACATATTTCAATTTAATTGTCCTTTTGATTCTCTGAGATGATGGATGGTACATTCCCAATTACACTTTGTCAACATGAGATGTCATAGCACAAACTGAAGTCAAACACTTCAATTAAAAAACAACACTGCCTGACCAGGTGGTGGCGCAGTGGATAGAGCGTCGGACTGGGATGCAGAGGACCCAGGTTTGAGACCCCGAGGTCGCCAGCTTGAGCACAGGCTCATCTGATTTGAGCAAAAAAGCTCACCAGCTTGGACACAAGGTCGCTGGCTCAAGCAAGGGGTTACTCGGTCTGCTGAAGGCCCGCGGTCAAGGCACATATGAGAAAGCAATCAATGAACAACTAAGGTGTCCAGACGAAAAAGTAATGATTGATGCTTCTCATCTCTCTCCGTTCCTGTCTGTCCCTATCTGTCCCTCTCTCTGACTCTCTCTCTTTCTCTGTAAAAAAAACAACCCCCAAATAACAACAAAAGACACTGTACATACACCTTCTGATGGTGCTGATTTGAAGGGACACAGTTAACACAGGATCTGCTGGAAGCAGGCACCCAGGGTGACAGCGTTCTCCCCATTCCCACAGCCCGGGCCACCTGACACTGCAACATTGTCGCCCTCAGAGAACAACACTGGCGTTCCGTAACCACGTCCGCCTCACGACACCCGTCCCTTCCGCTTCTCCCCTCCCCGCCACGGGAGCTTTTTCATACCTCAAATTTCTGGGCCTCTAGTCGTAGCTTTTCTATATTTTGGCTGACTTCTGTTAATTTGTGGTCCAGACTGGCTGGGTCTCCCATCTGGGGGTTCTTCAGGTAAACATCTTTCATTTTTGTTATGGCATCTCTGCAAAAAGGACAGCACGTGGGCAAGGTGAACGTCCCCAGGCGGTGGTGTGTCCCCGTCGCCCTGGGAGCGAGGGAGCGGAGGGCTGTGTCCGAGTGGGGACTGCAGGGAAGGCTGGGACTCCTCTGTAGGAGCTCCGCTCCCAGGTCTGCGTAGGCCGGGCTGATATTAGCACCTCGGCTGCCTTCTCCGGGTGGGCTCTCCCCACTGTCCTCAGTGAGTGAGAAGCAGAAATCAACCCTGCCCCTCCCTTTGCCCCAAACAACAGAAACGAAGTCCCCACAGTTCCCAGCACACAGTCCTCATGCAGACCAGAGCCACAGCTGGCATCTGGGTGGTGTGGGCTGCACGATGTTACTTCATGAAGAAGTCTGGTTAATTAATTGTTTTGGAAACTTTATTACACACTATTCCAACTATTAGGAAACTGAACCCACAGCTGGTGTCCATGCGAGGCAGACAGCAGAGCTTCAAAGCCACCCGCTCCCTGAACCGGGGGCCCCCCGAATCGGGGTTTGGGAGCCGCCCTCTCCCGCGGCGGCTGAGGGAGAGGCCCCAGGAGGCGCACTGCGGGCATGCCTGGTGTCCTCTCCGGGACCAGAGCTCCGTGGACTTGAACTCGAGCTCCACGGGGCTTTCAGAGGGTTTGAGTTGTTAAAAGTTTAGAGCAGATGATTTTGCCAATCAACTTCATGAGCTTCAGCAAAAGAAAATCTAAACCAACTGATAACAACACAAGACTAACAGATTAAACCGTATTTTGAGTCATGGGAAATAGTTTAACCGAAGATGCAGAATCAACAGGAAGAGAATTTCCACAGGTCCTCACCACCCACCACCCACTTCCTCGCATCTCAGCCCATACATCCTGCGGCCCCCAGGGTCTTCCAAGAACCGCTGCTGCTCCCTCAGGCCCCCTCCTCGGCTTACCTGCACTCCCAGCACCCCCACTTTGCTCGACTTCCTCTTCTTGCAGAGCACGTACACTCTACCACCTTATATAATTTATTACTATGCTGATTGTCTGTCTCTTCCTATTAGTTTGGAAGCTCTCTGAGGAAGACTGGATGTACTCAAGCTCTTTGCTACCTTGATAAAATCCCAGGGGCAGGGCAATACTGGGCACACAGTAGATGCTCAATAAACACTCACTGGGGGACTCAACATTCTTACAACTGTCACGCCGTCCACCTTCACAAAATTCCTCTCTGGACTTCCTGGCCTACACCTCCAGCCACTGCTCTGTCTCAGCGAAACTTCTCAAAAGAGTGGCTCTCTGGCTTTTAGTGTCCTTGTTTTTAACGTGCAGGGAAAGCTCCGAGTTTCCCTTTGTCACTGTGGCTTTAGTGACTCCCCAGAAATGGACACGCAGGGTGTCTGTCCAGGCTCTGTTCAGGCTCGTGCATTTCCCAATATCTGGACGGTTCCTCCTTTAGTCTCTGACTTTAGAGCTCCCATTGGCTAATATCTGAATTTTTGTGACTGCTGTCCAGTTTCAGTGTAGCCTTTAGAGCACACACCTTGAGTGACACCTGTCCTTGGCTGTTTCCTGCGACTTGCATTATGATACCAGGACAAGCTCAATTTTCGGAAGTGTCCTATGTGTGTGCTTAAAAACACTTGTGTCATGCAGCAATTGGATATGTGTGAGTTAGGTCAGCTTTATGAATTGCACTATTCAGATACTCTATCCTGACCCTGGGCATATCTGTTCCAGCAATTACTGAGGGAAGTGCACTGACAAGCTTTCACTCTCAGGAGGTAGTTCTGTTCCTTGTACTTATGTCAGAAGGTCAACAGCACAGCCTTTCTGTATGGGGCGGCGTGGCCTGGCCGGCAGTCTCGCCATGCCAGTTTTCTCTGGGTTGGCATTGGCATGGCATATATTTTCCATTTTTTAGCATTCACCCTTTTTGACCGTTGGGAGATGTGTCTTGTGTGGAGAGTGCGCAGGTGGATCCTGGGTTTTTGTCCAGTCAGAAAATCTCTTTTCATTGGCTTTGTGAACACTCCTGTGCCAGGCACTGTTCTCAGCACTTGACACACACTGTGTTTGTGTTCGTTCCTCACACAAACAGGCACGAGAAACTGAGGACCCAGAGGGTGAGGCGCTTGTCCAGAGTCTGCAGGACAAGGAGGGCGAATCGGACTTGGGTCCAGGGTGCCTGGAGCACCCAGCATTTTACGCCTACAACCCAGACCTGAGCTTCCGAGCCACCTGCCTCGTCTATGGATTGTCTCTCTCTTCCTTGCCTTTTTGGACAAAAAAAAAAAAAAAAAAATCCAGTACTGTCTTCTCTGCACGAAATCATTCCGCAAAAATGTAAGTTGCGTAAGAACAGAGGTTTCTGTTTTGCTCACTGCTTTCTCCTCAGTGCCTAGAACACTCCCTGCGCCCAGGGACACTCGGAGAGTCATGACGTGAACAGCTGAATGTGACCCGCCTTCCCATCAGCAAGGGCTACTATGGGGCTAAAAGGTTCACCGGGTGCCAGGGCCTCGACCCAAGTGACAGAGAAATTTTTTTGCATGTTATTGGACAGTGAGAGTGTCAGTACCCTATAAAATGTCCTTTCAGATACTTGAGTCCTAACATCTTACTCCTGCACAAAATATAAATCTGCTTACTTATTAAACAGCAAGAGGCTTAATTGGTTTATGTATTTATAAACCCTTTGTATTTGGTCCCATATGTAATAAAAGATACAAAGACAAAATTTCCATCTCATGAAGTATATTCTAATACAAAACTAGAACACAGTTAATGACGTGGGTTCCATTTCCTTACCCCTTCTCCGGGAGCTGCTCTAACAGAGGTGAAGAAGAAAAGGCCGCTTTTCTTTGGCGTGTACTGACACTGTGCGCAATTCTGTTTGTTCTTAGCGTAACCAAATTTTAAACCCAGCTTCGCCAAAACTAAATTGCTGTCGGATCAGCAAGCAGCCTGTTTATAGAGTGTGTAATCTCAAGTTGTCTTTTAGAAAATCTCAAGTTCAAATATCAAATACATGAGCGATGGACTCACCTAATGCACTCACTGAGGGAGTTTAATGTTAAAAGGCGAGAGACAATTCATAAAGGGGCTTTCGCTTGGGATCAATGGCAGATATCCCTTCAGTGACGTGCAAGCGGTAGAGGTTATAAATGTAGGGAGGAAAGTGCACATGAAGAGGAATCGGATCTTTCCTTACCGTATCGCCCGCGCAGCAACCTACCACCCCTAGGCTCAAACTTACAAAGCCGCTCAGGAAGCAGGAGCCCCTCCCGCGGGAGCCTGGAGCAGCCGGACTCACCGGCACCTCTTAGGGCGGGGCCGCGTGGAAGACACACTGCGCTTTGTTTTCTAGGCACCGTCAGTGCGCTCTATAAAAGGACAGGAAGACGGGAGAGCCGACGGGAAGGCTAACAGTTACATCAAGTAGAAAGACAAGTACATTTCTGACCCAAAGCTAGGATGTGGGGGCGAGGGAGAGAGGGTGGGGGCCAGGCCACATTGCTCTTCCTGTTTTGTACCAAAAATCTCACCTTCTCACTCAAGATAGAAGGGGTAAATCCTAGCCTGACCTGTGGTGGCGCAGTGGATAGAGCACAGACCTGCAATGCTGAGATTGCCAGTTCAAACCCCCGGGTTTGCCTGGTCAAGGCATGTACGAGAAGCAATTATATGAGTTGATGCTTCCCGCTCCTCCCCCACTTTCTCTCTCTCTGAAAATCAATAAATAAAATCTTAAAGAGAGACAGAGATGGAGAGGGAGAATTCTATGTGTTTGTTCCGCACACTCAGAATAAAATCTGCTGATAAAATAAACTCTCCCAGTCCATAATAAAGCAATCTGGTAGACTACCTCTGGCACAACACGTGGCTGAAATAAGAACTCAGAGTAAAATCTAGTTTAGAGCTTCTGCTCTTTCCAAACTGAATTTGAATTTCTTCTAAAATTTTTTTATTTATTCACTTTAGAGAGGAGAGGGAAAGACAGAGAGAGAGAAGGGGGGGAGGAGCTGGAAGCATCAACTCCCATATGTGCCTTGACTAGGCAAGCCCAGGGTTTCGAACCAGCGACCTCAGCATTTCCAGGTCGACGTTTTATCCACTGCGCCACCACAGGTCAGGCTGAATTTGAATTTCTTAATGAGTCACAATGATCCACTCTACCTTTGATCCATCTCTTTCTGAATCTCCTTATTTAACTCGTCGACTTTCTGTTGGAGCTTTTTCCTCCTCTGTTCGGGTGGGAGGTTGCTGAAATCCTCTGGTGTGGCACCCTGCAAATGCAAACAGAAATAAGCCAGACACAGCCTCAGGGCTCCTTGGAAAACAGGCAGGGAGGCGGCCTGCGGGGACTCCCGACACCAGGGTGCAGGCGGCTGTGCGCTCGCTCGCTCGCTCGCTCGCGGAAGAAACCCAGCCCTTTCCCGGGACACCAGCCCGAGGCAGAATCAGTGCATGCAAACCAGTCCCAGAGCCACTCGTGTTTCCTGGCGGCTCCCAGCCGCCTCCCCAGAGGCGAGAGCAATGCTGCAGGGAGGGGAGAGAGGAAGAAATACCTCCGACTTCGGGGAGAGGCAAAAATCCGATTTTGAGACAGATTCCTCACTTTGCCGTCAGTGTTGGTGACAACACTGAGGCTTTAAGGAAGCTTTACATCTAGACTGTCTTCATCTAGAACAGTGACGCGTGCCCCACCCACCGTTCCACACGGCAGGCACTGCTCCCCCCTGGTCTGAGTCTTCCTTCCCGTCTCTTCCCACAGGCTGAGGCCAAACATATCCGTCCCCGTGAGGTGACGGACGGACATCGAGTTCCTCAGAGAATGTGGGTGAAAAGGGCATTTGGGAAATAGACCCTCTCTCCCCCCATGCGCTCTTTGCCCCGCTGCCTCTGAAATTCTGGTCACTTCTTTCTGACAGCCCTCCGGTAATCTCGGAAAATCCGTCAAGGACGCTCCCCCGAGCGCGTCTTCCCGCACCGTGCGCCGTGCGTATGAAATCGGCCTCAGCTGCTCTCAGTCCATCAGAAGTGTATTTTGATATCTTGATTCCCTTTTAAAAAACAACTGCTCTTTCCTCTGTGCATGCCATGGAAGTAGAAAACACCAACCCTGAGCTTCTAGACTGACGTAGATTCGCCTGTTAGATGTGGAGCGGTGGTTTATCCAGTGCTTTTAACGTAAATGAGGCGATTTTCATAAAGAAAGAGACATGTAAATGTAGCCGATGACCTGGGATAGACCTGAGATATTCACAAGAGATCTGACTTTGGAACCAGCTAGACAAAGGCAAGGCTGGCTCAGGGGGTGGGTGGGAAGGAAGGGCCCCGGATAACGTCATCCCCGAGTTGAGTCCGCCAAGCAGCTTAGACGGGGGATTGTGGCTGGGGTTCCTGGGCTGCTTAGCAGGAAGTGCCAGGCTGCCTGCTTAGCAGAAAATGCCAGGCTGCCGTCCTGAAGTGTGTGACCCAGCAGACAGCTTAGGGCCAGGGCCACACAGAGACCTGTCAGCTCCTGTTCTCAGGGAAGTGCGTGCGTGCAGATAAGACGAGTGGAGAACCAGAATGGAAGCGGCTATTCCCTAATGCCAAACCAAGGAAATTCAACTCGCCCCTAAAACCAAAATGAAGCGAACTACTCTCAACATATTCAATAAAAATAAACCAGACTGTGTTCTCTCCCATGTCCTACTGTGTCATAATACTCGAAACCTCGAGTATGTGCTTTTCCATTCGCTCCGTTCAGCCACCGAGCCTGAACTCAGTCGTCGGCCCTCATGTTGGATTCACCTAACACAGAGCAGCTTGTTAAAAACCCCAGAACTGAGGTTTGGTTCTTCTTTTGTTTGGTTCCTCGCTGCTGAATGCAACAAAATGCAGTGTGAGAGTCGCTGCTCAGAAGTCCGGAGGACCAGCAGGTGGTCAGTGTTAACTCATTGATATCCTCTGAGCCTTTCGAAGTGCTGAGTTCAAAAGAACTTTCTACGTGACGGGCACGCTCCATACTTGCACCGTCCCGTACAGAAGTCGCACGTGGCTACTGAGTGCTGGGAAAGCGGCTAGTGCCTCTATGGAACTGAATTCCAAAATGTTATTTAATTTTAATTAGCTGAAGTTTAAATAGCCACATGTGGTGAGTGGTTACCAACTTGGGTGACACGGGTCTAGACTGAACAGGTGTAAGATCTGGACTGGTGGATAAACAGCTGCAAAGAACTGTGTAAATAAAACACAGTGTACCTGTGGCTTACAAATAGACACCCCTAAACGATAACATAAAATACAGCCCTGATTATTTAAAAAACTAAAATGATTCAGTAATAAATAAATGAATTCTTTTCAGTGGATCAGGAGTTGGTCTAATGGACCGATTAGGACCCTCCCGACAGATTGTCTGTGTGTCTATGTGGTCCCTTAAAAGCTAATCTCAGTAACTATGCCTCAGATAGACTTCCTGTTGCTTGTGGAGGTCAACAGCTTCTTCTGGGTTCGAAAAAACTTAGGGTTTACTCTGACCTGTGATTCATTCTGCCATGAAGGAATTTGTGTTTATAGCGTTGAGTCAGAATAGATTTTCTGAAACCTCTGGAGCATCCTGGGGTTCAGAGAACGTGGTGGCAGTGGCTCTGGAAGAAGGGGTCACACACATACATGTGTGTTTTCAGTGGCAGTGGCTCTAAGAGAATCCTGTTTTATAGTGTCTGGAATCAGGCACAGATGGGTTTGCTGTTTGTGTGACACTTCACCTCTTCATTAGCTTCAAGGCAATGGGATAAAGCAGCGATCCAATGCCAGGGTGGTAAAGTGACTTCTACCTCGCATCAGAAAGTCTGCGTAACACCATCATCTTTCCGCAGAAGGACAAATAAAGGACGAGAAAGAGCCCCTGGCATCCGAGAGACGCCCCAGTTAGCCGATCCAGCTTCTCCCGAATTCATACTGCGGAGGGATGCGGTTCATTTCGCTTCCAGATCTTTCCATCTGGTCCTTCATCAAGGACTCTTCTTAAGATTTTTATCTCAGTCTAGGAAATGCTTAATTTCATAAAAATATTCCTTGGCTTTAGGGTTGGGTCCGTTTCTCTAGGGTTGAGTCAGGTTGAAAAGCTGTGGGGATGTGGACATATACACATGCACACACATACGTGTGTAAGAATGACTGTACAGTAGAGGCCTCACTACTGATGGCAGGGCGGGGCACACTCGTCTTGTCCCCGTATGAATTGTCACCCTTCCTTTATCATCATCCATAATTTCAGGACGTTCTCAGCTGGAATGTTTGAGAATACTGTGTAACGTGCAAATGTTTGAAGCATAGTTATGGGTTTTGTTGGTTAAGATTTCCTTTTAATATATGTAAGTGATTATTAGTTTGTTTGCCAGGGCTGTGCGGTTACGTAGACACAACACAGAACACTCAGCCAGGCATTCTGGAGAGGCCGGGGGGATGGGGGGGGCTCTTTCCACTGCCCGCAAGGAGCACCCGGAAGAGCCCCTGGCTCTCCGTTCCGCGGCCGCCTGGGACCCGCGGCTGCCTGGGACCCGCGCCTGAGACGGGCGTCATTCCTGCACGTGTCCCTCAGGCTCCCCGCACCCTTCCTCAGCTCCGTGGCCCTCTGGGAGCGGCCTCTCACAGCTATTAAATTTACTTCTATTCCAAATGATCCAAGAAATAAACTCCCCACTGCTTGACATTTATGTTCATATTTAAGTCAAGTTCATCATCAGGGGCCGTCCCCTTATGGCCCCAACAGTGTAAAAAAATAAAATAAAATAAAAAAATCACGAGTTAAGCGTTAATTTTCTTAGCAACTTAAAAAGATTAAGATTTTTTTTAAAAAAGATTAAGATTAGATTCTCAACCTTTGTGTTTCAAAGGTCTAATAGAGAAAGAGCCGCAAAAGCACCCACGAGGGAAACGCAAGCCACCCGTGCCCTCTGAAGGCAAGCTGCACACGGCAGAGCACCCACAAACACACGGCAAGACACCTGGTCGGACAGGACATGCACGGGCCGATTGTGCTTACCAGCTTGAGAGAAAGCTTCGTGTACAAATCGGAGGGGGTAACGGGGAAAAAAGAGAGAGAGAGAAACAACACATCAGAAGAAGAGGAACGTGGTCAGCGCCACCGCGTTAACATAACACAAATTCACCTGTCGCTTCGTGAAAATGACTCAGAGCGGATCTGTGCGGAAGTTCACAAGAGGGGCTGCTCCCCGCCAAAACCTTCCTTTAGCTGCCATGTTGCCAAAGCAAAGGGCAGACGGAACAGGAGGGTTTCTGTCCACAGTCTGTACGGTCCCAATCAGCCTGGACAGAAACCAGGCTTGTAGTTGGTGACATGGAATGATTGTAAGAGACAAAATAACCACACAGGCTGTTGTTCACCAAACCTGCTACAGACTAAGAGTCTGGAGAGCAATGACTCCCACAACACGCAGGCTACCTTTTCATAGCAAGGGAGTCTAATGAGTGTGAACACGGGCGATTCTTACAGGCACGTGGGCGGACTCTCAGATGGTGAAGAGGAACCCCAGGACTGGGAGCTGCTCTGAGAAACTACAGACAGGAGCCAGAGAGCCCTGGGCGCCCGGCCGGAGGCAGGAGGACAATGCTGCTGGCCACCTGAGCACCACGTCCACTGCCGGCCCTGCGGAAGCGGTCGTCAGAGGCCTTCCGTCCACTCTGGGCCCTACCAACAGGGGCAATGGAGCGTGCGGGGAATTCACAGGAGTAGCTGCCCTTGAAAGTTAGCTTTGGGAAATAGCCAATTTTCTCCAATTTTCTCCACAGCCACGGGCTACTCCTTGCTGTGGCTTTCGTGACAATCATCAGGACACAGCAGCTGCCATCCTACCAGGCCTTAAGGTTAGCAAAGGTGTAGTGATTACTGGACCCCAAACAGATGAAAAGGCATCTCGAAATTAGGAAAAGAAACATTTGGTTTTTCACTGACATGTGAGCCCTGGCCTCTGGCTACAGAAGTGCTATTCTGAGAGTTGAGTGCATACTTACTTAGCTCCTGTGAATTCTACATGTTCTGGCAATGGGGAGTGGGACCCTAAGATATGTCAGAGACAAAATATTGCAGATAGTGCATTTTCACTTTACATTAGGAGCCGGGAGGGTGTTCAAAATTCCTTAAACAGATTGAGAAAGTTGTATGCTTAAGATTAACTCAAAGTTGGCACTTTGCAAATAGGCATTAAACTTTTAGACAAATTGTCTGTGTGAAGGAAAAGGAGACTTTTAAGGATAGAAATTGCAAGACAAAACTTTTTTGGGGAACGGTGCAGACGGTCATATTCCCGGCTGTTCTGTGGGCAGCCAATGTGAACTCCTTGAGCCCCTCTGGTGAACTTAGCACAGATCTATTCGTCACAACTGGCGGTCTTTACAGACAACATTCAGGGCACAGCAGGAAACTTTGCATAGACCTTCCCTACGAAGGGCTGCCAGAGACAAATGTTTTCTCATACATCACTGGCTAAATGTCACTGACTCAAAGAACAGAGATGTGAAGTCAGATCACTATCTGTTCTCTATTTGGCTATTTCCGTTATTTAAAGTTTCATATACTTTCTTAAGCATTCCAAAACACGGAGTCCTAACATCAAGATGAATAGCCTTGGGACTATTACCACTTCATAATAATAAAGTCATTAGGGTTGAGAATAAATCCCCATAGAAATAGGAAATACCAAATTCTGGGATACATTCCCTTTTCCCGCCATCACAGCTACTCCTTTTAATGATTATAAACAGGTTCTTGGTCTTCCGTTGTAAGTTAGATCACTTACAATCAGAAACCGAATCATCTGCTAAGAGAGAATTCTAAAGGCTGCCCATGGTGCATAGCAAGACACCTGGAGAACTAAAAAGCTGTCAGCTTCAGGCAACGGTTATGGAACCTGCGGAGCCACAAATGTCAGGAGCACAGGAGGGAACACAGAGCCAGCGCTACTGTCCATGTGTTATTGGCAGTCACAGGTACTAACCTCAAGTACAAAGAAAGGGGACAGTGAAAATGAATATCTAAGCAATGTGCGGAAGGTCTGCAGAAAGCCATTTCTCTCCTCTGTGACCTTGCTCACGCATCATGGTTTTTTTTGGGTTCTCCAAGCTTTATGGTATAACTCCCTTAGGAATCATCCGTTACAGGTGTGGATGTGGGTGACCATGCCTCACAACTGCCACCTGTAAGAGCGTCATCCTCCTGTGACCATGCTCTGCAGATGCATTTTATGGGGAAAATTCTGCTGTAAAAATGCACCCAGAGAGATCTCAGACGGCAGTCACCGTCAATGACGAGGGGAAAGAAATCTGGCTCTGCTGACTGATTGTTACTGGGAAGTCCGGTTCCTTTTCCCATTCGAGTTTCCCAGACGAAGTAGTCCGGGGTTGGATTTGTACAATTAAGATCCTCCCCATCTGCCTCCCTCCGACTCCGGTGACCAGCTCTCAATTGAGAATTTCATTTCTCAATGGAAATACAACAGAGTGCGTCTGGGTCCCCAGTCTTGGTGGTGTCAATGGGGTTAGTGCCTGTGCCGTGACTGTATGACCTGGCCGTCACAGGTGAACTTACAACATAGTCCCTAGCTTCAAAAGCATACGTGGGTTTCCCTATTGTCCTCTTCATGAGTTCTTTGTGAAAACAGAAAGACTGAGTCTGCCAATAATCAGCAAGAGAACAAAATGAATAAAATAAAGTAACCATGAGATTGTAACATCTGACAAACAATTGGTAAGGACTTGCAAAGTCATTCAAGTAACTTCGATGGCATTTCCCATACAATTACTTTTAAAACACGGGGCAAGCAGGTCCATATTTCAGATTTACAAATCCTTTGCTCAGACCTGGAAAGAATCCCAATTTATGACAACACATTTATTTATACTTTGTAGATTGCACATTGAAAATATACAATCTAGGGTAAAGATGGAATATGGTTACTAATGCTCAAGTGGCATGCCATCTTTTAAGATGTTCAATGAAACAAAGTTTTCTTACAGATGTCACCAAGGTACAACAAAAAACATTTTATACTGCTTAATTATTTAGAAACAAAATCAGCTAAGAAAATGTTTGCACAAGATTTAAACATTGTAATAGCAGAAACAAATGATTCAACTCTAAATCTGGAAGCTGCAAACATGATTAAATTAAAAGACACATTAAAATCATAGACCTGTTATCTTCCTAGGATACTTTTCCTACCATTGGCACAATAGTCTTAAAGTTATAGAGCAGAACAAACAAAACAGTACCAAGGACTGTAGCACTTGGTCATGGATCCAATAAACCATGTACCTTCTGTTTTGAAATTGCTTTAAAATCAAATTTATTTCCCCAAACTTCAGATTTGTTTTTTATTTTAAACTTCCTAATCTTACTTCTCTGATGTATTTCCTTTTCCTTTTTTCCTTCCTTCCTTCCTCCTTCCTCCTTCCTCCTTCCTCCCTTCCTCTCTCCCTCCCTTCCTCCCTCCTTCCCTTTCTTCCTTCTCTTTCCTTCTCTCTCTCTCTCTTTCTTTCCTTCTCCCTCCCACTTCCGGAAGTCAGGGCCATCAAATCTGACCCTGATTAACATAAGGGAAAGAAAAATACGGTTCTGCCTGACCAGGTGGTGGCACAGTGGCTAGAGTGTCAGACTGGGATGCAGAAGACCCAGGTTCAAGACCCCAAGGTTGCCAGCTTGAGGCGGGCTCATCTGGCTTGAGCAAAAAGCTCACCAGCTTGGACCCAAGGTTGCTGTCTTGAGCAAGGGGTTACTCAGTCTGCTGAAGGCCCACGGTCAAGGCACATATGAGAAAGCAGTCAATGAACAACTAAGGTGTCGCAACGAAAAACTAATGATTGATGTTTCTCATCTCTCTCCGTTCCTGTCTGTCTGTCCCTATCTATCCTTCTCTTTGACTCTCTCTCTCTGTCCCTGTAGAAAAAAAAAAGAAAAAAAAAAAAAAAAAGAAAGAACAATACGGTTCTATGTATTTACTAATAATGCTTTGAGTGTGTGTGAAAGAAAACACACTCACTGTTTAGGAAATTTTTTTTTTTAATTTTAATAATTTTATTTTTTTAATGGGTGAGGAAATTTTTTAAAGAGAGGTTTGCTGAACATAGATTTGAGGAGTAAGAAATAAAATTAATTTTACTAATTATGGTTAAAAAAAAGAGGGGTGGAGGGGTCCTTTATATCATCAAAATAACCAGTTTCCCATTTTACTGGTTTTTAAGCGTTCTATTTTTCTTGCCATCTTTTCTTATACTTGTTGATTCCTGCCATTCTTTGGTTTTCCTAAACATTTAGAAAACACCATGAAACAGATTCAGAAACCACACGCAACCAACAGACTGTGATGTCGAGAGAAGAATGCAACAGCTACAGAAACAAAAAGTCAGCCATCCCCAACAGGCACACCCCTCCTCGTGACATTCCAGAGGACAGTGCGCAGATACTTATTATGAATACAATAACTGGGTGCTCTGTAAAGGTTTTGGAAGTGGCAGAAATACACTCTGGTCAGACCTGGGACATTTCCTGAAGAACACGTTGGGACGGGCGGGGGTTCTGAAAGCCAGCACACTTGAGCTCGAGTTATTGAGCTCAACGCGACCTATTGTCTACTTGGGAAGCTATACTCTGACTTTTAACAATGGTTGTCCTGAAATCTCCAGGAAATTAAATTTCCAATTTTTAACCTGATATGCTGGGTAACCTTAAAACAAGATAGTTCCACCAACTGTACTCTGCATAAATCTCTGAGATTCTCTTATTAAAGGACCTCTGGATATAAAGTAGTGGGGGCTTTTGTCCCTTATTTTTAAAGTGAACAGCTTAGTTATCTACTATATATTTGCATTCTTTTTTACTCAGAAGGAGGAAAAAGTAGAAATCCCATTTGTGTGAGACCACAGCCCACAATAGCCGGCCCCAGCACAGGGTTGAAGAAGCCCTTTATGGATGTGCTAAGGCACTAAATGCTTACTCTTGATACACACACTTCATTATTTATTCTAAAGAATAACTGGGGACAGCTTAGGCTAGACTGACAATTTAGATTTATTCAGGATGCCACCTCTTACTTTATTCCAATCTTTCTTCTAACTGCTGGCTACTCTGGGTCACCGGCTCAATTCCATAAAGCCGTTCCAATGTTCCGATGGCCCACCTGAGTCTGCTTGCTATGAGTTACCTGTGTCATAACAGATTCTCCCAGTGGGGACGTCACCGAATCCAGGCTATGAACAGGTTCCCTGGCTTCAACCCCTGCCTGTCCATCTTCCTAGCATTATCTTTTTATGTCTGTTTTCTCATTTTTCAGAGTTCCCTGGGTGGTTGAAGAAAATCAACGAGCGCATGGGACAGCCTGGCACGGAACAAGCGCTCAGTCAACGTCAGCGGCCGCGACGTCACCTTTTGCAGACAAATGCTGCATGAGGCCTTTTCCAGTCAGAGATTTCATCAGACTGTGTATCAGTATCTTCTAAGTCGCCAGGACAGCTGAAGAAGCCACGGGAACCGATTTCCCTTCGCACCCTGTGGCACAGCTCAGAGACCCGTCCTCACCAACTCGCCTCGTTTCAGTCATTATTAAACAAGCATTTTCTGACATACAGCGACCTCTAAGCCCTCATCTCACAGGGCACTAACTTTAGAACTGACTCAAAGTCTCCCTTTTTTTTTTGGTAAAATTAAGTAAAATATTAATGACTCGGATGTTAAAAGGGAAGTGGAGAAAAGTCCTTCCAGAATCTGTATGAAAGACAGAAAGAGCTCGGGGCCGGCTGGCTCTCTCCTTCCACCCACCCTGCTTCCTTCTTCCCTTCTTCCTCGTCTTTCTAACTGCCCGTCATGAGCCACAGGTCCTTACTGTTTTATGCCATGGGGAAACACAGTGAATTCAGTCAC
The DNA here is from genome assembly GCF_036850995.1 of Saccopteryx leptura. NCBI lineage: Eukaryota > Metazoa > Chordata > Mammalia > Chiroptera > Emballonuridae > Saccopteryx > Saccopteryx leptura. Next base: position 6,428,009 of record NC_089504.1, on the reverse strand, counting down.
CAACAAAACAAGTTCTGCAGAACCAGACATGCAACCCCAGCGCACGAGAGAGACAGGATTCCGGAGCAGAACTTACCCCTCGCTTTAGGCTCCTGAAGCAGTGGATTTTGGGTTTGGAGGTCATGAACTCGTTGAAGCGATGGGAGAGGGGTTCCTTTGGCTGCTTGGGAGACTGGGGGCCGTTGGGAACAGCAGAGGGTGAGGCAGAGGCAGGGGGAGGAGGGGGAGGCTGATGGGGGGATGTTAAAAGGGACATAAGCTACGTGTAAGAGATGGAGCGGTGACAGTAAATCAGAAACAAGAAGATAAGACACAAAACAAAAGTAAGCATCAAATAATATTTGAAATCCAAAGCAAGTAAAACACAAACAATTAAATATTTAGGCCATGGTCCAAAAGAAAACATGGAGAATATGCCAAAATGAAGGATAGGATGAGAGTGGGATTTTTTAGTAAGTAAGGCAACAGCAGAAGAGCAAGAAATATTTGACAAAGCAGCTCATGCAGATTTCACATGCAAATTACAGTTCTAATCAGTTACTCTAAACCAGTTTAAGCCAGAAGGGTAAATATTTTGAAATCACCTAAACTTACACAGCTTGATGGGAAAATAAAAAAATAAAAGACCTTAAATGCTAAGATTGTGAAAACAGCAAGGCAGTCTTTTTTTTTTTTTTTTTTTTAATTAAAGAGTAAATTATTCTAAGGGAGAAGCAGTCACGTCGCCTCGATCAATCATATTTTATGCCCCGGTTAATGCCGTCATGCACCTACGTATTATTACGCTATGAAAAGAAAATGAAAAACGTTCATGGAGCCACATGTTAGCATGAATTCCAAACCAAGTTATTAACCCATGGAAACAATTTCAATTAGCTATGCCGATGGATGGTTACAGGAATTTTGCACACTGTCCCTTCGCCCAGCCCAGGTAACCAGCAGTCTAGGACACTGAGGAGTGAGAGGCGTGATGGGAAGCGGCGAGGTCAGGAATCTGTTAGTGTGGGTGACAATGCATCTGAAATCAGACAAATGGCCATGGCAAAGGTACCACCACCAAAGAGAAACACTGTTGTAAAAGAAAGTAACACTCTAGCTTTTTCTGCACGTTGAAGCATAGAACCCTAGTTTTCTCTCTCTCTCTCTTTTTTTTTTTTAGACTAAAAGATAAAGTCAAAATCTGCACAATTTATTAAACTCATTTCACACCGGGTACCAACAATGATCAGTACCTTATTTTTCTTGATGAACGGCCATAACTTTCCTTTGGATTTGCCACCAAATTTGGGTTCTGCTTTGCCTTCTCCTCTGGAATTCGAGAGGCTGTTGTCCGACACGGTGCGCTTCATCGGCTGAGTGTAATCCTCAAATTCAATGTCTCCGGGAGGCTCAAACCCTGACTTATACGCTTCTATGACCAGCTGTGAGTCCTGAAATTACACCCATCAAACGCAAGTACATTCAAATACGCGTAAATGCTTTTAACATAATGAATTGTTTACTGCATATAGATGCTATTCTAAGGCAGTTATATTGATTGATACCATATTTTTCTAGTAATAGTATTATTAGAAGAGAGAATAATTTATAAAGCTGTATGTCCAGTTGAGGTTTGGAGATATTTTACTTTCAATAACCAGTTTTCTGCATTTGGAGAAACAAATATTAAGAACAACTTGGCTAGCCTCACCGGTGGTGGCACAGTGGATACGCGTCAACCTGGGACACTGGAGGTCCCAGGTTCAAAGCCCCCAGGTTGCTGGCTTGAGCCCAGGCTCACCAGCTTGAGCATGGATGATCCCATGGTTGCTCTAATTTCTTGGTTCACTGTGATATGAATTTATTGAACAATTTTACTTCACGTATGTATTTGTTCAGTCTCTCCTCTGCTAGAATGTAAGTTCTCCTGTTTTCCCACTGCTGTATCCCTTGAGCTTCGATGGCACCAGTGTGAATGACATTCTGCCAGGAACATTGGGTTCAACATGTCCCCAGGGGGGCTCATAGTCAGGTGGAAGAGATAAGTGTGTGAGAAAATTACAAACATCATGCCCGCAATAAATTGATGTGTAGAGCAAGTATTCTGAAAATACATGTGATTTGTGATAGCATTCTAACTCAATGATCATCTGATTAAAAAAAAAAAAACAAAAAAACACAACTAAACAACCAGGAAGATAATTTGAAAAGATTTTAACTTCTTACCATGAGCCCGCATTTTAATTTGCCATGGTTACTTTAGCTAATAATTTGTAGGTGTGTTATGGGCTGCCAGTGGTCTTCCAATAGCCAACCACCCTCCCTCCTTAGTGACGAGAACCCTGATTTTTGAGCCGGGCACACTGCCACCCAGCTAAAGGCTTCACCCCCAGCCTGCTGGATAACAGCAGGTAGCCACCTGTCTTGACCTCTGAGACCTCTGATGTAGGCAGAAGTACAGCATGCAGTTTTAGAAAGCCTCTTTAAAATTTTTTTCCCCACTGATTTGCGAGGAGTGGGGAAGGCGAAGGGAGAGCATGAACTCGCTGTTCCACGTAGTTCCATTTTTAGTTGTGTATGCAGTGATTGCTTCTCGTACGTGCCCTGACCAGGGATTGAACCTGCGACCTTGGTACACCAGGATGATGCTTTATCCACTGACCACTTGGCCAGGGCCTTAGGAAACCTTTTTATTTTATTTTACTTTTAATTTTGTTTTGAGAGACAGAGGGTGAGAAGCATCAACTTATAGTCACTTTCATTTTAGTTGTACATTGATTGCTTCTCACATGTGCCTTGACTGGGGATGAGCCAGTGTCCCCTTGCTCAAGCCAGCAACCCTGGGCTTCTCATACCAGAGACCTTTGGGTCAAGCTGGCGAGCTTTGGGATCATATGGCGATCCCCCCCACCTCAAGCCAGCAACCCCACGCTGCTGAGCCCATGCTCAGAGCTAGAGACCTTGGGGCCTCGATCCAGTGCTCTTAGTGTTCCGGGTGAGGCTTGATCCACTGCACCACCACTGGTCAGGTAGAAAGCCTCTTTAAAGGGATGATGTGGGCCTGTCTCTATTCTGCTTCCTGGACTTTGGATGCAATGGTTGGAGTTCCAGAAGTCCTATTAAGTTTGAAAGTCATGTCATCAGAGGCTGTGATCTGGGAGGAACCCGGGTCCATGAAAACTCGCCCAGGCCATGGCCGGACCCTCTGCCTGTAGCAATCTGTTCCACGAGAGGAAAACAAAACCGCCTTGTGTAAAACACAATTGTTCTTGTTATATGACGCTCAACCTACACTAGCAGATTCTCTCCCACAATCCCAAGTGTGCCCGTGAGTACAGCCTTCATCTATTCTAGTGAAAACAGGACCATATGGTATAAATGGGAATGAACTTTACATCAATAAACCAGTTTGACTTCCAAGTAATCATGTGACCGAGAAGTTACATTAAGGGGTAGGAGCAGGTAACAGAGCCGGGAGCTTTCTATCCTCCGCCCCACCTAAATCATTATGAAATCGCTTCTTTCTTTCAAGTCTGCGCTCAACGGCGCTCAACGGCGCTCAACGGCACCTTCCGGGAGGAATACGGCCCCGCCCCGCTCCCTCCAGCACTTCCATCGCCCTTTTCTACTTTATTTTTTCCAAAGTGCTCTAAAAAATGTTCCTGTTTGTTCTGTTGTTCTGTCTCTTCGGAACTGTGCTTAGCACTTGTGAAGGAGCGAGTCGATTCACACGTGTGCTAGAAACTGTCCTTGTTCTGGAAATACAAAGAGCAAGGTGGTGGCCCTTGAGGGGAGAAAGACAGGCTTGGAGCTGGATGGGTGCATTCAGCATGTGGCCCTGGGCAGGCTGCCACCTCTGGGTTTAGGGGTTTCCTCAGTGGGTTGTGGTGAGGACAGCAGGCATGAAATGCAGTAAATGCTCAGTAAACAATTTTATAATGACACCATCAACTTTTCTCAAAGTGAAAATTTTAAGAATGGGTATAACAGTAATTAAAGGCGAATAAGACGGAGAGGAAGAAGGTACGATGAAGTAAAAACTACAATAAGAATGCCTAAGATCAGGGCAGCAAGACCATAATACGCTTTGCCAAGAACCAAAGCTTCGAAATATAAACTTGAAGAACACATCGAAAATGTAGCAGAGATATCTGAAAGAGGGAAAGAGCATTCAGGGAAAGACGACCTAGATGGGTTAAGTAAGATCCGACCTTTGAATTCTCAAAGACAGAACAGAACAAGACATTCGTTCATTGAAGTCAAGACCCAAAGGAGTGGCGGGGGAGTCACGCAGCATCTGCGGGAAGAGCATGCCCCGCAGAGGGAGCAGCAGGGCAGAAGCGTGGTGCTCAGGGAGTGCCACGGAGAGCACGGTGGCAGGCGTGCTGGGGAGAACCGAGAACAGGTGACGTCAGGAAGATAGATGGGGACGAAATTAAAGGTGTTCCTGACAGCGTAGGGCGTTGAGGCTCCAGACGGCTTTGAGGCTTCCTCCGAGGGAGGTGGAAGCCCGCGGAGGGTTCTGAGAAGAGGCGGGGCGCGACTGGCTTCCTGTGAAAGAATCCCTGGTCTGCATGTGAAGAAGGGAATTGGGGTTCGAGTCAGGGGCAAAGGGGGAGGGGCTAGTTAGATGTCTCCTGCAGTCATCTACGCTCCTCCTGCAGTCATCCGAGATGACAAAGGTCTTGAATCAGGAAAGTGAAGGTAGGGGTGATGAGAACTGTCTGAGTTCTTAATGTATTTTAAAGCTAAAAGCAACAGGGTTGGCTGGTAAAATTGACACAGGTGTGAGAAAGGGGGAGTTCCAAGTATGACTCTCAGATCCGGGAAGGAGGGAACTGCTTATAACCGAGACAGGGAAGACCACGGGAGGAGCAGGTCTGGTGAGAAAGGTCAGCAGTGTGGCTTGGGATATGCTGAGTCTTCGGCCCCTATTAGACAGCCAACTGGACAAGCCATGAATATGCGAGCCGGCGTGCAGGGAGAGCCCGGGCCAAGATGCGAAATGTGAGTCGGTTCTGAGAGGGGCTTGATGCTCCAACAGTCGACAGATCGCTCAGAGGAGTAAATGTAGAGAACAGGGAGGTTTCAGGTCAAAACCCCAGAGGAGGCCCTGGCCGGTTGGCTCAGCGGTAGAGCGTCGGCCTGGCGTGCGGGGGACCCGGGTTCGATTCCCGGCCAGGGCACATAGGAGAAGCGCCCATTTGCTTCTCCACCCCCCCCCCCTTCCTCTCTGTCTCTCTCTTCCCCTCCCGCAGCCAAGGCTCCATTGGAGCGGGGATGGCCCGGGTGCTGGGGATGGCTCCTTGGCCTCTGCCTTGGGCACTGGAGTGGCTCTGGTCGTGGCGGAGCGACGCCCCGGAGGGGCAGAGCATCGCCCCCTGGTGGGCAGAGCATCGCCCCTGGTGGGCGTGCCGGGTGGATCCCGGTCGGGCGCATGCGGGAGTCTGTCTGACTGTCTCTCCCCGTTTCTAGCTGCAGAAGAAAAAAAAAAATACAAAAAAAAAAAAAAACAACCCAGAGGACCCCAAAGTTCAGTGAGAACGAGACAAACGAGCAAAGGACACTGAGACCAGTGACCAGGACAAAAGCCATCACAGTGTGGGCTCTGAGAGAGCAGGGGGAGGAGGGACAGGTTAGAGGGGCCGAGGCTGACAGTTCAAGAAAAACCTGAAGACTTAGAATAAACTCTTCAAATGAGCAACGTACAGATTATAGGTAAAAAAGAATTATCAGGGATATAAAGGAAAACAAGGCTCCCACGTGGGAGAAACGGCCTGTAAATGGAGACGGGGCACAATTTCCCAGATAAAACTGATAAGATGGGCACCAACATTCTGACATGATTGTTTTTAGATTTTATTTATTCATTTTAGAGAGAGAGAGAGAGAGAGAGAGAGAGAGAGAAGGGGAAGGAGCAGGAAGCACCAACTCCCACATGTGCCTTGACCCGGCAAGCCCGGGGTTTCGTGCCAGCGACCTCACACTCCAGGTCAACGCTTTATCCACTGCGCCACCGCAGGTCAGGCCTGACACAATTTTGTGAAAATGTAAAATTTCAAAGACAAAGAAATTTCCAAACTTCTAATAAAAGAAATTAAAATTATGTTTATTTCAGATTTTAATCAATGCCAGAAGTCAATGAAGCTAAAATAAAAGATTCACAAAGAGTTGACACTTTTGAAGGCTTAACTTATAAACCTCACTATTACTATTTCTTTTTAAAAGACCCCTCCTGCCTGACCTGTGGTGGCGCAGTGGATAAAGTGTCAACCTGGAAACGCTGAGGTTGCCGGTTCAAAACCCTGGGCTTGCCTGGTCAAGGCACATATGGGAGTTGATGCTTTCTGCTCCTCCCCCCTTCTCTCTCTCTCTCTCTCTCTCTCTCTCTCTCTCTCTCCCCTCTCTATAATGAATAAATAAAATCTTTGAAAGACCCCTCCTGTCTTTGGCTAGGTAGCCCAGTTGGTTAGTGCATCATCCTGATACACCAAGGTTGCGGGTTTGATCCCTGGTCAGGGCACAGACAAGAATCAAGTAATGGCCTGACCGGTGGTGGCACAGTGTATAGAATGTGGCACTCGCATGCTGAGGTCCCAGGTTCAAAATCTCAAGGTCACTGGCTTGAGCATAGGATCATAGACATGATCCCATAGACGCTCACTTGAGACCAAGCTCGCTGGCTTGAGCATAGAGGTCACTGGTTCAGCTGGAGCCCCCAATCAAGGCACATATGAAAAGCAATCAATGAACAACTAAAGTGATGCAACTATGAGTTGATGCTTCTCATCTCTCTCCCTTCCCCCCCCCTCTCTCTCGTACTAAAAATACCCAAAAACTAAAAAAAAACAAAAAAAAGAGAATCAAGCAATCAATGCATAAGTAAGTGGAATGATAAATCAATGTTTCTCTCTTTCTCTCTAAAAAGCAATCAATAAAAATTATTTTAATAGGGTAGTCAGAGAAGGCCTCCCTGAGACTATTTCTTGATTTCCTTCTATAAGCCAGGCATATATAACCACGACAAGCCTTTGACCAAACTGAAGATGCTGAAATGTATGGAAACGATGAACCAATAGTGATGAGAAAACGGAACAGGTGCTCATGACACGGAAAACTCAGACAGCGTGGAAGCAGCTACTGCTGAAAGGTGCCCCTGACCACTGGAAAGCGGCGACCCATCACGAGAAGACCGAATGAGGTCACCATGGAAGGGACGGAGGAGGGAGAAATAATGGAACCACAGACAGTGGTCAATGAGGTGCAAAGTACAATACTTACATTTTTCTCATCGATTGACTCGGCCGCCTTTACTATCCCATCCAAGCACTTCCCAACGATCGGAATCACCTGCCGGTCAACCTCCGCGTAGGTCTTCATCGACTCTCCGATCCTCACCACCCTCCTCTCTTCCATCTCTTGTATTTTCTGTAACACCAAGTTGTGTAGGAAAGTAACTGGCCCACTGCTGTTATTTCAGGATGCCCCTTTTCGGCAGCGCTGTTACCATTAACAAACTGACCAGTAAGGAACCAGGCCTACAGGGGGGGTTAGAGTTAGAGTCTCCGGAAGCGGAAGCTTCACTGCGCCCCAACGTTAACCAGCGTTCTATGAACTGTGAGTCTGCCCAGATGTACACTTCACACCATTCCACTCCAATTTCAACTAGAACCCCAAACTCAAGCGCTTTCCCAACCCAGGCTGGGGTGTAATTAGCGCACCTTCCTTCTACAAGGTGGATGCTCTTGTTGGCTGTGTTGGGTAGACACCATGGAGCAAATATATATTATTTTTTCTACACCAGGACTTGAAGTTGTAAAAGATTCCCAAGATATATATATATATATATTTTTTTTTTCTCATACCATTTTTGAAAATGTAAAGAAGTCGAAAGAAAAACAATTCATCAAAGAACTGTCACTTGTGTTCAAATCCTACAACTATGAATGCTGCTTTGATTCCTCAAGTTAAGGTGGTTTGTTTTCTTTTTGTAACCGGAATGGTCCTTTTAGCAAAGGGAGCGTTAACCTAAGGGTCACAGTTCTAGGACTAGCACGGCAAACCACGGACACTTGCAAAGGCTGTCGACTGCTCTTGAGATGAACAGTGTATTTCATTGTACTGCTAGTCAGTGCTTGATCCAGATGCTTTACAAGATGATCTGAGTTCGAGGAAACTGAGAATTACATGAACACCCAGAACGACAGCCCAGCCATCCCGACCCCACTCCGCCTGTCTGTGGAAAGGCCGCGCGAGGCCCGAGCCGCTCACCTGGAATATGTTGGGGATGTGCGTGTGGTAATACTCGCGCTGCTCCTGGTTGAACTTCTGGAGAATCGATGAGTAATCCGCTTTGCTGTCCTCTGCCATTTGGTGACGCATTTGAGCTTGTTGTCGCGCCTGGAGGCAAAAAATGAGAATATGCCCATTTACCGAGACCAAAAAAAAAAAGTCTAGAATTGCAAACTGGAGGGGCTGGGTTCAAATTTACTTCAAATGAGTTGTACTTAGCAGGTGCTATTTAAAAACAATTTTTTTTAAATTAAAGTTTACATTCAATATTATTTTGTATTAATTTCAGATGTACAGCATAGTGATTAGATAATCACATATTTTACAGTGTTCTACCCTCCCATATTTCATGCCCACCTGGCAGGGTATGTAGGTATTACAGTACTATTAACTGTATTCCCTGTGCTGTACTTCACATCCCTGTGACTGTTTTGTTACTGCCAGTTTTTTATATATTTAAAGATTTTATTTATTCATTTTAGAGAGGGGGGAGAGAGAAGGAAGGGGAGGAGCAAGAAGCATCAACTCCCATATGTACCCTGACCAGGCAAGCCCAGGGTTTCTAGCCAGCGACCTCAGCATTCCAGGTCGAGGCTCTATCCACTGCGCCACCACAGGTCAGGTGTAACTGCCAATTTGTACTTCTCGATCCCTTCACCTTTTTCAACCCGCCCCCAACCCCCGACCCTCTGGTAACCATCAGTCCATTCTCTGTATCCATGAATCTGTTTTTATTTTGTTTGTTCATTTATTTTGCTCTTTAGTTTCTAAATGTAAGTGAAGCCATATGGTATTTGTCTTTCTCTGATTTATTTCACTGCGCTTGATACCCTCTAGGTCCATCCATGCTGTTGCAATCGGTAAGATTTCATTCTTTTTTATGGCCAAGTAATATTCCTTTGGATATACCCACCAGATCTTTATCTACTCATCTAGTGATGGGCACCTGGGTTGCTTCCAAACCTTGCCTATTAATAAAATACCAGGTGCTATTTTAAAAACATGGTTTAGAATTTCAATTTAGGTAAGAATGTGCATTGTAATTTGTCACAAATTGCACAATAATGTATCATCATTATTGTCTTAATTTGGCGTCCCTTTCTAGTTAGACACAAGTATCACCATTCTTTACTGCCTGCACTTGGCCAGATTCACAGATTTATGTTGCCCAGATGGTCCTTGTGAGAACCTCTGTGCATGCGCACACACACATATATGTATGTGTGTATATATATACACAAATATATGTATATATATTTTTTTGAGAAGGAGGAGAGAAGATGAGAGATTTCATATATATTTTTAAATGTTTACTTTATTGACTTGGAACCCTTTGTGCTTTTTATGTTTTTGTATATGTGTGCTATTTTGTCATTTACTGCATTGCTTTCCTCCTGAATAATCAATGATAAAATTCACAAATTGGTTTCTCACTTCTAATTCATGTCTGGTTTATCACATGCCTACCAGGGGCAACTGTTGACTCATTACGAAATTGATATTAAAGCTCCAGCAAGAATGTACGTAAATGCTAAAGACATCCACAAATACCAGCGAGTGTTAGGATGGTAATGCCGTCTTACATTCACCTAGATACTGGAGGCTCCCTAGATAAATATCATCTCAGGACTCGCTAAGACAGTCTGTGGGGTCCACATGCGGCAAGACCTCCAGCCGCCCGAGGAAGAGCTGGCACGGCTTACAGGTGACCTGGCAAACTTGCCACACCGAGCCAAAAACACCACAGGGAAGGGGCCTTGTTCCAACATAACCAGGCAACTTTTTGTTTTGTTTTATCAAACTCAATCTTTAAAAAAGAAAAAATAGAAACATTCAAATGTAAACCCTAAGAAGAGGTGCTGGAGTAGTTCATCACTCTTTTATCTGATCGTTGATCACATCTCCTATTGGGTTTTAGCATCTCAGTGTTCTTCATCGGTTTCCTGCCTCTGTGACTTAAAGGCTTAACCTGGTTTTCACTTCCTTGACTCACTGACTCATTTGTGTAAAAGCCCAAGGTGGTCACTTAGAGAGGCTTCCTTTATTCTCTTCCCCATTCATACATAAGCACTTCCCAAACCAAGGTAACAATATCAGTCTTTCCACACGAATTTCCTTATCACCGCAGGCTTTTTTAGTTTCTTAAGAGGCCTGCAGGTACCTCAACACCACCGTATCCACTTCTCACCCCCCCTTGGTTATTTCAGCTGCCACCTTCTTCCTCTTTGCCGGCAGCCTGCTAACTCCCTTCCTGACCGTATGCTTGGTTTGGCTTCCTCTTCTCTGTCCACCAGTAAGGACAGTCCCCAAAATGTTACGTGCCCAGCTACCCTGAAAAGTCCGTGCCCTCCTCTGTGTAAACAGCTTCCCCACCTACATGCATTCCATCTGCTCCTCGATGGGACCAACACAGATCCTCTTAACTCTTTCAATTACCTAGAGCTTTATCACTTATCACTTTGTCATGAGTGTGAAAAAACAACAACAAGGGAATCCCCAAGGTGACCTCAAATGTCTAAAACATTCTCTACTTCACTCAGAAACCTTCCTCAGAAAAAGACACAAAAATCCAGGGTGGCTGAGGACAGTTTCTATATCACTTTTGGAGAAATGATTCTACTCTGGTGAATTTTTAAAATAGCTTCATTCTGAAACAGATATCAGAACATCATTATTATACATACACACATGCACATGTGTCTGTGTGTGCACACAGACACACACCACATGAGCAGATGCACACTCCCTGACCACAGATCCTTCGTGCGGACCACTGAATACTTGACCGATGAGCTCTGGAGGCTCCCTGTGGAGGAGCCCAGCACCATTTGGATGGAAGTGACTGATTTTCCTCCTCCCTCCCCGGGATCTCCAATGAAGTCTTCGCTCTGGTATAGGACAGCTTTTGTAAGCACATTCACTGGTAATAGTTTCCTGCTGTCCTTTACCTTGTTTATCTGCAGTAATTCTAACGCAAAACAGTAATTCTAACACCTAACTAGGGACCGCTCTTATGTGAGCTGTGGAGACAACTGAAATACGCAGTAACAAGTATAAAAGCTGAATAGGAATTTGAAAATAAACGTATAAAACCCGAAAAGTGAGCTAAGTAGGAGAAAACAAACAGGTGCTGAAGGGAATGGGTCTCCCTCTTATGTTAAAGAAGCATTATCTCTCTGAGAGTTTTTCTTGAACGCAAAAGCTTGCACATAGGTGGCAAAAGTCTATGCAATTCTCCAGTCTCCCTCTCCTTCGCTGGCCGGGCCGGCGGAGAAGCACTTAAAAGCAGCGAAACATCGTTGCCCATGAAATTCCGCAGAGCCACAGCAGGAAGACAGGGTGGACTGTCTCGTCCTCAATCCCGGCACCCATCTGCTTCGAATTAATGCTGTTCCTGGGCCCAGAACGTGCCATTGTTCTGACCAAGTTTTAAGATGGAAAAATCTATTTTTATTTAGTAAGCTGTTGTTTCTTTTACAAGGGAAAGAGCCAGCCTCATCGGTTACTAGGACAGAGATATTTAAAGATATCTCTCTAACAGTATTTTTTTAAATGTGTATCTGCAGCAACCAGTTAGTAACTAAGTGGTTTCGACAGGGCAGCTGCTGACGGACGCTAAGGCCCCACGGAGAGGAGAGCGTCACTAATTCTCCCCTCTGAGCCCGCCTAAAAATAGCAACCATTGTCTTGAAGAGGTACAGTAGCTCCATTCTAAACCAGACCATTAGAGTTGTCTTGTAATTAAATTTTCCATTCTAATACTAAAAGACACTGCATCTTAGGGCGACATTACTGTGGGGCACAGAGAAGTTCAGAGGATTGGGTGTTTTTTCTTTTTTCTTTTAATGAGTCAGAGTCACGGAATTTAAAGATAATCTAAAAAAGTCCGGAATGACCACAGCTGCCTGAGACTGTAAGTCACAGACACCTTTGAATAAGACCTAGACCACTTTCATTGTCAATCAGAAAGACTGAATTTAAACTTCCAAATTTCCATGACAAGCCCAGGGGACTGTCCCTAAGGAGATCCACAGAACCATGCACTGTTCACACCCGAGTTCACTGCTGGGTAATTAAAAAAATTTTTTTTTAGTTTTTAATTTTTATTGAATTTATTGGGGTGACATTGGTTAATTAAAAGTATACAGGTTTCAGATGTACAATTCTATAATACATCATCTGTATATTGCGTTGTGTTCAACACCAAAGTCAAGGCCCCTTCTGTCACCATTTGGGTCATTCTTAATATGGTCCACCCCCATGTCCTGCCTAAAAGGTCAGACTGGCAGTTTCTAAGTAAAGAAAACAGTGTATCAGAACTGCAGCCCCATGTTTCTAAATCCTAATGTTTAAAGACAAAAACGCTGTAATCCGTTTACATTATTAGCATGGACAAACATGTGTAGTGACTTCCTGTTCAAGTCAGTACTGCTTTTTCCTTACTATTTCAAATAGCAAAGAGGAACTTCCACTGCTGCCTGGCTCCACTGGCATAATCAGCCCAGCCAGCAGGGGGGGTGCCAGAAACTTCTCACCTTCACCTAAGGACCCTGGTAAATTTGCTTACCAAGGGAGACCCTCACAACTTTGATCAGGGCTGCTTCTGGCTTCTGACCTTTTAATACAATGAGCAAGTAGTTCTACATTTACTGTAGATAAATAACAAGAGCTACTGTCGTTTTAAATCATAACCTCAGACACCTCCAAATGGGACCCACGGCTGTTCCTAAGGGATACACCAGCCATTGCAGAGCTTTGGAAAGTCCCTTTCCCCCTTTGAATGTAACATTTAATTACAAAGGCCTACTTTTCATAACCAAAACTTTGGGGACAGCAAGTGAGGACAATTTTACGGTTATCCCCGGCAGCTCAAATAACGGTAAATGTTCTGAGGAGCAGCTGTACTTTCAGTATTTTCTTTTGTCATGATCATCAGAGACCAATTATTTCAGGCCGGAAGATAAAGGGACGGCATTGAAATTTTATTCTGAATTTACTATCCTGCACAGCAGCCAGGCAGTCTGTAACTGTCACTGCACTGGCCACGTGCGGAGGCTTGGCTCAGAGGGCAGATGGCCGGACCACAGGGCCAGGACCCAGCCAGGAGGAGCATGTGCACGGCCCAGGTGCAGCGAGAACCTGGTGCTTGGCTCTTGACCCACCTCTCTTCAATTTACCCAAGCTACTGACTTAGAATTCTATGTATTGTGGGTAAAATGATATGTGTGACTTTAATCACCTGGCTTATCTGGCCCCACCCCTCTTTAGTTCTTTTTTTCCACCCAATTATAAAAATTTGCTTGTGGTAAAATAGTTTGAATTTATAGAATTGTGTGGTTTAGAATGTAGAAGTCCTTGCATCTTCTAGCCTCTGATAATCACTATTAACAGGGACAATCTGGAGTTCTTAATTTGTGTGTGTGTGAGAGGGGGTGGGAGATAGGGGGTCTGAGAAAATGCGGGGGCGGGGGGCAGGCACAACAGCCCGGGGCAAGTCACTGGAAAGTTCTAGAAGTACAGTTGCAAGGACACCACTAAATGATGTTTCAGTGATCCCCAATCAACAGCTGGCAAACTCGGCGAGTCTGAGTCATGAAGGAGCTCCAACCACGGGGCACCTTGCCTTCCGGTCAGTCCGGATGACAAGAAACAGCACATTTCACAGGATACGAGGGGGCAGGGCTTCTGGACATTATGACCTATTTTCCAGGTATTTCTGAGATCAGACAGACAGCAGCCTATTGAGAACGCCTCACATTCTAATTCGTATACTGGGTCTTCCAGGATTTGTCAATGATGAAGAGTAAAACCAGTCTTTGACCCAGCAATTCTACCTCTGGGAATTTATCCTAATGAAATAATATTAAATGTTCCCAAAGGAGACTTATCCATCATAGTATTGTTTACAATAGCTAATAACTTGAAACAAACACCCAGGACTGTGATTGATTAAATTATATGTCATACCCTTGATGGACTAATGTGTAGTATGTAAAAAAAAAAAAAAGAAAGAAAAAAAGAAAAAGAAAAAGAAAAATGGGCCCTGGCCGGTTGGCTCAGTGGTAGAGCGTCGGCCTGGCGTGCAGAAGTCCCGGGTTCGATTCCCGGCCAGGTCACAGAAGAGAAGCGCCCATCTGCTTCTCCACCCCTCCCCCTCTCCTTCCTCTCTGCCTCTCCTTCCTCTCTGCCTCTCTCTTCCCCTCCCGCAGCCAGCCGAGGCTCCATTGGAGCAAAGATGGCCCGGGCGCTGGGGATGGCTCCTTGGCCTCTGCCCCAGGCACTAGAGTGGCTCTGGTCACAACAGAGTGATGCCCCGGAGGGGCAGAGCATCGCCCCCTGGTAGGCAGAGCGTCACCCCCCACCCCCCCCACCCCCACCCCCGTGGGCATGCCGGGTGGATCCCGGTGGGGCGCTTGCGGGAGTCTGTCTGACTGTCTCTCCCCGTTTCCGGCTTCAGAAAAATACAGGGAAAAAAAAAATGTGAAAGAATATTTAATGAGAAGGGAAAATGAATGGTGTATATAACTTAAAAAAATTTTAAAGTTTCTCTAAAACAATATTTACAACATAATCTCATTATTGCAAAAATAAAATGCTAATAATGATCACTTTGGTCAGTGATTAAGGAATATCTTATTTTGCCAAAAAGATTAGTAAAAGAGTCTAATTTTAATGCCGAATTACAGAAACAGTGAAAGACTGAAGAGGTATATGGCTTGCCTTTGAGGTCCAGAAGAAGGGTAATGTAGCAGGAAGCTTACTAATAAAGGAGGTGGAAAAGCTCTCTGGCCAGAGCAATGTTGTTGTATGATAAATGGCATTGTTCAAATGTCCCAGCAAACTGCTGTGTCTAGAATACATTTCCAAGTTCAAGACTAAGAAGGCATTTAAAAATTCCTATTCAGACCAAGTGCTGTGAGTTTGTGTTGGAGCCTTCCAGGCCAGGAACTTGCCAAAACAATGAGTCTGTCTTTGATAAATTATAAGGGCAGCGAAAATACAAAACAGAGAAAAACTTCAAAATAAGTTAACCAAAGAAATATGCTTGAAATATTCCAGCAATTTCCTGATTTTTTTTTAACAGTCTTATAACTTCTAGCCCCAGTCTGGTAGGTTCTCCGGTGCGTGGTCACTGAAATTGGAGAAAATACGGAAAGATAGCAAATGAGACCAGCATCTCAATCCCACCGCGCCATTCACTTGCTAAATAGTGGTAAGAAAAGGCCTTCTGTTTCCCTATACCCTGGTTGCTTTATTTGAAAAATCTGTTTACTCAAGGTGAGTGACAATTTCTGCTAAAAGAGAAGCCAATGCTGACATTGTTCATCTTGATGTTGGCACAATTCCAAGGTGGGCTGGTGAGAACAGATTTGGGAGGAGCTCAGAGGCTCTAACACTCTTCCTCTTCCCTGGTGCTTTCAGTTATTGTGGGTTTGAAATGATCTCTTTTGCTTCTCCTTCTCCCCTTGATAAATAACCTCACCACAGACTATGACAATCCCAAGGTTTCATATACGTGCAGCTGAAGGTAACAGCCTGGATTCTGGGAAGTTAATGCCTATATGACTTCCATTCTCCCTTGCTGTGGAGTTACTGTGGAAAAAAGAAATACTGAAAGCACTTTGTAAATATAGTTCAGAAAAGATATGTTCCCTAGAAGAGAAAAGTGATTCACGATACATACTCTAAGGGAAAGAAGTGAAATACCATACTCCATGCAGTCCTGAAGAAATCTGAGGTGTCTGGTGGTAGGTTATCAGGAGCTCACCCTTACTTAGTACCCAAGTCACACTAGATGTTTAAGCAGCACTGTTTAATACGAAACATTGTTCATGTGTTATTTAGTATATACTATCAATAAGCTTAAGATGTAAGATCATAGACTCTTCCTCTATTTCAACCTCAGTGTTAGTTTTCTCTGCTTTTGTTTAAGCTGGGTGACACCTAGCAAGATTTCTTTAGTGATCAGACAAGACAGCCAGGTAGCTTGTTTAGATCTCAAGCTATAGGGTTGAGGGGGGAAGAGTGTATCTGAGAAACAAAACTTTATACTTTTGTGTATTATACAGATGGTACAAAAATCTCAAACCCAAGTAATTGACATAAAAATTAGTTCCAGATTGGCTGGCAGAAACAAATATAAAAACTTGCTGGGGGGATACTCCCACAATCCTGCCTTTATGGGATTCTCAGAGGAAAAAGAAATCTCTTTTGAAGATATATGCTCAAACAAAAAAGAGAATAATAATCATAAATGCACAAGGAAATAAACCACCATGAGAGCTGACACAATGAAGAGAAAATGATCACCATAAGAACTCGAGCTAAAGCCTGCCCTGTGGTGGCACGGTGGATAACGCATTGACTTGGAACGCTGAGGTTGCCGGTTCAAAACCCTGAGCTTGCCTGGTCAAAGCACATACAACAAGCAATCAATGAACAACTAAAGTGAAGCAACTATGACTTGATACTTCTTGTTCTCTCCCCTCCTTCCTCTGTAAAATCAATATAAAATTTTTTTTTTTAAATTAAAAAAAAAGAACTTGAGCTAAAAGAACACTTTGAAAGAAAAATGATTCAAAAAAGAAAAGACTAAATAGAGCACAAGACAATAAGAAGCAGCATGGGGAGAAGAATGAGAAGTTTCACACATACTGAGTATGAGTCCCAGAACCAACAACTTGAGAGAAGGAAAGACAGGCAATATTTGAAGAGTTAACACCAGAGAGTTACCCTACATTACAAAAGAAAGAAATCCTCCAGAGAAACCCACGCAGAGTAAATAAGAAATAAAAGTCTGTCCTTTGAGAAAACGTAGTAATGCCACAGAACGCCAAAAGCAAAGACAAGGTCATAACAACTAGAGAGAAAAGTCAAATATCTATGAGGGAATTCAATTAAGTAGACAGGCAATGGCCTAAAAGGAACAATCCATAATAAAAGACAATGGCACGGCACTTTCAAATTGCTTAAAGAATATAATTGTTCGTTTAGAATTCTATACCTAGCTAAACTATCACATTCGAGTGAGGACAAAATAAAGATATTTCAAACAAATAAAGTAGAACTTAATCTTCACAAACAGTCACAGAAAAATATAAAACTAACTTATCATCCATGAAGGAGGAAATTTCACCCAGAAAGAAATATTAGGAAAGAAGTAACAATACTTGGCCTGCATTATCACATGGTTACGGCTGTGTGGACAGATGGGGGATCAATGGTTGCCCCTTTTCAATGGTTCCTGTAGTTCCTAGTCTGGTATAGTCCCCATCTTTCTTTATTAGGTCCCCAATACTGAAGTTTCATGTCAATTACTATTTATCCTCTTATCCAACCCCTGACCTCCCACCTCGTTCTACAGGCAAGGACAGTGGCTCACAGGAAAAGAGCTCATTTGCTGTTGTAATCCAGGAGTAAAGTCATACGGTACACTGGCAAGAACACTGAACTTGAGGCATGGAAATGTGCTTTGGTCTTGGCTGTATGTCATCAGCAGGGTCACTTTAGGCTCATGGTAATTTAATGTTTTATAGCCTTACCCTTTTTATCTATAAAGGGAAAAAAGAATTATGGAGAAGATTAAAATCCTTTTAGAAAATATAAAACACTTTCTCAGTATAGGTTATTTGAGAAGTGGGTTCAATAGCATTTCGTCAGGGTCACCTTCATTCTGCCATTTCGCTTTTAACATCACGAGCTGTTCTCATCTCCCCTCTGCATCTAGATCCTGCCCAGTCCCCTGTTCTGTCAGGCAGGTCAGCATCTGCAGTGTGTTCTCCTCAGAGCTCTGCATGAAGTTCTTACAACCTCAATTGCTCTCTCTCTCTGCTCCTTTTTTTTCAGTTTCCACCCATCCTTCGTCCTCAACTGCCAATTCCTCCTTCAGGCCTGTCTCAACAAACTAACCCACACAGAGCTTTTTCAGAGGCGGCAACCACACACAACTTCTGAGCTCCTAGTATGTATTGGTCACAGGACCAGGTGATCGCATATATGACGTGCCTCAATCGTCTTTTAACTGCTATTGCTCTAATTACCTTCACCACGGAGTCTGGCACATAGTAGAATGGTACTCTTCTTTGCCAATTGACCCAGGTTTTCCTTGTCTCTTCATTCATCATTTTTGCTAACTGGGTTCCTCATAAAAGGCATCTACTATAATCCTATTGATGCTATGCACTATTTGTTCAATAAATATTCTCTTTTAAAAATAATGTTTAAAAGACTTTATTTATTGATTTTTATAGAGAGAGAAAGGGTGGGGGGGTGAGAAGTAGTTGCTTCACTCTGGCTGTTCATTGTTTGCTTGACCGGGAAAGCCCAGGGTTTTGAACTGGTGACCTTAGCGTTCCAGGTTGGTGCTCTATCCACTGCGCCACCACAGTCCAGGTTCAATAAATATTCTTGTAGAATGCCTAGATGGCTAGAATGTTCAAAATATACTCAACTGATTCACAGTAGGTTGAAGGGGGAAGGATTGAGGAGGGAGGAACCAGAAGCAATCCAAGGGAAGGTCACAAACAGGTAACATTCAGATGACAAAAACAGTCTGAACCAATTAACTGAAGTCCAAAAATAGGCCACTACGTGACACACACCCGGTACCACTGAAGCCTCACGACCAGCCCTGGTAGTGTGTAGTGTTATCCTTATTTTATAGAATAGAAAATAGGCTCAGATTAAATAAATTGCCTCATGTTATATCATTAGTGAGTGGTAGAAACAAGATCTGAACCCACTTCTGTGCAGGATCAGCATTAAGAACAAGCTCTTGGCCAAGCTCAATCATTTACTATCAATAAAAGTTAGAATGTTGCCTGACCAGGCAGTGGCGCAGTGGATAGAGCGTCGGACTAGGATGCGGAAGATCCAGGTTTGAGACCCTGAGCTCACCAGCTTGAGCGCGGCTGCTGAAGGCCCGTGGCCAAGCCACACATGAGAAAGCAATCAATGAACAACTAAGGTGTTGCAACGCGCAATGTAAAACCAATGATTGATGCTTCTCATCTCTCTCTTTTCCTGTCTGTCTGTCCCTGTCTATCCCTCTCTCTGACTCACTCTCTGTCTCTGTAAAAAATAGGTAAAAAAAAAAAAAGTTAGAATGTTATTAAATGTGTTGCTATATGAAAGCCTTTAGAACAGTGAGGGGCACAGAGTAAGTGCCAAGTGTTCGAAGCCATGCACGCACGCACAAACATAAGTAAATATAATTTAATTCCTATTCATATGCCTATATTCATGTCATATGAATACTTGTATTCAGACTATGTTTTTCTTAATTCATTTTTATCTTCAGATCTAAGGTGTAAGAATGACCTATCATCTTACTTTGCTCTAATGGTATTTTTATTTATTTATTTATTCATTTTAGAGATGAGAGAGAGAGAAAGGGGGGAGGAGCAGGAAGCATCAACTCCCATATGTGCCTTGACCGGGCAAGCCCAGGGTTTTGAACCGGCGACCTCAGCGTTCCAAGTCGATGCTTGATCCACTGAGCCACCACCAGTCAGGCTCTAATGGTATTTGGAACATTAACTTAGAGGTTTGGTAATGGTTATGCTTTTTAGGAATGTTAAAGCAAAATTAAGACAGCTTCTCATGTCAACATTTGAATGCAAATGGTATAATGCATACTAAAAATATTCACTGAAGAGGGTTTTGGAAAGTACTTATTTTTCACACAAATTCACTTTGGTATCCCCTCCTCCACCCCCAACCTTGCTGATATGCTGAGATTTTGACATTTTGACTTTCCTGTTTCTTTTTAGATGTTTATTTAACCAAAGTCTATTTTTAGTGTAAAATATTACTTCAAAAACAAATAAGTGAAAAATTAAGGTTAACAATAGAGACAGTCATAATTGCTAGAGAATGAACTGAAACTAGGGACTGAATACAACTTTTTTTTTTTGACAGAGACAGAGAGAGAGAGAGAGAGAGAGAGAGGGATAGACAGGGACAGACAGACAGGAACAGAGAGATGAGAAGCATCAATCATTGGTTTTTCATTGTGCTTTGCAACACTTTAGTTGTTCATTGATTGCTTTCTCATATGTGCCTTGACCACAGGCCTTCAGCAGAACGAGTAACCCCTTGCTCGAGCCAGCGACCTTGGGTCTAAGCTGGTGAGCTTTTTGTTCAAACTAGATGAGCCTGCGCTCAAGCTGGGAACCTCGGGGTCTCAAACCTGGGTCCTCGGCATCCCAGTCCGACGCTCTATCCACTGCACCACCGCCTGGTCAGGCTGAATACAACTTTTGTGTGAAATGTTTGACCATAGTAAATAATTTTATGTCAACATTTTTGTCACAAATGTAATTTTTTTGCATTTAAAAACTTTTTTAAATTTAGAAATTAAACTTAATGGGGTGACATTGGTCAATAAAACTACATAGGTTTCAGGTAAACATATCTATAGCATTTGAACTGTTGATTGCGTTGTGTGCCCATTACCCAAAGTCAAATCAATAAATTTTATTTTCATGATAAAACTAGTACGTATTAGTATCATGGCCTTTAAAAAGAGGGGGCAGGTGGAGGAGGGGTTAAAGGGTGAAAAACAGAGACTTGACTTGGGGTGAACACACAATACAGTGTACAGATGATGTGTTATAGAATTGTGTAATGATGTGTTATAGAATTGTGCACCTAAAACCTATTTAATTTTGTTAACAAATGTCACCCAACAAATTCAATAAAAAGAAAAAAAAATCTCATCCTACAAATATTCATTTCACATAGATCAAAGTTGTTTCCTGTTGGCATATATAAATACATTAATTCCACATCTAATAATTGGAGAACATTTCCATTAAATTCTATTTCCCATGTGAAGTGGCAAAGGAAGAAAACATATCTATTATTACTCATGACAAATATTAAGAATCAGAAGCATTACCAGTTGGTAGCACAGTGGATAGAGCATCGACCAGGGATGTTGAGGACCCAGGTTTGAAACCCAAAGGTCACTGGCTTTAATATGGGTGGGATCATAGATATGACCCCATGGTTGCTAGCTTGAGCCCAAAGGTCATTGGCTTGAGCCCAAGGTCACTGGCTTGAGCAAGAGGTCACTGGCTTGGCTGGAGCCCCCCAGTCAAGGCCCATATAAAAAGTAATAAATAAACAACTAAAAGTGCCACAACTATGAGCTGATGCTTCTTATCTCTCTCCCTTCCTGTCTGTCTCTGTCTCTCTCTGTCTCTCTCTCTCTTAAAAAAAATAAAAATAAAATATATATAATTGAAACAATGGAAACCATTCAGGATGTTCATTTAATACAGACATGCTGAGAGGCAAAGTGAACCTAAACAAAATATAAACCTTACTTCTTACAGGATAGATACAAACAATAGAATAACAAAAGCATCTTTTCTAGAATCTTTGATTTGAACATTGATCCGTTTATAAAAGAATAGTCACAGCAACAATATTCATTTTTTGATGGTGTCTTTTTAATTCTATACTTTTCTTCTGTAACTAAAAAGCATTTCAAACGGAAAGATCAAGCTGTAGTTGCAAAATTTATTTCCTGTATTCATATTAACCACTTCCTTTTTTTAAAAAATTTGTTCTCTAAATTGTTACAGTGAACAATTCTTTTAGACATTTTAAATGAAGCAAATTTGGGGAAAGCACTAAAGATATTAACATGTTCAATAAAGATGTCAGCTCCCTAGTCACAGCCAGGGCAGAGAAAATATTTAATAGTACAACTCCTTATACGTACAATAACTCAAGTAGTCATCTTGCTAGAGACTGTTTCCCCAAATGGTAAAAGAACTGAACCCTCTGCTACTGCGCTGGCTTCGGTTAGTGCAGAACTGACCCAGCGCTGCCCGGGTGCAGAGCCGGCAGCTGACTGCAACCGGCGTGGGCGGGCTCCCACACCACTAAAGCTCATCGGTTTTATCAAGATAATTACCAAACTGATACTCGTTCAAAGTAAATCCCTCCGAACTTGCTTTAAATAGCATAGATTCTTTACTGTAACTTTCTTTCTCGTTAAAATAGTCTATTGTGTAATACTTGACATAAAAAAACAGCACATGTATATTTGACTGTAATCAGAAACATGAAGTTTTATCACTTACTTCTTAGAATTCTACCTTAATTCATGACTCAAGATTTCATATTCTACTTCACCATAGGGACATCTGTGTAGAATTTAAAAATGAATAATGCTCAAAGCCAAATATTTTTGGAAGACATAATATCACACAAAAGTGGAATATAAATGCCCTAAGAAACTGATACACTGCTCTACACGCTCATGGCCCAGGCTTTAATTTAATTTAGCTTTGAAACATTTCCTCAAATCGGGTTATATAATAAAACTCATGATTAAGCCAAATAAGGAAACCTCTCACATTGTAGAGAATTATTCTGCTTAGTCAACACTCAGAGTTACAATGGATGGGAATAAAGAAGCCAGTTAACTGTTTCACAGTGACAACTGCCGTAAAATTGAGACTCTAGCAGCAAAAGAATCATTCAAGTTCAATAAAACTAGACCTGCAGGAGAAGGAGAAATTGATGCTAGAGTTTAAAGAGCATAACGTGAACTCACTGACAATTTCTGCAGCTACTTGTGACCAGTAACTGCAGTTTCTGTTAAACAATATCCTATTTTGCATTTAGAAATTATGTAAGAGCTAACAGTCACAAGGCAAGAATGAATTAGAGAAAGGGAATTATTCACTGCCTGACATGGATGAACTCAGTCTAATGCATGCATTTAGAAAACACTGTTCTCTCTGTTCAGAAATATTAGTTCACATTCCATTCATTTTGATAACCTTCTCCTTTTTCATCCAGCGCCACCCTAACCGACTGCAGCACCATCAGAGTTCAGGAATCCCGTACTGCCTCTCACCCAAGTGTGTCTAGCTTGTTATTAATTCAAAGCAGAGTGACAGGGAAGTGACCTGACTTGAAAGATTTTGTCACTAAAAAGAGTCGTTTTGGGGGCAAATGGGAAAACTCACCAGTCAGCACACTAAATATTAGGGAAAAAATGAAAGTCACGTTCCTTCAAGTCAAGGACTGTGCGGCTACACGTTGGTATCTGCGCCGCCCCCACACCTCGCCAGCAGTCAGTGAATAACGAGGAAGGGAACGAAGAAAAATGAATGGGTCCATTTCACAGCTCAGGAATTTCCCTAACAAGTTGTGTTTTTTAAAAATGAGAAGATAATGGAACCATGAGTACATTAGAATTCCCTTAAATTATTAAAACTAAAAAGTATGGGGTAACTCATTTGTGGGGGCTATATGGAAATATAAAAAAGTTATTCAAGCAGCATAAGGTTGTTCAAATGGCGGATAATGGCAAACAAAATAAGCTCAACATTTTTCATCAAAGAAATGCAAATGCAAATTAAAATTACAAGATTCCACTCCACACTCATCAAAAAGGCTAAAAAGAAAAGACCAATGAATACCAATTGCTGGTGAGGACGAGAAGCAGCTGTCCAATCAGTGCCACGTGGTACGACCACTTTGTCACTCTCTTTGACAGCAAAGCAAAACCCCATAAACCCTATGGCCCGGGATTCCACTCCTAGGCACGTACCCAAGGAACATGAGAGGCCATGTTCATCAACGGATTTGCATAAGAACCCACATAGTAGCTTTATTCTTCATACGGTCTCAGAATGGACACAATCCAAATGTCCACCAACATGAGGAAGAATAAACAAGTTGTGGTATAGCCTGACCAAGCGGTGGCACAGTGGATAGAGCGTCGGACTAGGATATGGAGGACCCAGGTTCGAGACCCAGAGGTTGCCGGCTTGAGCACGGGCTCATCTGGTTTCAGCAAAAAAAGTTCATCAGCTTGGACCCAAGGTTGCTGGCTTGAGCAAGGGGTTACTCGGTCTGCTGAAGGGCTGCGGTTAAGGCACATATGAGAAAGCTATCAATGAATAACTAAGGTGTCACAACAAAAATCTGATGGTTGATGCTTCTCATCTCTCTCCGTTCCCGTCTGTCTGTCCCTATCTATCCCTCTCTCTGACTCTCTGTCTCCGTAAAAAAAAAAAGAACAAGTTAATGTTTATCTTTCTCTCTCTCACCTTCCTCTCTTGCTAAAAATCAATAAATAAGAAGATTTTTTTTAAAAAGACAACACATAAAAAAAAAGACAGCACAGGTCCTAGCTAGTTAGCTCAGTGGTAGAGATTGGCCCGGCACGTGGAAGTCCCAGGTTTGATTCCTGGCCAAGACACACAGGAGACACCCATCTGCTTCTCCACCCCTCCCCCTCTACCTTCTTTCTCTCTGTCTCTCTCTCTCTCTCTTTCCCCCTCCCGCAGCCAAGGCTCCATTGGAGCAAAGTTGACCCGGGCACTGAGGATGGTTCTATGGCCTCTGCCTCAGGCACTGGAATGGCTCCAGTTGCAACAGAGCAACGCCCCAGATGGGCCAAGCATCGCCCCCTGGTGGGCATGGTGGATGGATCCCAGTCAGGTGCATGCAGGAGTCTGTCTCTCTGCCTCCCTGCTTCTCACTTCAGAAAAATACAAAAAAAAAAAAGACAACACAAACTACCACAATATATATGTTTTGTATAATTTGTATGAAGTACAGAAACAGGCTACATTTGTGTACGATAGAGGTCAGAATAGTTACCTTTGGGAGTGGGGGGAGGGCCTGAGGAAGCCTGCTGGAATCCTAGAAATGTCCCGTATATTGGGTGGCAGCACATAATTTCATATGTATCTGAAAACTCACTGAGCTGTTCACTTAAGATGTGGCCATTCATTGTATGTAAATTTACCTCAATTAAAAAAAGAAAAACATGCCTGACCTGTGGTGGCGCAGTGGATAAAGCGTCGACCTGGAAATGCTGAGGTCGCCGGTTCGAAACCCTGGGCTTGCCTGGTCAAGGCACGTATGGGAGGTGATGCTTCCAGCTCCTCCCCCCTGTCTCTCTCTGTCTCCCTCTCTCCCTCTCTCTCTCCTCTCTAAAATGAATAAATATAAAAAAAAATAAATAAAAAAAAAGCCACTACAGTCAGACCTGTAGTGACACAGTGGATAGAGTGTTGACCAGGAATGCTGAGGTCGCCGATGAAACCCTAGGCTTGCTTGGTCAAGGCTCATACAGGAAGCAACTAGAGTTGATATTTCCTGCTTGACCCCCTCCCTTTTCTAAAATCAATAAATAAAATCTTTTTAAAAACTCAAACACTGTAATAGTTCCCCTTATCCACGGTTTGCCTTCCATGGTTTCAGTACCCACAGTCAATTATGATTCAAAATATTAAATAGAAAATTCTAGTCAAGAATCTAAAAGTTTTAAATTGCATGTAGTATTACCACGCATGAACTCCCGCGCCATCCCGCTCGGTCCCACCCCAGGACGTGAATCCCCCGTGTCGAGCATAGATGCTGTACACGCTCCCCGCCCCTCGCTCACCCCGCAGCCAGGGCAGTATCAGATCGGCGGTCTGTGGTGACCGTCTATGCATACTGCAGTACTCATGTTCAAGTCACCCTTTTTTTAAAAATTAATTAATTAATTAATTAATTTTATTTTATTTTTTTACAGAGACAGAGAGTGAGTCAGAGAGAGGGATAGACAGGGACAGACAGACAGGAACGGAGAGAGATGAGAAGCATCAATCATTAGTTTTTCATTGCATGTTGCAACACCTTAGTTGTTCATTGATTGCTTTCTCATATGTGCCTTGACCGCGGGCCTTCAGCAGACCGAGTAGCCCCTTGCTGGAGCCAGCGACCTTGGGTTCAAGCTGGTGGGCTTTTTGCTCAAACCAGATGAGCCCGCGATCAAGCTGGCGACCTCGGGGTCTCGAACCTGGGTTCTCTGTATCCCAGTCAGACTCTCTATCCACTGCGCCACCGCCTGGTCAGGCGAAGTCACCCTTATTTTACTGAGGCCCCACGTATAAGAGTAGTGATGCTGGCAGTTCAGAAGCCCCAGGGAGCCACAGTGTACCTCCTTAAAATGAAAAGGGGAGTACAGTATGGTAAGATATTTTGCAATAAACCACATTCACATAACTTTTATTATACTATATTATTATAACTGTTCTTTTTTGTTATTGTTAATCTCTTACTGTGCCTAATTTACAAATTAAACTTTATCATAGGTATCCATGTATAAAAAAACCATAGTATACATAGTACGTATACATAGTATATATAGTATACATAGGTTTCAGTACTAGACAAGGTTTCAGGCTCCCAGTGGGAATGTAGTCCCCAGAGAGAAGAAACTACTGTATTTCAAAAAGATCTACAAGGACACAACACACATCAAGTGGCAAAACTGAGGGCCTGGGATGAGGGAGGGAGGGACAGCAAAGAACACTTTTGCCTATCCTCAGCATTTGAATTTTTTTAGGAGAGAATTCTATTTTGAGTAAGACACATATGGTTTGATTTGTGAACCCGGCTAGGAAGGACTCCTGGTGGCTCACAGGGCTCAAATTTGAAAACAAACACTCCCCCCCCCCCCAATCAGCCTAGTAGTCATTTCTACACAGACAGCTCTCCCTCAAACTGCACTTCAGGGAGAAGCCTGCACGTGTTCCTGCCATGCGAGCAGGCCCTTATAAAGGAGCTCCTCGGATCTATTTCAACCAATGGGACTGAAGCTTTCTCCATCCAATCAGAACTGTACAGCTGCAACCAACCAGAGCAGCTCTTTGCTGACCTATCAGGACAGGGCCTTTTGGACCAATCAAACTGCGTGGATTTGGGGTCCCCCAGGGATGGGGAATTCTGTCGGTATAAGCCAGCTCCCCTCGAGCTCTTAGAGCACGCTTGCCCTTTCCACTGAAGACTGCATCTCCCTGGGTGCGCTGAAAACACCACAGAGTGGAGCAGACTAGGTAAGGGCAAAGCCGACTGGCAAGGAGCAGAGCTGAGCCATCCTAGTTCCTTCTGTCTAGCTGGAGCGGGGCCCGGCCTCAGGGCTGCCTCACAGTAGTGCTGGATCACAACTGAGCTGTTTTGCACTGAATAAAGTGCCCTTCCTCCTGGCACCCAAACTGGGGGTTCTGTTGGTGTTGAATTGGTACCAACGACCATGGGTTGACAGATTTTTCCATGTTCCTGTGCAGCCCTTCAACTTTTCAATAACATAAAACAGATAGTAGGGACTATCTTTTCCATCTCATAAAAGAGGAGAAAAAAGTCTTGGTTTTACCTTCAACTTAAGCACAGGGGTCATGAGCCACAACATGACCTAGTCCAACATGGTTCTCCTACAAACCCAGAGGAACTAACTCCCAATCACGAGAGCTTGTTTTAAGCCTTCAAATTCAGAACTCTGACAGCGGCATCTGAGCCAAGGGCAAGAGTCTGCATAGTTCCTTCAGCCCCATCCCCAGTGAAAACCATCCCACTGAGCTATTTCCTTTCCTCGCCGTTCCTCTGAGGAATGTGGCATCCTCACAACATCCAAATGTGTTCACCAGCCCAAAGAGAAAACTGCCGGTTTTTCCTTATGTCTACTTCACACGTATAAATTCCCTTTTAGTTAAACTGGCTGCCTCCAGAATAACACATACCCTCTTGTAAGCAAATCACTAAACATCTGGTTATACAACGACATCAAACACAAAGCAAATGTCTACTGGTGTCCCATGTGGACGCCGATGGATTTTAGGCGATCTGGACACAGTGTTTAGGAAAAATGTGGTTCTAATCCCTGTGTGGGACATTTAACTTTTCTAAAAGAGAAGAAAACCAGGCTTCTACTAACTTTAGGTTGTTTAGAAGACACATGCACACTGGTTCATAACTGCATCACCAAATACAAATGCAACTTAGGAAACTCCTTGCAGAGGGGCAGTTACACCTTCCTAAGTGCAGGCATGTCCCTCCAAGGGCTCTGGGGCTGTTAGAAAAAGGACAGCGAGGGATTTCTAATACGATCGGGTAATTTAATCATTTGCAGAAACTGGTGGGGGGGGAAGACATTGGTGGGAGATTCTAAGACTTTCTAAAATCAGAATGGAAAATTACGTTAAGTCACAATAAGAACTGAAACACTGCATCCTTTCGGCTTGATACTGACAAGAGGCTTTACCGACAATAAAGCAAATCCCTGATATAACAGCCCAACTGCTGTTTGAGGAAATTACAGTGCTCCGAGTCACAGTCATCAGCAACACAGCGTAAGAATCCCAGTGTCTAGATCCTGCTCTATCGGCTTCAATGCTTGTGGTGCCAAAATAGGTAATTTATCATATGCTGGGGGAGGAGGTAAGTGGGACTTCCATATAAACAACAAAGGGAGGCTCTCAGTAGAAGGGGAAACAGTGCACCCTTGGAAATATTGAAAAGGTTGAGAAGAGCAAGCCAATGGGCAGATCCTATCAAGTCCTATAGCCTTTGGATCCCGCAGCTGCACTTTTTTTCTTTTTTCTTTTTACAGAGACAGAGAGAGAGTTAGAGAGAGGGATAGACAGGAACGGAGGGATGAGAAGCATCAATCATCAGTTTTTCGTTTAGTGCTGCGACACCTTAGTTGTTCATTGATTGCTTTCTCATATGTGCCTTGACCGCGGGCCTTCAGCAGACGGAGTGACCCCTTGCTCAAGCCAGTGACCTTGGGCTCAAGCTGGAGAGCTTTTGCTCAAACTAGATGAGCCCTCGCTCAAGCTGGTGACTTCGGGGTCTTGAACCTGGGTTTTCTGCATCCCAGTCCGACGCTCTATCCACTGAGCCACCGCCCGGTCAGGCCCGCAGCTGTACTTTTGATAACTTAATTACCTTGGATCTGACCAAGGGAGACAAAACAAAGGAAAATGTCATCCTGGAAATTTTTGAACCACAAAGGGCAGAACTCACACAGCCTGTGTGGATCCCAACTCCAATTTGGAAAATTTAGATGGATGCAGTCCTGGCTCGGTAGTGAGCCCAGATAACGCCACTTCCTGGAGAAACCACGTTAAGTGTAGGCCACCGATCAAATTCCAAAGAACGTACATTCATAATCACACATAGACTAGTCTCAGTCTCACATGTCTGTCTTCTGTGACTTACACCTTATGTGACTGAAATATAGGGCAATGATGTTAGTACACCACAGAGGTCCTATTAGTCTCTAGCAAGTTCTCACAGCCCGCTAATGTTTGGGAGCAGTCATGGGGAAGCTTTCTCACAACAGCAAGTCAAACAGACCGCATGGGAAAGATCTGTCAGGCCAAGCCAACCTCAGAAACGCAGCTTAGCTAGACTTCAAGGCAGAAAGCATGACTGTGGGAAGAAGATGACCCCACATCGATGAAAAATTAAATCTCACTGAAGATATAATTCTAAACTTTATTTTCTAATAAAATAACTTCACAGTAGAAGAGAAAATTGACAGGAAAGGGCAAATCTTCTACCGTCATCAGCATAGTCACTTGTGGATCAGAGGCCACGGCATAAACGGCTTTGAGTATCCTGTCCACATGAACTCACTTAATACTCTCATCAGTCCTGTTCTGTGTTCCCATTGAACAGGCAAGTAAAGCAAGACACAAAGAAGTGATACATCGCTCCCCAAACAGGTGGCTGCTGTTGACAAAGAAATCCTTAATGGTGGGAGGGTCGGATAACACAATCAACAAGTTTGATCTAATGGAAATATGTAGAACTCTACAACTAAGAACTGCAGAATACACATTCTTTTCAAATACTTACAGAACATTTATAAAAACTAACCATGTACTAACTATTAGGCCATAAAACAAATCTCAGCAACCATAAGACTCAAACTCAGACTTTTTACAACTACAATGCAGCTGTATTAGAAACCAGTAACAAAAAGATATGTTTAGCCCTGGCCGGTTGGCTCAGTGGTAGAGTGTCGGCCTGGTGTGCAGGAGTCCCGGGTTTGATTCCCGGCCAAGGCACATAGGAGAAGCGCCCATCTGCTTCTCCACCCCTCCCCCTCTCCTTCCTCTCTGTCTCTCTCTTCCCCTCCCGCAGCCAAGGCTCCATTGGAGCAAAGATGGCCCAGGCACTGGGGATGGCTCTGTGGCCTCTGCCTCAGGCGCTAGAATGGCTCTGGATGCAACAGAGAGATGCCCCAGAGGGGCAGAACATCGCCCCCTGGTGGGCATGCCGGGTGGATCCCGGTCGGGCGCATGCGGGAGTCTGTCTGACTGCCTCCCCGTTTCCAGCTTCAGAAAAATGAAAAAAAAAAAAAAAGATATGTTTAAATATGTCATACAATTGGAAATTTAAAAATATGCTTCTAAATAAGTCATAGGTAACACTAAAATAGTAAAAGAAATGAAAAAGATCTGGGAATAAACAATAATAATAATAATACTTTACGTGTCAAAAATTTGTGGGTTGCAGATAAATCAGTGCTTAAATGGGAAATTTGTTACTCAAGTGCTTATAATAAAAAAAAAAAAGAAAAGCTACCTGACCGGTGGTGGTGCAGTAAATAGAGTGTTGACCTGGGACGCTGAGGACGCAGGTTTGAAACCCACAGTCACCAGATTGAGCACCAGCTTGCCAGCTTGAGCTCAGGGTCGCTGCTGGCTTGAGTGTGGGATCATCAACAGGATCCCATGGTTGCTGGCTTGAGAGTGGGATCATAGACATGACCCCATGGTCCCTGGCTTGAGTCCAAAGGTCGCTGGCTTGAGCAAGGGGTCACTGGCTTGGCTGGAGCACCCTGGCCAAGGCACATATGAGAAAGCAATCAATGAACAACTAAAGTGATGCAACTATGAGTTGATGCTTCTCATCTCTCTCCTCTCTCTCTGCCTCTCTCTAAAAATAGAAATAGAAAAGAGAAGTTCCATAAAGATAAATTTTGGTTCTTGGAAAATCATAATAAAAATGATTTTAGAAAAGTGAGCCCCCCAAAAGGGGGGAAGAAGGTATAAATAAATGATATTAGTAATAATATATGCAGCAAAAATTAAGATGAGAGAATATTATGGGCAACATTTAGTTAAGACATTTCAAACCTTATGATGAAATGGATAAATTTCTAGAATAATATAATCCTAAGGTCAACCAAAGCAGTCAATTAAAGACAGTAGTTAGAAACTTTACCACAATGCATCACAAAACATTTAAGAACTGTTAATTTTATCTCACATAAATTATTTCAAAAAGAAAAATGAGTAAGTTTACTCTGAAACTAGTAAGTAAAGCAAACTAGAACAGACAAAAACAATTATAGACCAATGTCAATGACTATAGACACAAAAATCTTGAGTAAAATATTAACAAAAGAAATTCAGTTATGTATAAAAAAAATTCACAATGACCTAGTTGGAATTGTCCCAGGAATGGTAATTTGGTTCAACATAAGAAAACTGATTAATGCAATCTATCCTATTAATGGATGAAAGGAAGCAGAAAATGTATTTAATGATATTCAATATCAAGTCAAGCTTTAAAGAAAAAACTTCCTAGCCAGCTAGCTCTGTTGGTTAGAGTGTTATCCTGAAGCCCTGAGGTTACAGGTTTGATCCCCAGTCAGGGCACATGCAGGAACAGATCGATATTCCTCTCTCTCCTCCTCTCTCTCCCTCTCTCTCTCCCTCTCTCTCCCCCTCCCTTCCTCTCTCACTAAATTCAATAAAACAACAACAAAATCAACAAAAACACCCAAGAACCTCTTGGCAAAATAGGAAAAGAAGAGAAATCCCTTAACCTGATGAAAGGTATATTAAAATCATACTTAATGGGGAAACATTTGAAGCACTCTTTATAACCAAGCACAAGATGAGGAAGTCCACAATTACTACTTCTACCAGCGTGACAGAGGTCCTAACCAGCAGAGAGAGATAAGGAAAGTAAACAAAAGGCATAAGGATTGGAAAAGAAGAAATAAAACTGTCATTATTTGCTGGCAATAGGACTATCGCTACATAAAACCCAAAATAGAAATTAAAAGAGACTTTAGCAAGGCCCCTGCCTCTCAGATTAACACAGGAATGTCATGTGATCTATACTCCGCAGGAATAAAGTAAAAAACATTATGTCAAATGAAAACAAGTGAAGTCAGGAGAAATTAAAGTATGATTATGTTTAAAGGTGGAAAAGAGGTAAAATTATAAAATATATTCTTTGGAGATACATACACGTGCAGTAAAGCTATGAATAGCAAGGAGGTAATTAAGGCTAAATTAAGGATAAAGTTGCTCTTAGAGTAGGGGAGAAGGATAAAGTTAGGGAGGGGGGCTTCAAAGGCACCGATAAGATTTTATTTCTTTTTATTTTAAAAATTTATTTGTTCATTTTAGAGAGGAGAGTGAGAGAGAGAGAGAAAGTGGGGAGGAGCAGGAAGCATCAACTCCCATATGTGCCTTGACCGGGCAAGCCCAGGTTTCGAACCAGTGACCTACCTCAGCATTCTGGGTCGACGATTTATCCACTGCGCCACCAAAGGTCAGGCAAGATTTTATTTCTTAAGATAGGTGTTCTTTTTATTATCATTTCCTCTGTACGTGCTATACATAATTATTTTAAGAAAAGGTACTGAAAGAATACTTTTCATTAAAACAGTTGGTTGTTTTAATATTTTCCTCCCCTTTCAGATGTTTGTATTTTCAGATATTTCCACAACGAGGGTGGATAGCCTTTATGCCAAGAACAGACCTTGGAAATCATTTCCTTTATTTTTTAATTTTTTATTTTTTTTGTATTTTTCTGAAGGTGGAAACGGGGAGAGACAGTCAGACAGACTTCTGCATGCGCCCAACCGGGATCCACCTGGCACGCCCTCCAGGGGGCAACGCTCTGCCCACCAGGGGGCGATGCTCTGCCCCTCCGGGGTGTCACTCTGTTGCGACCAGAGCTACTCTAGCGCCTGGGGCAGAGGCCAAGGAGCCATCCCCAGCGCCTGGGCCATCTTTGCTCAAATGGAGCCTCGCTGCGGGAGGGGAAGAGAGAGACAGAGAGGAAGGAGAGGGGGAGGGGTGGAGAAGCAGATGGGCGCTTCTCCTGTGTGCCCTGGCCGGGAATCAAACCTGGGACCTCCGCACGCCAGGCTGACGCTCTACCACTGAGCAAACCGGCCAGGGCCGGAAATCATTTCCTTTAAAAGTGTTTAAATGAGCCTGACCAGGCGGTGGTGCAGTGGATAGAGCTTCAGACTGGGATGCGGAGGACCCGGGTTCGAGACCTCAAGGTCGCCAGCTTGAGCGTGGGCTCATCTGGTTTCAGCAAAAAAAAGCTCATCAGCTTGGACCCAAGGTTGCTGGCTCGAGCAAGGGGTTACTCGGTCTGCTGAAGGCCCACGGTCAAGGCACATATGAGAAAGCAATCAATGGACAACTAAGGTGCCACAACAAAAAACTAATGATTGATGTTTCTCATCTCTATCCGTTCCTGTCTGTCTGTCCCTATCTATCCCTCTCCTGACTTTCTTTCTGTTAAAAAAAAAAAGTGTTTAAATGAATAAAAGCCACTCCAATTTTACACTTAGGATAATGAAATATTTCATAAAGAATGCATATATTGCCCTGGCTGGTTGGCTCAGCGGTAGAGCGTCGGCCTAGCGTGCGGAGGACCCGGGTTCGATTCCCGGCCAGGGCACACAGGAGAAGCGCCCATTTGCTTCTCCACCCCTCCGCCGCGCCTTCCTCTCTGTCTCTCTCTTCCCCTCCCGCAGCCAAGGCTCCATTGGAGCAAAGATGGCCCGGGCGCTGGGGATGGCTCTGTGGCCTCTGCCCCACGCGCTAGAGTGGCTCTGGTCGCAACATGGCGACACCCAGGATGGGCAGAGCATCGCCCCCTGGTGGGCAGAGCGTCGCCCCTGGTGGGCGTGCCGGGTGGATCCCGGTCGGGCGCATGCGGGAGTCTGTCTGACTGTCTCTCCCTGTTTCCAGCTTCAGAAAAATGCAAAAAAAAAAAAAAAAAAAAAAAAAAAAAAAAAAGAATGCATATATTTGTGCTAGATATGTTTCTGGGACACATACTGATTTTACCTCTTTTAATCTCAAATTTTTTAAATAGACTTTTGGTCAGTCTCTATTAAATGAATAACATTTTGAATAGTTTGGGAGGTTGGCTGTGTAATGAGAGCTTATGACAGATTTATGGTCATTTATAGTAACTCTACCAAAATGTTAGCATATCTTTCCGTAAAGTAAATAACCCCACTCAAGATCAAGTATAGATATTGAGAGTGCGTTTTAAGATATGAGATAATGCCAGAGGAAGGCATACTGATAGGTACCTAAGCTGTAAGTAAGGAATTTGGCAGAATTGAACTAATAACTAAATAACTAATACACGCTATTTTCCAACAAATCTCATTTCCAACAAATCTCATTTCCAACGAATCTCATTTTCAACGAATCTGGCAAAAGTGCAAGAAACCTATGAAAAGGCAGAGCGCTTCCCCTTGCGAAGCAGGAGGCTATGAACGCTGAAACAGCCCCGGGCAGTAACAAATGAATACTGTTATTTAACAGCCTAATTTTGTTTACACGCTATTGATGACTTTTAGAAGAAAAATTCAGCTTCTAGGGAGAAAGCACAGGAAGATACACTACAAGCTTTATGATATTCCTAACTGCAACCCCTGTGCACTGAGAGAAAAGCTTCTGAGAGGGCTCACACATGCCAGCCTTCAACTACAACCTGTTATCAACCCCAGCGACGCACTTAGAAGTCAGGCCAGCAGTGTCAGCCGCTTTATCTTCCTAACAGGCATTAGCAGCGGCCAAGCTCTTGCAGATGGCGCTGTGCGGTCTGCTCCAGCTTTCAAGAGGTTGACTTCTTCTTTGAAAAGCCATTAAGTGAAAGCCACAATCTCCAGACACCCCAACCTCTAGGACGT
This sequence comes from Saccopteryx leptura, assembly GCF_036850995.1. Lineage (NCBI taxonomy): Eukaryota > Metazoa > Chordata > Mammalia > Chiroptera > Emballonuridae > Saccopteryx > Saccopteryx leptura. The sequence continues at coordinate 6,392,956 of NC_089504.1, read as the reverse complement.
GTTCATGGTATACACGTCTCGGTGTTATCACCCTGGTGACTGAACAAATAAGCCAACTGCTCAGTCCCAACGCTGAAGGGTCCCGGGGTTTTCATTTCTGGTCCCCATGGCAGCTGACACAAACTGAAAACGATCCCAAGTTGAGTGGCCTTTTGTGGCCGCAACAGAAAGGAGAACTTGGGGACAGATATCCTGGGAGGAGGCGTGACGCACAGCAAGAAGGGGAACTGAAAGGAAGGCTCACTTTCACCTTACCTTTTCAACATCTGCTTTCGTAACGTTGATGTCAGCATCCATCTTCTCAAAGTACTGCTGCGCCCGGTCGGCCTCTTTGCAGTCCCGCTCAAACCGCCGTTTACTCTAAAGGCAGAGGAAATGGGTGGCGGGGAGCATCCTTATTAATGCAACCATGGGATTCCCGTGAGCACCTACACTTTTACCTAAATCCCCCGACGAGCATTCTTCTCTGAACTGATTTGCTATACCTCATAATCTCAGGAAGTTGCTTTAAAATCTGCATTTATGTTCACCCCAACTGCCTAATCGTTGTTCTTTCCATATGAGTTTTAGAAAAATACTCTCCTTGGGCTCTTTCAGCTCAACATTTCACTTTAGGTAACAGTTTCTAGAATCATACTACGTTCAAAATAGAAAAAAGCTCTAAAGAGGTTTTCTTTAGTGTTTGTTTTGCACAGACTGATTGACTCGGGCTTAAGTTAGATTCAAATGAGAAAGCCACGCGGCCTTCCCTGGGCCGTTTCTCACTTACCGATTCAAGCTGCTTCCAGCAAGTCTCTATGTGCTGCTGGGCCTTCCGTCCGTCGTGAAAGTGCTGGGAGAGACAGCGCCAGAGGTCAGTACACCCTTTTTCACACTAACACGAGGAAAACCATCCCCTGAAACCAGACTCATCACTGAATCCCCAGCACAGGCGCTCCCAAGAAGTTCAAGAGTTAAAAAATAAAGGGGAAATGAAAACAAGGCTAACCTCAGAGTGCCCTTCAAGACTTTACAGACTGTAACGCGGAATTCTAAGACTACATACTCCACTTGTAAAAGTGACAGGGGTGATTTAAGACAAAAATCACTTAGATCTTTCTTTTTGATGGCTTTGAGGCATAATTCACATACCATACAATTCACACATTCGAACTGCAGAAGTCAACAGTTTTTAGTACAGCCCCCCAAATCAGACAACCATCGCCACAACTGGTTTGAGAACATTTTTGTTACCCCAGAAAGAAACCCTGTAACTCTTAGCTGTTACTCTCCGATCCTCCCATCCTCCCCGGCCCTGGGCAACCACCAGTCTTCCTGTCTCTGTAGACATGCCTCTTCTAGATGTCTCATAGAAATGGGATCTTATAGCATGAGCTCTTTCGTGACTGACATAATGCTTTCATTACTCCATAGCGTTCACTTAGCAAATTATGTTCTCAAGGTTCGCCCATGTTGTAACACGTATCAGTACCTTATTCTCTCTTAGTGCTGAGTGACTCTCCATTGTTTGGCTGTATCTCACAACTGGTTTATCCATTCGCCAGTCGAGGGACTTCTGGGTTGTCCCAGTCTGGGCTACTATGAAGTTTTGTGTAAATGAATGATTCCATTACTTAGCTCTTTTTAAACTTAAGATAAATTCATCACCCTAGTATCTGCAAAGGCCCTGAGGCAGGTACGTGCCTGGTGTTGGCCAGTAAGGATACCAGAGGACTAGACCAGGGTGAGCCTCAAGAATATTAGGAGACGGGGTCAGAGAAGAAAGGGGCAGCTGTGCAGGGTCCTGTGGGCGTTCCTTCATGTCTGAATGAGCTGGCGAGTGTGGGTGGCTCTCAGTTTGGAAGCACTCTGTTGTAAAGAAGGTTCCAGGTGGGATGCTCTCTCCAATCCTGGAGATGACAAACACTCGGACCATGCGGCAGCAGTGGAGGTGGTGAGAGAGGGTCGGAGTCTGGTGTCCTTTGATCGGGAAAACCACCAGACGTCCTGGTGCATCGGATCAGATGTGGGCTGTGAGACACACAGAGTCAGGGTGACTCCGAGGTAGTCCTGACCTGCCTGGACCACATGGTTGCCCTCTGGTTCTGTTAGTTGTCCTAGAGAGGTTCTGGTGTATCAGGGGGTAAAGTTGATGTCTGTAGCTTCCTCCAACTACGATGCTCTAGGTTGCCTGGATCCCTCATCCTAAGACCACAGCTCTGAAGTCCCTGTAAGTGTCCCCGTCCCCTGAGACCTGGGGCCATGGGCACTCCCCACTGTGGCCCGCTCTGGGGCATTACCAACACCCCTCACTGCTTCTCCTGAACCCTCTCCACAACATCCTAAATCAGGCACGGCCAACACATGGCCTGCGGGCCGGATCTGCCCATGTAATGCGTTTATGCGGCCCACGATTAAATTTTTAATATTCTCCGCTACTTTAAAATCTCAGCTACACAGAAGCGGAAGCGTCTTTGATTACTGGGAATCGAGATATTTAAGATGAGAGTGATACATGGAAAAGAATTCCGCGTGTGACTAATCTAGGGTTAACTTCTAATAATTGGTCGAATGGATTCGCGATACTTCTTTATTTTTTAAAAAAATTCCATTATAAAGATTTACAACTTTTGTACTCGTCTGTACTCAATATGAACTGTTTGACGTTTAGCGGCGATGTGAAACCCACATTCTTTTAGGCGGAGTTAGCCAGTGCTCACCCAAGGTCAAATAATTCGTTATTTTTGTGATCAAGTGTGCTGAACCAAGTGGCATTGTAGCATAGACAATAGCTGCAGTCGATAATTAAAAATGTGTCGCCTGACCTGTGGTGGCGCAGTGGATAAAGCGTCGACCTGGAAATCCTGAGGTCGCTGGTTCGAAACCCTGGGCTTGCCTGGTCAAGGCACATATGGGAGTTGATGCTTCCAGCTCCTCCCCCTGTTCTCTCTCTGTCTCTCCTCTCTCTTTCTCTCTGTCTTTCCCTCTCCTCTCTAACATGAATAAACAAAAAATAAATAAAAATTAAAAAACAACAACAACAACAAAAAAAACAAAAAAACGTGTCCAGGCTGTTTATAAAACAAAATAATTATTTTATTTGTGATATAACCCCTTCAAGCTCATTCTATTAATTAAATATTGTTTCGATTGATTGCGATACAGTTTGGATATTTATACGGTATGTAATTATATTTTTATTAAAATATTATATATTAAAATTTTTTTCACTCACATTTATTCATAAATTACATAATAAAATTTTGTTTACTTAAATTGTTTTTGTATTTAACATTTTTAAATTTTAATATTTCATCTAGCCCATGAAAAAAGTTTTCTTTCTAATCTGGCCTGGGGGCAAAAATTGTTCGTCAGGCCTGTCCTAAATGCTCCTTTTAATAAATGAGCTTCTGCCTGATCAGGCGGTGGAGCAGTGGATAGAGCGTCGGACTGGGACGAGGAGGATCCAGGTTCGAAACCTCTAGATTGCCGGCTTGAGCGCAGGCTCATCCAGCTTGAGCAAGGGGTCCTAAATTGAGCAAGGGATCATAGATATGACCTAATGGTCGTTGGCTTGAAGCCCAAGGTCGCTGGCTTGAGCCCAAGGTCGCTGGCTTGAGCAAGGCGTCACTTGCCCTGCTATAGCCCCCAGTCAGGGCACATATGAGAAATCAATCAATGAACAACTAAGGAGCTGCAACGAAGAATTGATGCTTCTCATCTCTCTCCCTTCCTATCTGTCTGTCCCTGTCTCTGACTCTCTCTCTGTCTCTGTCAAAAATAAATAAATAAAATAAAATAAAATAAATGAGCTTCCTTCAGTTACTGGGCTCAGTGGGCTGCTTTCTGACCCCAACAGGTAAGCTTGGTGGGCGGGGGGGAGGGGTGCTATGGAGAAGGCCGGGTGATGGAGGGCCAGACCAAGAGGCCCCTCTGTGCGGCCTCAAAGTTGTGCCTCTCCTCCTCGGAGCCCGGGGCTTGGCTGAGTCACAGAGATAGCTGACTGCTGGGTGGCAGGGAGGAGGAGAGAGAACAGCGCTTCTTTATGGGGATGCCTCTCGCCTCTGTTTGAGGTCACGCCACTGTTTTAAATGCTTCTTTACAGCAAGTTTTATCCACCCAGCCATTTTTTAGTGTCTGTGGACCCAAGAGAGCCCCCCGGGGCTTCATTTTTCAAGTCTCATAACAGACCCAGGGACCCGACAGAGAGACCAAGTCGAAAGGCAGGAATAAACAGACGAGACAAGAGGCAGGCTGTGCGGGAGGAAGAGAGAGAGCTGGGGGCAGACTTAGGGAAGCCTTGAACTTCGGAGAAAGTATAAAGGGGGGGGCAGGTTTTTCTGGAAGCCACCAAGATCACTTTCACAGGCTCAGGGCCAAAGGCTCAGCTGTGCCCTTCCCGTATGGCCTCGTTGGTCCTGAGAGTCCCTGTCCCTGCAGAAATGTGACTTCCCCAAATCGTCACAGGTCCATTCCCATTCCGTGAGCAGGATCACTGTGTTTGCTCTAAAGTTTCACCATTCCCCCAAATTTTACTCTGAGATTCAAAGGTGGCCCCCAGAAGAGAAAGAAAACCTGAGCCTCAGATTCAGAGCCATGCCCTAGGGAGGCCCCCACCCTCGGTGTTCTCGCCCGGGGCAGAGGGAGAACGCGGGCACAAGAGCAGGCAGAAAGTGACAGACACCCCCAGGAAAGGGTGACACAGTTTCATCGCAGAACCCTCTCTGAAGACGGCAGGTTTCAAAAAAAAAAAACCCAACACGTCATATTTTGGAAGCATGAGGAACGCCTGTGATTGAAAACCCACACAGGAAATTCTCTTGCTACTCCTTCATTTAAATCTTTTAGATAACAAATAGGACATTATAAGCACAGTGTGGACCTTGACGTGACTGGTAAGCTTCCTCCCAAGAACCCCTCTGCCACATTCCCTCAGAGTAAAACAGGGTCCTGCAAAGCACACTTGATGTTAAAAAATATATATCTTAGTTGCCAGTGATTTTCCTTCTATTCTTTCTCTCATAGTCTGCGTTCCTCCCAAATGTATCTGGCTACAACACACACACACACACACACACACACACACACACACACACACACACGTTGTTGCCTCTGATCCCTTAGGAAAGGTGGAACAAAAGCCCCTCTTCCGGTCGCAGCACCCTGTGACCCAGATAGCAGGGGCCCTCTGAATCCAGTTCCATGCCTCCTCCTTTCATCCGAAGAGCTACTTTAACAGTGACCGAGCTAAACAAACCAGCCCGCCAGATGTGTTTGCTGTTTGCTGACAAACAATGGCAGAAACATTTCTCCGCTGGCCAGTGAGCAAGCGTGTATCTAGAGAGTGTGCCTCTGAGCTCCACAGAAAGAGGGATTGTTCTCCAGACAAAGATGATAAGCGCTCCTTTCGGAGCCGGAGCCTCGGGGTGAGGTCATCCCAGCTCCTTCCTCCTCCCCGAGGAGAGACAGGAAATGCCATCTCTGGAGACCCACGGAGGCGCTCCTGCTCTCTCCCGGAGTAAGACGCTTTAGTTTCTCTTCAAACACAATTTAAGACTTTTAGAAATGCCTGATGGTATCTGGTTGAGAGCTACACTCACTCACTTTCATTTCAACTTTTTGGCTGACCCTTAAAAATAGACAAGTAAAATCATCCTTCGAAAATGTTTTCGAAATTTCCCAGTGACCAGGGGGTAGCTGAGATAAAAAATCACAGGGAACTTAAAATAAGCAAGGGGTTCCTTAAAGAAAGACTCCAGCAACAAGGCTTCCAGGAGGTCTGACTGCGCTGCAGGAAATCACCCTCAGGCTGAACGCAGTGTGAGAATGCTGATTATTCACACTCCACAATTAGGGAGACGGGCGACAGCGGCTCCCCTTTGCTGTCTCTATATAAAATTGTCCATTAATCTTTAAAACTCCTTAATAAAGCAAAATATGGCATGGATGTGAGAACAGCCACTTCAAAAGAAATAAAGTGTGGGGGGGGGGAATAAACACTCAATTGAGGACAGTCAGCCATCTGGAATTTTAAATAAAACTCAGATTCCACAGATGAAAACAAAGGAACACAAAGACTTGAAAAGGGCAAAGAAAAAAGCATCCAGAAAATATGTCTGTGACAAATACTGTAACTTCCTCCAAACCCACCTTGGTGGGTCTGAAACTAGTCCCTCAGAGTCCGACTCTGGATTAATTCACGCAATGCTAACTCTCTGTGGCGTGGACATGTGCGTGCACCGCGTGGGAAAACAGTGAAACGCCTCCAGACGGCTCAAAGGGCATCTCACCCCGTGTTTCAGTCCCAAACCACAGACCCAGAAACATTTAGGACAGGAGTTGCATTCTGCTTTTATTTAAGGGTTATTTCCCCAAATCCATTTATAATAAAAATACCTTCTCAATGAACTTGTTTACAGTTCCTAAAATGCCTACCTCCCACTGTCATGCTCAGTGGCTAAACTTCACCCCAACATCAAGCATCTGTGCACGGGGTAGGGGCTCCCGTTTACGGCCCAGGTCCAACGACACTGGGCAAGTGAGTCCTTGCCCCACAGTTCCTGCTGTGCTCATGCTGGCTTTTGCTAACCAGAACTCTCCTGTCCAAAATTGACCGAGGTTCCAGGAGCCTTTTATTCATTCTTCAAAACAATCCCTTCTTTCATATTCCTTAACATCCTAATTCCTCTGAGGTATCCCAATTAACTCTTAGGATGACAGCATCTTAAAATGACCACTACTGAGCAGCAAATGGCTTGTGTGCCTCACTTATCCCTTCCCAGGGCATAAACTCTTACTTCAAACCAAAACAAGGAGAATCACCATTAATAAGAGTTTAGGCCTGGCCTGTGGTGGCACAGTGGCTAGAGTGTCAACCTGGAATGCTGAGGTCGCTGGTTCAAAGCCTTGGGCTTGCCCGGTCAAGGCACATATGAGAAGCAAGCAATGAACAACTAAAGTATTCTTGTTCCCCATCTCCTCTCTCTGTAAAATCAATAAATAAAATCTTTTTTTTTTTTTTAAAGAATTTAAATAGAGTTCCAGGTCGGTGGGTGAAACTTTAGGGAACGCAGTTGTTCCCTAGGCTGGGAGGTGCCGGGCATCCCACACAGGTTAACGGCATATCCACACAGCAGGCTGCGGCTCTGGGCACCGGAAAAGCAGCGAGAAGGAATCAGTGGACACAGCGGTGCAGAGAGGGTAAAGAACGGAGAGGGACGCATGTGTGTGCAAGCAGCATTTCAGACAGAGTGGTCCGGGGCGGTGTTTGCATGGGGCCTTGAAAAGAGCGTAGGCGGGAACTTGAAAGGGCCGGGAACACACCCTGCCACGTGGCAGGGACAGCAAGTGAAGGGGTTCCTACGTGGGGAAGGGCGGGGCTGGAGCGAGGCGAGGGATGGGGATCCAGCAGGGTCGGGTGGGGCGAGACCACGGACAGCTTCTCAAGCCCCGGTGAGCACAGTGGAAAGCTACCGGGAGAGTTAAGAAAGGAAGTGACAGAGTCTGGGCTGCGTTATCACAAGACAGCGCTGACTGTGACACGGGGAATGTATGGAGGGGCCAGGGACCAGGGAAGAGGTGGCTGCCTTTGTTTGACGGGCGGGAGCTGCTGATGGAGAAGCCAGGAGCTGGACGGCCCACTAAGGGGCACACCTGGAAGCAGGGCACGGAGTTCGAAGTTCCGAGGCTAAGCTACGGGGGTCCTCCAGGTGAGGTGGAGGGACTGGGCGGGGGGACGTGGAGGAAGTGTGAGTAGTGTTCGGATTCACATTCCTGCAGGTAGAGCCGACAGGACGTGGTATTATGTACAAGAAGAAATGTAACGGAAAAGGAAGTCCTTTATGCCCACGTTCTTGGCCAGAACCACCACACCAAAGGGGAGTGACATTTAATGGCTGGAGGAAATGCAGGTTGGCATGGGGCTGATAAGAGGGCTTGGGGACCCCAGGTTTGTTTGGGGGGTTCACAGGTCCGCTGTGCACAGCGCTGGGGCATCGCTGTCACTGTTGCTGAGCTCAGGGGCCTCCACTGACAACCGTATGATGACGGGATACAGGAGAGCTGGGTGAGACCCAGACGGTATAAAGTAACTCTCACAATTCTTAGGTGAAAAAGAAGGGCTCATTCCAGCTTAGAAGGGAGAAATATACACCCAAACCCGCATTTCAAATCCATGAAATCAAGGACAGGATCTAAGCATCCTGGTAACTAAGCACGTCAGCCCATAAATGATCAAGTCAAATTTCTTTGGTTCACCAACTCAATGGTGTCGCAAGGGACAGAACCACAGTGGTGACAGGGCCTTAATTAGCAGAATGCCGCAATCACATGTTCTTTTCAAACAAAGGAGATAAAACAATTCAAGATGCACCTTCTAGAGAGACATTAAACCAGGGGGTTATCGACCAGCGTGCTGTAGTTAGTGTGACTCTCACAACAGACCAACAACTAAAAGATCAAAGGATGCCTTGCCTTTTGATTTACTTAATTAATGTAATAACACCAGGAAGGAAGGACGGCTATGAAAACCCACAGCTCCTTTTCCAGGTCATGAAATCTAAAATCTGTCCTGGTTTCTATGTTTTCTTCCTTTGGGGTCTGTCCTTGTAACAGATGTATCCACAGTAGGCTCTCAATAGAATTAACTCAATCCGAGATAGAGTTGTAATTGGCTTGATCATACATATAAACTCCTTTTAGTTTTTGCTTTCTCTCACATTCAATCTTACTTGTTTGCTGCGATCTCTTATAAAAGAAATATTCTAAACATACTGGAGTCAGCCCGTGCCACAGAACCACCTTATGGGAACCCTTTATAGTTCATAAATAGGACCCATCAGATACCTACCTTTAAGAAGACATACTACAGCTTTTAGTATCCATAAATGTTTCTGAAACTACGGGGGGGGGGGGGGGGGATTTAATGGTCAATTCTAAATGTTATGGAGTCTTCCAGGCATTCTCTGAGGTTTATAAAAATTTTAGACTTTTAGAAATGCCTGATGCGTCCCTACATGTATTGTAGAGGGTGGGGAAACCGTAGTTGTTTGTATGGAAAATAATACAATAATTAACGGATAACAATACAAGAATAAACTGCGTTTCGCATCCTTGCAACCGTAAACCTGCTCTTGCCCCACCCTGTGTAATTGTTTCCTCTGGAACTCTTCAGATAACCACTGCCAAGACAGATTCTGCTCCTGGCCAACATTGCATCATGAACCTCACACGCACTTTTCTCCTGCAGGGAGAGGGCTACTGGGAGGTTCCCGTAAGTGTTGGCGGGAACCTCTCCATTCCCCTTCCGGAGCTGCAGGTCTCCACAATCCCTCAGAGGCCACGAGTGGCAACCGCTGTGGATAACCCCAGACAGACCCGAAGGCTGGAGTGGAACCCAATAATCTCTCTAAAATTATGGTAATAACTTGATTCAGCGTGCAAACATTGCTAGTAAGAGCGTATTTACAATAGTTTTTACGGAGGAAGATATCTGATAACCAGAGCACTGAAAGAATTACTGTTGACTCAGATTTATATTTTTTAAAAATACGTATCACTGGCCAAGTTTGGTACTTTATTACTAACAAATTATTATGCGCCTCACAAGCGATCAAAGTTCAGTGACACAGATCGTGACTTAAAGATAAATCTCTTAGGGCAAAATCTCGACTACGAATATACGTTGAGTGTACATTTTTCTCTCAAGTTCACAATAAAAGCAATGAAAAGATTTGAATGGTGTCAAGGTCCTCTTCATTAGACAGTAATGAATGAATGCAAGTGGGTGGAGCTGAGATAATCTTTCTGGCTTTTTAAAACTCCTGATAAGCCTTGATTTTAATACTATTTATTCCACACAGTGTACACCATACTATATTCTCACTCTTGTATAGCTGATATCCTCAAACATACTTAAATTCCTCAAAGGAAATAGTACTAATCTGGGGCCCACAGATGAGTTAGAGTGTCAGAAGGACCCTTGAGATTGTAAAGACCTAGAAACACTTTCTAGGAACAAGGTTCGTACCTTTTATCAGGCATCCGTTTAAGACCCACCATTTATGATTCTAGTTCATTGTAAAGTTTCTAGGAATAACCCTCTTATCTTTGGCCCATCTCTTAGAAAGAAAAGAATTTTGTTACCGATTTCCTTTCCTGCTTGAGCTCTTGGACGTAGCGTGCTAAGCCTGCAATGATCTGTGCGGCCAGGTTCTCGGAGATGACTTCGTGCTGCCCGGCGTAATCATTGGTTTCATTCAGGGTGGAAAGGAAGGCTTTACACGCCGTGTACCTGCAGACAGAACACACACCCTGCCTGGTCAGACACGGTCGCCTCCAGGCTCGCACCGCTTCGCGCTGGCGAAACAGTAATTAAAACCAGGTTAATTTGCATCGACCTCCCACAGGATCCTGACAATTCATTACACATAAGAGTGTTTTCATGGGAACGGCTCAGAATTATTAATTACAACAGCAACCCTTTTCATTCCGTGAAACTGAACCTCTACCCTGGGCAATATTTGGCTTTGTTTATACTCGGTTCAAATATAACTCAAAATACATACACATGCTGTATGTATAAATGTAACGGATATTTAGATCCAAATTAGAGGTGTAATACTTTGGGACTGCCTGTGTTAACACGCCATATTTTCCGAACGAAATAAGCACATATCTTAGATAAATTACTATGAACGACTCAGTATTACAAAACCAAATCAAGACTGTAGAACACACAATCCACACTCCCCCATTTGCTTAGATCAGTGGTTTTCAAAGTTTGTGCCCTAGAAGATTTCCAGGTGCGCCCTATGGTATTCCAGAGAAGTATGTGCCTGTTGGGAACCAAAAAACCAACAGGGTTTTTGGATTTTAGATTTTTGGGGGACAGGAATTGCGTGTAAGCTGACAGCCTGCCCAACCCCCACCTCACTTGCTGAATTAGGTTGCAAAGGCTGTTAAGCTGTGGTGCTGGATTGTTTACACTGCCCTCCATGTTCCCCGGAAAGACTGGAGGCAAGTTTCTTCTATCCTTTGTTTGGTGTCAAGTTAAGATAATATGTAGGTGGGGGGTTTTCTGCACTCAACACAATTAAGAGTAAAAAAAGAGGAATTCTTCAATGTATTGATGAGGAAATGAGAGTTGCCTTTCAAATACATGCCCAAACATTGAAGAAATCACTAGGACACATCAGGCTTATGTTTCTCATAAACACAAGAATGAAAAAAACTTAACACATTCGTGCGGGGACCTGCCGAATTTACTACATCTTACTAAGAATGTATCTATATATATAAAAGATAACTTTTTTGTCGTTTTTTTGTTTAACCCCTCTTTTTTACGAATTCTAAAAAGCATAACTCAAAAATATAACATAAAAATGTTTTTTAATGTCAGAATAAATTTAATTTTGTCATTTATTTCATTTAATTACCATAAAAGCACACTTGAACTTTATATTTTCTTTAATATTTGACTTAATTATTATAACATATTTCTCAGAAATTTGTATCTAGTGTGCCTACAATTATTTGTAGGATTTTAAATGCACCCCGACTTCAGAAAGACTGAGAACCACTGGCTCAGATTATATTCTAAGCGTTTCCTACTTATCTTAATGGAGACAATCTGGAACACTCCAGTGGCTCAGAGAAGAAAAGTTAACTGAGTAGGTTTTTATTTCTCTCTCCCCCAACTTAAACACCCACACAAATACGGATGGAGATTGCAGCTTATTTTTGTAGCTATTTCTCCTTTCCTTCAGAACCATCGCCAATGGTGCAATGATGTTACCACATCACTATCAATGATAAACAGACCTGTATTCTTCCTCCTCCTTCGAGTTCTTTTTAGGTTGGTATTTCTTCGAAAGATTCCTAAAACAAAAATGCAGACATGTCACCTTACATAGAAAGATAATAAAGAAATCAGGCATGACAGACTAAATTAGTGCTTTTTCTGTTAAGTTTGGAAAAACGATTACAGGATGTCCACAGCTAAAATCCACTTACTTCCCTCCATCTTCCAACACGTGTGCTAAAGCTCCCGTCACGAAGGACTCACACAGTTTTGAGTCTCTGCCTCAAAGGCAGAGCAAATTAGAGTGGGAATGGGCGCTCGCTGACCACCTACCTGGACATTAGGACCCGACCTGATTTAATTGGAGAATGCAGGCCATGTGTGCAGTTTTTCTTACCAGGACACCATGCCCTTGTGGTCACCTTCAGTTGAATATTATTGCTCTAAACTCAAGGGAAGCATAGGCATTGTGTCCAAAAAGTTTAACTTAAGAATCACAGTGCCAAGGGCCGGTGGTCAAGGCCGTGTGGCTGCTCCCCCAAAGAGCTCATGAAAACCGCCTGTGAATAAGTCTTGTAAGGCAGTAGAGACCATCTTTGGGGAGCCTCCATGCTAAGACATTTAACTAGGAGAGCTTAGAACCTGCCTCACAGGTCTGCACTGAACACACTCCGATCGGCCCAAGTCACCCTACTCTCTTCCTAATCTCACCTCCAGGCCAAGAATGCCAGTGCGTGCCTCAGTGTTCCGCATGCTTAAGTTTACACAAAAACAAAGAGGTCATCAAAAATCCAAACCCATTTTATTTCTTTCATTTCCCTCGAGTCTACAGACTTGCCTACAAAAAATGTGAAGATAAATTTACAATTTTGATCATGGTACCTTCTACAAAGTCAAGTGTGATTTCACCTCTCGCAAGTGTGACTAGACGACACGTGAAGCAGTGGGCTTAAAAACTCCAGAGGCCACTGTGCCTGGATGGCGTGACCCTGGACAGGTCAACAAGCAAGTCTGGACTCCCGATGCCTCGGCCGTAAGTCTGAGGGGGCTAAATGAAACGACCTCTATCGTCCCCTCAAGTTTGGAAATTCCAAGGAGATATATAACATCCAATAGACTTTCGGTTGCTGCAGTCATTAAAGAATGAAGACATGATATAAAACAACGTAGAAGCTATACTTCAGCAAACTGAGGAAAGACGAACGGACTCACCTGAAGGCTATCACGTTGAGTTATACCTGACCTGTGTCCTGTTTCCTCTACTGATACTCTAAATACCAAACACAGTTTACCTAGTAAACCTAGGTTTGTTAAAAAAATGTGTATCACTGACAAAGTTAGCGGAGAGCATTCAAATGCTTCTTAAAAGCACCAATGAATAATTTACTCCATAAATGCCAGTGAAAAACTAAAAGCTTGAGAGGTCCAGAAGTGAAGTTCAGGTCTAAGGATATGTCTCCCCGGACCGCTACAAACAAGATCAACTTTCCTTTCTATTCTCTGAGACAGGTTCTCTTGTCCTATTTGTATGAGGTTATTTTCAAAAAACAAAAAACAAGCAAGCCAACAAACCACAAAAAGCATTTTTATATTTATGGGGTCTCCCTGAAAATTTTTAAGTGTTTTATATACTTAACCTGCTCTTCAGAGAGGCTAATTAAAAGGTAAGAAAAAAAACACACAACCTTTAATAAGGATACTGCCTTTAAACTTGGTTTAGCCGAAGAACCACAGGGAAGCTTTTAAAAAGGAGCCACTTGGGCCCCATGCCAGACCCTCTGAAATGGAACATCCAGGGATGGGTCCAGGAATGTTTTGTTTTTTCTCTCTTATTTTTTTAAGAAGCTGACCACAATATTTCGGAGGTGGTGGGTGGGGGTGGGGAGCGGAGATGGCAGAAGAAAATTCAATCAGAGAATTGTGCTTTTCCAAAAGCAAGAGACGAAAGTCAACAGCCAGGAAAATATTCAACAGCAGCAAATACATCGATAAAGAAAGGGGAATGACCTTAGTCTACTCACTTAGGAAGTAGTGACCGGGAGCAGGGGCTGAAGATGCTGCCCACCCCCACTGTTGTAGCAGCGAGTCTCTCAAACCCCCAACACTGATGCAAAGGAAGTAAACTGAGGGGGGAGGAAGCTGCCGGGGAACAGGGACAGAAGGCTCCGAGAGGAAGCAGCCAGGCCGACCACCCAGGCTCTGGAACACGTGCACAGGACCAGGAGCTAACTGCCTAGGGGGACATCACCCCAAACCTAGGGGCTCCAAGGGACCTCTGACCTCACAGAGTAAACCCCAAAACAGAACCTCTAACAAAGTTTCATATGAGGCAACAGACTGAAACCAGGCCCTTTCCTGCCCCCGCCCTGTGATGGGGCTCCGGGGGCAGGCCGCTGGTCCTGGGAGCATGAGGGACCGTCACAGACGCTGTCGGAGTGCACGAGAGCCCTGCGGATGCTCAGTGGTTACAGAAGCAGGCTTAGGCATCAGCCGAGAAAGTGTACCTTACCTGCTCTATCTTGTTAAGCTCCCCCCACCAACAAAATTATAAGGTGGGAATTAGTATTACCACATTTCCCCATTTATAAGACACATCCTTTTTCGAAAAAACTTGGGGTCTAAAAACCGGGTGCGTCTTATACGGTGCTTGTGGCATCACAAATGTCATCGATGGAACTGAGGATCAGGCAATAGATGAAGACAGTGATTCGTCATCAGACGCAGATGAGGACAAGCTAATGGATGGGAGTTTTGACAATGATGAGGAGTTGTATGAATTATATGATGAATAAAACTTGAGTTCAATAACTTTATGTAATACTTTTTTTTTTTTCAAATTTCAGGCCCCAAAATTAAGGTGCGTCTTATCCATGGAAGCGTCTTACACATGGGGAACTATGGTATTTATATTTTATCTGTGAAAAAGATAACACACAGAGTAATTTGCCCTAAGTCACTGACAGGACTGAGAACGCATCCCAGGCAGTGGGCTCTACAGTCTGTCCTCTCAGCCAGGTCACTAAACTGCCCTTGATGATTATAAGCCAGCTGAAAAGGTACATATGATATGTAAAAAGAAGAAAAGGAAGGAAGGAGGGGAGGGAGGGGAGGAGGAAGGGAGGGAGGGAGGGAGGAAGGAAGGAAGGGGGGAAGGAAAGAAAGGGATGACAGAAAAACCCAACCTGGAAGAAAACATCGAAGGAAAAGAAACTAAATCAGACTCCTCCCGAGTATTTTATATTATAGCCAAACTTAATAAAAACGCAAAGCCAACAGAGCAAGAATCCCCAGATTAAAGGATAAAACAGAGTCGGATAAAAAGGTAGACTGCACAGCTAAGAAAAGGCACTAGGGGTGCCTGACCGGGTGGTGGCGCAGTGGATAGAGGATCGGACTGGGATGCAGAGGACCCAGGTTTGAGACCCCGAGGTCACCAGCTTGAGTGCGGGCTCAGCTGGTTTGAGCAAAGCTCACCAGCTTGGACCCAAGGTCGCTGGCTCGAGCAAGGAGTTACTCGGTCTAATGAAGGCCCACGGTCAAGGCACATATGAGAAAGCAATCAATGAGCAAAGGTGTCAACAAAAAACTGATGATTGATGCTTCTCATCTCTCTCCGTTCCTGTCTGTCTGTACCTATCTATCCCTCTCTCTGACTCTCTCTATAAAAAAAAAAAAGAAAGAAAAAAGAAAAAGAAAAGGCACTAAGAACTAAAACACACCACTATAGAACTAATACATAAGGCTGGCTATCAAATTAGAGAGGAAAGTTTTGAGATAATCAACATGTGAAAAATAACAAACATAATCAGAAAAGAGACGACCTAAAGAACAAGGCGGCCTGACTTGTGGTGACACAGTGGATAAAGCATTGACCTGAAACGCTGAGGTCGCAGGTTTAAAACCCCAGGCTTGCCCCGTCAAGGCACATACCAGAAGCAACTATTACAATCTGATGCTTCCTACTCCTTCCCACCTTTCTCTCTCTCTTCTCTCCTCTCACTAAAATCAATAAATAAAATCTTAAGAAAAAAAAATGCAGTTTAAGAAAAAGTAAAGAAAGAACAAGAGGATGAGGACATAAGGAAAATTCTGGAGTACATAAACTGATAAGTAGAATAGAAAACATATTTAGATATAATTGAATCCCCTGCAAACAATGAAGACTGAATCTGCATATGAACCGGCTCTTGGAAAAACTGACAGACCGGGCAACAACAAGGCCCAGCCTGGTGAAGTTATCAAGCTGCCGAGCCAGCGGAACAAAAACATTCTTCAGAAGTATCCTCAGAAAAGCAAGTCACCTACAGAGAAAAGGAATCCGGCCGGCCCCAGACTTGGACACCAAAAACCAACGCAGCAGCCAAGTTTGGGGAGAAGGGAAGTGTGACCGCAGAACAACCAAGTCACACCGCTGTCGGGGACAGGGGGGTGGCACCCTCAAACCAGAACGAGCTCGCGGGGACGGGGTGGCACCCTCAAACCAGAACGAGCTCGCGGGGACAGGGGGGTGGCACCCTCAAACCAGAACGAGCTCGCGGGGACAGGGGGTGGCACCCTCAAACCAGAACGAGCTCGCGGGGACAGGGGGGTGGCACCCTCAAACCAGAACGAGCTCACGGGGACAGGGGGGTGGCACCCTCAAACCAGAACGAGCTCACGGGGACAGGGGGGTGGCACCCTCAAAGAACCTGCTCACGGATTATGCCACAAGCTCTATTTTCTTGATACCAGCAAGTGCAGAGCTGTGGTGGAAGGAATGGTGGTGAGCGTAAATCTATGTCTGAACACAGAATGAAGACGAACTGTGGGAGTCATGTTACAGACCAAATTACATAATTTGATTAGAAGAGGAAGCGAAACATGTAAATTACTTTTTTTTCTTTCTTTCCTAGCAGTGAGTCAATTGAGCCTGTTCAAAACTACAACATGGCGCTTAGAAAACCAAACAAAACAGTAAGGACAGCCCTACAAGTTTTTCAGAATCTTTTTGCTAAATCTTATATGAGTCTGTTTAATATTTAAAGTACAACAAATCCTTCAGTTTCACTTTAATGCCTTTTGGACTGTTAAAGTAAATTTCAATATAATACCTTTTATACACAATGTGCAACATAGTTTATAAAATGGTTTCTACATAGTTACCCTTTATTTACAATGAGCCCCAGGGGGGGAAAAATTGACCAGGACATCAAAAGCAAGTACAAATGACTCTAATGTATGAAAACATGCTCGACCTCATTCATACTAAGAGAAACACAAATGAACACTCAGACTTCCCAATTTTTATTATCAAATTGGCAGAGGCAAAGAAGAATGGTGACAGTAGGCACTGAGGGGCAAGATGAGTGGCACTGCCACACAGAGTGGTATGTTAAAGGTCACAGCCTCTGAGGGGGGCAACTTGGCAAATTCTACTAACTAGAGGGCTCCTTTTAGAAACGTATCCTCTAGATTAGCTTGTCCAAGTATATCATTCAAGGTCATTCATTGCAACTTTGTTCAGAGTTGCAAACAACTGTCAACAACCAACGCATCACCAATCCAGTGCAATACTGCACAGCTGTAAAAAATAAGTGAACCTCAGAACAACCTCCAGGACACAGCAAAGCAAGGCCATCTCGAACTGCTGTGGAGCCAAGGAGGAAAACACGGACTTCTTTGCCCGTGTGCACATAATACCCCTCTAGAAGGATATATAAGAGACTGGTAACATTTACTGTCCCTGGGGACGGGGTAAGACAAGGGACACTTCACTGTACACTGTTTTGTACCTCTGGCATTTCTGGATTTTCAATCATATGCATTCATTATCTGGTCATAACAAATAATTCAGGGTTTTTTTTTGTGTGTGTGTGTTTTTTAAACAAACAATTGCTAAGGACAATCAATAGTTGGTGCTCTCATATAGGGCACAGCAGATGTTTTAAAATATATTAGGACTTGGACCCTATGCAGTCTTGAATAAATTTTAACTCTAGCAGGGGTCAGCAAACTTTTTCTCTAAAGCGCCAATCAGTAAATATTCCAGACTTGTGAACAGGTCATGCTCACGTGGTCTGTTACAACTCTTCAATCTCCACAGTTTTTGCAAAAGCAGCCATAGAAAATACATAAAGAGTGGATATGGCTGCATGCCAATAAAACTTTATTTATAAAATCAGGCAGTTGGTGGATCTGGCCAGGGGGACTATGTAGTTTGCCAGCCTCTGACTGATCTACAGAAACCAAAGTCCCAATCATCACCTTCTATACCTAATATAATTTGGCCATTTTTTCCTCCAATGCAGAAAAAAAATTATTTAATGTCAGATGTCTCCCTGGCTTTTCCATTTCTTGGCCGTGTTCCCACCTCAGGACCTTTGCACTCACTGAGAAGAGCTACTCCCAGACCCTTCCACATCTGCCTCCTCCTTGATCTTCAGTTTTCAAGCAATGGGTTTTCCCTGGCCAGTCTAACTAGCAACCCCTGCCCCCTCACACTCCAGCGCTTCACTGGTTTTACTTATCTGCGGTGAAGAATGTTATCTTTAAGTGATTTAGTTCCTTAATTATTTGCATGCAGTCTCTTTTCCATAGCAGGTAAATTCCTCAGGCTCAGCTACTTCTTATGTCTTGCTCATTAGAGTCCCCCTAATTGTTAGTTGATACATTGTTAGTTGTTCTGTTGTAGTTAAACCCTCATTGGCTCCCACAGGCTGTGCAAACACATACCGTCTTTCCCCATGTGTAAGATGCACCCCTTTCAAAAAATTTGGGGTCTAAAGACTGGGTGCGTCTTATGCAGTGGTTGTAGATTTTTTAACTTGCATTTCTCGCTTTTTCATGCTTGTTTTTGCGCTTCTTGTTGTAGACGAATAAAACCTGAGTTCAATAACTTTATGTAATACTTTTTTTTTTTCTTTCAAATTTTGGGCCCTCAAATTAAGGTGCGTCTTATACATGGGGAAATACGGTAATTCTCCTGCAAGCTCTGCTGACCAACTATCTTTTTTTCTTTTCTTTTTTTTTTTTTTTGTATTTTTCTGAAGCTAGAACGGGGAGAGACAGTCAGTCAGACTCCCGCATGCGCCCGACCGGGATCCACCCGGCACACCCACCAGGGGGCCACGCTCTGCCCACCAGGGGGCGATGCTCTGCCCCTCCGGGGTGTCGCTCTGCCGCGACCAGAGCCACTCTAGCGCCTGGGGCAGAGGCCAAGGAGCCATCCCCAGCGCCCGGGCCATCTTTGCTCCAATGGAGCCTCGGCTGCGGGAGGGGAAGAGAGAGACAGAGAGGAAGGAGAGGGGGCAAATGGGCGCTTCTCCTGTGTGCCCTGTCCGGGAATCGAACCCTGGACTTCTACACGCCAGGCCGACGCTCTACCACTGAGCCAACCGGCCAGGGCCTGACCAACTATCTTATCTTGGGCCTGTACCCTATGGATTCACTCTTACCACAAGTCCTTACGAAGCACCATTGTGGGCCAGGCACTGCACCATACTACCAGGTACGTTAATGAACACACTCAGAGCCCTGTCCTGGAGGGGCTGACGTTCTAGCAGGGAAGGAACGGGAGACAATGAACAATAAATATAATAGAGGGGAAAAGGATACACTGTTATCTGGCCAGCAGCTCCTAGGGGGTGAACATACAGGTGATCTCTATCTAGAAAGGCCAGTACAACTAACTGTACAAGCAACAGCAAGGAGGCCAGTGTGGTTACCGCAGAGATTAGGAGGAAGAGAGTAGATGGAACCAGATGATGTCAGAAAGGTATGGGACCCAAGGGACACCCACCCTGAGGATTTTGGAATTCCTGTGAGTGAAATGGGGAGGTATTGGTGTTTTAAACAGAGCAGCACCATCATCTGCTGCTCTGTGAAAAACACACAAACAAGAGGGGTCAAGGGTGGAGTAAGGGAATCCAGTTGAGGACTAACAATCAGACAAGAGGTGGGGGACGACTCTGTCACGGTGGCAGCAGGGGAGGTACTGAGAAGTGGTCAGACCCTGGACCAGTCTGGAACGGACAGCCACCAGGACTCCTGGACAGCTCGGATGGGGCAGGAGCCAGTGTGAGAGAAAGATGGGAGCCGAGGATGACTCCAGGGTTTCCGAGCTAAGCCAGGGTGGCACAGCTGCCCTCAAGGGCGTGGGGGAAAGCTGGGCCCTGCAGATGCAGAATTTGAGTGGGGAGATTCCGTTTCCGCTTTGTTACAGTTCAGATGTCGTGTAGACGCCCCAGTGGAGAATTTGTGTAATCTCTTTCTGGAGTTCAGAAGAGAGGTCCAGCATGAGGTGACACGTATCTGCAAGTCGCTGCCTTACAGATCATACGCCGGAAGAGGAGGAGGGAGCATCCACCCCGTCAAAGTGGCTGAGGTCAAGGATGATGAGGACAGAGGACAGGTGACTGGGCTGCTCAATATGGCGGCCACCGGCGCCTTTGAGTGGCGGCGCTGGTGAGCCGAGGTCACGGTAGTGAGAGGAGAGCAATGGGAGGCGGCAAAGAAGGACACTTTGGAGGAGTGTTTCTGCAAAGGGAAGGAAGCAAAGAAAGGGCGGTAGCTGGTGGGGAAGGTTAGCTCAGGAGCTTCTTTTTCAAATGAAACATAATGGTGCCTTTGCATGCTGATGAGAACAACCCAGAAGAAACTGAGGAACTGCGTGGGAGGAGAGAGGAGCACCCGAGGGACAGAGCTCTGGAGTCAGAGCGCAGCGAGCCCCAGTGCGCAAGAGGCGGCCTGGGCTTAGCCAGGAGCATGGGGCGGGGCACAGGGACAGGGGACATGCATGCTGGCTGGCGGCAGAGTGCCAGTCTGAGGCCGGTTTCTCCTGAATACGTCCATTTCCTTAGTGCAGGAGGCAGCAGTGGGTGAGCGTGGGACAGGGGGTGTTGGGGCTGATGGAACCGTGGAAGAGTCACTGAAGGAAGGGGCAACGCAAGTGAATAAAGGATCAGTAGTACGGTGACGTTTCAGCATGAAGGTCCAGCTGAGATCTCAGCATCAAGGGTTAGAAGACATGTCCAAAGGCAGGCATTCATTCAATTACTCATAATCTTTTTTTTTTTTTAAATCAACTTCCTCCACCAAGTACAAAGTTAGATACTTCTCAGGGATGTAATGAAACAAGTGTTAATATTTAAATCTCAGGAAAAGTACTTCCTGGGAGGTTATCATCATATGGTAATACTGATACTCTATTTCAAGTAGGGTAAGATGGGGAGCTATTCAATTTTACCCTGAGCCTCTCTTGGAATTCGGAGTCTTCTCCAGTAGCCTCCCGTTCTGTCAGCTAAGTCCTCAGCCCCCTCACCCAGGGTGAGGAAAGGCTCACTGGTGAGGAGGACGGGGACTAAGAAAGCACTCCTCTCACGGCACAGAATGATGCGAAAGTGTGTCAGAACCAACTGAATGACGTCCAATCACAGCCCTCCCAAGCAAAAGGAGACGGTGGGCTGAGGCCCCGGCAAAGAGGAGCGTATGCTAATAGAAAAAGAAGAAAGACAACAAATGGAGATGAATCCTAAGGTGAGCCTTTATTTTGGCTAAAACTGTATGTAATCTATTTTCACACTCAAGACCACATTTTATGACTAATAGTGCAATTTTTTTTTTTTTTTTTTTTTTTTCATTTTTCTGAAGCTGGAAACAGGGAGAGACAGTCAGACAGACTCCCGCATGCGCCCGACCGGGATCCACCCGGCACGCCCACCAGGGGCGATGCTCTGCCCACCAGGGGGCGATGCTCTGCCCATCCTGGGCGTCGCCATGTTGCGACCAGAGCCACTCTAGCGCCTGAGGCAGAGGCCACAGAGCCATCCCCAGCGCCCGGGCCATCTTTGCTCCAATGGAGCCTTGGCTGCGGAAGGGGAAGAGAGAGACAGAGAGGAAAGCGCGGCGGAGGGGTGGAGAAGCAAATGGGCACTTCTCCTGTGTGCCCTGGCCGGGAATCGAACCCGGGTCCTCCGCACGCTAGGCCGACGCTCTACCGCTGAGCCAACCGGCCAGGGCTAATAGTGCAATATTTTAAGAATCAACACAAAGCAGCTCATTCTCAACTCGGATTTTCGGACCACATGTTCCACATAGAAGAACATTCGATGTTCTAAAAGCATCAAAGTTATTGAGGCTGATGTACAACAGGGATACCAGTGCACACACAGTAGAAACCGATCTGGATTCAGCAAGCAGTAAAAATTATTTCTTATTTTATTACTCAGTGGAAACAAAACTTGTCTCCATAAAAATATCTTCCAAGTAACACTTAGATCTTATGGTCAAACACCACCACTGGCCCTAGAAGACCCCATCTCTTTCAACGGCACATGACCCACCCCTACTGCAGAGGCTGTCTGGATTAAAAAGAAATGTTTCCAAACCAAGTCATCTAGATCTCTTAACATGTCTTAAAACAATCTGCACAAACCAATGCAAACAAACAAGTAATCATTTGTGATTTTGCATGCCCCTTCAAGTTCAAGCTTAGTTCTCCGAAAACTTTTCAATATTTTATATAAAGCATAAATTTCTTGGATAATTTCATCATGAAAGATGTAACAGATCCAAAGTGCTTTTCAAATGCTGCCCCACGGGACCTCTCACCTGGTGCCGGAGGGAGTGTGCACCAGCAGAAGCATTTTGGAAAATTGTCTGACCGCCCCCCATCTACTCAAACTAAACATACCCAAAGCCTAGGACCCACAGTCCACCCCCAGGAACTTCTCTAGCTTCTCCCCAAGTAGGGATCAAGCAGCCACCCAGAGAGGGAGAGTGGATGGACTGTGCCACACTCACGCACCCAAAATACTGAGACCCACGGGAAGAGACCAGCTGCCACCACGTCCAACAACATGAACGAATCTCACAAAACACGATGGAGAACAATGAAGCCAAATATAAACACAAATTAAAAAAAATAGGCAAGACTAACTCCATGCTGTTAGGAGTCTGGAAAGTGGCCACCCGTGAGGGAAGGGTGGAGAACAGGAAGGAGTCAGAATCCTCTGACGCTGGTAACTGTGTGTCCTCGCTTGTGTGCTGGTTACATGTGTTCACCCTGGACGTTCTGGACATGTAGCATTCCTGCACTTCTCTCTCTACAAGTTACATCTCAATAAAAAGTTTTCTGAAAAAAATCAGCTACTCCAAAATTCAGAAAATATGCTTTTTCATAAAAAATGAACCTGAAAGCAATAAGTTAAGTTTTTATGTTTACTGCTTTATGAAAATTACTTTTCTATATAAAAAACAATTGCTTCTGTTGAAACATTATCTTACATGAAAGGGGAAAAGAACTATCTAAAGGATCATACATGTGTACTATAAAATAAGAATATCAATTATCCTCACACCCACGGTGCAGTTAACCAACAAATAAACTTTCTCAGTATCAACCTACCTGAGTTGCTTTGCATAGCTGAGTTCAATTTCTGTTCTTTCCTTTACAAATTTGATGTATTTCTCAAGAATATCAATTCCCCACTGTGTGTGTTTTTCTAAGTTGTCAAATTGATCCTGTTAAAAAAAAGAGAGAGAGAGTTTATAATCTTTCTCTGTGATTAACACAATTCCAATGAACAGTTCCCTCGATAATAGATTGCCACACAGACAGCAGATTTAATATCTTCCATGATTGTACCTGGGTATTTCAGTGCTGAGCAGTTTTAAATCAACATTACCGAATTTGGTTTGAAAACTGCTTTGGGTACTGCACTCCAACCCATTGGTGCACGTTCTCTATCCTATTAGAAACATTTTTTTTTTTTGGATATAAATAATGTCCTGGTACAAAGGAAAAACTCTTCATCAGACACTGAAACTTGAGAGGTGAGACACTCCCCACATTAACTCAGTCACACTCTTAGCACTTTTTAAAATTTTTTATTTATTGATTTTTTAAAGGGAAAGAGAGAGAGAGAGAGAGAAACATCAATTTGTTGTTCCACTTACTATGCATTCATTGGTTGCTTCTTGTATGTGCCCTGACTGGGGATCAGACCTGCAACCTTGGCTTAGCAGGATGACTCGAACCAACTGAGTGACCGGCCAGGGCTTAGCACTTTCCTGTTATCTCTGAGTGATCACTCAAAACAGCTCATTGAAATCTGGAGCAAGGATTTAGGAGGGAAAAGTTATAAGATACCGCTTTCTTCAAACAGATAAAATAACTCGGATAGATTTTATTCAGACAGATCAAGCCTATGTGCCAGGAATTGTGCTAGGAGCTAGGGAACCAAAATGAACAGAAGTAGCACTCAGTTTGCATCGTGCCTTGAGGTTCCTAGTGTGGAAGGATGGGGGGCATTCCAGCAAGCACTAACACAGAGGCAGGCAGCCGTCCGGGAGGGAGGTGAGCTTGTCCTGCTGGGGCACAGGGGGAGGCGGGGTGCGAGGGAATGAGTGAGGTGGTTGGCGATGGAACGGGCCAACGTCCC
The DNA here is from genome assembly GCF_036850995.1 of Saccopteryx leptura. NCBI lineage: Eukaryota > Metazoa > Chordata > Mammalia > Chiroptera > Emballonuridae > Saccopteryx > Saccopteryx leptura. The sequence continues at coordinate 6,368,758 of NC_089504.1, read as the reverse complement.
GGCCTGATCGCCCCGGCCCTGAGTGCCAGGCTCAGACTCTCCCGTGGGCACAAGCGAGCCGCAGAAGGGCTTGCAAGAAGGGGGCGGGGGTCAGCACAGCCGGCCATGTCCAGAATCACCAAGAGATTGAAGTCAGGGGACTGTTCCAGTTCAAATGAGAGGCGACGGGAGCAGATTTCACTGACATTTAATATAATCGCGTCCTAGTGGCTGACTGGCTGAGGAGGCTGGGAAAGGACAAAGGGGAGGGAGGATTCCAGGGTGACTCCCTGCTTCTGCTTCCTGTGGTGACACCACGGCGGCAGGGCAGTGGCTGGGGGTGTAGCGACATGCTGAACCAGGGAGGGGGATGGCCAGAAGAGAGTTGGCAACGCCGATCTATTAGCACTCAAGGAAGGAGGTCAGTGAGCTGGTGGACGTGAGCTGCAGCCAGGATGAGAAGGCCAAGGCCTGCAGCAGCCCCGCTCCGCACTCCCCAGGGAAGAGCCAGCAAGGGCTGAGTGTGACGGTCACAGCACAGGGAGGAGAGAGTTACAATGAGGCAGAGATGGAAAGTTTGCTGCCTCAGGGGGTTTCAGTAATGGAGGATGAGGTTCCAGCCCCAGCTCTGGGACTCCCCTGGGAAAGGCCACTGAGCAACGCAAGGTGTTAGTCATTTGCCTACCAGACACAGAAATAATCCCTGCCCCATGTCACGAGTCAGTCGTGAAGATCAGTAAAATGGGAAAGGGCCAAGTCAAGTAAAAATGCAAACCTGCCACGGAATCCGGTCCCAGGCGCGTGTGACCTGACAGTGACATCTTTGCTGTCAAACCTGCCCAGGGGCTCTGATCCTGTTTCCTGTTCCGAGCAGCGCAGTCTGTACAGTGACTCCAGCTCGGGTGGGAGAGGGGAGCCGGCAGAATGGAAGTCACTCCTTCTCAAACTGGAGAAGCCCTCCTTCTGAAGGAAAATCACTTCCTCAGCCTTACTCCCATCCAGGCCCACAGAACAGCTTGAAAAACATCCACTTAAGAAATTCAGGTTGTATTTTACTAGCATGTTTTTCTCATTAAAAACATCACGGTAAAAATGTCTTTATGCCTAATCATTTTAAATGTTCTCATAAAAATAAGGGACCGCTATTCAAGGCGTTCGTAGATTCTTGCTCCTCAGTAATTCCACAAATTCCTAAATTCCACTTCAAGAGACACTGCTCAGGGAGATTATTTATTTATGTTATCTAGAAAGACAAGGGTTGTCAAGCAGAGCAACAGTGTAAACACAAGCCTGCAGGTCTCTCTAAACTACTTGAGAGAACAAATACACAAACAACTCGAGTGCAGCCGTCCCTCATCCACACTTTCTTTCTCCACGGTTTCAGCTCCCGGCCGACCGCCTTCTGAAAATACTGAAACGGAAAACTTTTCATCACCGAGTCACTGTGTCACCTCGCATCAGCACAAGGAGGGTGCGCACAGGACAACAGGACATTTTGAGCGAGAGAGAGATCACATTCACGCAACTTTTAGTACAACTTATTGTTCACGATCGTCCTATTTTATTGCTGGTTAATCTCTTACAATGCCTAATTTGTATGTTAACTTGATCACGGGCATGTGTACATAGGAAAAAGCCTAATACAGATGGGGTTTGGTACTATCGTGGTCAGGCATCCACCAGGGTCTCAGGTCGTATCCCCCACGGATAACGGGGACAACTCTAAGGGTTCCAAGTCACTCCTAGCTCTTTAGAGCAAGGCTTCCTTAAAGCCCTCTGCTAATCAGCAAACCTTTGTTGATTTAGTTTTATAGCAATCATATGTATTATATTTAAAAACTCTTTTTACACCCTCCCAATTGAGAGCCCCCTCTCTGTAAAATTTCCCACCAGCTCCGAAGCATTGGCTATTTTCAGCAGTTAAAGGTGTTTCCTTGAAGAACCGCTAGGACCATCTGCTCATAGATTTCACTCTGGCCTTGTAAACGATCTAACTCCATTATTTTTTCTCTATTATGTTAGTTTGCAATTCTTTTTAGCCCCAATGTATACAATATAAAGCAACAGCTTTTGATACCCAAACTTTTTTTGTTTGTTTGTTTGGTTTTTTGTGGGTCTTTTTTTCAGAGACAGAGAGAGAGTCAGAGAGAAGGATAGACAGGGACAGACAGACAGGAACGGAGAGATGAGAAGCATCAATCATTAGTTTTTCATTGCATTTTGCAACACCTTAGTTGTTCATTGATTGCTTTCTCATATGTGCCTTGACCGCGGGCCTTCAGCAGACCAAGTAACCCCTTGCTCTAGCCTGCGACCTTGGGTCCAAGCTGGTGAGCTTTTGCTCAAACCAGATGAGCCTGCACTCAAGCTGGCAACCTCGGGGTCTCGAACCTGGGTCCTTCTGCATCCCAGTCTGACGCTCTATCCACTGTGCCACCGCCCGGTCAGGCTTGTTTGTTTTATGTTGTTTTTTGTTGTTGTTGTATTTTTCCAAAGCCAGAAGTGGGGAGGCAGTCAGACAGACTCCTGCATATGCCCGACTGGGGTCCACCCGGCATGCCCATCAGGGAGCAATGCTCTACCCATTTGGGGTGTCGCTCCGTTGTAGCTGGAGCCATTCTAGTGTCTGAGGCAGAGGCCATGGAGCCATCCTCAGCATCTGGGCCAACTCTGCTCCAATGGAACCTTGACTGCGGGAGGGGAAGAGAGAGACAGAGAGGAAGGAGAAGGAGGAGGGGTGGAGAAGCAGATGGGCGCTTTTCCTATGTGCCCTGGCCGGGAATCAAACCTGGGACTTCCACACACCAGCCCAACGTTCTACCGCTGAGCCAACCGGCGAAGGCCACCCAAACTTTTTTTTTCCCATCTCCGTTTGAATTGGGTTCACCTTAAAAATTACTGGCCTCAAACCAACAATGTGTTTTTAATAAAATTATCTGTATCCAAGAACATTCCATAAGCCATAATAAAGCACTTGCTAGACTACCAGGGTCTAACTGAGATAGGAGGTCATAATAAGACCTTGCGCAGTACCAAATAAACACGGGCTTGCTTGTGAATGAGCCTGGTTCTGGTTCTGCTACATGAAAATACCCCTGGCGATGCCTCCCTCCACAGCTGCTATCACATGGGTCACCACAGCGTGAACTTTTTTGACAGAAGCTAAAAGGAAATTCAAAACAGATGAAAAACTAATCAACCCACTTACATTCTTGACAAAAATGTGGAAAACTTAATGGAAAAAAATTCCAAATCTTAAAAAAAAAAAAAAAGCCTTTGCTACTTTGGGATGGTGCCATTACCAACAAGGCACCCCTTCCTGGTGGCTGTCACAGGACAGAGGTTCTGAGGACCCCACTGCCCTCTAAAAACCAGTAAGGACCCCAGCATGCTTCTGTTCATTTGGGTGGCAGCTATCAATATTTACTCTATCAGAAATTAAAGACTGATTTTTTTTAAAAATAGTTATTAATTCACTTAGACAATAAATCCATTTCATGTTAATATAAATAACACTTTTTCTTTAAAGAAACTTACTTTCCAAAACAAAACAAAACAAAACAAAAAAAAAACAGAAGAAGGCACTGTTTCATATTTCTGCAAATCTTTTTCATGTCTGGCTTAATAGGAGACACCTGGTTGTTCACAAATCGCTTCTGTAGTCCATCTGTTGTTGTGACTCCTTACTTTGGTTGAAGGACATGAAAAAGACGACTTACTTCACAAAGATATGTAGTTAGAAAACAGGAGAATTTCAATAGCCTTGTTAGGCCAACAGTGGATGTTCTTGTTTGCTACCACATCAAAACCTGACAAATAATGGCTTCTTAGGGGCTAGGTGCAGTGCGAAATCTGAAACGCTGGCAGTGAATTTTTCATACTTGGTTACAAGAAAATGCACTGGTCTACCTTGTGCTTTGAATGGATGTTTACCTGGGCATGATTGTGTAACAACACACCCACTGGTCATTGAGAAAACACTATTGCACTAACACACGCAGATCTTCCAAGCCTTGACACACTTCATTATAAAACATTTAAAAATCACATTTGTTTATATCACTGCCTCGCTCATCTTATCTGATGAGTCTTCAACTATTTGGAAGCTGTCAAGCTCACAGTGGCAAACATAAATTTTCCAAAATCCCAGTTTTCACTTAAAAGCTAGAATTCGATCATTGGCAACAAATGTTGTCAGTTGTTTCCTTGAAGTGGCAGGCTCACTCCATTCATTTTTGAGAAAATGCCTGCCAAATTCTCTAGGGTTTGTCTGTCAACTTTTCTTTGAAGCAGAGATGGTGTCCCGTGACCAGCGGAGGCCAGTTCAGCTCACAGCACGGCCCCTTTGGAAAGCACCCAAGTGCCCTTGCACACTTCCCGTCTCGCCACACATTCTATTAAAAAGATGGATATTCAAGGGTTAAGATGAATATAGAATAATATTGAATGTCAACTGTAATTGAAAAATAAAATGTAAAAATAATTTTTCTTTAGCCTGAAAAAATGAAAAAGTTGAATCACTACCAAAAAAAAAAGGGTTGAAATTTAATAAAAGTAATATTCTTTTCTGTTTTATCAAGGTCATTTTTCTTTTTTTTATTCAGTGAGAGGAGGGGAGGCAGAGAGACAGACTCCTGCATGCGCTCCGATTGGGATCCACCCAGCAAGCCCACTGGGGGGAGGGGTGATGTTCTGCCCATCTGGGGTGTTACTCCATTGCTCAGCAACTGAACTCTTCTTAGAGCCTGAGGCAGAGGCCATGGAGCCATCCTCAGGGCTCAGGGCCAACTCGCTCCAATTGAGCGGGAGGGGAAGGGGGGGGAAGAGAAATGAGAGGGGAGGGGTGGAGAAGCAGATGGGCACTTCTCCTGTGTGCCCTGACCCCGGGACATCCACATGCCAGGCCAACGCTCTACCACTGAGCCAACCAGCCAGGTCCCAAGGTCATTTTTCAATAAAATATTATTTTACCAGTAGTTTGGAGCCAGTGCTTTGACTCATGCTAAGATGTCAGCAGTCTTATCCACCATTGCTCTTGTACCATCGGCTGCAAATGTCCACGGCGACAAAGACAACATCATTATGAAACTAGTTTTGATCTTGTGGACTCCGAGAGGTTTCTAGATCCTCTAGAGGTCCAGGGACCACACTTTAAGAACCTCTACCATATGCCACATACCCTGAAATTTCTGTCTGAAAGCTGCATATTGCCAAACATTAAGAAAGCTGTACAGTACATGACCTAATGGAAAAGAATGTTTAATTTAAAATACCTACTATATATAGACTCAACAATTAACTATAAAATGGCCAAGAGGACTGCAAATGGATGTTTCCAAGCTGCTGGTTACAACTTGACAGGTACGTTTCAAGCACCTCCCTAAAGCTCCCTCTTAACCTATCATCACTCGTTGCATTGGGACCAGCCTGAGTCTGTGCCAGCAGCTCTCAGCTACGCGAGGCTGATCAAGCTGAAGACAAATGAGGAAAGTACAGTGGTATTAGTTAATATACAGCTGCTGTACTTCACAGTATTTCCAGGTCTGGGTTTATATTCTATACCATGATTAAGCTCCTTTATGTACTGAAGATTGAACCAGAAAAAGTATGAACTACGGCATTTGCTTACGTCATTATATCTTCATCCGACCATGAAGTTCAATACAAACAAAATCTGCCTTCACGCACCTACAATATAAAACCATCAGTCGCCGTTAAGGCAGGGCTCTCTAGCTCACTGTACAATGATTATTCTTGGTTATTCAGGAAGTCTTCTGACATCTGATTTCTGCATTGAAATTATGCAAACAAGCTGACACAGAAACCCCATTCAGAAAAGCTACTTAGTTACTTTGAGATAAGGAGATCCAAGTCAGTCACAAGAAGTTTTTCTGCAAAGTACAGGCCAACCGTTGCCCTGGCCAGAAGGCTCAGCTGGTTAGAGCATTGTCTTGGTATGCGGAGGTTGTGGGTTCGATCCCCAGTCAGGGCACATACAGGAACAGATTGATGTTTCTGTCTCTCACTCTCTAGCTCCCTTCCTCTCTCTCTAAAATGAACAAATTTTAAAAAAAAATTTTAAAGTATAGGCCCACTTTTAATACTGTACTTCCTGTAATTGAAAAGTGTATTAAGCTGACACTAAATCAAAATCCCTGGATAAGCCAATCTAGGAAGAAACTGAGCTGCTCAAGTTCCCTCCGTGAAAATGACTCCGACTCAGAGACTCAGAGAAAGGGCGTCCTGGGGCCGCTGGCTCAGCTGTAAGCCCCTCCCTCTGCGCAGGGTACGCCCCCAGGGAGGGGAGTTAACCCGTCCACATCCGCATCGCCAGGGCCGCTTCCTCTGTGCCGTCTAGACCGCAGCTTTAGGATGCTCTGTATTTTGGAATAAATTCACTTTTCTAAAAACTTGGGCTCTTTGAGAAGCAGCCCGTAAATGGCTCTATTTAAGCAGAGTCCCTTGGGGATGATATTACTGGTATTGGCTTCCTCTTATCTTTGAGAGAAAAGTGTCAGAAGGTATAGATTTACCCAGAGTAAATGTAACAAAAGCTCCATTTGAAATGTTTTAAAAAATCAATTTGGGCCTGAATACTAAAGAAGCTGTATATACAGAAACAAACACAAAAAGAAGTTTTATAAAACTTGAGAGACAAAAATATGTCATCACAAATACCACCACCTAGAATCCTAGTTCTCAAATTTTTAACAGACTTCAATTAATGTCCATGGACAAATTAAGAACTTTTCTTGGCTGATGCCACTAGGGTCTCAGCGCATCTGTTTGCAGATGCATAAATAAACTTCTTATAAAATTAAAAAAAAAAAAAAAGCCTGACTAGGCAGTGGCGCAGTGGATAGAGCATCAGACTGGGATGTGGAGGACCCAGGTTCGAGACGCCCAAGGTCGCCAGCTTGAGCGCGGGCTCATCTGGTTTGAGCAAAGCTCACCAGCTTGGACCCAAGGTCGCTGGCTCGAGCAAGGGGCTACTCGGTCTGCTGAAGGCCCGTGGTCAAGGCACATATGAGAAAGCAATCAATGAACAACAAAGGTGTCGCAGCGAAAAAATGATGATTGATGCTTCTCATCTCTCTGTTCCTGTCTGTCTGTCCCTATCTATCCCTCTCTCTGACTCTTTGCCTCTGTAAAAAATAAAAAAATTAAAATAAATAAAAATTAAAAAAAGAATTTTTCTCCTACATTGAATTAAAAGCAGAAATACCTACCACATATATATTTTCAACATAGAAGTGTCAAACCTTGAGGGGTTGACAAACTATTAGCCAAAATGACTTCACTGTTTGCCCACAGAAAGAACAGATAAAATATAAAAGGAAGAATTAGGTTTATTGTAAGCAGCCCAGATCCCTTATGTTTTGACAGCACCAGTAGACGCAGATTCTGTAACATTGTGTATTCTCTATTCCTCTGCAGTTTCTGAAATTAGTGTAGTGTGCTCCCTGGGACGAAAATGCCAGCTACAGCCAGAGCCTGTGGTATAATTGACAACACAGGCTCCAATCTCTCAGCATCATGGCTAGACAGTCAAATGAACACAACAGGTTTTAATCAGAAAGGAAAACACGGGTATTAAAAAAGGTCGGACAGCACGCAGCATCTCTTTGAAATGCAAATCTAGATACAAGTTGCCATAAAAACAGGTACAAATATAGGCATATCCCCTGTATCTAGCCATAACCTAACTAGGTCTGGTTCTGTGTTTAAAAATAAAGATACCAAGGACTTATTCTATGTTCATGGTTCCTTCCAGAACTGCATTCTAAACATAAGAGGTAAGAACATAAGCAAACCCAAGAAGATAATATATAAATGAGTTTAAAAAAAAACAAACAAAACAAAACACCTTAGCCTGAACAGGCAGTGGATAGAGCATCAGACTGGGATACGGAGGACCCAGGTTCGAGACCCCGAGGTCGCCAGCTTGAGCGCGGGCTCATCTGGTTTGAGCAAAAGCTCACCAGCTTGGACCCAAGATCGCTGGCTTGAGCAAGGGGTCACTCGGTCTGCTGTAGCCCCCAGGTCAAGGCACAAATGAGAAAGCAATCAATAGACAACTAAGGTGTCTCAACGAAAAACTGATGATTGATGCTTCTCATCTCTCTGTTCCTGTCTGTCTGTCCCTGCCTATCCCTCTCTCTGACTCACTCTCTGTCTCTGTAAAAAAACAGAAAAAAAACACCTTAAAAATCCAACAGCATACGGATGAAGTCAGTGATATAAACAATGTGGCAAGGCACACAGAACATTAAAAAGCTGCATTTTTATAGTTTCACCACAATAATTATATTGTGATGTTGGATGTGTGACAAACGGCAGGACACGGGGTGTCAGGGCTGGTGGGGCTCAGGAGTGCAGGGATGCCCCCACCAAAGGTGATGCGGCTTTACAGCAAGTCCTAGAATGAAAACCGAGGTTAAGAAATAAAACTTGAAGCCCGACTTGTGCTGGCGCAGTGGATAAAGCATCAACCTGGAATGCTGAAGTCGCCAGTTCTCAACCCCAGGCTTGCCTGGTCAAGGCACATACTAGAAGCAACTGTTATGAGTTGATGCTTCCTGCTTCCCCCCTACTCACCTTTCTGTCTCTCTCTCTTTCCCCCCCCTCTCTAAAAAGTCAATCAATAAAATCTTTTAAAAATAAAAAGAACTATAACTTGAAGAAAGAGCACCAGATTTGCCTGACCTGTGGTGGCTCAGTGGATAAAGCATCGACCTGGAACACTGAGGTTGCCGGTTCAAAACCCTGGGCTTGCCTGGTCAAGGCACATATGGGAGTTGATGCTTTCTGCTTCTCCCCCTCTTTCTCTCTCTCTCTCTCTCTCTCTCAAATAAATAAATAAAATCTTAAAAAGAAAATAAAAGAGCACCAGGTTTTGACTCTCCTGGAGTCTGTGCAGGTGGGATCTGGGGGGGGGGGGGGGAGTAGTTATGGAACACACGCCTTTAAGAAGCAGCAATAAGCTTCTGGACCGTTTCAGGTTCTCAGGACCCCTCAGATCCTCCCCATTCCTCTCTGTTCTCTGGAGACAGTAACAGCAACAAACAAACATCTGTAACTGCCCCACATATGCTGAGCGAACAAGACCATAAAGAATAAGGGTTTCAAGGAAAAACATTTTAAAGAGTGCTTACTTTTTCTCATTAACCCCCCCCCCACTAATTTTTAAAGGGATCTTAAAGATTCCTTCTGCAGAGAGGCTATGTCAAATATCTTAAACAGAAGAAGACAAGTATGAGGAATGATGCGGCTATATATAAACTAGGTTTGGAAAGCTTGGTCTAACTTGTCATCGTGTTGGGCTAGGTCAGTGGTTGGCAAACCGTGGCTCGCGAGCCACATGCGGCTCTTTGGCCCCTTGAGTGTGGCTGTTCCACAAAATACCACATGCGGGCGCTACCTTGATAAGGAATGTACCTACCTATATAGTTTAACAAATTTGGCTCTCAAGAGAAATTTCAATCGTTGTACTGTTGATATTTGGCTCTGTTGACTGATGAGTTTGCCGGCCACTGGTTAGATCAACGCTAATGAAAGAGAGAAACGGGTCACAGGAGCCCTGTCTCATGGGGACAGAACACAGGAGGGGCTTAGTTAAGCTGTCATCGTGAGATCTTTCATGCACAGGGTCATTGTCATTAAGGTCTGCCTTCGACCCGGAAGTGGCATCTTCTCATTCATTTCCTGGTTTCTAGGCACCAGCTGGGACTAGGGAAGGCTGTCTAAATATGACCTGGTCTCTTTCCTGAGCCTGCTCAGTCAGCAGATAAAAGAGTTGAGTCACCTTCTGCTCCTCACCTGTCCCCATTCCCTTCGGCCCTGGAGAACCAACGTTTCCTCTCAGACACCCACACTGACCAGCCGAGAACAGAAGGACGGAGGGGGAGGCAGCGAGGAGAAAACCACACCCCGAACACCAGGAGGGGCTTGGAAGGCAATCCAGAGACTGAAGAGGAGCGAAGTGTAGAAGCTAAATTCTTAATGAGAACTAAAAGCCAGGTTTTTAAAGACTCAACTTATTTCTAAACCCTATAAGTACTTCCAGATATGTGTGTGGGTGTTGGCACAAGGGCGGTACAAAGTATTACAAACATATCATAGAAAAAATAATTTTTTATGCCCTGGCACCTGAAACTTAGTTCATGCCAATGGAAAAGATTTTCCAAACACTTAGCAATTAACTCACAATCTTAAGTAAAAAAAAAAAAGGTTAAACAGACACATAGGTGTCATCCCTTTCTCAGACAAGGGGTCCCACCTCTCAACCACACTGCCAGAGTTGGGCATCTGACCTGAAGGACCTACATGACGGGCAAGACTGGACCAATAAGAAACTCTCTGGAACCGGCGCTGGAGCTAAGAGGTGAACACTCCCCATGCACGGCACACTAGGGAGAACACTCCGGTCCGCGGGGAGGAAGAACGAAGCAGAGATGAAAGACAACATTACGCTCGCTGGGCATTCAAAATGGGTGTACCTGTGAGCTTCCCCCTGGCTGACTCAGTCTTTGTGAGACGGGCCTGTTCTTCAGCCCCTGGTTTTGTAAGATGTCCTTTGGAACACAATGTCTTGGCTGAGAGTCCAGTAGTCACCCCCCCACACACACATCCTGCGGGTCAAGTACCTCTGCTATTTATTACAAGGGAGATTTTCTCATGCAGCTAGGACATGGCTCACCAGATGTCTGGGGTATCTATGGGTGGCGACTGGGGAAGGTTATCCTCCCTAATAAACGCTTCCTCTTCTTTACTCGACATGGTCATAGTTCCCAGTGATGTTGGAACAGCAGAAACAAAAGGTGGAAAGCACCTGGCTCTTTGATGAGATCACTGCACTTCAATACCAGTACCTGACTCTCTCTGCCTAGGGACTCCTCGCAACGTGAGATACTGTCTCCCTTATTATCTAAGCCGCTTTCTTTGGGTCTTTTGCCACTTTCCGTCTCACCCACACACCTGTCTCTCTCCAATAAGTTACAATAATTCAGCCACGCTCTGTGCGCCCAGCTCTGTGCCAGGCCCTGGAGTTATAGTGGAGAACAGTGGAGCTTTAATGGGGGTTACAATATAAGGGCAGTGGGAGCATCTAAGCGTGGGACCCAGTCTAGCTGTGGGACTAGGGAAAGCTCTCAGAGGAGGTGGTGTCGAAGCCGAAATGAGAAGGGTAAGTAAAGCCAGCAGGCAGGTCGGGAGAAGTGAGGCCAGAAGGCAGGACAACATTCCAGCAGAGGGAAGAGAATTTGTGAGGGTCGGACAGAACATGGTAAGTGGAAGGAAATGAGAGAGATCCTGTGAACCTGCAGTGTGGGGGGAAGGGGAAGAAAGGGTGGTGGGGAGGCAGGCAGGGGCCCAATCACCAGGGCCTTGGAGGCCCCAGCCAAGATTTCATTAGCTTGGTGATTTCAGAAATGGTGGTGAGTGTTTGCCAACTAATACAATCCTTCTTTCTCTCTCTGACCCCTTTGTGGCTTAGAGCCTACAAAGTTTCAAATTATTTAATGAGGTTCAGCCATATAATCTGTGATTCTAAAAAGAGTTTGGTTTCGGTTTCTTACTCCAGGAGGTCCACTATTCCATTAAAGAAGAGAAATCTAATTTTTGAGACAAGTCAAAAGCCTGGTCGGTATTTTCTTCTAGTTAGGCCACTAATCCAAACCCAACAGAAGTTTTAAATTTCATCTTTCCAAACTTTCCTAAGCAAGAGAACAATGTTTGTGCAATAAGTGTAAACTTTGGACTTGTAACCTGGACACCTGGGTCCCAATTCTGACTCAAAGAGCTATAAGTCATTACATGGGGCAAGATTCTTTCTTTATTAAGCCTCAGTTTCCTCATCTGAAAAATGGGAAAGTCTTCCCCTATTAGCTGATACAGGTTCTTAAAAAATCAAATAACATAGTGTGTGTGTGTGTGTGTGTGTATGTGTGTGTGTGTATGCATGATATAAATATAAGATTTTGTTATTTTCCCTGTTAATATAATGAAATATAATTTATTTTACTTCACATTCCAAAACCAGTTGATGTCTTTGAATTGACATTCTCAGAAAAGAAATGAAAACGAGAGAATAACCTTTAAAGAAAAAAAAATAACCAGATACAAAGATTGAATATTAAAATAATTAAAGTAAATGCGAGGAGAGAAGCCATTATGATCATCTAATACAGTCAACAGTCTCTTATTTACAAACCCCAAGTCAAAACATTCCTAAAAGCCAACACTTTTTATTTCTTCTTTTTTTAAAATGTTTCCATTACTTTGAGAGAGAGAGAAAGAGAGAGAGAGAGAGAGAGAGACAAAGAAAAGGAAAGGGAAGGAGAGAGAAAGAGACAAAGAAGGGGGAGGGATGGAGAGAGGGAGAGAGAGAGCAAGAGAGAGAAGGATCACCTCATTGTTCCACTTAGTTGTGCACTCATTGACTGCTTCTTGTACGTGCCCTGACCGGGGATCAAACCCACGTCCTTAGTGCTCTGGGTCGATGTTTTATTCACTGAGCCACCTGGCCAGGGCCCCAACGTTCTTTTCTTAACTCATCTGGTGACAAACCTCACCTGATTCTATTTATAAATAAATTATAGAAACATTTTGGAAAATTGGTTGTTCAATAAGATAGGACAAATTAAAGGTATAAGGATTGGAAAGCAAGACATAAAACTGTCATTATTCACAGATGATATGATTTAACTATGTGACAGACAAAAAACCCACTGAAAAGTCATTACAATTAAAAGTTTAACATAATTACTAGACATACAATCAACGTATAGAACCCAACTGCTTTTCTATTTACCAGCAACAAACAGAACATTAATTTCAAGAAATAATATCATACAACAATAGCATGAGCAATTACGAGTAGACAGAAATAAATTTAATAAGACATTTGCAAGTCTGTCATGGAGAAGATGGTAAAACTTTTTTAAAAGACATCGAAGAGGCCCCTTGCCTGACCAGTGGTGGTGCAGTGACTAAAGCAAAGCGTACCCCAGAACGCTGGGGTTGCTGGTTGGAAGCCCTGAGTTCGCTGGCTCTGAGCATGGGCTTGTCAGAGAGCGTCACTGACTTGAGCAGAACTGTCCACAAGATTCCAAAGCTCGCCAGCTTGAGCCCAAAGGTTGCTGGCATGAAAAGCCCAAGGTCACTGGCTGGGACCAGGGGACACTGGCTCCGCCCTGGACAAGGCAGGTACAAGAAGCAATTGATGCACAACTGGAGTGAAAGTGATTACGAGCTGGTGTTTCTCACTCTGTTCTCCCTCTCTCTGGAAGCAATCAATGCACAACGAACAGGAGAGCAACTGTGAGTTGATGCTTCTCGTACTTCCTCTTCCTGCGGACCAAGTAAGTGCTTCTCTCTCTCCCTTCCTCTCTCTGTCTCTCTTTTAAAAAAAAAAAAAAAGAAAAGAAAAGTGAAACAGACCTTGAAGAAAGCCAGAATAAATGGGGAGATAGTAATCGTGTTTGCAGGTTGGGAGGCCATATATTGTGAGTACAGTATATCAGTTCTCCTCCAAATTTTCTATAGATTCAACACAGTGCCCATGAAGATTCCGAGTTTTGTGGAGAACGTAAGTCATAGGTTTACATGGAGTTGCAGAGGTCAAGCAGTAGCCAAAACACTCTTGCAGAGGAACAGGTGGGGGTAGCTGCCATCCCAGATACTGACTTACTATAAAGTGAATGAAAAGGCTGTGTGGTGTTGGTCAGGGACAGAAACATGGGTAAATGCAAAGGACAGAAAGGCCAGGAACAGGGCCCTGAAAAAAAAAAAAAAAGACACTTGGTGTAGAAAAGAGGTCGCCATGTAGAAAAAGACACAGACTTTAATGGCCAAGGACGTGGGCTCTGGAGCCAGATGAACTTGCTCTTTGAACTCCGGCTCTGTGACCTACCAGCTATGTCACAGGCAGAAAGTCACTTACCCCCTTTCGGTTTCTTACCTGAAAAATGGGGATAAAGGCAGAATCTATCTGCAGGGTTATAGTAAGAATTAAATAAGTTCTCTCCTGCTGAGAACACTGCTTAGCACATGGTGAGCCCTCGGAAAGTGTTACTGCCGTCATCATCACACCTGCCACTGTCACAGGCCCACAGGGAAAGAGCACGCCTTTCAGTACGATTGCCAGCCTAACTGTCTATCTGCTGTTTAAAATAAAACCAAACCTCTATTTCCTGCAGCATATGAAAACTATTTCTAATGAGATTAAAGACCTCCATGTAAAAAGATGGGATCAGGGAAATCCATACTGAAACCATGCGATACCATCTCATACCCACCAACCTTCTAAAAATATAAAGTCAGAGTAACAGCAAGCCCGTGTCGCGATGGGACCGATCACACATGGCTGGGGGACCTTGGAACATAGACTGCTCTGACCTAATAAGGGTGAACAGTACCCTTGTACGGCCGAGTGATTCCTCTACTGGATATACATACATCTTAAGGTCTAGGACTTATTAGACCATCAACTCCTGCACCAAGAGACAGGCAGAGCGGTGAGATTCACAGCAGCAAAATGCTGAAAACTGGACTGATTTGTTTCCATTTATGTAAAGTCCCAAATCAGGCAAAACTAAACAATGTATTATTTACTGATGCATTTGTAAGTGATGAAAACCACAAAGAAAAACAAAAGTATATTTGTAATACAAAATTCTGGGTAATACTTAGCTCGGCAGCGGGTGGGGGGGATGTGACCGGGAAAGGGCCCGAGGAAAGTGTGGGGAGCAGGGAGCGGGGAGAGTGCGGGGAGCGGGGGGAGAGTGCGGGGAGCGGGGGGTGGGGGGGTGGGGGTGGGAGTGCGGGGAGTGCGGGGGGAGGGGGGGAGTGCGGGGAGGGGGGGGGAGAGTGCGGGGAGCCGGGGGGGGGGGGGAGAGTGCGGGGAGCCGGGGAGAGTGCGGGGAGCGGAGCAGTGCTCTGTCTCCGTCCCTGGGTGGGGGGGCCCGGGCATTCATTTCACTGCTGTTTCTGCACACATATTCTATGCCTTCACATTTCCATATTCGCTTCCGTGATACATCCTAATTCATACTGAATAGCTGGTTTACATGGGACTGATGGGAAAATCTTCAGGATAAGAGGAACTTAAGATCACTTGAGCCTCTGCCAACTGGAGATCAAAACTGAAGATAAACGTTTTCAAAAAAAGAAAAGTCAATAGAAAAATCTATTATATAAAGTATTGAACTATTTATTATTATCTTTTCTTGATTGCTGTACTTCCTGTTCTGTTCCCATTAAAAGTGAAAAATGTTCTTCAGAGAATGGGCATCATTAATAACCAAGTAAGAATTGATTATTGATTACAAAAAAGACTTCACACTTGGGAAGAAAAAAATGTTTTTTAAAAAATCCAGTACTATTATTGTCTAAAAGCGAAAAGCATTTTTCACATATCACTGCAAGAATATAATTTCCTCCCTTAAATAAAATGTTTATGAAGGTTAAGAGAACACAGATGTTACATTAAGCAACAAATGTTGTGTTTTTACTCTAAGCCAGGGGTCCCCAAACTTTTTACACAGGGGGCCAGTTCACTGTCCCTCAGACCATTGGAGGGCCGGACTATAAAAAAAACTATGAACAAATCCCTATGCACACTGCACATATCTTATTTTAAAGTAAAAAAAAACAAAACGGGAACAAATACAATATTTAAAATAAAGAACAAGTAAATTTAAATCAACAAACTGACCAGTATTTCAATGGGAACTATGCTCCTCTCACTGACCACCAGTGAAAGAGGTGCCCCTTCCAGAAGTGCGGCAGGGGCCGGATAAATGGCCTCAGGGGGCCGCATGTGGCCCGCAGGCCGTAGTTTGGGGACCCCTGCTCTAAGCCAAAGTCACATTTTTCTATTCATTCGGCTATCAGTATTTTACTGAGCACCTACTATGGGTCAAACACTATTCTAAAAACTGAGGACATAGAAGCAAACAGAAGACAAATTCTCAGCTTTCTGGGAGCTTACATACTAGTAGATCTTTACTATACCAAGTTATGATAAAATTTCAAAAGATTAATTTAGTTTATGTTCCCATGAGAACTACTAGGTCTAAGGATAGGGACATTTTAAAGCCCAGTGATTCCTGTTAGCAGCAGTGACAGTCAAAATATTTAACAACCAGGCCCTGGCCGGTTGGCTCAGTGGTAGAGCGTCAGCCTGGCGTGTAGGAGTCCCGGGTTCGATTCCCGGCCAGGGCACACAGTATAAGTGCCCATCTGCTTCTCCACCCCTCCCCCTCTCCTTCCTCTCTGTCTCTCTCTTCCCCTCACGCAGCCGAGGCTCCACTGGAGCAAAGTTGACCCAGGCACTGAGGATGGCTCTGTGGCCTCTGCCTCAGGCGCTAGAATGGCTCTGGTTGCAACAGAGCGACGCCCCAGATGGGCAGAGCATCGCCCCCTGGTGGGCATGCTGGGTGGATCCCGGTCGGGCGCATGTGGGAGTCTGACTGTCTCCCCGTTTCCAACTTCAGGGGGAAAATAAATAAATAAATAAATCTTTAAAAATATATATATTTAACAACCAATTATCAGCAGACGCCCCAGTCAGAGCGAGGCCAACTGTGTCTGTCGCCCAAGTCGTTTCCAGGAAAGGTGAACCCCTAACACACCCTCCCACAGAGCACAGGGTCCCTACCTCATGGAAACCTGCCTGGCATGGGATAGTACCACTTGTGACACAAACAAAATAACAAATGAAAAAGAAAAGATGAAGAAGAGGACAGCGGAGAAGGGAAAAGGGAAGAAGAGAATGAAGAGGGGAAGGGGAGGAAGAATACAAGGAATAGGAAGAAAGGAGGAAGGCTTCGCTTACACTGTAAGCCTATCGCTGTTACGCATTCGCATTCTTTAATTATTCATGAAACTATCCTTTTTATCTGTTCATTTTATGTTCATAACCCTTTGGAATGCAACTGTTCTCTGCTTAATACAGGGTGGGGCAAACCCGGGTTTATAGTTGTGAGTGTGTGAAACACAGTTTATGCTTATATTATTATTATTATTATTATTATTATTGGATTATTTTCCATAAGAACTGTAAACCTACTTCTGCCCCACCCTGTACTTATTCATTTATCTCTTAGAAACTTCACATTTTTCTTATTGTTTTGCATAAGCTGTACCTATATTAAAGTTGGACTCTCCCATTCGGTATAAATATTTTTCCTGGTTTGCTTGATTTAAAATTTTATATATATTTTGGCACACAGACATATAAATGTACAGTTACTTCTGTGGTGAGAACTATGAGGGTTTTCCCCACTAATTCACATTTTTCTATGGGCTCCAAATTTTCTTCAAGAGTATTTTGTACTCCTTCAGAGAGAATAATTATAATTTAATGAACATAGTATAATTTAATTATCAATATCGTATAATTTAATTTATTTGACGGGTTACTATTTTAGACACCTAAGAAAAAAACGTAAGAAAATACCTATTCTGGCCCCAGCTGGATAGCTTGGTCAGTTAGAAGCATCGTCCCGAAGCACAGAGGTTGCCGGTTCGATCCCCAGTTAGGGCACGTACAAGAACAGATCGATGTTCCTATTTCTCTCTCCCTCTTTCTCTCTCTCTCTAAACTCAGTAAAATAAATTAAAAAAAATATTTTCTGGAAGTAATGTTACCTTCGCTTTACTGTATTACCATTTCCTTCTAAGCAGTAATTCATTATAAACTAGCATGAATATTGCCATTTTACTAAAAGGAGAAACGTCTCTACTGACATGTAGCATTACATAGAAATCCAAGTTTCGCCTGACAGGGCAGTGGCGCAGTGGATAGAGCGTTGGACTGGGATGTGGAAGACCCAGGTTCAAGACCCTGAGGTTGCCAGCTTGAGCAAAAGCTCACCAGCTTGAGCCCAAGGTTGCTGGCTCGAGCAAGGGGTTACTCGGTCTGCTGAAGGCCCGCGGTCAAGGCACATATGAGAAAGCAATCAATGAACAATTAAGATGTTGCAACGTGCAACGAAAAACTAATGATTGCCCTGGCCGGTTGGCTCAGTGGTAGAGCATCAGCCTGGCATGCAGAAGTCCCGGGTTCAATTCCCAGCCAGGGCACACAGAAGAAGCGCCCATCTGCTTCTCCACCCCTCCCCCTCTCCTTCCTCTCTCTCTCTTCCCCTCCTGCAGCCAAGGCTCCATTGGAGCAAAGTTGGCCCCAGCGCTGAAGATGGCTCCATGGCCTCTGCCTCAGGCACTAGAGTGGCTCTGGTCGCAACAGAGCGACCCCCCCCCATGGGCAGAGCATCGCCCCCTGGTGGGCGTGCCAGGTGGATCCCGGTTGGGCGCATGCAGGAGTGTGTCTGACTGCCTCCCCGTTTCCAGCTTCAGAAAAATACAAAAAAAAAAAACAAAATAAAAAAAAAAAACACAACAACTAATGATTGATGCTTCTCATCTCTCCGTTCCTGTCTGTCTGTCCCTGTCTATCCTTCTCTCTGACTGTCTCTCTGTCTCTGTAAAAAAAAAAAAAAAATCCAGGTTTCATTTTCAACCATCTTTTCTCCTGAATTTCTAAATCTACTTGCCAAGTGCTGCTGTCTGCATACCGATCCATTTACACAGGAGCACTGGGCACTCTTACCAGGAGTCCTCATGCTCAGTTACTCTTCCGCTCAGCACGACCTCCCCTGTGCCTGCCTCGCCACATCCTGCCCAGGAGTCATGACGAACGTGGCATGCACCCCCTGGGTGCCCTTCCATAAATAGCTGCCGAGTGAGTGAATGAATGAATGAATGAGTCAACGGAAGGGTCTTCAACCATCACTGTAATTCTTCTGCTATTTAACTCCTCCCAGCCCATGACTGGAACTAGTTTAGTTCGCTTACGTCGTCGTTTATTACCCCGGATTTCAGGAGGAGGTGTGCAGCCTCTGCGAAGTGCTGGGTGCCACTGTGCGCAGAGACAACCTGCTCTCGTGGAGCCGTGAGAAATGTGGTTGACGAAAAGCATGGGCCTCATCAGATTTTACGTATGTAAGGGGATAATATTTTTTTTAACTTTCAATCATACCATGAGGAACTCTCAAGTCCCTGAGATCAGGCACACACACAGAAAAATTAAGTTAAAAAAAAAATCATTCTAGTACATGGCTGCCTTCCTTAAACTGTTGCCAAAGAATGCAAGATGGCTAACTGCTTAGACAGCTACAATCAATCAATCCTAGCATGTTTCCTTTTCGTTCATTACACGCGGGTAATCAGTTCTCCTGATACCTAAGCTATTCAAGTTTAAAAAATAAACACAAATAGATAGTTCAAAGAAAACCCATACCACCTTCGGCTCAGAATTGAGTGGTCAGAATTCTTTCTAGCTTTATCTTATGTCAATGTTTTGAGTTCCTGTCTGTGGTTTACAAATTTCTTGTGGGAAAATGCTCATATAGCCAACACATTAATACTAATATGATACAACCAACCCACTAATGCTTGACCAGCCAGCATTCTGATCACACTGTGTACTTTCTCGCCCAGCAGGAAAGGTGTGGATTCCGCAGCAGGAGGCCCGGGGGTCAGACTGCCCGGCCTCTGGTCTCAGAGCGTCACCTCCCTAGCAGGGTCAAGTTACTTTTGTGTTAGTTTCCCCATCTGGAAGTGGAAACAATAGTCCCATACTTCATGCCACTGAACCGTACCCTTAAAAATGGTTAAAATGGCATAGTCTGTGGTGTCTGTATTTGGTCACAATAAAAAAAAAGTTTATGGAAAAAGAATAAGACTATAAGGAGAAGTCAGAAAGATCATGAGACCCACCATATATATAGGGCCGTGCTGCTAGCCATGGGAAGCAATTTCGGAGTGAGCTGGGAAGCCATCGGCATATTTTGAAAACAGTGAAATCTAGTATTGTTATTAGATTAAACTAATATTGTTTATTGACTCTGTATCCTTTTCACCCCTTCTAAGTTTCCATTTTACCATAAATGCTAGAAGGCTTTTTTTTTTTTTTTTTTTTTCTTTTTTCATTTTTCTGAAGCTGGAAACAGGGAGAGACAGTCAGACAGACTCCCGCATGCACCCGACCGGGATCCACCCCGCACGCCCCCCAGGGGCGACGCTCTGCCCACCAGGGGGCGATGCTCTGCCCATCCTGGGCGTCGCCATGTTGCGACCAGAGCCACTCTAGCGCCTGAGGCAGAGGCCACAGAGCCATGCCCAGCGCCCGGGCCATCTTTGCTCCAATGGAGCCTTGGCTGCAGGAGGGGAAGAGAGAGACAGAGAGGAAAGCGCGGCGGAGGGGTGGAGAAGCAAATGGGCGCTTCTCCTGTGTGCCCTGGCCGGGAATCGAACCCGGGTCCTCCGCACGCTAGGCCGTAGAAGGCTTTTTAAAATTACATTTGTCAGTCTTTCTTGTACTTAGGAATCTGGGTTTGGGTTTCATGAGCAAGAGGAACCCTCGTGAGATCTGGAAAGCAAAAATGAGATGGGGGGGCAAACAAGCAAACCAGTATCAACCTGGTAGAGTTGCTGGGACATAAAATGAATGAATATAGTGTAAAGCGCTTAGAACTGGTACCGAGCAAGTAAGCAGCTAAATAATAGCTTACTGACAAAATAAATACCATAGCAATACCACACACGGCCAAACGATGAACATTTGTACCCTCAAAGACCAGGTAAAACCATCTTAACACTAGATCCCATCCCCGCTTTCTGTACATTAAGTAGTCACGGCATCAGCTAGGCAGGAATCCCACACTGCTGGTGGTTACGACCATGCCCGGAATCTAACCACAGAACTCCCAGTGTTCCAGGGCTCTGGGGCAGGACCCCAGGAAACCTTTATTTACGTCAACTGGAAGTGCCCATACTTCAGGAATTCTTCAGAGCATTATGCAGTGCAAGATAATGTACATGGCCAATGCAACCACCCGTACCTACATTTTTGGCAAGGTTGTTAATGGTTTAATTCCGATGTACCTTATTTTCTTATCAATATAAATTGAGATAGTCTTTTCCTCCCCCCTCCCTTTTTTTCTTGCAATCACAAGGAAAGATTTGGTAAGATTTATTAGAAATAGACTTCATCTACCCTGAGCTCCCAGTTTCTGGAGTATTCATTCAGGTCATAGAGGATAATAACAACAGTTACCACTTCTAGTGATCTCACTATGATGGGCGGGCCCTGCTCCCAGCACGTCTCATGTTCCACTGAATCCTCACACCCATCCTTTCATATCCCCTCACTTAAAGTGGGTAAAACAAGGCACAGAAAGGTTAAAGGACGTGCCCAAGGCCACACATAAACTGGAGAAGGTAAGATTTGAACCCAAAGTCCATAGTGAATAAGGTCATGTATCCCCCATGACCGTATCACATGAATTGTTTCGTTACCCTAGAACCCTCTGTACTCCCCTACTCCTCCATCCTTCCTTCCTAATGCCTGGCAACCACTGGTCATCTTTTTTATTTTCTTAATACAATTTATTGATTGATTTTATTGAGTTGTTCTATTTATTTATGCATTCATTGGTTGATTCTTCTATGTGTCCTGACCAGGGATCAAACCTGCAGCCCTGGCGTATTGGGATGATGCTCAAACCAACTGAGCAATCCAGCCAGGGCACCACGTACTCTCTGCATAGTTTTGCCTTTTCCAGAATGTCATATAGTTGGAATCAGACACTGTACGGCCTTTTCAAACTAGCTCATTTCACTTAGCGAAATGCATTTCAAGTTCCTTCATGATTTCCTGTGACTTTGATAGCTCAGTTCACTTTATTGCTGAGTAATATTCCATCGTCTGGAAGTACCAGTTGATTTATCCATTCACCTCCTGGAGGGCATCCTGGCTGTTTCTGAGTTTTGACAATTGCAAATGGAGCTGCTATGAACATTCGTATGCAGGTCTGTCCTGATAGTTTACCTTCAACAAAGAGTTTTAGAAAAATTCCTGGGATTGTTCTCTTTACTTCTTTATTTTAACAAGCAACATTGATAAGAAAACAATTCGAGTGCTATTTTAAAAGCACACTGATACCACAGAAATGTCCTCAAATTAAGCAAACTTTCTCT
Source organism: Saccopteryx leptura (assembly GCF_036850995.1). Classification (NCBI taxonomy): domain Eukaryota; kingdom Metazoa; phylum Chordata; class Mammalia; order Chiroptera; family Emballonuridae; genus Saccopteryx; species Saccopteryx leptura. The sequence continues at coordinate 6,346,735 of NC_089504.1, read as the reverse complement.
TGGATGGTTCTCTCCCCACTATTAGGCATTTATGAGAAATGCTAATGCGCACAGAGCCAGCCGGAGTGCCGCCAGGAGCACAGACTCAGCTAAGCAGGACAGGGACAAAGGCTGGACTGGACCGAGCTTTGATAGGGATTGAACCATGACTCAGAATGTCTGGACATCGGCCTTTCTCCTGGCACTGGAAGCCTGGGGGCAGCCTTCTACATATTTCAACCACATTAAAATTTATCGAGCCATGAAAAAAAGAAAGAAAGAAAGAAAAGAGATGCTAATGAGCAAAAAGGACACAGAGCCTCTGATTAAGAATTATGAATAACTTGATGAATGGTCAGTTGCGGGCATGCTGTATAATTATTTTCTCAGGCAGTATTTGTAAAAGATAGAATAAACTAGCAAAACAATATTCACTCCTGTGGGGAAGCCTCTTGGAATTCGGAGCGCTTAGCTGCTCCATTTCTGTGCCCGTCTTTTGTGGCACTGATCAGAATATAAATTCACATTTATCTGGGGAGTTATTTGGTTAGAAGCCTATTGTGGACAGACACCCTCTGTGCTCACCCTTGTAACCCCCAGGATGTAACAGAAAGATGGGATATCTTGGCAAAAGTACTATTTTAAACTGTTTTTTTTTCCTTTTTTCTTTTTTTTAATTTTTATTTTATTTATTCATTTTAGAGAGGAGAGAGAGAGAGAGAGAGAGAGAGAGAGGAGAGAGAGACAGGGGGGAGGAGCTGGAAGCATCAACTCCCATATGTGCCTTGACCAGGCAAGCCCAGGGTTTTGAACCGGTGACCTCAGCATTTCCAGGTCGACGCTTTATCCACTGCACCACCACAGGTCAGGCGGCAAAAGTACTATTTTAATAACAGCCAAAGAGCCAGCATTAGTGAGAAATTTCTTAAACTAAAAGACATATTTCTAGTTTTAAGAAAATTCAAATGATGTCTTATAATGATTGTAGGAAGAGAAAAGAATTGCTAAGGTTCGCTGCCATTTTCACCAACTCAAAATTTGATTTTTAGACCTGACATACAGCATGTAGGGAATACCTGGATTATTACATAGTTACTTACCAATTGTTAAAAAATTAAAATATATGGATAAATAAAAAGTGGTATATACGTGTGTGTGGATATACATATATCCACACAATGCAATAGTATTCAGCCATGAGAAAGAAGGAATATTTTGCCATTTGTGACAACATGGTTAGACCTTAAAGGCATTATGCTGAGATAAGTCAGACAGAGAAAAACAAATTCTGTATGCTATCACTTATAATGTGCAATCTAAACATGCCAAACCCAGAGAAAGAGAGAGCAGAATGCTGGTTACCAGGGACCTGGAGTGGGCATGTCATAGGGAGATGTTAGTGAAAGGGTACAGACTTCTGGTTAGAAGACAAATACATTCTGTACATCTAATGTACAGTATGGTGATTGTAAGGAATAGTACTGTATCATACACTTGAAAGCTGCTGAGAGAGACTGTAAATATTCTCACCACAAAAAGGAAATGGTAAGTATGTGACATGATGGAGGCACTGGCAGAGTGGTAATCAATTTTTCCATATGTAAGTGTATCAAATCAACACACTGTACACCTTAAACTTACACAATGTTATATGTAAATTATATCTCAAAATTGAGGGGAAAAGAATATAATGTAGCTAAACAATACTAGGATAATTTCTATAAACTCAAGTTCTGTCCCTGAAAAGATGAAGCGGGTACTTTATTTCAGGTAAGTAAGAACCATCTTTTACTAGCTAGAAATAGTAAAATAATACATTTTAAAAGACAATCCAAGCCCTGGCCAGTTAGCTGAGTTGGCTGGAGCATTGTTCCCTACACACCAAGGTTGCAGGTTTGATCCCCAGTCGGGGCACATACAAGAATCAATCAATAAATGCATAAATAAGTGGAACAACAAATTGATGTTTCTCTCTCTCTCAAATCAATTAAAAAACAATTTAAAAGACAATCCAATTGTTATATTATTCCCCAGACAAAACCCAACATAAACTAGCCAAATTGATTTTTTTTTTTTTTTTATTAAACTGACAACTAGATTGATTGCACAGGTTTCACAGAAAGTCTTTGTGGGTTGAGTAGCGATTTTGGATGAAAGATACATCCGTGGAGTGATTTAAGAACATATTTCAGAATATCAATTTTGTAATTTGCTCTGATGTTTACAAAAATCACGAGTAAAGCTCCAAAAGAGAGCATCACAAATGTTCCATCTGGAGGCCAAATCTGCCAAAGAGTCAAATTTGGCAATAATTAACTGTAAAGAAATAAACAATACCATCCCTGCTTGTTTTGGTTTTTGGAGTGATGGCTGGCCAAAGAAGAACTTCAAGTTTTTCAAGTGACCAAATGCATAATGCTGATTTTATCTATATAAACACTGGATTAATTTCACAGGACCCCACTAGATTAAAAACAAAACAAAAAAGCCCACAGAACTTGAAAGTACCACTGCCCTAAGTCCCCTTTAAAGCTGTTCTGATGATTTGCCTTTTAGGCAACTCAACTATGTTTCAATCACATTTTTCATTGAAAATACTAAGAGGAAAATTGGGGGAAATTCCCATTGGCTATCAAAACCCTGGTATAGCCTGACCAGGCGGTGGCGCAGTAGATAGAGCGTCAGACTGGGATGCAGAGGACCCAGATTCGAGACACCGAGGTCGCCAGCTTGAACCCAAGGTCGCTGGCTCCAGCAAGGGGTTACTTGGTCTGCTGAAGGCCCGCGGTCAAGGCACATAGGAGAAAGCAATCAATGAACAACTAAGGTGTTGCAACGCGCAATGAAAAACTGATGATTGATGCTTCTCATCTCTCTCCGTTCCTGTCTGTCTGTCCCTGTCTATCCCTCTCTCTGACTCACTCTCTGTCTCTGTAAAAAACAAATAAATAAATAAACAAAAAAAAAAACCCTCTGGTATATACCTATGGCACCTACACCAGTGACCCTGCCTAGAAGACAGTGTCACACACGTTCATTTTCACATCAGTAACACACATGGACATGGAGATGTCACCTCACACCTGTCAAAATGGCTATTATCAATATATCAAACAGGTGCTGGCGAGGATGTGCAGGGAAGGGAAACCGGGTACTGTCGGCGGGAATGTAAACTGGTGCAGCCACGATAGAAAACAGTATGGAGCTTCCTAAAAATAATAATAAATAAATAAGTAAAATAGAACAACCAGCTGACCTATCAATCCCACTTCTTGCTATTTACCTGAATATCAAAACACTAATTCAAAAATATATATGCAGCCCTGGCCGGAAAGTGCGGTTGATTAGAACATCATTCCGAAGCACAGAAGTTGCCATTCAATCCCGTCAGGGCACGTACAGGAGCAGATCGAGTTCCCCCCTCTCTCTCTCCAAAAACAATAAAATAAATATTATAAAAAAGAAAGAAAGATAGAAGACTGGATAAAGATGTGGTACATATATACAATGGAATATTACTCAGCCATAAAAAAGAATGAAACTTTACCATTTGCAACAACATGGATGTACCTGGAAGGTACTATGCTAAGTGAAGTAAGTAAGACAGAGAATGAAAAATACCATATTATCTCACTTATATGTGGAATCTAAAAACCAGAATAAACAAACAAAATGGAAACAAACTCATAGATAAAGAGAACAAACTGATGGTTCCCAAATGGAAGGGAGTTTGAGGCTCTGGGTGAAAAAAAGTGAAGGAATTAAGAAGTGCAAACGGACAGTTATGGAATAGTCACAAGGATGCCCTGGCCGCGTAGCTCAGTTGGTTAGAGCGTCATCCAAACGCCAAGGTTGCAGGTTTGATCCCTGGTCAGCGCACATACAGAAATCAACCAATGATGGCATAATTAAGTGGAACAGCAAATGATGTTTTCCTCTCTCTCTCTTTCCCTTTCTCTCTTTCTAAAAATCAATAAAAAAAATAGTCACTGGGCTATAAAGTGTAGCATAGGGAATATAACCAATATACAATAAATAATATACAATAAATAATATTGTAGGCCCTGGTCAAGTGGCTCAGTGGATAAGCATCGTGCCAGCACGCCTGAGGTCACAGTCTCACTCCCCAGTCAGGGCGTGAAGGAGAAGTAACCACTGAGTACACGACTAAATGGAAGAAGTTTATGGTTCTCTCTCTCTCTCTCTTTCTCCCTTCCTCTCAAATCAATAGGGGGAAATACTGTAATAACTATGTATGGTTATTACAGGAGGGGCCACTTTGTAAGTTATATAATATAAATGTCTTAACTACTATGCTGTACACCTGAAACTAATACTGAATGTCAACTGTAATTAAAAATTTTAAATAAAAACATTTTTTGAAAAAAAAAGTACAACTATATATACATGAACACAAACTTCCTCATTTAATCAGGATACTTTAGAATTGCCCTCTAACTTTTCTCGTGTTGGGCATTTTTCACCTTTTGTCTTAACTATTGTCTATTCGCGACCAACAAACAGTACAATCATGACTTGAAAACTACAGTTTCTGTAACATTTAACCTACCTCACATCAACATAAAACTAAAAGGTACTCAGAATTTCGCAGCACCACCAAAAGTTACCCGGAGGAGTAGAGAATTTAGGGTGCGACGCCACCTGGGCAGAGACACAGGCCCACTCAGCCCTTCAGGTGGAAAGTTCCTGCGCTCTCCGACTGTTTCACCAGACTCGGGAGGTTGGCACTCCGGGGCTCAGCTCGGAGAAGCTGCGGCCCCTCAAGTGGCAGCCGCTCTCAGCGCTCCGTTCCCACTACGGGAGCATCAGACGATGTCACATGTGATGGCCCCAGTAGATCGTGAGTGTCAGTGCAGTCATATTTCATTCTAACATCCTCTAGTCCTGAGACTAATTAAAACCTATTAAACATATACACAGAGATTCTCACCTCTGTTATAAAAGACTTCCCCAAAACAATGTAAAATTGCTGCTTATTTTTTTTCAAAGTACTTCTGATATAAGATAACATAAAACTGGTCATTCCCAACAGATGGGCTTTTAGGTAATGTAAAATTATCATAGCAATTTCTAGACGTCTCACACCTATTAAACTTAAGGACGGCCGTGGGGCCCTTTCCTACTCACCGCCCAGGGCACCCAGCTCAGTGCCTTGCACAATACATGTTTGTGGAAGTTGGTTACAACCCAGGTAAAATGAGTGGTGTTTACAGTCAAGCTAACTATAGTGGCATTAAAAAAGAACCAAATAGTTACTTTTAGTCACACGCTGTAATTACAGTAAAAGGTGTAAAAAAAGTCAACCTTGACCACTCACTGTGAACTCTATTCTCCTCTACTCTGGCTCAAGTCTCCCACATGCTTGGAGAAAAAAACCACCATTTGCCAACTTGACTGAAAGCCACTAAATACTGGTTTTAGTAGGTACAGTATCAACTTATTTGATGGAGAATTAATTGGCAGAGAGAACAAATCCCAATTAATACTCTGAGTTTGGTTCAATGTTGTGGGTGTATTTTTAAATAGTACCTAACATACTCCAGTAACCTGTTCTGCAACAAGAGTGCTTAGACAATCATTAAGGAGACTTCAAACACAACACGGCACCCTTTAATTACTTGGGAGAACATTTACAGAACCCTTCTGAAGAGTTAAAGATCAATTGTTTTATACAGCATTTACAATGGCTTTTAAACTTCCAAAGACCAAGGAGGGCTTCCTAGATCAGCTCTTCGCCATCTTGGAGGTAACTGAGATGCCCCAGCGCCAACCTGTTTTGTTTTTTAATTGAGGTGAAATTCACATAAAATTAACCATTTTAAAGAGAACAATTCCGTGGCATTGAATATGTTCACAACGTTGTGCAACCACCACATCTCTCTAGTTCCACAGTATTTCCACTGCCCCAAAGTAAAATCCTGCGCCCACTATGCAGGCACTCACCACTTCTCCCTGCCCCACACCCTGGCAAACACCAACCGGCTTTTTGTCGCTATGGATTTGGGTTTGCTTATTTTATATATATATATATATATTTGCTGTTACAGAAACAGCACACAATATGTGACCTTTTGTGTCTGGCTTCTCTTCACTAGGTTAATATTTTCGAGATTTATCCAAGTTGTCGTGTGTACCTGTACTTCCTTTTTCTGGCTGAATAATACTCCATTCTGCGGATGAACCACGTTTTGTTCATCCATTCAGCCGTCCACGAACACACGGGTTATTTCCACCTTTTGGCCATTGTGCCGCCAAGAACATTCCTGTATTAGTATTCATTTGAAGCCCTCTTTTCAGTTCCTCTGGGTTTATAATCAGGAGTGGAACTGCTGAATCATACGGCAATTCTCTGTTTAATTTTTTGAGGAATTGCCAAATGATTTTCCACAGCTGCGGAACCATTGTACATTTCCACCAGCAGTGTCTGATGGTTCCACTCAGTATTTTCCACTTTTTTTTTTCCTATCGCAGTCACCCTGTGAGTGTGGTGGGGTGTATTACTGGGCTGCTGACCTGCACTTCCCAAGTGACTAACAAGGCTCACCAGGTTCCCTATGCTTGCCGGCCATTGGTCTACCTTCTTTGGAAAAACGAATCTCTTTTTATTCCCCACTTCCATGACAATAAATACAAATAATTTTAGTCTTTACTATTACTTTCTTTAAAGCGGACCTCTCTCTCCACTTTTTAAATCTATGTTTGGAAGTCCCATGAATTAGTGAAGAGCCTGAACTGGTGTTTTAGTCAAAGGGCAAAACCCAAGACTGTTTCCACTTTGGCAACTGGCGTACTTATTGAACATCGACTACGGGCAAGGCACTATTCTAGGGGCTGGTGATACTGCATTGAACCAAACAAACAAAAAGCCTTTTCCTCAGGGACCTTACTGCTCGTGGAACGCCTGATAAATACTAAATCTATTAACCTGGAAAATCAAAACTGTAAAAATGATTTGCAGTTTTCATAGAAATACCAGTACTTTAAAATATAAAACTGTACAAAGGCCCTGTAGGGCTCTGTGTGTAGACATTAAATGATGTGGAAGGACTGCCTTTCTTTTACTGTTAAGAGCACTGCTTGGTATAACAGCGAGACACATTTTACACAGCTGTAACTAGGAAATGCAAATTTTCTATGAGTTTACAAAGCTTTGGGTCCAAAAGAGCAGAACAACACGCTGTTTTAATATCCTGAAGAATAAAATGTCTGCCTGACCTGTGGTGACACAGTGGATAAAGTGCTGGCCTAGAGTGCTGAGGTCGCTAGTTCGAATCCCCGGCTTACCCGATCAAGGCACATATGGGAAGCAACCACTACAGGCTGATTGCAACCTGCTTGCCCTTCCCCCTTTCTCTCTCTCTCTCTCCTCTCTCTAAAATCAATAAATAAAATCTTTTAAAAATAAAGAATTAAATGTCAGACAAGTAGCAGCACTCTTCTTGTCATTCTAAGAATAAACTCAACTTTTAGAAATATAGCTGCTATAATATATTAAATTAAATGACAAAGTTAGAAACTATGGTTTGCAAAAGCGACATTTCACCTAAGTCTGACTGTTGAACAAAACATTCTTGAGGGGTAAGTTTAACCGAACTTCTCTCTTTGCAGTTCTTTCTGTGCCCGCACCGAAGATGAAGTCACTCTGCTGGGGGACGAGAGAGTGAAGAGGCGCAAATAGACGCTGACAGTAAAATGATCTGACTGGGCGATGAGCACACGATGCAATCCACAGTTCAAATGCTAGAGAACTGTTCACCTGAAACCTACGGACTCTTATTGATCAAGGTCACCCCATTACATTTAATTTCTAAATAATCAAAAAGAAGTCATTTTGCATTAGACATTCAGCATATTACTTATTAAACCACATTCATGTCCTGCAGCACCACGTAATAGAAAATGAATAGAGGACATGAATAGTTGATAGAAAAGAAAATGGTTCTTAAGCCTGGGAAAGACAAATGAAAATTAAAGCTGGCCTGACCTATGGTGGCGCAGTGGGATAAAGCGTCGACCTGGAAATGCTGAGGTCGCCGGTTCGAAACCCTGGGCTTGCCTGGTCAAGGCACATATGGGAGTTGATGCTTCCAGCTCCTCCCCACCTTCTCTCTCTGTCTCTCTCTCCTCTCTCTCTCCCTCTCTGTCTCTCTCTCTCCCTTTCTCTCTCCTCTCTAAAATGAATAAATAAAATTTAAAAAAAAAAAGAAAATTAAAGCTATACTGAAATGCCACTTTTCACCTAATTAACAGACTTCAAAACATTTGACTCTACACTGCTGGGGAGAAGGCAGGACCACAGGATCTCGAAAACAGGGCTGGTGAGAGCTCAGCATGAGAGCCGCCCTGGAGGGTGGCGAGGCCACACTTAGCCACGTTCTGGGTCTTTATCCTCCGTTCTGGGTCTTTATCCTCCGGATATACACCAAGATACTACATGATAAAAGTAAGGCACCAACAAGTGTGAATACTATGCTAACATTTGTCTGGGGGGAGGGAGGGGGTGGGGGGAGCATTTACGTATAAACATTTAATAGCTCTCTGAAAGAATTCACAAGAAATGAATAACAGGGGTTGCCTCCAGGGAGGAAAAGGGGTGACTGGGGAAACACGTACCATACACATGTGTAGTCTATTCAAAAATTCGTTAACAAATAAGAAATAAATCGTGCATTGAAATAATAATTTTTTTTCTCCCCAGTTTGGCTCCCTTAACAGAGCCGTCTGTCCTGGCGGAGCTGTCGGCGCTCATGTCAGTGTGTAATCGCTTCCAGGACAGTATGTGGACGGAGCTGTACGCACAAGCAGGGCTGGCGGGAGGAGGGGAAGGGTCACGAAGCCACCTAGGGCAAGAGCATTCCCGGTGAAAGGCTAAGCCGGGACAAAGCTGGGCAGAGCCCTGAGATCAAAGCAGGCTGGGGTCATGAGGATGAGATGGCCAAGCCGGCTAGGAGAGATTGTGCAGGAGGGGGGCCAGCCACAAAGGGTTTGTCTACACTGAGCCTTCACCCTGAGGTGCTAAGTCCTTGTTAGATTTGTGCTCAAGGTCTGAGCCTCACCCACCCACTCTATAATTAGGTAACCCAAGTCCCTACGTGTTCGCCCCACAACACCCCCTGGAGCTGCCTACAGAGTCCAAGGGGTGGGTCATCACTCTGACTTCTAGGCACATGAGCAAATCCTACCTTCTCTCTAGTCTTCCTCTTTTCTCTTCTTTCTTTATTCTCACCTCAGATGAGACTGCCTCATCCCTACGGCTGGCCCACAATTCAAAGACAACCAAGTAAATATCGATAGATAGTGTTTCAGCTTGAGCACGGAGTTGCCGGCTTGAGCATGGGATCATAGACACGACCCCATGGTCGCTGGCTTGAGCCCAAAGGTCACTGGCTTGAAGCCCAAGGCCACTGACTTGAGCAAAGGGTCACTGACACAGCTTGAGCCCACCAGTCAAGGCACGTATAAGAAGCAATCAATGAACAACTAAAGTGACCCAACTACGAATTGATGCTTCCCATCTCTTTCCCTTTGTCTCTCTTTCTCTCTCAAAAAAAATTTTTTTTGTTAATCCTTTAATCTCTCTTTAAGTTACCCTGGTCTCAGCTACACTGAAAAATCAAGGTAAGTATAATCTTCAGTTTGGCCAATGTTTGCAATCACTGAAGAGCCAGCCCCCCAGCCCGAGCCCCCATACTCCACACACATGGTCTGGCGTTGCTAATTTTCACTTACAAATATGACTTACTTATTAGTTACTTATTATTACTGACAAATATTTCTTTAAACAGATCTTTTTGCAGATGCCTGACTGAACACAGCTGATGGAGACTTCCCGTTGCCTGTTTCTGCAACTGACCGTTAAAGTTTTCATTCTTTTATTTTTTTATTCATTTTTAGAGAGGAGAGAGAGAGGGAGAGAGAGAGAGAGAGGAGAGAGAGAGAGAGAGAGAGAGAGAGAGAGAGAGAGAGAGAAGGGGGGAGGAGCTGGAAGCATCAACTCCCATATGTGCCTTGACCAGGCAAGCCCAGGGTTTCGAACCGGCGACCTCAGCATTTCCAGGTCGACGCTTTATCCACTGCGCCACCACAGGTCAGGCACTTCAGTCTTTTTTACGTAATCAAATGACAGTCTACAGATCTGTGTGGAGTCATCAGACACAGCCTTTATCCTAGCCAACTGCCTGCCACTGCTCCCAAGGGTTCTCTTCTCATTCAGCCGGCTGTTCACCCCACTTTCTCAGACAATGCCTGGCACTTCACAACCGGGAGAAATCCAGAAAGGGCAGAAGGAAGAAGTCATCATCCCACACTCCATTTCCATCAGGAGTTGAATACTTCTAACTAGAAATGTAGCACTTGACTGCCTAGAGTTTTTGTTGTTTTTTGGAATACTATTTACCTACCTTATTGAATTACCAGAGAAAATTCATTACCAAGCCTTTCAGGATTCTCAGCCAAAAAGTTATTGTTCAGCAAAGAGTCCCGGATTGTTCTTTTTTCTTTTCTTTTTCTTTTTTGCCTATGGAGTCACACCCAAGACATTCATTCAACCCCCGGACAGAGTGCCTGACAGCTTAAAGAATGTGCCTCCCGGTTCTATTTATACACCACTTTTTGAGCTGCTGAATCTTTTACAAACCTATTAACATGATTAGCATTTTCTCTGCGCTACAAAATGGGAACTCTACCTAAAATACCGAGATAGAGGTTCTAGCCTTGGCAGCAGCGGCTCTAAATAAGTGACACGGACATCGACGTCTTCTGCATATATTATGAATCAGTACTCTTAGGACAAACATTTCGCTGTCAGTTGATCCTGGAACTCAGATTACCCTGGAACACCTGAGTGGAAGGGAGCTGAGGTCACGCAGTCTAGCTTACACCCAATTCTTTGATCACTTCTACAACGGCCCTACAGAGGTAAGGGCTCCTGCTTCCGAACCTTTTCAGCATGGAATTCAAGATGTGAACAAAACAGCGTCACAAACAGCCGCATGTGAAGGTGAATAATGATGGCCAATGCCCATTGAGCTTCCTGTGTCAGACTCTTACTGCTCTAAGTATTCATTAACTCAGTTAATAGTCTCAATAATCCTATAAAGTAGGCACTATTATTATCCCCATTTTACAGATGAAGGAACTGAAATTAGAAGACTAGCCCAAAGTTACTCAGCTGGCTAGTATTAGGCTCTGAACCAGGCAGTCTGGCTCCAGACCACACTCTTGAACATTATGCCATACTGACTAAGTTGTAGATATGGTAGCAAAATGAAAGGAAAGGATTTTACAGCAGGCAGCTACTGGAGACGCACGCCCTCACGGAGGGAGGACTCTAAGGAAGGAGCGGAGAGACGACTACACCCACCCACCTCGGCTCCAGTCGGGCAGGTCACTGCCTCCACAACGTGGACTGGGCTTCACAACTAAAGCTACAGAAAAATTCCGCATTTTATTTGGAATTTCTCAAACAACTCTTCTCAAGTGGCTCAGCAGGGCTTACATTTCAAAGAACAAGAGATAAAATTTGGGGGGGGGGGGAATCCCACAAAACCATTTCTCCCAAAAGGGAATTGCAATGAAATGTCCTCTTCCGTGGGTCAATGGTTATGACAACAATGTCAAAACTCTTGAGACTTTTATAAAGAATGACACAGAATCACCATATTCAAGGTATGCAATCTTGCGACAAGAACCTTAGCACAAACTAGGTTTAAAACTTTCTTTCTTCCTATAAGTCTTTATGTCAGAGCTTCTCAGTGCCCTGTTCCATCATCTTCAGAAACTATAAGTATATAAACTTCTTAAATGTTCCTCAGCTTTTTAATTTCATATTCTAAGTAATTTCTTCAAAGAGAACATGATCATAGTTTTTTCTTTCTTTCTTTCAATATTTTTCATTGATTTTAGAGAAAGGAAAAGAGAGAAAGACAGAGAGAGAGAGACAGGGCCCTGGCCAGTTGGCTCAGTGGTAGAGTGTCAGCCCAGTGTGTGGAACTCCCGGGTTTGATTCCCAGTCAGGACACACAGGAGAAGCGCCCATCTGCTTCTCCACCCTTCCCCCTCTCTCTGTCTCTCTCTTCCCTTCCCGCAGCCAAGGCTTCACTGGAGCAAAGTTGGCCCGGGCGCTGAGAATGGCTCCATAGCCTCCACCTCAGGAGTTAGAATGGCTCCAGTCACAACGGAGCAACGTCCCAGATGGGCAGAGCATCATCCCCTAGTGGGCATGCCAGGAAAATCCTGGTCAGGCGCATGCAGGAGTCTATCTGTCTGCCTCTCCCCACTTCTCACTTCAGAAAAATACAATAAAAAAGAGAGAGAGAGAGAGAGAGAGAGAAAGAGACAGGAACATCCATCTGTTCCTGTATGTGCCCTTACCGGCAATGTCTGTGTTGCTGGCCGATGCTATAAACAACTGAGCTATCCAGCCAGGGCTCATAATTTATTTTTAGATGAGAATAAAAGGATGCACAGTAGACCTATTTAATAAATAAGTTCATTTAATAAATGAACAAGGGTAGTGTTACTATCTTTATGACACCCAAGGATATTGTCCCAGTTTTTACTATTTAACCTATCACCCCCAAAGCTTACTGGGCAAGAATCATTTTCTTGCCTGACCAGGCGGTGGCGCAGTGGATGGAGCGTCAAACTTGGATGTAGAGGACCTAGGTTCAAGGCCCCAAGGTCACTAGCTTGAGCGTGGGCTCATCTGGTTTGAGCAGTAAAAAGCTCACCAGCTTGAACCCAAGGTCGCTGGCTTGAGCAAGGAGTTACTCGGTCTGCTGAAGGCCCACGGTAAAGGCACATATGAGAAAGCAATCAATGAACAACCAAAGTGCCACAACAAAAAACTGATGATTGATGCTTCTCATCTCTCTCCGTTCCTGTCTGTCTGTCCCTATCTGTCCCTCTCTCTGACTCTCTCTCTGTCTCTGTAAAAAAAAAAAAAAAATTAATTAAAAAAAAAAAAAAAAAAAGAATCCTTTTCTTATGGGTCAGCAATTTGACAGGGACAACTTATCTTTGCTCCTCCATGGCTGGCGCCCAAACTGGAAAAGCTTGAAGGCTGTGGGGACTCAACTGCTGAGATTGAGACTCATCTGGAAGCCGTTCATTCATATGGCTGGCAGCTGAGTGTGACTGTTAGCTGAGACCTCAACTGGGCAGTCAGCTGGAACCTTTCCAGTTGGCTTCTCCATATGGTCTCCCTATGTGGGCTGGTTGGGCTTCCTGACAATATGGCACTGGGTTCTAAGAGTAAGCATCCCAAAAGAGCACAGCAAAAGTGCATGGCATATTTATGTCCTGCCTCAAAAATCATATGGTGTGACTTTTACCGTATTCTATATTAAGGCAGTACATAGAACCGCCAAGGTTCAAGGGGGATGGACATGAGTCCTCTTCCATCCCTCAGCAAAAGGAGAGTCAGGTCATGGAGAAAGAGCCTGTGGACTGAGAAAAACTGTGAGGTCATTTTTGCAAAATAGAATCTGTCACACACATGAAGTGGGTTTCCTCTCTAATCTGATTTCTTTGGTGATCTAGTATTACCAGTGTTAAGCTGTCTACGAGAAATATAAAGAGAAAAATTAATATCCAATACAATAAAGATCTCAATCCAGGCTTGACCTGTGGTGGCGCAGTGGATAAAGCCTCAACCTGGAACGCTGAGGTTGCCGGTTCAAAACCCTGTACTTATCTGGTCTAAGGCACATATGGGAGTTGAAGCTTCCTCCTCCTCCCCCCTTTCTCTCTCCTCTCTAAAATGAATAACAAAAAAGCAAAAAAAAAAAAAAAAAAGATCTCAATCCACAAGGTCTGAACTGAATAATTCTAAATATTTCCTATTTATCCTCAAATGTCAGAATAAGCACACAGGCAGCTTTCAAAGAAGTAGAGTAGAAACTATTAGAGCGCCTGCAAAAACCTATTAAAATAATGCATGTATGACATGAATTTCTGATTACTACCAAAAACCAAATGCCCATCAGTGGCCCATTTATTTTATTTTTTTCCATTTATGAATTACTCCATTAGTTTTACTTCTAAGCATATCAAAGCTTCAAGATCTGTTTATTATGCTCTTAGAACAATTTATAAAATCAATCAATTCTTACTAGTCTACACCCCTCCCAATCTGAAACAAGTTTCACATAATGATTCTCAGTAAGATAAACAGTTCAGCAAACAGAGAGCACAGCCGCTGTCCAAAAGGGCAACGTGCTGTGACCGTTCCACTCCTGAGTGACAGAGTTCTGAAGTTAAAGAAGAGTGCTTGGAGGAATATCGCTATGCCAAGAGCTCAGAATTTTATCATTTTCATTCTTCCTTTTCTGATTACCCAAACTTATATTGGGCAATCAGACCCAAACAAACCCGAACAGCCTGGCCCTGTTCCTGGAGCCCCGGATGCATACGTTAAACTACTAGCTATGAGATAGTTAGGTATCCGTCCAATGGGCACCTTGCAGAATGTCCAGTACAACACCTCTCGCCTTCTCCCCACCAATCCAACCCTCTAGTTCTCAGTCTCTAACACTCTTATTTTTCTCCATAACATTGACCATGATCAGATGTCATACAGAGATCACATAGAAGGGTAATTTTTTAACTGTTTGAGTCAGTGCCACATTCCCTTTGCCTAGAACAATGCCTGGCATAAGGTGAGTGGGTAGTCAATAATATTTGTTGAATGAATTAACGACAACTTATCTGGGTACCTGCATCAACGACAACTAGACAACCATAATGAATAAAAAGTACTTTAGGCCAGTGGTCCCCAACCTTTTTTGGCCTACGGACTGGTTTAATGTCAGAAAATATTTTCACAGACTGGCCTTTAGGGTGGGACGGATAAATGTATCACGTGACCGAGACAAGCGTCATGAGTGAGTCTTAGACGGATATCCATAACAGAGGGAATCTGGTCATTTTTTAAAAATAAAACATCGTTCAGACTTAAATATAAATAAAACGGAAATAATGTAAATTATTTATTCTTTCTCTGCAGACCGGTACCAAATGGCCCACGGACCGATACCGGTCCACAGCCCGGGGGTTAGGGACCACTGCCTTAGGCCCTTGCCGGCTGGCTCAGTGGTAGAGTGTCCGCCCAGCATGTGAAAGTCCCAGGTTCAATTCCCAGCCAGGGCACACAAGAGAAGCGCCCATCTGCTTCTCCACCCTTCTCCCTCTCCTTCCTCTCTGTCTCTCTCTTCCCTTCCCGTAGCCAAGGCTCCATTGGAGCCAAGTTGGCCCAGGCACTGAGGATGGCTCCATGGCCTCTGCCTCAGGCACTAGAATGGCTCTAGTTGCAACAGAACAACGCCCCAGATGGGCAGAGCATCGCCCCCTGGTGGCCATACTGGGTGGATCCAGGTTGGGCACATGCCGGGGTCGATCCAGGTTGGGCACATGCCGGGGTCTGTCTGACTGCCGCCCGGCTTCTCACTTCAGAAAGATACAAAAAAAAAAAAAGAAAGTACCTTAGAATGATGATGATCTTTGTAAGTGGCAGGGTATGAGAACAGGTCCAAAATATTGCTGGATTTTAAATTTGTTAGAAAGAATTAAAATGAGCAAAACCCAGAAGGAACCACAGGGAGAAGGGATCACAGTGTCACAGTGCTAAGTGAACCACATCAGAATGACCTCCGAAAACGACTTTCAACAGTTCGGATTCCCAGACTTGCCAGTTTGGAAAAGGCTGAAAAGTGAGATGATGATGAACACCCAACGTCCAGTTTGCGTACCCAGATATAATCTCAGGGATGCAAGATTGAAGAGAGACAGATTGAAAAGGTCTAAACTTAACTAGTCATCTTGTAGTCTGTCTAAAGAAAGAATACATTGAAAGGAATTACCTACATAGCATCCATAAAATAGACTCTGTTCTATATCCTTCATGTAGATCTATCTCTCTGGAAGAGACAGATGCCTTAGGCTTCCATATCTTGTTGTCGCAAGCCATTAAATTAATCCAAATCCATTTTGATTTTATGTGCTCCAAAAAACTTTGCATAGAATTTCTCTTTCCACATAGATGAGCCTATAGGGAAAAAGTGTGCAGCTCAGAGAATATGAATAGCTAGTCTCTTAATGGATATACCCCTGGCTTGTTCATCAGTGTTGGGAATTTGGTTAGTGTGGGTCACCTCCAGGCATACTGGAGGGGCCACTTGAAGAGAAACAAAGAGAGGGCAAGAAAGAAGTGACTGTAGGTTTTGGTTTCTGCCTGAAGGCTGAAAAAATGGACCCAAAGTTAATATACTATTTAACCCACACGCCCAAACAGTGAATTGGCTTCACCCTCTCAAACCCTGGATCACCACTCAAGATGTACACTGCGAGGCCTTCCACAGGCACCCACGGCTCCCTGACTGTCCGCTTTAACCCAATTCCACCCATACAGAAACGCTGACTCATTCTCGAGCTGTGCCTGCCCTCTGCCGCTCCTGAGCCTTTGCGGGTGACACTTCCTCCCTCTTTCCAGGAGGCTGTTTAGATCACCCCCCAACTTCACCCCCACCCCACCTGTATAACTCGCTACTCCTTCCGGACTCCACACAGGGGCCACTTAGGCCCAACTAAGTACAGGTTTCCATGTAGTGACCCTGCCTTAGTCCTTGTCACACTGCACTGTCATTTCTTGCCCACATTTCTGCACCCCTGCTAGACTATAAGCTCCTTGAAGGCAAGAACCCAGTCTTGGCACTTAGTAGATGCTCCAAAAATAGATACTGTGAACAAAATAGAGAAATCTGATATCATTTTTATAATTTCATCTGGTTTTTCTTTTAGACACAATTACTTGCCACCAACAACACCAATCCTCTTGCCAAAAACAGTAAGAATTAAACCTATGTGAGGATGACAGGGAGACTTTTTATGTACATCTTAGTATCTTTTGAAAATTAAACAATGCAAATAGATGGCCTGTTTTGTTTTTTATTTAACAAGAGCCTTTATTTTATTTTTTTTCCAATTACAGTTGACATTCAATATTATATTAGTTGCAGGTGTATAGAACAGTGCCTAGATATTTACATAACCTTTAAAGTGATCCCCTGATGAATCTAATACACACCTGGCACCATACAGTTATTATAATATTATTGACTCTATCCCTTATGTTCTACTTTGCATCCGCAGATGACTTATTTTTAAAGATAAGTAAAATTTAAATTTAAAAATTCAGTGCCATGCCTGACCAGGCGGTGGAGCAGTGGATAGAGCGTCAGACTGGGATGTGGAAGACCCAGGTTCGAGACCCTGAGGTCGCCAGCTTGAGTGTGGGCTCATGTGGTTTGAGCAAAAACTCACCAGCTTGGACCCAAGGTCGCTGGCTCCAGCAAGGGGTTACTCGGTCTGCTGAAGGCCCGCGGTCAAGGCACATATGAGAAAGCAATCAATGAACAACTAAGGTGTTGCAATGCGCAATGAAAATCTAATGATTGATGCTTCTCATCTCTCCATTCCTGTCTGTCTGTCCCTGTCTATCCCTCACTCTGACTCTCTCTCTGTCTCTGTAAAATAAATAAATAAATAAATAAATAAATAAAAATTCAGTGTCATGGTAAACAATATATCTTGCATTCACATACATACCCATGAAATCTAAATTTTTGTCCAAACATTGCCAAGCATACACATACACATACATGTATGTGTTCTAATGCAAATATTTTTAAACTTCTTAGCTTTCTCTGCTAAGAAGAAATCAATCTCACACTAAGCTAATATGTAGAATAATTCATTAGATGTCTCAAGCAGCAAGTATCCTACTTTGGGGGGGAAGTAATTTGACTTCAATAGAACTTTTTTAAAAAGTAGTAATAACAGACAAAGAGAACTAGTTCTCTCTGAGGGACAACATTAAAATTATATTTTGCCTGACAGATGGTGGTGCAGTGGATAGCGTGCTGACCTGAAACGTTGAGGTCCCAGGTTCAAAACCCCAAGGTCACTGGCTTAAGAATAGGCTCACCAGCCTGACCAGGCGGTGGCGCAGTGGATGGAGCGTCGGACTGGGATGCAGAGGACCCAAGTTCGAGACCCCGAGGTCGCCAGCTTGAGCGTGGGCTCATCTGGTTTGAGCAGAAAGCCCGCCAGCTTGAACCCAAGGTCGCTGGCTTCAGCAAGGGGTTACTCGGTCTGCTGAAGGCCCACGGTCAAGGCACATGTGAGAAAGCAATCAATGAACAACTAAGGTGTTGCAATGCGCAATGAAAAACTGATGATTGATGCTTCTCATCTCTCTCCGTTCCTGTCTGTCTGTCCCTGTCTATCCCTCTCTCTGACTCACTCTCTGTAAAAAATAAATTAATAAAAAAAAAAAAAAAAAAAAAAAGAACAGGCTCACCAGCTTGAGTGCAAAGTCACCAGCTTGATTCCATAGTCGCTGGCTTAAGCCCAGAGGTCACTGGCTTAAGCCCAACATTGCTGGCTTGAGAATGGGATCATAGACATGACCCCATAGTCGCTGATGTGATCCCAAAGGTCACTGCCTTGAGAAAGGGGTTACTGGCACAGCTGGAGCCCCCAGTCAAGGCATGTGTGAGAAGCAATCAATGAACAACTAAAGTGTCAAAATAACTAGTTAATGCTTCTCATCTCTTTCCCTTCCTCTCTCTATCTGTCTCTCTTGCTAAAAAAGATTATATATATTTTATGTAAATCCAAGTATACTGCTAAAATTAATATAGTTAGTGTTTTGCAGTGCATTATATATATATACGTATACATATAATATTTTAAGATACAAACATGCATGATCTCCTAAAACCCAGAGTTCCTTTCTAAAACAATGATTTCCAGTCATTTTTCTACTATCAGGTTATTTTATCCTATTGTTAACGTGTAATGAGAATTTTAAATCAAAAGACAAAGACTTCACTGTAAAAATGAAGGGCTAGGACAGAGAACAGCTCATTTTTTGTGTGAGCCCTGCCTGAAGCAGGAGAGTTCTACAATTTGTACCCAAGGAACAGGGTTTTTCCCCCTTTAATCCTCCCCATGAGTATACCAATTTGTATACCCATCGCTTCATCCAACAACGGCAAAGCGCTTTTCAAACAAGCATTCATCTTTGTGGCGAAGAGGAAGGCAGACTTCAACACACAGCTTTATAAGTCGGCAGAACGAGGAACAAAGGTGCGAGGACTTGTCACAACACTAATAAATGTTGGCTTAGGCAGCCAGGCGAGCCCTTCCCAGCTGTCTCCCTCATGTGGGAGCACCCACACCTTTTCTCCCAAGAACCTGCTGGGTGTCTGAGTGCATTTCAGAAACCCACTCTCAGGTTTGGTTATGCAAATAGAAGTACAAAGGGAATAGCTTCTTGTAAAGATGCCAGTTTTTCTTTTGCCATAGACAGGAGGGGACACTAAGTTTAGTTCCATGTTTCTCAAGACCCAAAACTAAGATAACCCTGAACATAACAGCTAGAACACCCCCCAAAGTGGTCAATATCTTCTTTGTGCTTTCTCAATTCAATTTAAAAACTTTCACCAAAACATACTTTTGTTAGGCCCTGGGCCGGTTGGCTCAGCGGTGGAGCGTTGGCCTGGCGTGCGGGGGACCCGGGTTCGATTCCCGGCCAGGGCACATAGGAGAAGCGCCCATTTGCTCCCCCCCCCTCCTTCCTCTCTGTCTCTCTCTTCCCCTCCCGCTGCCAAGGCTCCATTGGAGCAAAGATGACCCGGGCGCTGGGGATGGCTCCTTGGCCTCTGCCCCAGGCGCTAGAGTGGCTCTGGTCGCAGCAGAGCGACGCCCCGGAGGGGCAGAGCATCGCCCCCTGGTGGGCAGAGCTTCACCCCTGGTGGGCGTGCCCGGTGGATCCCGGTCGGGCGCATGCGGGAGTCTGTCTGACTGTCTCTCCCCGTTTCCAGCTTCGGAAAAAATACAAAAAAAAACAACAAACGCCGTCTTTGCTCCAATGGAGCCTCGGCTGTGGGAGGGGAAGAGAGAGACAGAGAGGAAGGGGGGGGGGGGGTGGAGAAGCAAATGGGCACTTCTCCTATGTGCCCTGGCCGGGAATCGAACCCGGGTCCCCCGTACGCCAGGCCGACGCTCTACCGCTGAGCCAACCGGCCAGGGCCAAATTGATTTCTTTAAATTAAAAAAAATTGGATTTAAAAGAGCGGGGGCGGGGAGAGGACTCACTAGCCGTGGTGTGAAACACCTGTTAGAACACAGGCTTCACTCCTGATAGTTTCTGTTTCGTCTGCAGCACTCAGCACTGGGAGTCACTGATTCTCAATGCAGCTCAGTGCGAGGAACATCAAATATTTCAGAAAGCAAAACCTACATCAGTGACGGGAAATACAGACAAGGGGTGGGGAGAAAAGGGACTGCTAGCTACTCACACAGAAGACGCCTTTTTTAAACTACTAGTTGTTTAGTGTCAGAAAAGAAAACCACCACCTGTATTTAAATTCTAGCCCTAGCTCCCACTGTTTCGGTGAGTCCAGTTAAAAGTATCTTCACCGCTCTGCGACTCATCTGCAAGGTGGAGATCATGATTAAACTCACAGGGTCCTCGTTAGGTTAGGAAAGGATGCACTTAAATTCCAAAAAAAAGGTGCACCAGACATTTAACAAGTTGGCTCTCTTCTGTTTTCATATTTTAAAAACAAGGGAGAATTCTGGTTCTCCACATGATTCCCCCGGAAAGTGGGATAGCAGAGCAGCATTGTGATGTGAAGCGGAGTGCGGTGGGGTGCTAAGGAGCCGTGTGGGGGCACAGGATGAAACAAGAATGCCAAAATACTGACCATCTGAAAGGCTGGGCCCTGGCCATGTGGCTCGGTTGGCAGAGTGTCGCCCTGATGCACAGGGCTGTGGGTTTGATCCCCACTCAGGGCACATAAAAGAACAGATTCATGTTTCTGTCTCTGTCTCTCTCCCTTCCTCGCTCTCTAAAAATCTATAAATGGAATTTAAAAAAAACAGTAAAAGCTCGGTAATGAGTACATAGGGGCTCAGAATATTATCTTCTGTTAAGTACATAGGGAAATTTTCTATAATAAAAACTTGAAACAGTAATAATTTTTGAAGGTGTTAGCTGGAAAAGGACGAGGAGATGGGCTCGAGAGTCCCAGAGACCCGGGCTTGAATCTCTCCTCTCTGTGAACTTATGCAAGTTATTGCACCGTCTGAGCTTCAATCTACCCTCTTATGACAGGAAATGGCAGGGAGAGTGCAGAAATGTGCCGCTCATACCCTTTCCGGAGAGGGCTCCCTGCTCAGACAGGAGGCCTGTCCGCGTCAGAAGGACTCCTGTAGGGTCTGCCTCATCTTCTGAGCCAAGCTCATGGTCTTCTTGTAGCAACCCCCAACCAATGACTGAGCAAGACAGTAGCCAAGGTGACACTGTCCTTGGCCAATGAAAGCTATCCTAGGGCCTGGCATTTTCTGTGCAAGGTAAGACCCGTCGGACGGGTGATCTTTGCTCTGGAGCTGCTGGCTGGCCGGGCAGAGACGGGGTCAGGCTGCACGATGGTCTAAGGGCTCCCTCGGCCTAATCTCACTTGCTCCCTTTTCGTTTCGCGGGTGCTACCTCACAACAAAACTTACAGTGTCCCTAACTCCATCTGAGGGTCCTCTTCTCTGATGCTGCCACTGAATGGTGCTTACCTCCCTGGATTCCCGTGAAGAATAAATAAAAAAGGCGATGCATGGAAAAACATCGCACAGCACCTGGGACCCAACAAGTTCTCAACAATCAGCAACGTCGATGACAAGTATTCAACAGTGTTTAAGACAAGAGGGCAGAGTGCATATGAAGATACTACAGAAACTACGAGGCTTATGTAATTATAAGCTGCTTCTATTTTTACAGCCCATTAAGAGAGTAGAGAAGTACAAGGTAGAGAGGAAACTGCAGCCGCTAAAATATAGACACTAAAACCACAGATATTAGTGAAAGAACTAATTCTTATTTTTAAAAACCTCGTTGTAATTACTAGAATGGTATGCTCTAAACTTTTAAAAAAAACCACAGTATAGATAATGTAATATTATACAGGTTAAAGGTTAACAGATATTCTATCTTTTGCAACAAGAAATTGGAAAAAAAGAAATGAAGAATTTCATCTTTTTTTTGGTGGTGGTGGTGGTAATAGTGATTTGAATCTCTTTCTAGCATTAAATAATTGGGGCTAGCCTGACCTATGGTGGCGCAGTGGGATAAAGCGTCGACCTGGAAGTGCTGAGGTCGCCGGTTCGAAACCCTGGGCTTGCCTGGTCAAGGCACGTATGGGAGTTGATGCTTCCAGCTCCTACCCCCCTTCTCTCTCTGTCTCTCCCTCTCCTCTCTAAAATGAATAAATAAATAAATAAAATAATAATTGGGGCTATTAAGCTGTACATAGCTTTAACATAGAATTTATAAACCATAAGAGGTTTACAAGCTAAAAATTGGTCCCAATAGGAAGACCATGATTAATCAATAGTAAAAACCTGTATGCTCTCAATTAACTCTCTAATATACATACTTGGCCCTTTATGATTTTTAAATTTTTTAACTAGACAGATCATTACACTCAAGCTAGTATGAGTATACATTACTAAAACAGGAGACAAATATTTCATTACAGACAATTTCAGAAGATTTCACACCCACATTCTAAAACCTAATTAGATTAATTTCCCAGAGCTGTCAAGTATTCTTGGTAGCTTGCAATTTTTAAGTGACAAAATAAAGCCTTATTTTTAAATGTGGGCGGTGTTGATGAAATAAGTATGAGTAATACTTGCAGGAAACACAATATTAGCTTTAGCTAGGGAGTGGGTGACACTTGAATAGTCCTTCAAAGAAGTGCTTTTCATGTCGAACAAATGTAAAGCAAGAGTGATACTGTGGCTACCTGGTGAGCACAGACACTTACAAAACTGCCTCATGGTGCTTGAAATACAGCTTCACCCACCAAAAATGCAATTTAAGTCCATGTTCAGGATTAGATCGAATGTATAAAGGTAACAGGCTGATGTGTAAATATCAACCACAAAATCGCCAGACCTCCCAGGTTATGTTTAGTATTTACTAACTAGAAAAGATTGTAAAGCTTGTTTCAATGGCGTGGAAGGGGTGACAGAATTAAACCTGATTTAATCTATCATCTGAGGGAGTTCCGCTCTATTCACCATAGTTCCAGGAGTAATGTTTCCCTTGTAGGTCTTGCTATGTTGATCCCAAACACATCTCTGAAGGGTTAAAAATAAAGAACAGTAGAGAGCTGTGTACTGCTGTTAGTGCCGCACTCGCACTCGGTTCAGTGTTTATTTTGCAGTAAGAAGAGGTAATAAGGGATAATTCTCCAAAACCGGGAACTATTCATAGTCCATTAATTATGTCAAAGATTGAAAAAGAATCAGTTTAACATTTTAACACATCATAAAGAGTTCTTATACATACACACACACACACACACACACACACACACACACACACACACACAATCAGGCATACAGGAATGAACAACAGAAAAACAATCTTCCAGCCCTACTCCAAAGGTGAGACGGTGCCTAGCTGTGAAGTCGTGGGCAGAGAGTCTGGGAAATCCATGTCCCTTCCACTCAATTTACTGTGAAACTAAAACTACTACATGAGTCAGGCGTTGTTCCCAGGACAGTGGGAGATAAATAACTTCCATTGCTGCCTCTAAAAGGGCACACCACAGTGTCGCCATTGTCAACACATCAGTGGATGCACATTGTATGTCTGGCATCGTCCTAAAAGCACAGGTTAAAAAAAAAAAATTACCTAGTCAACACAGGTGGTTTCTTACTAAGATAACCAACATGTCTCATTCAGGTCTCTCTGTTCACTTTCTTGCTTTTTATAGTTTGGGTTCCTCCATTTCTTACTGGCACCAAAATAAAGAAATAAAAATGGCAAGAGAGGATACGGGGAGACAAAAGGGCAGGGGTCGGGAACCTATGGCTTGCGAGCCAGATGTGGCTCTTTTGATGGCTGCATCTGGCTTGCAGACAAATCTTTAATAAAAGAAATAGTCCTGGCCGGTTGGCTCAGTGGTAGAGCGTCGGCCTGGCGTGCAGAAGTCCCGGGTTCGATTCCCAGCCAGGGCACACAGGGGAAGCGCCCATCTGCTTCTCCGCCCCTCCCCCTCTCCTTCCTCTCTCTCTCTCTCTCTCTCTTCCCCTCCCGCAGCAAGGCTCCATTGGAGCAAAGATGGCTCGGGCGCTGGGGATGGCTCCTTGGCCTCTGCCCCAGGCGCTAGAGTGGCTCTGGTCGCAACAGAGCTACGCCCAGGAGGAGCAGAGCATCACCCCCTGGAGGGCGTGCCGGGTGGATCCGGTCGGGCACATGTGGGAGTCTGTCTGACTCTGTCTCTCCCTGTTTCCAGCTTCAGAAAAATACAAAAAAATATATATATATACAAAATAAAATAAAATAAAAGAAATAGTAACGTTAAAAATATAAAATAGTCTCATATATTACAATCCATTCATTTCCTACCACTCATGTTCATGGTTGTGGGTGGCTGGAGCCAATCACAGCTGTCCTCCGGGACAACACCAAAT
Source organism: Saccopteryx leptura (assembly GCF_036850995.1). Taxonomy (NCBI): domain Eukaryota; kingdom Metazoa; phylum Chordata; class Mammalia; order Chiroptera; family Emballonuridae; genus Saccopteryx; species Saccopteryx leptura. Next base: position 6,322,192 of record NC_089504.1, on the reverse strand, counting down.
TTTTATTGGATAATGCTTAACATACATGGGTCATTCGTTGTATGGCTCTCACTCCTGTGCAAAAGGGGCTTGTCACCAAGTAATTTGCTAGCTGCAAAGAGTAGAATAATTATGAGGAAAGCTAAAACTTCTAATGGATTTAGTCACCCTTCACATGAACGATCCAGCTAATAAAAAGCTGAACTGACACTTCCCTAATTTGTCACTTCTTTCTCATAAGTAGGTAAAAAAAAAAAAAAAATCCCATTCAAATGCAAGAAACTCTTGCTTTGCCATTTCTCCAAAGATCAGTCACAGCTTCAACAAGTCATTTTTGGTTCTTCTTACAAACAAATCTAAATCTCTCTTTTGACTCTGATATTATAGACCAGCGGTTCTCAACCTGTGGGTCGTGACCCCGGTGGGGGTCGAATGACCAAAACACAGGGGTCGCACGACCAAAACACAGGGGTCGCACGACCAAAACACAGGGGTCGCCTAAAGCCATCGGAAATACCCACAGGTTGAGAACCGCTGTTATAGACTATGTTTTCACTGAAATAAGTGGATATCCTTCAATGTATAATATTGATATATATGTGACTTAGATTCAGGTAGGTGTCCTGCACATAATAGCTGTTCAATAAAATTTTTTAAATTTTGTTCAAAGGGCAGGTTATGAAGAGTTTTACAGAAACAATTTTATTGTAACGAATCCCTTTAAAACATCCATTTACAGGCATGCTCTCCCTCCCTGGGGCATGCTGCGCCTCTCCCTTCCCTCTCTTCTTCCCCACAGGCATGCACCTCCTGTATTCGAAGGCAGTGTTTTCCAATCTCCAGTCCACCAGAAATTTTGTACCAATCTGCAAAGGAGTTAACTGCCCGGATATTGTATGGAGATTACAGATGCAACGATCTTAGTCCGATACGCTTATGCTCAGGGTGGTTCCTGCCTGAGTGGTCTCTGAAATAATTCTATTTTCTGCGGTCCCCGGTGTTGGTTTCTGCCTGAGTGGTCTCTGAAAGAACTCTCCTATTTTCCGCGGTCCCCAGTGTAAAAAGGTTGAAAACCACTGCTGGAAGAGACTCCCCAAGATTTGTAACCAAGGGAGCAGTGGGCAGCGGCAGCTCTCCCCGGCTAAACCCTGAACCTGTCTCCAAGGCCCCTTCTCTCTGACTTCCCAGTGACCCAGAGCAGCCCTGCTGGGGCTCTGCTGTTGCTTCTTCTATCCTAGGCCCTTCCTGTTTCACCGTCTCCAGCTTTCATATACTCAAAAAAAAAAAAAAATTAACCCCCCCCAAATACAGCCATTTACACTTTGATCTGATACAAAATAGAAAGCCCCAATTTAAATACGAACTAAGCCAATAAGGTTATTACAAATTATGGGGTTTGAGTCCATTTTAATAGTTGTATGATAACTTCCTGACATGTCATGATTTCTAAAAATTTCTTTTTTTTTTTTGTATTTTTCTGAAGCTGGAAACGGGGAGAGAAAGTCAGACAGACTCCCGCATGCGCCCGACCGGGATCCACCCGGCACGCCCACCAGGGGGCGACGCTCTGCCCACCAGGGTGTCGCTCTGTAGCGACCAGAGCCACTCTAGCGCCTGGGGCAGCGGCCAAGGAGCCATCCCCAGCGCCCGGGCCATCTTTGCTCCAATGGAGCCTTGGTTGCGGGAGGGGAAGAGAGAGACAGAGAGGAAGGAGGGGGGGGTGGAGAAGCAGATGGGCGCTTCTCCTGTGTGCCCTGGCCGGGAATCGAACCCGGGTCCCCCGCACGCCAGGCCGACGCTCTACCGCTGAGCCAACCGGCCAGGGCCTCTAAAAATTTCTTAAGAGTCCTGGCCAGGTAGCTCAGTTGGTTAGAACATTGTCCTGATAAGCCAAGGTTGCAGGTTTGATCCCTGGTCAGGGCACATACAAGAATCAACCAATGAATGCATAAATAAGTAGAACAACAAATCAAGGTTTCTCTATCTCTCCTCCCCTTCCTTACTCTGTCTCTAAAAATCAACCAATAAACAAAAATTTTTTAAAAATAAAAATTTCCGGCCCTGGCTGGTTGGCTGAGTGGTAGAGCGTTGGCCTGGCGTGCGGGGGACCGGGGTTCAATTCCCGGCCAGGGCACACAGGAGAAGTGCCCATTTGCTTCTCCACCCCCCTCTCCTTCCTCTCTGTCTCTCTCTTCCCCTCCCGCAGCCAAGGCTCCATTGGAGCAAAGATGGCCCGGGTGCTGGGGATGGCTCTATGGCCTCTGCCTCAGGCACTGGAATGGCTCTGGTTGCAGCAGAGCGAAGCCCCAGATGGGCAGAGCATCGCCCCCTGGTGGGCATGCCGGGTGGATCCTGGTCGGGCGCATGCAGGCGTCTATCTGACTGCCTCCCTGTTTCCAACTTCAGAAAAATACGAAAAATAAAAATTAAAAAAAACACACAAAAAAACATAAAAAATAAAAATAAAAATTTCCACACTGGCCAGATAGGTCGATTGGTTAGAGCATCATCCCCAAAGTGCAGAGGTTGCTGGTTCAATCCCCAGTCAGGGCACATACAGGAACAGATCGATGTTCCTGTCTCCGTCCCCTGCATCCTCTCTTGCTAAAATCAACAAATAAACAGTTTTTTAAATAAAAAAATAAATAAAAATTTCCTAGAATATGAAAGTTTACTCCTATATAGGTGTTAAAAAAAAAAAAAAGAAGAGAGGAAGGTTTTACTCCCTCTACACAGCAGGATGTGGCTCAAGTGTAAGCCCTTCCTGTAAAGTGCATGTGAGAAACAGGCAATTTTTAAAGGCCTATATGGACTTTGATGAAAGTCCTATAATGTGTGCACGCTTGATGGTATCTGTGAAGGTCTATGAAAGTTGCAAGCACCTGTTACAAACAACTCACAGCCACCCAAACCATAGCTCCATTCTCCCCATCTAGAAGCATAATTCTGCCAAGTTAGGCTCAGGCGCCCCATCATTATCTCATTATGCATGTGCACAATCCCAAAGCCACCATTCAAGGAAAACCCTCAATCACTGCCCTGGGCTGGGCTACCCCACACTGCCCAGCACACCGCATATCACGAAGTCCTTTACCACTGGAGAACAGCAGTTTATTTTTCAGAACCCTTCATTATTCCACTTTAAAAAAACTCAAATACTAATAAAATAAGGCAACTGAGAATAGACATTTATTGCCCTAATACTTCTTGGCATTTCATCTGAAAACTCAAATTTTGCACTTCTCTCTCTCTTTTTAGCAAAAGAGAGACAGAGACAGATAGGGACAGACAGACAGGAAGGGAGAGATGAGAAACATCAATTCTTTGTTGCAGCACCTTAGCTGTTCATTGATTGCTTTCTCATATGTGCCCTGCCTCATATGGGGGGGTACAGCTACAGCAGACCAAGTGACCCCTTGCTTCTTAATCCAGCAACCTTGGACTCAAGCCAGCGACCATAGGGTCATGTCTATGATCCCACACTCAAGCCAGGGCCCCTACACTCAAGCTGGTGAGCCCACTCCCAAGCCGGATGAGCCTGCTCTCAAGCCAGCAACCTCGGAGTTTCAAACCTGGGTCCTCTGAATCCTAGGCTGATGCTCTATCCACTGCGCCACTGCCTGATCAGGCTTGCATTTCTATTATTAGTGCAAATAGATGTGTTCATTCCTTTCCTTCCATTAAACTCTAAGCTACTCCACAGTGAAGACCAGTACTGTAGCAAATACCTTTTCAAAACAAACTCTTCACTGACGTATACTTGCATATATACAACTGCTAACTGACTCATTCTTCCTCATAAACTTATCAAGTTAAATTTTTTTTTCAAGTAGTTTACACACTTTCTCCCTTAGTAATATTTTTGATCATTTTTTTGTTTGTTTTCTGAAGTGAGAAGCAGGGACGCAGAGAGACAGGACTCCCGCATGCGCCCAACCGGGATCCAGCTGACATGCCCACCAGGAGGCAATGCTTTGCCCATCTGGGGCATAGCCTGTTGCAACCAGAGTCATTCTAGTGCCAGAGGCGGAGGCCATGGAGCCGTCCTCAGCACCCAGGCCAACTTTGCTCCAATGGAGCCTTGGCTGCAGGAGGGGAAGAAAGTGATGGAGAGAAAGGAGAGGGGGAAAGGTGGAGAAGCAGATGGGTGCTTCTCCTGTGTGCCCTGGCCGGGAATCGAACCCGGGACTTCACAGGCCAGGCCGATGCTCCACTGCTGAGCCAAACGACCAGGGCCCTTGTTTGTTTTATTGTACAAAAAATTCAAGTACATGCAGTAGAAAGTACTGTATAGCGTCATAAGCCCTCCTGTCCCAGTTTCAACAATGACCCACTCATGAGAGCTTTTCCTACATCATCATGCCCATCCACCACCACCCCAAATTCTTTTGAAGCAAATCCAAGACTTTATAATCATTCATATATATCCCAGTTCCCATTTATTTTCAACAGCTCCTTGGTTTTGCCTTCCCTCCCACCCCTCCACCCCCAAGAAGAAGTGTTCAGAATAATGCAGGCACCAGGACCTCATTTATTATTGTCCTTCTGGTAGCCGCCTCCCTCCTCTGGTGCGCCACCCTTGACAACACTCGCCAACATCTCTGTGGAATGCCCACCAGTATGCTCAGTTCCTTTGACCAGAGCCTATTTCACTTAGAAATATATTGTATTCCCCCCCCCCCCACACACACACACACAATCCTTTTCTCTTGTTTGAACAAGTGTGTGTGGGGGGGAGAATTGTGCCAAAAATTACTATTCTCTTGATAAAAATGACTTCTGATTTATTTCCCCACACCAGATAAGCTGAAAAAAGCCAAAGGAAGTGGAGCAGGAATAGAAAAGGAAAGAAATACAGTTAAAATGGTAGATTTTACCTAATGAAGTGTGTGCAAATATCTTAAGCCATCTGGTATTTTATTTTAAAAATAAATATTTGTAAACAGCCAAAATCTTGGGTTCCTTTAGACAGAGGGATGTTTATAAAATGAATTATCTTAATTTAAGGGGTATATTGCCTTCAGGATTTTAGTTAATAACAGTATTGCTTCAGAGCCAAAGAAATGGTTATGTGAGAACAATTAGAGCCAAAAAAGTAATTAAGGGAGAGGATGCTCTTCCTATAGCTCTCACCTTGTTATACTCTGAGGTGAGATTTCGCGGCCTCGGCTGAGACAGCAACCACCGCCACCCCTCGCTTTCTCCTCCACACCCTTCACAAATGGAATTCCGAAAGGAGGCACTTTCGAGTTCATCATGGGAAATGTCTCATCTTGAGAACACCTCAGTGCAGTAATTGAGATTTCATCCACTTCTCCCTCCGGACACTGTACTGCCCGGCCCTTCCCGGATGATTTCCCCAGGAATCCAGACGCAGGCAGAGGGAAAAGGTCCATTCCGCATCCCACATCCTGTCCTCCCGGGGACGGCCAGTGCACCGCCTAGGCACCCCCTGCTCGCCCTGGTGTGAGGACACAGGGCTTCCAGACACCACGCCATTTCTTGCCTACCGCACCCCGAGGTTAGGTAGCTGGTGGAGCGCCCTCACCGCCACCCTTCCAGATTTACAACTGTTTCCTTTGAGCAGTTGAAGAATTGTTACCCCGTAAATGGCTCTTCCCGAAGGTGATCTCCTCTGACTCCGACTACTCTCCCCTCCAGGCCAAACGCCGCAGTCCCCACATCAAATTCAGGACCTGAGCTTCCCATTAAGAACCACAAGTGTGCCCCACACCGTCACAGGTCAAAAGTCCTCGCCTCTAGATGGAAGTCGCCACTTGTCGCCCCCGCCCCCCCCCCCAAGTCAAGACGCCGGACCCAGCCCCGCCAAAGCCGCCCGCCCCCGGGAGGGGCGCCCGACCGGCCCGCACCTTCCTGCAGAGAGAGCAGCCCTAGGAACTCGGGACTGGCGTCCTAGTAAATAGCGCAGTCCCCAGAACCCGAGGGCTTCCACGCCCCCATCGAAGCCGGTCCGCGGCGCGTCGTTATTCGCCCTGAGGGATTTAGGTTCTTCCCTACAAACCCCGCTGGTCTCCCTGCTCTGGCCGCCGGGGTGGGGAACCCGGACCCGCGCCCCCAGTTCTAGCCGCCGGGGTGGGGGGACCCGGACCCGCGCCCCCTGTTCTGGCCGCCGGGGTGGGGAACCCGGACCCGCGCCCCCAGTTCTAGCCGCCGGGGTGGGGGGACCCGGGCCCGCGCCCCCTGTTCTGGCCGCCGGGGTGGGGAACCCGGACCCGCGCCCCCTGCTCAGGCCGCCGGAGTGGGGGGACCCGGGCCCGCGCCCCCTGTTCTGGCCGCCAGAGTGGGGGGACCCGGACCCGCGCCCCCAGTTCTAGCCGCCGGGGTGGGGGGACCCGGGCCCGCGCCCCCTGTTCTGGCCGCCGGGGTGGGGAACCCGGACCCGCGCCCCCTGCTCAGGCCGCCAGAGCGGGGGGACCCGGACCCGCGCCCCCTGCCCAGGCCGCCAGAGTGGGGGGACCCGGACCCGCGCCCCCTGCTCAGGCCGCCGGAGTGGGGGGACCCGGGCCCGCGCCCCCTGCTCAGGCCGCCGGGGTGGGGGGACCCGGGCCCGCGCCCCCTGCTCAGGCCGCCGGAGTGGGGGGACCCGGGCCCGCGCCCCCTGTTCTGGCCGCCGGGGTGGCAGGACCCGGACTCGCGCCCCCAGTTCTGGCCGCCGGGGTGGGGGACTCAGACCCAGAACCCACAGCAGCTCCACTCGCCTCGGAAGAGCGAATCCGGCTCGCACCTCCTGCTCGGGCCAAAGCCCGTGAGGGGCACCGGATCCGCGCCTCCTTCAGGCCGCGGGGACCCCGACCCAAGCGCCGCCGCCGCCTCCGCCAGAGCCGCCCGGCCCGCGTGCCCTGCCCCGGCTGGCCGGACACCTTCTCCCGCAGCCCCGCGGGCCCAGCCCCTCACTTACCCAGAGCTCGGTTCCCCAGCTCATGGTGCAGGGGGCGGGAAGGGGCGCGCCGCGCGGCGGGCGCGGCTCTCTGGTCCCCCTCCCCGGCGATCCCTTCGCCCCTCGAGGTCCCCGCGATCCAGGAGAGCCCGGGCCGCGCTGCCGCCGCCTCCTTCGGCTCACCGCGCCTCGCTTGGGTCTCCTTGGCGGCTCCTCCTCCCGGTCGCTCCCCAGCAAAATGGCCCGAGGAAGCAGCAGCCCCGGCCGCCGCAGCGCGCGCCCGCCCCACAGCCGGAGTCGAGGGCGGGCGGGGCGGGGCCGCGCGCCGGGGCGGGGCCGGCTGACAGTTCGCGCACGCGCACGCGCCGCGGCCCACCCCGCCCGCAGGTACCCTCAGCCAGGCTCGCTTCGCCTGCGGTCCGGAAGGACGCCGAGGGAGGCCGGCTGGCTCTGTACCCGCACCATTTTTTTTTTTTTTAATCACTTATTAGCGACGGCACTCTCTGCTCTTAGGACAACCGCGCGCCTTTGACACAGAGCCGGCCCCTATTAACATCGGTGCTGTGCGAGGCCCGAGGTGCTCTTCTGCGCCGAGCTCCGCTTTGCATTTAAAGGACAGGACTTGTCCCCGGCAGCCATTCACGCCGATCACAGCTCGCTCCGGATAGGCTTTCCGCACCGCCCGGGAACCGGAGGCCCAGGAGCCCTGCAGCCCCGCGCGGTGGGAGGAGGGCCTGGGACCGTGATGTGTGTGCACTGTACAGCTAGGGACGTCCAGGCCAAGAGCCACCAAGCTGCACCGAGTGGCTAGGGAGGGAATCCAAGGGCGCACAACCAGTGATTTCTAATCTGAAACCAGTGGTTTCCAACTTGTTCAGCCAAGAAGCGCTCAGACGTGAGATCCTGTTGCCGCTTAGTAGGTCAAAACAAAGGCACTGGGGTCCACCGATAAAAGTGTTTGGTTCCAATGCTGCCTCCCGCACGTACTAGCTGGGTGGCCGAGGTCAGACTCGAGAAGCTCAGAGCCCCCGTCTGCCAAATGGAGGTAACGCATCCGTTCCAGCGTGTGCTGGCCAGGATCAAGGAGATGAGCACCTGTAACCTGGCTATGGTTGGTAAACTGAGAGCTAATTTTTAACTGGATTCTGACTCTCTCTCTCTCTCTCTCTCTGTATTCCAAAGGTCTAAACAAATATTCTCGACAAGCTACGGAGAATTTTTTATTTCCAATTCTTACCTCTGAATCACTAGGCCCTTTCTCCTCACTGAATGCTAATGACTTTACTGAGCAGCTGTGGACTCCTAAGTGGCCCCCCACTTTGAACTGTTTCACCGGCATCTCTCAGATACCTACTATGCCCGCCGCCCAGCCTCTACCCGCTTTATAGTTCTCTGCTAGAAAGGGTGGAGCTGAGAACCCTTGCGGACAAACCACCAGGTCTCCGTCCTTTGTTGGACAGGCAGAATAAATGTAACCTGTCAAAACTGTTTTGGTCTGTCTTTTTTCAGTTTCCCCACACTCCTTCGTTTTTACTGTGTGTGTTTAAATGTTTTGCTCTCACAGTTACTAGGTCTGGGAACTCTTTACTCCAGAGACTGCGAGATATATGACAGAGTTGCTAGCCACCTACCTCCCAGGTCAGATTAACAGCCAGGATGCGTTGGAGGGGTTAGAAATTCAAAGAACGCTGCACAGTTTAGCTTGCAATCTGGAAACTGTAAGTGAAAAGCAGGTTATCTAACAAGACCCTGCCTCAGTAATCACCTCAATTTCCCTTCCTGCCATGGCTTAAATATTTTTTTTCAGTCAAATACAATGATCTAATCTCTACTGAGTTCTTGGAGACTTTTCAGAAACAGTGACCACTTGTGCAAATATGCTAATCAGGACGAAAAACAACCTGCTGATCTAAAGAGAAAGAAGAAAAAGGAGAAAGACAGCAGAAGTAAAAGAGACCACATTGAGATAAAAAACGTTTCAAGATGAGTAAGCAGTAAGTAATTATAGAAACCTATTGATGGAGGAGGGGTTTGGGAGAAGGGTGTAAAAGGGACAAATATAAGGTGACAGAAAAAGATTTGACTTTGGGTGATGGGTATACAACATAATCAACAGTTCAAATGCTACAGAAATGTTTACCTAATTGTGACCTGTGTACTCTTATTGATCAATGTCACCCTCATACATTTAATTTTCTAAATAAAAAACAAACAAACAAAAAAGAACAAAAAAAAAGAAATCTATTAAAAGTGACAGCAATAAAACTGTGTGGAAATGTGTTAATTAAACCACAATGCAAATATCTTTAACTTCATTAAGTTTGGGTGGTAACTGGAAAGGTTTGAAAGTGTCATAATCTTAAAAAATAAAGGAGAGAAAAAATAAAAATAAAAAATAAATAAAGGAGAAAGACACCATTGATCTTGAAGCAATGTAAACAAACAGCATTTGGAATAAAGAGAAATAAGCTAGCAGAGAAAAAGATAAAATGAATATAGCACAGTATTTTTTTTAGGAAGAAATGAATCCACTCACTTTTACTAATAGTAAGAGGGACTGATTCTAAGACAAGGAATAATCACTATTAACAAATTATTGTGACCTGACCTACTTAGGAATCAGTTTTCACAAGAGATATTCTAAACCCTGTCTATGTAAATGCTGGAATCACCTAGGGTCAGTCTGGGTTATGTACACCTGTTTCACTTAAGTAACATCTACAGCCTGACCAGGTGGTGGCGCAGTGGATAGAGCATCGGACTGGGATGCGGAAGGACCCAGGTTCGAGACCCCGAAGTCACCAGCTTGAGCACAGGCTCATCTGGCTTGAGCAAAGAGCTCACCAGCTTGGACCCAAGGTCGCTGACTCCAGCAGGGGGTTACTCAGTCTGCTGAAGGCCCGTGGTCAAGGCACATGTGAGAAAGCAATCAATGAACAACTAAGAAGTCGCAATGCGCAACAAGAAACTGATGATTGATGCTTCTCATCTCTCTCCGTCCCTGTCTATCTCTGCCTCTGTAAAAAAAAAAAAAAAAAAGTAACATCTACAAAGCACTGATTTACAAAGTTATGATCTTAGTGGTGACTTCTTTTTTTATTTATTTATTTTTTACAGAGACAGTCAGAGAGAGGGACAGATAGGGACAGACAGACAGGAACAGAGAGAGATGAGAAGCATCAATCATTAGTTTTTTGTTGCTACACCTTAGTTGTTCACTGATTACTTTCTCATATGTGCCTTGACCAGGGGCTACAGCAGAGAGAGTAACTCCTTGCTTGAGCCAGCGACCTTGGGTCCAAGCTGGTGAACTTTGCTCAACCAGATGAGTCTGCACTCAAGCTGGCAACCTTGGGGTCTCGAATCTGGGTCCTCCGCATCCCAGTCCAACGCTCTATCCACTGCGCCACTGCCCGGTCAGGCAGTGGTGACTTCTTTAATTTCCACTGAATCTCATCATCACAGATCTTATTAGAATGAAAAGGTATGGAGACAAATAGAGACCCTAGATAGGTTGCTGTGATGTTAGAGGCGAACAATTCTTTGTTTCGTAGCATGCAGGAGAGAAAGAGAGACAGACAGACAGACAGACTGGGACAGACAGACAGGAGGGAGAGAGATAAGAAGCATCGACTCAATTGTTGCAGCACTTTAGTTGTTCATTGATTGCTTTCTCATATGTGCTTTGACTGGGGGGCTCCAGTTGAGCCGCAGACCCCCTTCCTCAAGCCAGCAACCTGGGGCTCAGCAGTGACCTCGGGGTTTCAAACCTGGGATCTTAGCGTCCCAGGTCAATGCTCTGTCTCCTGCGGCACTGCCTGGTCAGACACAAACAATTCTATTCGGGCTTGTTTGGGCAATTGTCATGGTGCTTGCAATTAATGAACATTTAATTCAGGGGATTAAATGTATAAATGTATCTTTACCTATTTTAAAGGGGGTAGGTTTTTATCCTTACCTATTTTAAAGGACGTAGGTTTTGTAATTGTTAAATTGGGATCCCAATGTTCACTGTTTTTTAGGTGTGTGCCCTTCAGCAAGTTACTTAAACTTTCTCTGAGCTTCAGTTTCCTTATCATAAAACAAGGACCTCACCGATTGTTACGAGGCTGAAATAAGGGAGCTGGCAGGGAGCACAGGCTTTGGTGTTAGTCAGCTTTGAACAGCTCTGTACAACTTTGGTTGAATTATTTTTCTTCTCTAAGACTCAGTTTCCTCTATAAAATAGAATTAATGCTGCCTGACCTGTGGTGGTGCCATGGATAAAGCATCGACCTGAAACACTGAGGTTGTTGGTTCGAAACCCTGGGCTTGCCTGGTCAAGGCACATGTGAAAAGCAACTGAGTTGATATTTCCTGCTCCACGCCCACGCCCCTCTAAAAATCAATTAGCAAAATTAAAAAAAAAAAAAAAAAAAAAGGCCTGACCTGTGGTGGCACAGTGGATAAAGCGTGGACCTGGAATGCTGAGGTCGCCAGTTCAAAACCCTGGGATTACCTGGTCAAGGCACATATGGGAGTTGATGCTTCCTGCTCCTCCCCTGTTCTCTCTCTCTCCCTCTCCCTCTCTGTCTCTCTCTCTCCTCTTCCTTCTCTCCTCTCTAAAATTAATAAATAAAGTCTTTAAAAAAAAAAAAGAAAATAATGCTACTTAGGTTACTGCAAAAATGAAAAGAAAAAAGATGTAAAATGCTTACCAGAGGGCCCTGGCCGGTTGGCTCAGTGGTAGAGCGTCAGCCTGGCGTGCAGGAGTCCCGGGTTCGATTCCCGGCCAGGGCACACAGGAGAAGCGCCCATCTGCTTCTCCACCCCTCCCCCTCTCCTTCCTCTCTGTCTCTCTCTTCCCCTCCCACAGCCAAGGCTCCATTGGAGCAAAGTTGGCCCAGGCACTGAGGATGGCTCTATGGCCTCTGCCTCAGGCGCTAGAATGGCTCTGGTTGCAACAGAGCGATGCCCCAGATGGGCAGAGCATCGTCCCCTGGTGGGCATGCTGGGTGGATCCTGGCCGGGCACATGCGGGAGTCTGTCTGACTGCCATGGCTCTGGTTGCAACAAAGCGACGCCCCAGATGGGCAGAGCATCGTCCCCTGGTGGGCATGCTGGGTGGATCCTGGTCGGGCACATGAGGGAGTCTGACTGCCTCCCCATTTCCAATTTCAGAAAAATACAAAAAAAATAAAAAATAAAGTAAAATAAAATGCTTAACAGAGGGCACATTGGTACCCCTTCCTTACCTTTTGTTTTCTGGAAGATTTTTACTTCTTGTATCAAGGAAATCAATCCTGTAAGCACTTCTGATGTAGCGAAACAGCCTGCCTGAACTACAACTGATTGGTTTTCTACTGGTGAAGTACTATTCCTATTGAAATTCTCAGGGTTGTTTTTTTTTTCAAATAGCTTCCATCAGTTTCAGCTTACAATCCCCCATTTGTTCAGCATTCAAACTACTTACTAAGGACCCACGAAAGCACTCAAATGGAAAAGGTTGGGAGTAGGATAAAAGTAGGAAGTCTGTAGAGGAGAATATTAAAACTGCAACCAAATTTTGCAGCGAATAATGGAATTCCCCCGAAGGTCTATAAAAATGTACACAAAATCAGGAAAAACCAGCTGTCCTGTGGCTGAGCAAGTTACACATTGTGCCGCCAAGAATAGGAGAAGTAGATTTGAAGTTTTTCCCCAACCCGCAGGATTCAAGATGTGTCAGGGCCTAGCTTCTCCATGAAGTTCACTCGCAAGAAAATACCCCGGGCTTCTCCATACCCCAAGGAATGACATTTCAGGTCAAAGAATTGATGTGGTCCTGGCCAGACAGCTCAGTTGGTTCGAGCACTGCCTTGAGGCCCAGAGGCTGCCAGTTCAATCCTCAGTCAGGGTTCCTCTCTCTAAAATCAATAAAATAAACATTTTTTAAAAAAGTGACATTTGACTTTTAAATGTAGTGCCAGGTTCCAATTCGACCTCTAGTCCCTTATACTGTCTTTATACAGGTTTTGGGTCTGAAATATCAACTTCTTTGATAAGAAAATAAATGGAAATTATACCTCATTACAACTGGAGAATATTAACCCATTAATTACTTAAAAGATTTATGGAAATTTCTAAGCTGATGCCAAATACTGTTATTAATTACATTAGGTCCGAAGTACAAATTCTGCTACTAGTGGCAACTTTTGGTGGATCCTGCAAAGTTAGGGGAAATAGAAAAAATAAATGCACTTGACTAAGACAACAGGCTAAAAGCCAGGTTCGGGAGACCCACTTTCCGGCCCCTCCAGGCCCTTTCAGTCGATACCTTACAGTTTAATGTCCCTTTGAAACCATCGCCAGGGAGAAGCAGGCATAACTTGTTCTGTTACTCAACATGTCCGTTTCCAGTTATAGTATGATGAGTATGCAAATACTCAGTTCTTGAAACTCTGAAATCATGCGCCTAAATATAATTGCCAACATAGCAGTTTTCATGGAATTTGGAAAAGTAACTGCAGCCCTGGCAGGTTCGCTCAGTGGACAGGGTGTTGGCCAGGCGCGTGGACGTCTCGGGTTTGATTCCAGGTCAGGGCACACAGGAGAAGTGACCATCTGCTTCTCTTCCCTTCCTCTCCCCTGCTCTCTCAATTCCCCTCCAGCAACCAGTGGTTTGATTGTCAGTCTAGAGCGCTGAGGATAGCTCAGTTGATTTGAGCATTGGCACCAGACGGGGGTTGCCAGGTGGATCCCGGTTGAGACCCATGCAGGAGTCTATCTCCCCTCCTCTCACTTAATTTAAAAAAAAGAAAAAAGAAAAAGTAACTGTATAAAAAAAAATACTTCACTTGCCTGACCTGTGGTAGCACAGTGGATAAAGTGTCAACCTGAAATGTTGATGTTGCTGGTTCAAAACCCCAGGCTTGCCCGGTCAAGGCACATACGAGAAACAACTACTATGAGTTGATACTTCCCACTCCTCCCCCATCTTTCTCTATATCCTCTCTCTAAAAAAACCCAAAAATCAATAAAAAGAAATACCCCACTTTAATCTTTGTATAATTAGTGTTTCCTTTTTTATTTCTCTCAATTCAAAGTAATGACTAGCACAATATAGTTTTCAAATGCCCAATGGAAGATATTCCTTCTATACATCTGGACACATACCATTGGTATGCAACTCTGTAAAGGTCACATAATAATTCCCAAATGAAAAGAAGCTAAAAATAAGAATTAGCTTTAAGCCCTTATAAAATTGCTTTCCAGAAACTAAAAGACAGAAGTCTCCAATTTTTCTAACTATTTAAATGTTTGGTCACTACTATATTATTAAATGAAATTAAGACTATTCCTGACTATTCTGTTTTTAAAAGCCTACTACAATAAAATTTAAAATAAGGGATTCAAAAATGGTTCCCCATTTTAAAAAGTAAACAAGGCCCTGGTTGGATAGCTTGGTTGGTTAGAGCTTCATCCTGAAGCACAAAGGTTGCAGGTTCAATCCCCGGTCAGGACACATATAGGAAAAGATAGATGTTTGTACCCTTCTCTCTCTTCCTCTCTCTCTAAAATAAATAAAGTACAAAAATAAAAAGCACACATACAAAGTAAACAAGACTTCAAACACTGCAAACTACTTTTAAAAATGAAACTGTACTTAAAAATCACCTTTCCCTTTAACTAGTTTCATACTGAAGTGACAGTCAGTTAACAGTCTATTTCTCTTGATATCTAAAGAATGTATTACTTATTTTATATTCCTGGTATGTTCTTTCAAATTGCTGATTTTTAAAATGCGTTTTGAAAATTCCTCTAGCATTTCATCTGATAACCCATTAATTACTCAGATTCTGGGCTTTTAATTTTTTTGAAAATTTATTATAAGAATTAGAAAGCCGTTTATGGTACAGTGTGAGCACAGATCCAATTCTGAAGCAGATGAGGTTACAGTCCTGGTTTTAAAGATACCTGCCAAAAATTACACCCACTAGATGTGTGATCTTGAGCACAGTCATTTGAGTTCCTTGTATTTGTTTTCGTATCTGTTAAATAAGGTGGGTGGATCTGTTGGTTATCTAAGGACCCTTTCTGCCTAATATGCAAATGAATGTTTTACAACAATGCAGGACAGATTTAGTGCTGGGTTTTGTGGGTGAGTCCTAAATGAGAGTTCTATCTGGGTCATTAATAATTCAGCAACGCACCCATGAATAAATTAATTAAACTAACCAAGTCTCATCTCTAAAAAAATGGATTGCCCTGACCAGATAGCTCAGTTAGAGCGTTGTCCCCAAAACACAGAGGTTGGGGGGTGGATCCCCAGTCAGGGCACAATTAATAAATCGGTGTTTCTGTCTCTGTCTTTCCCTTCCTCTCTCTTTGAATTAAATTAAAAAAAAAAGTTTTTAATGTGAAATGAGATAATGTATATATAAAGTACTTAGAATGCTTAGCAAATTTTTTTTTTTTTTTTCATTTTTCCGAAGCTGAAAATGGGGAGGCAGTCAGACAGACTCCCGCATGCGCCCGACCGGGATCCACCCGGCATGCCCACCAGGGGGCGATGCTCTGCCCCTCTGGGGCGTCGCTCTGTTGCATCCAGAGCCATTCTAGCGCCTGGGGCAGAGGCCAAGGAGCCATCCCCAGCGCCCGGGCCATCTTTTGCTCCAATGGAGCCTTGGCTGCAGGAGGGGAAGAGAGAGACAGAGAGGAAGGAGAGGGGGAGGGGTGGAGAAGCAGATGGGTGTGTCTTTTTTCTGTGTGCCCTGGCCGGAAATCGAATCCGGGACTCCTGCATGCCAGGCCGACGCTCTACCGCTGAGCCAACAGGCCAGGGCCAAAATTTTTTATTAAAGATTTTATTTATTGATTTTAGAAAGTGGAGAGAGAAATGGAGTGAGGGGAGGAGCAAGAAGCATCAACTCATAGTTGCTTCTTGTATGTTCCCTGCCTGGACAAGCCTGGGTTTTTGAACCAATGACCTCATCATTCCAGGTTGATGCTTTATTCCCTGTGTCACCACTGGTTAGCAATACTTGCAAATTTAATCACTCGATACTTAACTATGTTTATCTCACTGTGTGGATTCACAAAATAATAATTTAAGTTTCTTTATCTGTAAAGTGGGGTAGTAAGATTAGCTGAAAATTCTGTTCAGAGATGTAAGATTCCATGTTAGTAATGTACGGTCAAAGATCAGATTTGTTGAAAAGGGATATTCTTTATTTTAAATTTTATTTTTATTTATCAAGAGAGACAGACAGACAGGAAGGGAGAGAGATGAGAAGCATCAACTCGTAGTTGTGGCACCCTAGTTGTTCATTAGTCGCTTTCTCATATGTGCCTTGATGGAGGGGGGGTACAGCTGAGCCAGTGACCCTTTGGGATCAAGCCAGTGACCATGAGGTCCTGTCTAGGATCGCACACTCAAGCTGGCAACCCCAACCTCAAGCTGGTGACCCCACGCTCAGGCTGGTGAGCGCGCTCAAGCCCACGGCCTTGGGGTTTCCAACCTGGGTCCTCAGCGTCCCAGGTGGCCGCTCTGCGCCACAGGCTGGTCAGGTGAAAAGGGATGTTCTTCACAACCTAGTAAACATTGCTTTTCTGTCTTCCTGGAGCCACCTTAGTGCCCTACTTCTGTCCTTGCCGAGTGTGACAAGAATTGTATATTACTTTTCTTCTTTTTTAATTCAAGGGAAGAATTCATAGGTTCATGACTTTTACTAAGACTGAAAACAGATAACAAATCTAGCACCCTCCTTTTCTCCCACCCTCCACCCCTGTTCTGTATTTTCCCCAAATTGATTTTTGTTACCTGAATGCAGCACTTAGCTTCATTAAAACATATCATGTTAATTTCAGTTCCTAGTTCCATTTTAA
Organism: Saccopteryx leptura; assembly: GCF_036850995.1. Classification (NCBI taxonomy): domain Eukaryota; kingdom Metazoa; phylum Chordata; class Mammalia; order Chiroptera; family Emballonuridae; genus Saccopteryx; species Saccopteryx leptura. The sequence continues at coordinate 6,305,469 of NC_089504.1, read as the reverse complement.
GAATCTGATTCTATCACAAAACACACTAGTACACTGACAGTCACCCAGTATTGGGATTCCTGGTGGTTTTTAATTCTCCCCTTTCGCTTAAATTACTTCACACAAAGAGCAAGCATTACTTGGGTGGCAAGCTGGAAAAGAATCTAAAAACTACATAACCCTGGTTAGTCTACTGGCAATTTTAATAAGCATGTTAATAAAAATGGTGAGAAGAGGGAACCAACTACTGAACCCTTCCATTAAAGATCTCCCAATAAATTCCCCAGTTGAGAAGCAAAGACGTTTCCACACAGAATTAAGAGAAAAATGTTGACATACTGACTCTAAGTGGTCAGGTGAAATAGCATAAGGCAAGATAACATAGTTGTTAAAAATTGCCATGTGGTTCCCATCTCAACCTGAAATAAATGAGTTCCCAGAGGCTCAGTTTCTTACCTGTAAAGTGGAGATAATAATATCTACCTCCTACATCATTAGATTGGTCCAAGAATAAAATAATAATGCGTACAAAGGCCTAAGTGCCTGATAAAGGCTTAATAAATCATAATATTGCGCCCATTTCGTTTGAAAATTGAAAAAAAAAAAAAAGAAAGAAAATCAAGAGACCTATGACCAGCCAGGAATTTGGTATTCTCCACCTAATCAATCGCCAGGCAAGGTCTGTAGCGGCTTTTAAGACACCATCACCCCGAAGAGCCAGCCGGAACCCAGCTCGCGGCCGTGGTCTCGCAGGCTCGAAGTCGCTTTCAAAGCTTGGCGGGTTGTAGGTGTGGTCCGGATGTTTCCATGACAACCGCCACAGGGTTTTCAGGGTTTTTGTGTCCCCCCCCCCCCCCCCCACGTCCTCTAACTGGCAGTTCCACCTCTTCCGGCTGAACCGAAAGTCCGTCAGTGGAGATGGACTGAACGGCCCCTCCGCCACTTTCCCGGACGCACACTCCAAGATCACAGGCACCCCGCACTCCGTGCACTCCGCGAGCCGCCGAGCCCCCCGCTTCCGGGCCTTTGCCGAGGCCGCCGCCCTTTAACCCCGGAAGTGGTTAGAGGGAGAGGAAGCAGCTGGTGATGCTGGAACAAACATGGCCGTCCCGGCGCCCGTCGGCCCGTCGGCCCCCCGCGGTCCTCGGCTGGTAGCGGGTCTCCGTTTGCTTCCGCTCCTGGAGCTGCTGCTACTGCTGCTGCTGGCGGAGCCTGGCTTGGGCCGCGTCCACCACCTGGTGCTGAAGGTAAGGCCGGGCCGGGCTGGGCCGGGCCGGGCGGGGTGGGGGCGGCGGAGGCCGAGGCCGCTCCCTGGGGGCTGGAGGCAACTTTGGCCCGGGGGGCAGGGGAGCCTCTGAGCAGTTATCCCAGGTCGCGGCCTCTCTGTGAGGGGTCTGTGGGGGAGCCGTGGGAATGGCGGGGGTCCTCGCGCCGTTTGGAAGGGGCAGGAACGTTCCGAGAGGGGAAGGGACGGAACTGCGGCGAAACTCCTAAGGACTCGGGAGGCCGCGCTCGTAACCCCTTCTGGCTTCCCTAGGTTCCTCGTTGACAGCATCCTGCGCCTCTCCCTCCCTTCTCAGCTCCAGCTTGTGTCCCTGACTTGACTTGTCCACGGCCTCCGCTCTTCCATTCCCTTGTGCCCGGCGCTTTGAAGATAGGCGGACCCTTAGCCTCCGTTTCCGGGTTCGGCTTAGAGTGCGCTCTGGAATGATCCAAGCGGGAATCTCCAGGAGGAATCTTAAGTTTCGCTTGAAATACATGCCAGAGAATGTCAAACCAGCACTGAAACTATTTTTCTAATGAGCGGGCCTGTCTCTTTAAACCTCGTCCCTGTCGTCTGTGTCTGTCTGTCTAGGGAAGAGATTTAGGTCTAGTATGATCCCTTGGACCTTGCTGTATAACTCACAACCTAAAGTCACCTAAGGCTAAAACGTGCCTCCAGGCGGTTCAGCAAGTTAATATAGCTGGAGAACAGGAAAATAAATCGTTAGGACTCAAAGCCTTGTACATGGCCTTCATAATATGCAGTTTTCTAAGAAGTTATGGGATTGTAGAAAGTTTGTCTTATTGAAATACATTACTCTAATAAACCATGAGGCATTATATTTTGTGAACATATAATTTAAGAAATACAGGATCTGCTAAAAAAAAAAAAAAACTTGTCAGATCCATACACCATACTTTTGGGTTTGTTATTTTTAAAAAACTATCTTAGGCCTGACCTGTGGTGGCGCAGTGGATAAAGCGTCAACCTGGAAATGCTGAGGTCGCCGGTTCGAAATCCTGGGCTTGCCTGGTCAAGGCACATATGGGAGTTGATGCTTCCAGCTCCTCCCCCCTGTCTCTCTCTCCTCTCTCTCTTCTCTCTCTCTCTCCCTCTCTCTCTCTCTCTCTCTTTCTCTACTCTCTAAAATGAATAAATAAATAAAAACTACCTTAAATGGTTCTCAGCTTCAGGGAGCTAGTTGAGTCTTGACTCCTTTTGAGAATCTGCTAAAATCTATAAAACCTCTCCAGCAAATTTCAGATAGAAGCTTAGACAACACTTTCTTGGAATTTCTAGGGCTTTATATTCCTGCTGAAGCTTATCTATAGGCCTTCTTCGCCAAACTGATGACTCCTGATCTTCAGAGATCCTTCTCTTTAAAATCCTTTAATTTTATAGTTTAGGATCTCGAGTCTTAGATTAAATAATAGAAGTGAGTTCGTGTAGTTTATAAATTAGAGACAAAGCTAATAGGACACACTGGATCATGTTTCTTGGCTCCCGATCCAGCACTCTTTTGTACAATTCTAGAATTAAAATACAGTATCAGGTGGTGTCATTAGGTAAATACTGGTCATATTGGTATAGATTGGAAAAGTGTGCTAACCTCAGTGGTAGAAGCAAACTGAGTGGTACAGTTCTGATGATTGATTTTGCCCTATTGTGCTAGACTGGTTAATATTTTTATTCTTTGTAATATGTTTCCTAAATACTGTGGTGCCCATTCTATAATCAGTACTGCAATTGCTTCTTTTCTGTTAGAGTAAATTCTAACTTCTTGCTCGAACAAATAGGTATCACCTGAGTGGAGCATGTTCAGCATCAATATAAGATTGTCTTGTTTTGCTTGAGACTGAGAGAAATAGGAGACTTGATTATAGACCCAGATTGGCAAGAATGACATGTAGAGAGGGCACTGAGTACCAGAAGTATGCATTGGCGTTTTAAAAAACTTTTATCATAGAGAATTTCAAACATATATCAAATTTGAATAGTATAATAAGCTATTCTAATTTGGTTGTAGCTGTCACCCAGCCTCAATAACTGTTAATCAGTGATTAATTCTGTCCTTTCCCACACACACTACTTCTCTCTTCTCATTCTTTTTCTTTTTTAAATGTAAACAAGTTCTTTCATTTCTTACTGCATCATCTGGTTTTCTCAGTCTTCTCAAATTTATTCTCTTTTGATCTTTCTCTAAAGTCCTTACCTTTTTAAAGTTTTTTAAAATTGATTTTAGAGAGAGAGAACCATTGATTTCTCGTTCCATCCATTCATTGCGTTCCATCCATTTATGCATTCATTGGTTGACTCTTATATGTGCCTTGGCCAAGGATTGAACTCATAACCTTGGCGTATTGGGATGATGCTCTAACCAACTGAACTACACGTCCAGGGCAATTCCTCAAATTACTTTATTGAGGTATGCTTTGCATACCATAAAATTTGCCTATTTTAAGTGCACAATTCTGTGATTGTTAGTAAATTTGCTGAGTTGTGCAATATCACCACAGTCCAGTCATAGAACATTTCCATTATCCCCATAAGATCCCTTTTGCTGCGTTACAATTAAATCCCTCCCCCAGCCTCAGGCAACTACTAATCTACTTCCTGTCTCTGGATTTTCCCTTTCTGGATATTTCATATAAATGGAATCACACAGTATGTAGTTGTTTGTTCAGGTGAGAAGAGGGGAGGTAGAGAGACAGACTCCCTCGTGTGCCCCCAGCAGGTCCCACCCGGCAACCCCTGTCTGAGGCTGGTGCTGGAATCAACCGAGCTATCCTCAGTGCCTGGGGCCAATGGAGCCAACACTTGAACCAATTGAGCCACTGGCTCTGAGACAGGGAGAGAGAAGGGGGAGAGGGAGGGATAGAGAAGCAATGGTCGTTTCTCATGTGTGCCCTGACTGGGGATCGAACCCAGGACTTCTGCACACTGGGCCGATGTTCTGTTCACTGAGCCTACTGGCCAGGGCAGTATGTGGTCTTTTGTGTCTGACTTTTTTTACTTATGTCTTTGAAGTTCATCCATGTTATATCACATATTATTAATTCATTCCTTTTAATGGCTGAAGACTGTTCCACTGTATGGGTGTACCACATTTTGCTTAGCCATTCACCAGCTGATGGAGATTTGGGTTTCCACTTTTGGCATTGTGAAGGATGTTGCTAAAGACATTCACATGTAAATCTTGGTGGGGACATATGGTTTTTGGGTGGGGGTGATTCTTAGGAGTGGAGTAAAATTGCTGGGTTATATGGTGGATTTATATTTAATTTTTTTGTGGAGGAATAATTGACATAATATATTAGTTTCAGATATACAACATAGTGATTTGACATCTGTATACATTGTAAAATGGTCATCATAGTAAGTTACCATCTGTCACCTTACAAAGGTAATATAGTCCCTGTGCTGTACTTTATATTTCTATGACTTCTTTATTTTATAACTGGAAGTTTGTACTTAATCACCTTCACTTTTCTGCCGTTCCCCCACCATCCCTCTTCAACCTCCACCCCCGGCAACCACCAGTCTGTGTCTGTGAGTCTGAGTTTTTGTTTGGTTGGTTGGGTTTTTTTTTATATGTATACAGTATATGTCTACACTTTGAGGATAAAGGTGCATCTTATTTTGTTCCCTTGCCACCTACTTGGTCACATAAACAATAGTATCCCATCCTCCTATTCCTGTCCTCATGTGGTCTATTAAGTGGTGAGCCAAGATCCACCTTCATAATCTGCTGGCAACCTAGATGTCACCTCCTCCGTCACCCCCACATTTGTTCCTCATTTACTCTAGTCCCACCCTTCCACTCACATTCGTAGTGGAAGGATTAAGTTGGGGCTTTGATTATAAATTTTTTTGTTTTGTTTTGTTTTTGTATTTTTCTGAAGCTGGAAACGGAGAGAGACAGACAGACTCCCGCATGTGCCCGACCGGGATCCACCCGGCACGCCCACCAGGGGGCGATGCTCTGCCCCTCTGGGGCGTCGCTCTGCTGTGACCAGAGCCACTCTAGTGCCTGGGGCAGAGGCCAAGGAGCCATCCCCAGCGCCCGGGCCATCTTTGCTCCAATGGAGCCTCGGCTGCGGGAGGGGAAGAGAGAGACAGACAGGAAGGAGAGGGGGAGGGGTGGAGAAGCAGGTGGGCGCTTCTCCTGTGTGCCCTGACCGGGAATCGAACCCGGGACTTCTGCACTCCAGGCCGACGCTCTAACACTGAGCCAACCGGCCAGGGCCGGGGCTTTGATTATTTAACCAGCATATTTTGCAGGATGTAAAGGGAAGTTCCTGTGTAATGATTCATTAACCTAGCTGAATTACTCCTTTTTCTCATTAAACCAACTGAGTGAGGTGTTTAGTCGGGTTGGAGCCCGTGCTGCTTTGGTTAATCACTGTGGCAGCAGGCTTCGTGTAGTGTGGGCCTGGCTGATGCACACAGAGTAACTGATCTGTGTCTTCAGCATTTTACCTTTTCCTGCCTACTTTCATGTGCCAAAGTGGGATAGTCTGTATAGCACTGTGAAGGTTATTTGAACATAGTACCTGGCCATTTGAACAAGAAAGACTCCTAACTTCGATACACTTTAAATGATCTTTATACAGACATTTCAGGGTTTCATCTTTTGTAAATATGAATGTCTATTAAATATCTGTTCTTTGGCATATGTGTTTATAAGCACATAACACCTTTTGTTTAGTGACTACTTTTGGCAGCTATATGCCACTTTGCCACTTCTGAGAAGACTAGTAGTCTAGTCTTCTACCACAGTTCTAGTGTATGAGTCTACTCTGCTCTGTACACAGAAAGGCTGAGACTACCAGTCTGAGGACAGCTGTTCTGAGCTGGTGTGGGGAAAAGGAGGTGTCCCTACAGAATCTAAATTTTAAATACTAACTAAATAGTTGATATTTTTTATTCATTGGCTTTTCATAGCAGCCCTTTGAGAGAAATGCTATAAATTTGGAAAAAAGGCCTTGGGTGACGGAAGAGAAGGAGGCTGACTTTGAACCTGGAATCCGTGTTCTTTCCACGCGACCGCGGAACTGGCTGCACAGCCCTCAGGGCCTGTCCAGGGGGGTCCCCTAAGTTCCAGGCTCCCAGGCTTCCGTGCTTGGCATCTTCTTTCAGGCTTTTTGTAGTTTTTCTTCTCTCATGTGCTTAGTTGTCATATTTTTGTTGTCTGAGTGAAATTTTTTTTTAATTTTATTTATTTTTTACAGAGACAGAGAGTGAGTCAGAGAGAGGGATAGACAGGGACAGACACAGGAACGGAGAGAGATGAGAAGCATCAATCATTAGTTTTTCATTGTGCGTTGTGACACCTTAGATGTTCATTGACTGCTTTCTCATATGTGCCTTGTCCATGGGCCTTCAGCAGACCGAGTAACCCCTTGCTTGAGCCAGAGACCTTGGGTCCAAGCTGGTGAATTTTTGCTCAAACCAGATGAGCCCACGCTCAAGCTGATGACCTCAGGGTCTCGAGCCTGGGTCCTCCGCATGCCAGTCTGACGCTCTATCCACTGCACCACCGCCTGGTCAGGCTGGATCTGATATTTTGAGCAGAGGTCACAAACTGAGATGCTATTAGAAACTGCGCAGATACTTTGTAAATGAGCCGGCCGGCCGAGTGAGATGGAAGAGAGGACAGCCAGCTCCTGCAGGTGGCTGCTGCTGCTCTGCTCCGGCAGGTGGTGGCTGCACTGGAATGTGGCCTAGACGTGCTGGGTCTTGCGGTAGGTTGCTTTCTTTCTTTCTTTTTTTTAAGAAAAGCTAGAAATTCAAGCTTTTATGTTAAGTAGCTAGCAATTTAAAAATAAAATGCCCTGGCTAGATAGCTCAGTTGGTTAAAGCATTGTCCCAAAGCACAGAGGTTGCTGGTTCAATCCCCAGTCAGGCACATACAGGAACAGATTGATGTTCCTGTGTCTTTCTCTCTCTAAAATCAATAAAATAAACATTAAAAAAAAAAAAGCAAAACACTGTTGGCCCGATCTAACACATTAATGGACCAGGACAATCTGTGAATTGCCAGTTGGGTGAGCTTTTAAGTAGGGAAGTGGTCAGTTATATGACCTTCAGCTAGTTTGGTTAAGAGTGACCATATTTATTGTCTGAAGTTTAGTTTATGAGAGAAACTAAATTGAAATATCAATACTCTAGTGCTTGCTTTGGCAGCACATATACAAAATATCATTACTTGCTTTACATTTTAAAGCAATTTAATGTGAAATTGTTGAGGAAGTTAAAGCAAAAGCATTTATGTTTTGCTATTTAATTAAAAGAGCAGAAATTTTTGTGTAAAACAGCAGTTTTGAGTGGGAGGAAAAAAAGGCAAAAATGTCCCAAAATAGTAGTCGTCTTTAGGGAGTTTTTTTTTCATCTCCAGTTTAGAACTTTCTTCTCATTAATATATTTTTTAAATTTTTATTTATTGATTTAGAGAGAGGAGAGAGAGAGAAAGAGAGAAGGGAGGAGCAGGAAGCATCAACCCTGGCAAACTCAGGGTTTCTAATTGGCGACCTCAGCATTCCAGGTCGACCCCTATCCACTCCTCCACCGCAGGAGGACAGGCCCACACCTTGTTCTTGAGCTGTGGACAAGTGTGTCCACTGGCTTAGCCCTCCACCCCCGTTTCCGTTTAGGTGTCTCATAAGTATCTTTATGGATGAAACCAGTTCATCCTCTATTCCCTTTACCCTCAACCTCTCTATGCTCCTCTTCCAGATTGTCTTAGTAACTGGGGCCACCAGCTCCTTGTTTTCTCAAGCCAAATATCTTTTAACTTTTCAGAGATGGGCATTCTGAGGAGTTTCCCTAGCCAGCCACTGCCCTCGGTCGTCAGCACTAACTCTTTGGTCCAGGCCACCCTTCTATCTTGTGGGCCAGTGCAGTCTCCATGTACTGTGTCCCAGCACTACTCCCGGTCACATTGTGTTTGGTAGCTGCAGTGGACTAAGAGCGCCATCCGGTCATGATCCTGCCCTTTAAACACATCAGGGCACCCACCCTTTTCCCCTTTGGAGGGAGCTCACGATCTGCAGTGAGGCTGCCAGACTCTGAGCAGCCTCCTCTCTAGCTCTTCCTTCTTTTCTTTAGTTTCTTAGTTCATAAGTGTGCAGCTTGATGGATTTTTTTATATACCATGCAACCAGCACCAGGTTAAGAAACAGGATATTACTAGAACCCCAGAAGCCCCCTGATACTCCCTTCTAGTCACCAGAAGTCCTGAAATGGCCAACAGAGTTCTTAACAGGGAGGAAAGAGGTCTTGCTTTACTCATTTTCATATGAAGTCATATGACACTGTAGCAGTGGGAATCAGCAGATTGATGGGACAGAGTAGGAAGCACTACAGAGACATTTATCTTAATATGAACTTGATATGCAGTGTAGGTGGCATCACAGCAGTGGAAGTTAGGACAGATTGCTCAGAAGTATGTGAACGCTGGCTTTCCATATAGAAAAAAGAATAGCTGACCAGGCGGTGGTGCAGTGGATAAAGTGTCAGCCTAGGATGCTGAGGACCCAGGTTCGAAACCCTGAGGTCCCCGGCTTGAGTATAGGCTCACAAGCTTGAGTGCAGGGTTGCTGGCTTGAGCATGGGATCAAAGACATCCCACGGTCGCTGGCTTGAGTCCAAAGGTTACTGGCTTGAAGCCCATGGTTTGAGTAAGGGGTCACTGGCTCGGCTGGAGCCCCCCAGTCAAGTCAAATATGAGATAGCAATCAATGACCAACTAAGGTGACACAACTATGAGTTGATGCTTCTCATCTCTCTCCCTTCCTTTCTGTCTCTGTCTGTCTATCACTAAAAAAAAAAAAAGAAGAAGGAATAGGTGCCTACCTCACACCATACATAAAAATTATTCCAGGTTGATTAAAGACCAAAGTGTGAAAGCGGAATTCTAAAGCTTTTAGAAAAACATGGTGAATATTTTATGACATTGGAATTGAGAAGGATGTTTTTAAAAATACATTTAAAAAGTACCTGTGCAAATAAAGATTGATAAGTTTTCTCGTTTAAAAAAATTTTTTTAAAGACTTTTTGTAGTTATTTTTAGATAGAGAAGAGAGAGAAAGGTGGGGGAGGAGTGGGAAGCATCAACTCATACTCATTGTTTCTCATTGTGCCTTGACTGGACAAGCCAGAGGTTTGAGCCGCCAACATAAAAATTAAAGAGCAAGCCCTGGCCGGTTGGCTCAGTGGTAGAGCGTCGGCCTGGAGTGCAGAAGTCCCGGGTTCGATTCCTGGCCAGGGCACACAGGAGAAGCGCCCATCTGCTTCTCTACTCTTCCCCTTCTCTTTCCTCTTCGTCTCTCTCTTCCCCTCCCGCAGCCGAGGCTCCATTGGAGCAAAGATGGCCCAGGCGCTGGGGATGGCTCTGGTCGCGACAGAGCTACACCCCGGAGGGGCAGAGCATCGCCCCTGGTGGGTGTGCCGGGTGGATCCCGGTCGGGTGCATGCGGGAGTCTGTCTGACTGTCTCTCCCCGTTTACAGAAAAAAGAAAAAAAAAAATTAAAGAGCAGTAGCCAGGCCTGGCCTGAGGTGGCGCAGTGGATAGAGCATGACCTGGAGCACAGAGGTCGCAGGTTCCAGGCCCCGGGTGTGCCTGGTCAGTGCACATGCAGGAAGTAACTAGGAGTAGATGCTTCCCACTTCTCCCCCACCTTTCTCTTTCTCTCTCCTTTCTCTAAAATTAATAAATAAAATCATAAAATTAATAGCCAGAATATACAGTGTGTCTGTAAAGTCATGGTGCACTTTTGACCAGTCACAGGAAAGCAACAAAAGACAATAGAAATGTGAAATCTGCACCAAATAAAAGGAAAACCCTCCCAGTTTCTGTAGGACAATGTGGCAGCATGTGCGCATGTGTAGATGATGACGTAACACCGTGTATACAGCGGAGCAGCCCACGGCCATGCCAGTTGAGATGTGGACGGTACAGAGGAAAGTTCAGTGTGTTCTGTGGCTCGCTAAATTCAAATCCGTGACCAAGGTGCAACGTGAATATCGATGCATTTATAACGAAGCGCCACCACCTAGGAATAACATTACTCAGTGGGATAAGCAGTTGAAGAAACCGGCAGTTTGGTGGAGAAACCCCGTTCTGGTAGGCCATCAGTCAGTGAGGAGTCTGTAGAGGCTATACGGGATAGCTACCTAAGGAGCCCTAAAAAATCTGTGCATGAGCCCACATCGAACTGCACGGAATAGGTGTGCAACTGGGAGAGTTTTCCTTTTATTTGGTGCAGATTTCACATTTCTATCATCTTTTGTTGCTTTCCTGTGACCGGTCAAAAGTGCATCATGACTTTATAGACACACTGTATAAAGAACTTAAAAAAATCCAAAAGGAAAGTGGACATAGGATATAAAAAAGGTATTTCACAAAAGAAAAATCTAAATGGCTAATCATGTAGTATTTGCATTTTTGTATCTGGTTTATTTCACTTAGCATACTGTCCTACAGTTTCACTGATGTTGATACGAATGATAAGGTTTCCTTTTTTTCTTTGTTCTTTTTATGAAGTGAGTGGCAGGGGGCAGAGAGATAGACTCCTGCATGCGATCCACCCAGCAACCCCTGTCTGGGGTTGATGCTCTGCCTATCTGGAGCCACTGCTCCGTTGCTTGGCACCGAGCTCTTTTAGTGCCTGAGGCGAGGCCATAGAGCCATCATCAGCACCCAGGCCAACTTGCTCCAGCCATTTTGGGCTTTTTTGATCCATTGCCACAGGAAAGGAAGAGAGAAAGAGGGAGGGAGGGTTGGAGAAGCAAATGGTCGCTTCTCCTGTGTGCCCTGACTTGGAATTGAACCAGGACTTCCACACGCCGCTGGTCTGATGGTCTACTGCAGAGCTTACCTGCCAGGGCTGATTTCTTTCTTTTAAAAGCTGAATAGTAAACCATTTTGGGTGTGTGTATGTATTTTTTTCTTTTAAAAAATCTTTTCATTGATTTGAGAGAGAGAGAAGCATCAACTCGTTTCACTTCTTTGTTCCATTTTGTTGTGCACTCATTGATTGCTTCTTGTACAGGGAGGTCCTCGGGTTTACGACACAGTTCCATTTCTATGATAGTGATGTAACCCAAATTTTGGTGTAAGTCAAAACACACCCAAGCCTAAGTCACTTACCTATCCTAACACAGTTGTGAAATCATAATCTAGAACATAAAAACACATCTAAGGCACAGAAAAAGAATACTCTGTATTCTTCTGCTGCGCTCAGCAAAACTAGTTTGCTCACCTATACCGTAAGTACGACACTAATGGTGTAAGCTGAAATACACCTCAATTTTTTAGTTTTTATGGGAGTGAGCATTGTAAACTTGAAATGTATGTCAAGACTGTCATAATCCAAGGACCCCCTGCTCATGCCCTGACCAGGAGTCAAACCTGTAAACTTTGCCGTGAAGACAACACTTGACCTACTGAGCAACCAGGCTAGGGCCTGTGTGTTTATTTTTTATTCATCCCTTGACAACCACTTAGGCTGTTTTCCTATCTTAGTTATTGTGAATACTACAGTGAACAGGGGAGTGCAGCTATCTCTTTGAGATAGTGATTTTATTTCCTTTGGACGAATGCCCAGAAGTAGGATTGCTAGATCCTGTGGTAGTTCTATTTTTAATTTTTTGGGAAACCTACGTGTTGTTTTTCATAATAACTATTCCAGTTTATATTCCCATAAACAGTATATAAGGGCTCCCTTTTCCCCACACCTCATCAACACTTGTCTTTTGACTATTTAAAAAAGTTTTTATTGGGTGACACTGGTTAACATAATTATACAGGTTTCAGGTACTCAGTTCTACAACACATCTGTGTGCACAGCTTTGTGCGCTCACCTCCCAAGTCAGGTCTACATCCATCACTGTTTATCATCCCAGTATTCTCCCCTTGCCTTTGGACTTTGTGAGAATAGCCATTCTAACAGGTGTGAGGTGCATTTCCCTGGTGATTAGTGGTCAGTGGTGTTGGGCACCTCTTCTTTTTATTTTTTAATGGTTTTTATTTATTGATTTCGGAGAGAGAGGAATTGAACCAGCAACCTCTGTGCATCAGGATGATGCTTGACCAACTGAGGTATCCGGCCAGGGTGAAGCTTTTTAGTTTGATGCAATCCCATTTTTTTCTATTTTTGCTTTTGTTACCCGTGCTTTTGTTTTCCATTCAAAAAATTGTTGCTCAGACCAACGTCAGAAAGCTTTTTACTATGTTTTCCTGAAGTAGTTATACAGTTTCAGATCTTACATTTAAATCTTGGATCCATTTTGAGCTGTTGGTATACGGTGTAAGATAAGGATCCATTTTTGTTTAATGTATGTGAATATCCAGTTTTCCTAACACCATTTATTGAAGAGACTGTTCTTTCCTTACTGTGTGTTCTTGGCGTCTTTGTTGAAGACTAGTTGACTAAAGGTGTGGGTTTATTTCTGGGCTTTCTGTTCTGTTCCATTGGTCTATATGCCTGTTTTCATGCCATACTTTACTGTGTTTGAATAGATTTTAAAATCAGGCAATGTGATGCCTTCAAGTTTTTCCTCTTACTCCAGATTGCTTTGGCTAATGTGATATTTTGTTGTTCCATATGAGTTTAGGATTTTTTTTTCTATTTCTGAAAAATACCATTGGAATTTTGATAGGGATCGCATGGAATCTATAGATTGCTTTGGACAGTGTAGACATTTTAAAAAGTTTAATTCTTCCAATCTATGAATGCAGATTATCTTTCTACCCACTATGTCTTTAATTTCTTTTATCAATATTTTTGTAGTTTTTAGTGTATAGATTTTTCACCTATGGCAGTGATGGGCAGTCTTTTGAGCTTGGTGTGTCAAAATTCGCCAAAAAACCGAGCATAACTCAGGTGGTGTGTCACTTCGAGAAAAAAACCCCATAATTTTGTGATATTTATAGTTTAAATTACAAAAATGTATAACTGTAATATATAACTATTTTTATTTATTTATTTTTATTTATTTTTATTTTTTACCGAGAGTGAGTCAGAGAGAGGGATAGACAGGGACAGACAGACGGGAAAGGAGAGAGATGAGAAGCATCAATCATTAGTTTTTCATTGCGCGTTGCAACACCTTAGTTGTTCATTGATTGCTTTCTCATATGTGCCTTGACTGCGGGCCTTCAGCAGACCGAGTAACCCCTTGCTGGAGCCAGCGACCTTGGGTTCAAGCTGGTGGGCTTTTTGCTCAAGCCAGATGAGCCCGCGCTCAAGCTGGCGACCTCGGGGTCTCGAACCTGGGTCCTCTGCATCCCAGTTCGACGCTCTATTCACTGCGCCACCACCTGGTCAGGCTGTAATATATAACTATTTAATAAACCAAAAACTAATTATTTAACTTACCTGCTTAGTGACTTCTTTGTTCATCTGTCAGTCGATTTCTTTTGTGGATCTTGATATTATTTAACTTGTGTGGGATTCCGTGAACTAAGATAAGTGAGGGGGAGGGGGAATTCTTTAACTAACCTATAAGTGACTATTTTTGTTGCTGAATTTCATTGGCTAAATCTTCAACTGAAGGTTGGTATTTTGTACACTTCAAGCCCAAGCAAGCGCTACTAACTTCATCTGTCAATCTGTTTCTTTTTGTTGGTTTTGATATTATTTAACGCTGAAAATAAGGTCTCACAAAAGTACGTAAAGGGAAAAATTGTGAGTTAAGCCATTGCTATATTTTTCAGGGTGCTAAAGGTGTCTGGTAATCGGTTCCAGGCACTCCAAATTTCCTGTTCGTAGTGGCACTCCTCTTGATTCTCCAAGCGGCACCTCTCCAGATTCTCAAGCTTTGATCTCAGGTTGACAAACACCTGAGCCCAGATGCTGTCTTTGAAATTCTGCAAAAAAATAAAATTAATAAAATTAAAAATTAAAAAAAATTAAAAAAAAAAAAGAAATTCTGCAAGTTGCATTTTATGTAAACTAAGGTGACTGCCGCTATTTCTAATGACTGGAAACGGCACCCATCGCACAGGCCCTCGCCTCTCCCAGCCTCCCCCTCACTTATCTCAGTGATGATGGTCAATTAGAAATCCATGACACCCCAGAACAGTAGACTGGATGATGGTTGCTGTGGTTATGTGGTTGCTGGTGATGGCGATCACAGGGCCCCAGAGATGTGTCCCCCGCGGCATTCCGCTGTTCTCTGCTCCGGCTGGAAGTGAGGTCAAAGATCCCCCAGAACTAGACACTCTGTGCCGGAGTTCTGTTGTTTTGGCTTACAGACCTCCCGCACAGAGTGTCTGCGCTACAGCAAATGTTTTCTCCTCGGCTACTGCACCTGGCCGTGCAGGAGCCGAGGATGAAACGTCCTTCTCGGCATGTGGCCCCATACTTCTCATACTTCTCTGGTACGGGGCGCCATGTCATGTAAAATGGCTACGCGTGTCAGTGCTGACACACGTGTCATAGGTTCGCCATCATGGACCTATGGTTAAATTTGTTCCTAAGGGTTTTTTTGTTTGTTTGTTTGCTTTTTTCTTTTATTGATTTTAGAGACTGGAAGGGAGAAAGCAAGAGAGAGACAGGAACAATTTGTTCCTGTATGTGCTCTGACCGAGGATTGAACCTGCATCCTCTGGGCTTCAGGGCAATGTTCTAACCAACCAGGCCAGGGTATTTTTTTGTTGTTGTTTATTTTATTGATTTGTAGAGAGAGGAAGGGAGAGAGACAGGAACATCTGTTCCTGCATCTGCCATGCCTAGAGATTGATCCAGGAACCTTTGAGCTTTGGGACGATGCTCTAACAAACCGAGCCATCTGTACAGGGCCAGTTTTTTGTTTTTTTGATGCTATTGTAAATGAGATTGTTTTCTTTATTTCTCTTTCAGGTATTTCATTGTTAGTGAATATAAAAATGTCACTGATTTTTGTATGTTGATACTTATATCCTGCAACTTCACTAAATTTATTAGTTCTAACAGGGTTTTTTTTGGTAGTTTTTTTTTTTTTTTTTTTTTTTACAGAGACAGAGAGAGAGTCAGAGAGAGGGACAGACAGACAGGAACGGAGAAAGATGAGAAACACCAATCATCAGTTTTTTGTTGCGACACCTTAGTTATTTATTGATTGCTTTCTCATATGTGCCTTGACCACGGGCCTTCAGCAGACCGAGTAACCCCTTGCTCAAGCCAGCAACCTTGCGTCCAAGCTGGTGAGCTTTGCTCAAGCCAGATGAGCCCGCCTCAAGCTGGCGACCTCGGGATCTCGAACCTGGGTCCTCCGCATCCCAGTCCAACGCTCTATCCACTGCGCCACCGCCTGGTCAGGCTTTTTTGGTAGAGTCCTTAGTGTTGTTTATGTACACTGCTCACTAAAATTAGGGGATCAGGAACGTGCAGATACTCCAGTACCTTCAGCCTTTTGTTTAGTGCATTTTCACCAATGAAATAAAAGTTGGTTTTGCATCTCATTTGCATAATCGAACAACTTTCTTTGACGTGTTTGTTTTTCTGATATTCTTCTTTCTTTTTTTTTGTGGCAGAGACAGAGTCAGAGAGAGGCACAGATAGGGACAGACAGACAGGAGGGAGAAAGATGAGAAACATCAATTCTTTGTTGTGATTCCTTAGTTTTCATTGGTTGATTTCTCATATGTGCCTTGGGGGGGGTTCAGCAGACCGAGTGACCCCTTGCTTGTGCCAGCGACCTTGGGCTCAAGCTGGTGAGCTTTTGCTGAAACCAGATGAGCCTGCACTCAAACTGGCAACCACAGGGTCTCGAACCTGGGTCCTCCGCATCCCAGTCCGACACTCTATCCAAGTGGTAGTCAACCTGGTCCCTACCACCCACTAGTGGGCGTTCCAGCTTTCATGGTGGGCGGTAGCGGAGCAACCAAAGTATAAATAAAAAGATAGATTTAACTATAGTAAGTTGTTTTATAAAGATTTATTCTGCCAAACTTAGCAAAAATCGAACATAAATTACTTGATAAGTAATTATTATTATATGCTTTAACTTGCTGTAACTCTGCTTTATAAATTTTATAAAGTAAAGTTACTTCCCTACTTTATAAATCACCATTACTGTGGAACCGGTGGACGGTTAGAAAAAGTTCCTACTAACAGAGATACAAAAGTGGGTGGCAGGTATAAAAAGGTTGACTACCCCTGCTCTATCCACTGCGCCACCGCCTGGTCAGGCCCGATGTTCTTGTTTAATAAGAAAAAATCAAATGCTTCTTTTTTTTACCCCTTCATATTCATTTTGAAATATCCCCTAATTTTTGTGAACAGTATATATCATCTTCAAACAAAGACAATTTTTTCTTCTTTTCAATTTCTTTTTCTTGCCTAATTACTTCCAGTACTATGTTGAATAGGAGAGTTGAGAGTGGGCATCTTGTCTTGTTACTGTTGTATATGATCCTAACTATGGGCTTGTCGTAGTTGGTCTGTATTATGCTGAGGTACATTCCTCCTGTACCTAATTATCTATATTATTGAGAGTCTTTATCATAAAAAGATGTATTTTGTCAAGTGGTTTTTCTGTATTTATTGAGATGATCATAAAGATTTCCCCCCTTCATTCTGTTAATGTGGTGTATCACATTTATTTTTATATCACAGTTATTGATTTGATTTGCATAAGTTGAAGTATCCCTGCGTCTCAGGGATAAATCCCATCTGATCTTGGTATATGATCCTTTGGATCATGGTGTTGGGTTCCGTTTGCTAATATTTTATTCAGTAGTTTTGCATCTTTGTTCATCAGAGCTATCAGTTTGTAATTTTCTTGTAGTGTTCTTATCTGGCTTTGGTATCAGGATAATACTGGTCTTAAAAATGAGTTGGAAGTGTTTCTTCCTTTTCAGTTTTTTGGAAGAGTTTGAGAAGAATTGGTGTTAATTTTTCCTTAACTATTTGATTACAGATTTAAATCTCCATGCTCATTATTGGTCTATTCAGATTTTGTTCCTTTGTGATTCAGTCTTGATAGGTTGTATGTTTCTAGGAATGTTTTTTTAAGATTTTTTTTCAATGATTTAATTATTTTATTTATTTATTTATTTTTACAGAGACAGATAGATAGGGACAGACAGAGAGGAATGGAGAGAGATGAGAAGCATCAATCATCACTTTTTCGTTGCGACACCTTAGTTGTTCATTGATTGCTTTCTCATATGTGCCTTGATGGGGGGGGGGGGGGGCTACAGCAGACCAAGTAACCCCTTGCTCAAGCCAGTGATCTTGGGTCCAAGCTGGTGAGCTTTTGCTCAAACCAGATGAGCCCACGCTCAAGGTGGTGACCTCGGGGTCTCAAACTTGAGTCCTCCGCATCCCAGTCCGACGCTCTATCCACTGCTCCACCGCCTGGTCAGGCTGTTTCTAGGAATTTGTCCATTTCTTCTAGGTTGTATCACTTGCATTTAATACTATATCATGATTACTTTTTCGTATTACAAGTAGGCTTTCACATAAGATCTTTGTTGAAATCCCTTCTTTACCACTGTAGTCGGCATAGTCTCGGTAGTCATTTTATCTCTGAATTTTGTCTTCTCTGAATTTTGTCTTCATGGGGATACTACTCTTAACCACCCTGAGCCGAGTGTGGATTGGGTATCATAGGAGAGATCTTGACACATAACCCAGTTCTGGGTAAGTGCTGAAAAAATGAGCTGGTGTGAGGCTTATGATTATTCAATAACACTTCAAAAATGTGTTTTTAATGGCATTGTATTATTGAAATGATATATATAAAAGTGAGGAAAAACAATAAAATAATGTACTGTTTATATGAAAAAAAAATAATAACTTATGAGGTTGCAACTGACACATTCTTCCCCCAAAAACCTGGAAAGTATCCATTGTAGTGAACTAAATGAGTATGAAAATCATCTAACAGGCTTCCATTTGCTATCCAGCATCTAAATGCTGGATAAATTAGAACAAGCGTACTTTTAAAATGTAAGCTTTATTGAAGAATAATATGTATGCTAAAAATACTTATAAGCATACAACTCTTACGATAATTTTCACGAGGTAAACACACTTGTGCATCCAGCAACAGACAGAGTGTTACCAAGCACTTGGAAAAGCTCCTAAGGTCCCTCTCCCCCAAGTGACTAAAGTCTGTCCTTCCCAAGAATAGTCACCATCTTGACCTTCTCACAGTAGAGTATTTCCCCCACATTTGAATTTGTGACACCTATATTAAATATGGCTTTGTTTCCTTAGTATAATGTCTGTGAGAGTGATCCAGGTGTTGCATGGGGCAGGCATTTGTTTGTTTTTCTTTATTACTCTCTCTGTTTGTCCTTCTCATCTGGGGATTTTGAAAGTATGAAACCCTAATGTCTTTTAACATGAAAATAAAAGACCAAGAGGCAGCAGTGTTCATCTGAGATCCAAAAGTACAGCTCTCTAGGAAGCACTGATGCAGGCCGAAACCCCAAGTTTTCCTAGGAGAGAAGTGCAGGGGCGTTTGACAGAGGGAAGAGGAACAATTATGTGAATAGAGGGAAGGCCTATAGAAGGTGCAGAAAAGCTACCAGAGGATGCTAATTCTGAAGAAAGTTTTATATTTTCAGTCTGGTAGTCATGATAATCTGCTTTCCTATTGTCTTTACTGACGGTTGGAATACAGTGCCGCTTTAGGCCCAGTCCAAAGATTGTTTTGCCCAGTTTTAACATTCTGAAGGTTTGAGAAGACCTGCAAGGCAGTTAGTTCCACTGGGATAGCAGCTCGGACTCCATTTTGAAGTGGCTTTGGTTATTTTTCACATGTCTGTAGTGGTCGGCAAGCTGAGGCTCACGAGCCGCCTGTGGCTCTTTGGCCCCTTGAGTGCGGATGCAAAGGCCAGCTTAGGAGTACCCTAATTAAGTTAATAACAATGCACGTACCTATATAGTTTAAGTTTAAAAAATTTGGCTCTCAAAAGAAATTTCAATTGTTGTACTATTGATATTTGGCTCTGTTGACTAATGAGTTTGCTGACCACTGTTAAGGCATCCATCGTATGTAGTTGAATTAATTTCTCTTGTGTTCACCTAGGATGTCAGTAGCCTTGTAATGCCTTTGGGAGGATTGAAAACATAATCACTCAAATCATTTTCTGTAAGACGTTAATCTCTCACAATCTTGAGAAAGGCCGTGAGCCTTTTAGCTTTTCTGGTTTTATGCTCTAGCAGCTGCCTAATGCCTTTCAGCAGATGACTTCTATTATCTTGGCTGGCTTTTCTACTTCTCCCTGGGAGTACTGGTTTGCTGCAGTCTACTCCATCCCACCAGGAAATGGAAGTCTGGCCAACATGCTTTAAATGCATAGCTGGGCTCCTAGGAAAATAAGGGAAATTCCCAGGGGCCCAAAAATAAAAAAAGCTTGCAAGAAGGAGCTGAAATTCCAGTGGGTAAAAGAACACAAGCGAGGGCTGTCCTGAAGCACTGCAGAAACTTGGGCCCTACGACCTCGGGTTTTGAACAGCTGGTGAGCGTCAGCAGGAGCCAGACAAAGCCTTCGACCCAGGCAGGGAGGGGGCCGGAACTGTTCCTCTCCTCAGCCCAGAATATGAGGCTCTCGAAGAGCTGTGTTCCTTGAATGGAAGTGGGCTAGGAAATAAAATGGCAAGAAGATGTATGTCTTAGCTGTGCGTGTGGTGGGGGAAGGACGACTTACGATTTTTCTGCTGCAGATCTGATCCATAGCCTCTCCTCCTAGGCCCTTGGTGTTTGCAGTTAGACTGCCTCTAATGTCCAGGAGAGTCAAGTCTGGAAATGAATCATTACCCCTCCCGCAAAGAAACAACCTGCTATGAACACCGTGTAGAGACAACAAAGAGCAGAATTAGACCACAGAGCACCTCAGTGTGTTGTAAAATAGCTATATTTAAAATTGGAAAAAACAAAAGATGGAATTTAAAAATATGAGCAAGAAGCAAAAAACACTAGCAAAAATGATTATGCAAATTTGAGGAAGAACCAAATGTACATTTTAGAAAATTGTTTAGCATAGTGCCTTGCATTTAGGAGGTACTTACTGTTGTTAACTTACTGCAAACTTATTGAAGGTGTTCCAATTTGCGCAAAAAATTCTCCATGTGAAACTCGTGACTCTCTTTGTCGGACCTCAATTTTAGAGGTATTCACTAATATTGTTACTAGTCCAAAGTTCATTCACCCGCTGCCTAGAAAAGCCAAACCTCATAAACATCTGAGTTTGGAATAAGGAAAGGCTTATTGAGCGAAAAGGCATTGAGTAGTTTCTCAAATCCATCTTAAGAAAGTACAGGGTTCAGGCTTCTCTTACATCAATGGAAGGGGCTGTTTTTATAAAAACTCAACACCAAGCAGAGTTCCTCTAATGATTAGCATGTCTAAAGCAGGAGCTGTTTACCTGAGGGCCATCAACCCACTCAGGCCCAAACATGGAGTGGGACCAAGCATTTCACTCTGTTACAATACCTGTGCTCTGGTGGCCTTGTCAACTAAAAAATAATAACTGGTTATTTTGTCACCAGAAAGGATTTATTTGGGAAAAAGAAAGAATTGCAATGCTCTGCATGCAGACATGGTAAGCCACATGCACACACGGGCCTTGTGTGTCAAGATGGGAGGGGTATTTATAGAAGGGAAGAGGAAGTTAAGGAACAATAGAGCTTTATTATAGAGTTCTTCCTGTAGGGTCCTCACCATTACTAGAGTGTGAGAACTTCCATATAAGCCCTAGCTCCCTAGACCCTTCTGACTAATTATATTGGCTTAAAGCAGTGGTCCCCAACCCCTGGGCTGTGGACCATTTGGTACTGGTCCGCAGAGAAAGAATAAATAACTTACATTATTTCCATTTTATTTATATTTAAGTCTGAACCATGTTTTATTTTCAAAAAATGTAAAAAAAAATGAACAGATTCCCTCTGTTACATCCGTCTAAGACACACTCTTGATGCTTGTCTCGGTCACGTGATACATTTATCTATCCCACCCTAAAGGCCGGTCCATGAAAATATTTTCTGACATTAAACCGGTCCGTGGCTCAAAAAAAGTTGGGGACCACTGGCTTAAAGTAAGTTAGCTTTTTGTTTTTTGTGGATTTTTTTTGTTTTTTAGCTAGAGAGACAGACGGAGAGAGGGACAGATAGGGACAGGCAGACAGGAAGGGAGAGAGATGAGAAGCATCATTTCTTCATTGTAGCACCTTAGTTGTTCACTGATTGCTTTCTCATATGTGCCTTTACCTGGGGGGCTCCAGCCGAGCCATTGACCCCTTGCTCAAGCCAGTGACTTTGGGCTTCAAGCCAGTGACATTTGGCCCTAAGCCAGCAACCTTTGGGCTCAAGCCAGCGACCATGGGGTCATGTCTGTGATCCCACACTCAGGTCAATGACCCCACATTCAAGTTGGTGAGC